>NC_137783.1:143248140-144448140 GCF_963455305.1 Plecotus auritus | reverse complement strand
ACTAGTCAATTTTAATTTTACAGTATTTAGGTAATATATTTTTAAATAAAATTTAGAGGGTGTTACTTTTTCCAAGTGGCAAACAAAAGTGAATATAATCTGGACAAAAGTAATTGTTCTAAAGAGCTTTGAGGTTTATATTATGACCTGAATTAATAGAAATGTTTCATCTATCAAAATCAACTGAACTGTTTCAAAACATCAGTTTGTGGGGCCCTCATTAGCCATACCCCATTATGTTTCATGATGACCATCTCATAGTAGATGCTGATGACTGAGCTCCAAAACATGAACATGCATCAATTAGTTAATAAACTTCTATGGAATGAATCATTAATTTCTTCAAAGTGGATGGTTTTTATAGTTATACTCCACTTAGGGGGCAGGACTTTCTCTTGTTTTACAGGTTTTTATCTCTCATTAGTTAATTAAAAGTTAAATTAAAATAAAGCAACCCAGCGTTCTTTCTTTTTTTACTCTCCGTAAGCAGGGGAAGTCTGAGTTAAATATTTTTCTCTGGTACTGAGTATAGAATGTATAAAAGTTGAGTTACCTTTGGCTCAAATCCTTGCCCTGTGAGTTATAAGTAACCTAGACTCTGTGGTCATTTAAGAGAAATCTCTGCTTGTCCAGTTTAGCATGAGGACTTTGGGCTGTAGGTCATGTTGTTAACTGTTTTTAACACTCATTAATTACATAAAGTTGATAGACCTATTGTCTCACCAACTTACTAAGTGTGCTCAGATGCCCTGACTTCACATTAATGATGCTGCTGCTGTTGGATTTTGGTCAGTGTTTGCTCCAAATCTATTTTTTAAGAGAAACTCAGCAAAGATATTTGCAGTTATTCCCATGTGCTTTGCACCCAGATGCTAATACCTACACTGTCAACATCATGGGTAGCAGATTTGTTTTGCTTTTGTTTTATATTTTTCCTCTTTTTCTTTAGATTTCCAGAAATAATTTTATACAGATATCAAGTTCATGCTTTCTGTTGGAAGTTCAGCTTGGGGTTCCACTCATCCTTCTGTTTCAGAGTGCTAGTTGATAAGAGTGTGTTACACAATAGTGAGTCTCATGAGGCAAAATATGAGCTTGATTACTGGCAATACTGGATTGGAGAATGTGGGAAGGATTTGCATCTCTCTCCTCAAATCCAAACATTGGGATATATAACTTAGTTGACTTAGTCAATTGCAGGCAGGAACTTGAAGAGCTTGAACATAGACTGGCCTGAGTTTATAGAGATAGATGGTGCTTAACATGCTGTAGACTGGAGGGGAAAACTCCCAGTGGGCCCAGGTATAGATGATCTGGACAAGCCAAAGACAACAGCTGGGTTGTCATTAAGACTGACACTAATAGGACTCCAGGACTCCACCCACCGGGAATGTGGAGCTATTGAAGTATCCATTCTTCCTGTAATGAGGAAGTGCCATAAAAGGGGACAAATAAAAGGAACAAGATTTTTCACCCCCATATTATTACACTGTAAGAGATAAAAGGAAATAGCCTGAAATTTTCAGGAAAATTTCTTTGCTATGTTGAATTGTTCTATTTACATATAGATAAGACCTGGTATAAAACTTAATAGAAACATAAGTAAGGGTGAATTTGAGATAACATGACTTAATGAGATAGCTGTATTGATTTTTGAGTTATAAAACATAATATTATTACATTGTTGACTTTCTTAACTAGCATAAAATATGTGTATATAACAACTCTGGAGAAACTTTTGCCTAGATTTATATTTCCTGGCTGTTTCTTCATGTAAACCCCAGAAAACTTACCTTTACATTTGAGTACAATTATTTTTGTCACCACCTTTACTGAAATCAGAAGTGGAATATGCTGTATTCCATAGTGCCTCCAGTTATTCTCTTTTTTGATAGAAATGTACTTTTAGGTTTGAGATTCACCTCAGAGCAAATATATTAAAGTGCAGTAGCTGTTTATGTTTATATTTAGTGGGAATAATATACCCATGAGTCTGAGATAAGCTATGGATCTTCTTCTGGAAAAGTACACATTACTATGTATAGAAAATTTAGCACACATTGTGTAGGGGTTTAGGAATATTCCAGGAGCTTACTCATATCTATCAGTGTTAGAGTCCCTCGTTGGGGAGAAATGACTATTACATGAGTTTTGTGAATGGTTATTGCATTGAAAATAATCATGTTTTCTGACTTTCTTAACCATCTAAAAGGCAGCATTTGCTTATTAATGCCTTTCTCTATGTAATATATTTGGAAAACAAAAAGTTATGACTTAAAATAAATGTATTGCAATAATTATAGATTTAAGTCTTGGTAGTTTCAAATGTAGTGCTTTGTGCTGTTTGATATTCTTTACTACATTGTGGTAACTTAGGATTACTGCAAAAAGGAAGAACTCTGAAGACTTGCTTGTTTTACTAATATACAAGAGAGGGTTCTCAAATTATTATTTAATGTTTAGACAGTTATAGTACATATATCATATGTATGTTATATATTATGTAATTCTACTTAAGAATTAATATATAACACTTTTGCAAAAAGGGAGGCAATTTTTTTTTAAACATTGGGGTTAGCTTTAACCTTTTTAAAAAATATATTTTTGTTGATTTCAGAGAGGAAGGGAGAGGGAGAGAGAGATAGAAACATCAATGATGAGAGAGAATCATTGATCGGCTGCCTCCTGCATGCCCCACACTGGGCATCAAGCCCGCAACCCAGGTATGTGCCCTTTGCCGGAATCAAACCTGGGACCCTTCAGTCCACAGGCTGACACTCTATCCACTGAACCAAACTGGCGAGGGCGAGGGAGGCAAATTTACCTAATCCAAGAGATTGAAGCATTTTTTATGTTATTCTCTTGTGGCGGCAAGGACAGATTTTATTGGCAGTTCTTCCTAGGAGAATATAAAAACATTAAATGCATATGAAATGACATGCAGCAAGCCAATTTCATATATTGCCTCTTCATTTCTACAGATGAGCTCCCAGCCTTCCTCATTTCCATCTTTCCCAAACAAAGCCTTCCCAGCCTAAATCTTGGGGAAAGGAGACTTTTCTCTCATAGCCCTTTGCATATACTATCAGTGGGCTTTGTCTGGTGCCTATGGTGAAGGGTTAGTTCAGGAGGCTGCACTAATGCTGCATTTGTCCTTGCAGAAAGCAAAGTAATCTCTTTTACTTTTATTTGGGGCATTTTCTTATGGGAAAAAATGTTATCACATTGTTCTTCCTTTTAATAAAGTTATATAAGGTCATATTAGTTTATATGTTTTCTTTTGTGGGACTTAGCTGATCCAGAAATCAAACCAATGCTTATTTGAAGCCTTAAACGGCTTCTGAATCCAGTTGCCCTTTCTCCATTTTCCTTTAACACGATATCCGCACAGTGGAGGAGCCAGTTGAAGTTCAGTTCTCTCCCCCTTCCACGTCAAATTCTAGACCCACTCCGGATAACATTTGTGCATGCGGAGGCACAATTCTGTAGTAGATTTGAATGCTTATTGAGGTCCACGTATGAGGTACTTGTATGAAGCACTTTAAATATGCTTTCTTTAGCATCTTCTTACAGAGTAAGCATGCTAGCAATTTTTTAAAAAGTACTTTTTAGATGTGAAAAACTGAAGTTCAGAAAGGCAAAGTAATTACTCCAAGGTTATACAGATAATAAGTAGCAATGACAGAATTTGGAACTGGGTTTCAGCTCTAAACTTTCTGATTTTTACTGTCTTACTCTATTTAATCCACATATGGCCACTGAGTCAGTTATAGCACCAACTGAGAATTCTGAGATAAGTTTTTTTTTTTTTTCTACAGAGAAAAACTCTATTTCATCTCTATCATATTCAACCATTAGACAAACCATTTAGTGCTTGGTTATAAGAACCAATACAAATGCCAAAGAACCAACAAAGATAACAGCACAGATGCCATGCACTTGATTTTGACGGTACGAAGCAGTTCATCTTTCTTGCATAAGGCCCTCCTGGATCCTAATGCAACCTATAGTTGCAGCTTTATCTTCTCATCATTCCTTAGGCATATCCTAAGTACTGAACAAATGTAATTTGCTGCTTCCAGACCTGCCATTTTGTTTATTTATTTTCTAACCAGAACCTTTCTAAGAGCTAGAGTCTAAGTTGGGTCTAAATCAGGGCATTTTCATGGGCCTATGCCTGGGTCTATCTCACTATGAGGAAATGGTGTCTTTGGTGTTACCTCTGTTGGTTCTTTGCTGTCTTTGGACTTTAGAGTTGGATTTTCTTTGTTGTTCTAATAACAGCCCTACTAATCTATGAATGTATGTTAATTATCTAACTTATCTTAATTCTATTAAAGTATTTTTAAATGGCTATAATAATCATAACTATCACATAGATTTGTCACAAGTGATAACTGAGCTAATGCATGTAATACTCAGCACAAAACAAGCACTTATTAATGATTTATATGTGTAACTTTTATTAGTGAGTCAATTGAGGCTAAGGTGAGACTGAGATTTTGAAATGCAGCTGATTACAAAACCAAAAGATGGAAATCTTTAGGTATATATGGTGAAACATAATTTATACAATCTAGTTTACATATTCAACTTTTGGGATATTTATAAATGAAGCCAGTAAGGCCGACTTCCAGGTCTTCATCTAAATAATTCTCTCAGCCTGTCCAGTGTTGCTCAGTGGTTGAGCATCAACCCATGAACTAGAAGATCAGGGTTTGATTATAGGTCAGGGCACATGCCCAGGTTTCAACCTTGATCCCCAGTAGAGGGCATGCAGGAAGCATCCAATCAATGATTCTCTCTCATCATTGATGTTTCTATCTCTCCCTCTCCCTTCTTCTCTCTGAACTCAATTAAAAAAATAAATAATTCTCTCAAATGCTTTATTATTTTCCCTGCAATAAGTGACATTTGGTTCATAAAGTTTTGTACTGCATTCTAGGTCTATGTTTACTAGGTATATGTTTTTTTCTGCCCCAGGTATATGTTTTTAATTTAAGTATATGTTATATGTGTATAGGTGTATGTATACATACACATCCTCACTTTCAATCTTAAATTTCTCTTATTTTTTTAAGCATTAGCCTCACTCAATTATCTACCAATTTATTCTTGAGAGAATTAACCATGATTGGAGAACAACAATCATAATTACTCAAACAGCTTTGAACAACCAGTGCGTTAGAATTGGAAATTGACAAAGTCAAAAGGAGCTCTAATAACTATAATTAGGAGGAAGAAATGGTATCAGCAGATGCTGCACTAACAGAATTCAAACCAGTTCAATTATTGGTGGCACATTATATCTGTAAGCAAATTACAGAGCTTGTTGCAAGAAATTTGGAAAGTTGCTCAGAGTAAATTCATTATTCATTTGGCTTTTCTGGGATGAGAATTAGGCTGGTGAAGCTGACTCTGCTACTATGGAAGATGCTTTTATTTTGCCAGTTATAGGTAATCTCTCATAATTTGAATAGAATTAACAACATCCTAGTCAAGTGTTCACTTATTTAACTGTTTGCCATGAAGAGGAAATGCTTTGAAATTCAAAGCACTGTCTTAGTTAACAAATTACGGATGCCTACATATTGGGTATTTTTCTCTCCTTTCAGTGTGTTTTAACACAGAAGGTGAAGATATCACTTTCTTTTATGTCCCCAAATTTTAAAAAAGGACCACAAACCTGCCAATTATGATGAATATCCTCAATAACTTTGGTCTCTATAATATTATTTTACCTTTAGAGAAGTCGTTAAAAGTAAGTCTAAATTGGACTTAATCAATGATAATAATACTTAAAATTTCCTTAGTTTTAAATAATACTTCAATTCAATATTATTTTATTTAATCTTCACAACCTTGTAGATAATTAACTATTAATTTCACTTTAAAGATGAATAAATTAAAGTTTAAAGAAATTGAGTGCTTTTCCCAATCTAAAAACTAAAAGTGAATATTTAAACACTGAGACTAGTGTTCCTGCTTAATCTTTCCACTATATGCTTTTCTTGAAGAGTCTCACTGACTAAATAACATGAGAAAGCTAATATCATATATACATAAATATATGTCTTATACAACTGACATCCATTCACTATCTCAGGCATGCCAAGAACAATAAAGAATACAATGGTTGAAAATTATGCCTGTCCTTTTAAGAGCACAGACAATTATCAGGGAGAGAGCACATGCCCAAATCCTATCTAATAAAAGAGTAATATGCAAATTAACCATCACTCCGCTACACCCACCAGCCATGCCCACCAGCCAATCAGGAGCGAATATGCAAATAAACCCAACCAAGGTGGCTACAGCCACAGAGAGCAGGAGGGAGGCTTGGGTTTCCCTGGCAATGGAGGAAGCCAAGCTTTCCGCCTGCCCTTGCTGGCCTAGGCCTCCACTCAAGGCTACAAAGTTTCAATGATAGAAGATACATAAACCCAAACAGAAATGGCGGCAGCCACGAAGCTGGAAAGAGCAGGAGGCTAGGGTTGACCCGGGCGATGGAGGAAGCCAAGCTTTCTGCACACCCTGGCCTGCCAGGCCTCCGCTTAAGGCTACAAAGTTTCAATTATAGAAGATACATAAATCCCCCCAAAAATGGCTGCCGCCACGGAGCAAGCAGAAGGCTTGGCTCCACTCCAGGCTACAAAGTTTCAATTGTAGAAGATAAATAAACCCCAGATATCAGGGCCTCTGATTGCCAGGGGGTGTGGCCAGCCTGCAAACCACCACAGGCCCCTTGCCCAGGCTGTCCCACACCCCAAAGGAACCCCCACCCTGATCCGGGACACCCTTCAGGGCAAACCAGCTGGCCCCCACCCATGCACCAGGCCTCTATCCTATCTAATAAAAGAGTAATATGCAGATTGACCATCACTCCAACACACAAGATGGCCGCCCCCATGTGGTCAAAGATTCTGCCCCCATGTGGACACAAGATGGCCACCACAAGATGGCCAGCAGGGGAGGGCAGTTTGAGGGACCAGGCCTGCAAGGGAGGGCAGTTGGGGGTGATCAAGCCTGCAGGGGAGGGCAGTTAGGGGTGACCAGGCCTGCAGGGGAGGGCAGTTAGGGAAAAACCTGCTGGCAGGGGAGCAGTTAGGCATCAATCAGGCTGGCAGGGGAGTGGTTAGGGGTGATCAGGCTGGCAGGCAGAAGCGGTTAGGAGCAATCAGGAAGGTATGCAGGTGAGCAGTTGGGAGCGGGCCTAAACAGGCAGTCGGACATCCCTCGAGGGGTCCCAGATTGGAGAGGGTGCAGGCTGGGCTGAAGGTCACCCCCCTCCCTGTGCAAGAATTTCATGCACCGGGCCTCTAGTATAATTATAGTCATGAATGCCAAATAAAAGACACAGACAGTGAATTTCAGATATGAGAGCTAATAATATAGCCAACCATAATTATAGGTGAAGCTATAATAATAAGAAAAAAAAAGAGACAGTGTGTAGTTAAGTACCTGTTTGGACTTTTGTCTTTCATAGATGAAATTTTTCTGAAATTTTATTATTATTGTTAAACAATGCACTGGGTTTTCTTCCCAGGATATTGCGATTTGATTGCTACTCTTATTACCAATTATATTGATTACATTTGTTGAAGACACCCTAGCTATGAATAAAACTTATATTAGGAACTGTCCTGAATTGCCAGTGATTAGGTGAAGGAGACAGAACTTAGCCTTTATTCCCTGCATTGCAAGAACTGTCATCTTTGTAGGACACAATCCATGGAGAGAGGAGCAAGGGGTGCTGATGATCTCCCTGATTAGATGTTTCTTTATTCTCCATGAAATGGCTTTTTTTCCCTGTTAATTTCAAGCCTTGGAAAACTGAGTTTCTAATCTCTAGAAAGGAGCACCTTTCTTTAACTTTATCTCTGGCTATGGCAAGACAAGGCTTGGGAGCTTGATACCTGTGCCTATTCCTAGGGTACCATCTGGAAGAGGAGTCTCTCGCCAACCTCTAGCCAGACTCACTGAAGAATCAGTCCAAAGGAACTGAGATAGTCTTGCAAGTCTTGGCCGTGTACCCTTTAAAACTCATAGTTGGAAGAGAAGAAAGATATATCCAGAGAAGGAGAGATGCCAATAGATCCTATCATCAAACAGTAGCACGATGGCTTAAAATGGGTCACAGAGTCTTTGCAGCTCCTCACATCAAGAGTTGGTTTCTTTCTGCACTGAAACTTTTGCAAAAAGTGTACCTTAGGTGCTCTCACCACACACACACACACACACACACACACACACACACACACACACGAGGTGATAAACATGTGAATTAGCGTAATTGTGGTAATCATTTCACAATGGATATCCATCATGTTGTACACCTGAAATATATACAATCTGTATTTGTCAATTCTACCTCATTAAAGCTGGAAAAACAACCACTGAATAATGATAGAAGGGGCCTATGAACTACTTTGACTGGGCCCCAGAGGCCATGCTCTGAACTACTACACTGTACTGCCTTTTAGCAAAATAGTCTAAGAATGTTAGAAGGAGTTGTCGTTATTTGGCATGCCCTGTGAAAAGGCCTCGTGAAGACTTCTGAGCAGAGAGAGGACACAACAGTCCCATTATATTATAGTTATGCTGCACATGAGAAAATGAGAGAGGCATTTTTCATTAAATCTCTGATGTAATTGCATTGCTACTGAAATTGCAGTCTGAAAATGAAAGAGCTTCTTTTTTTAAGTCATTAAAATCAACCCAAAAATTGATGTGGAAAGGAGAATTACTATTCAATGGGTGGCAAGAGGGGGCTGATTTAGTAACTACATAATGTGTGTTTTCATGCTTAAACTCTCTCTTAGGCTTTCTGAAATATACTAGATGTGAACCTATTAATCAATTACATTTATAAAAAATTTACATCACTTAGTCTTTTTCTCCAAGTAATTTTAGCCATAGTATAGTTGACATCCCATAGTGCTATTTAGTCATGTGTGCTTAGTGTCAAATGTTAAGAGAATTTTAAAAATAACTAAAATGTACCAAGAAAGTAAAATAATAGAACTTATATTGTGATTCCAGATTCTTTATTGACTTTATTGTCTTTGTTTGTTCACTCACCACAGGGGAAGGGCCTGCCATCACAATGAAATTAATTATGTTTAGCCTTGAAGAGTTATGGATTCTGAATGTTACAATAATGCTATTTTATGACTAAAGTCTGATAATTCATTTCGTTTGAAATTATCTTATAATAATCTCAAATTTGCATTTATTTAAGCAGCCATTTGATATGAATGATTTTTCTTTTCTTTTTTTGTTTTGTTTGGCCTCTAGACTATAATAGTAAGTCTTACAATTTTACCTGAAATGTAAAAATCCAATTATAGTCGTTCTGTTTCTACAATTTTGAACTTATTGTAGTTCAGGATTAATTAATTTGTTCATGTTTTCATTAACTGTGGGTGGAAAGAGGAAAGACATAACAATGTTTCTGTGATTAAAATCTAGTTCCAGTGATGTATGCGTTGGTTGGAGATGTTCTTCTCAAAAATCTCTTGTTGTTCCAAAATCACATAACAATAATATAGAACTTCTGAAAATGAATAAGGGATCTGAGGGGAATAGTTCTACCTTTGAATATATTTAGATGTAAAAATGTAATAACAACAGTGAATATTTATTGAATGCTTGCTGTGTGCCAGGCCTACTTCAACACAATTTGCAGACACTAACTGATCTAATTGTTTAACAACCCACTCTAGTGATGATGGGTATTAAAAACCCATTCTGGACCCCTTACTCAGGATTTTCCTCTACTTACCATCCTGAAGAAAGAGAGTAGTTTTTCTGTAATGGCTCTTAAATATTAATTTGATTTGCAAGCACTGGCATAGAAAAGAAATCTGTCTTTCTGTTTTCCAGATGTGCTGAGAACAGGTAGAGAGGGCAAGAGACTAGGTTGTTAGTAGAAAATCCTCACCTCTAGTACCCAGTATGTTCTCATGCATGGACGCTGGATTTAAATGTGTCATGTGTTTAATTCCATTCTTTCTCTTTTCTCAGAAACGTTTGTAAAGAAAAATATAATCATAAAGATGATAATAGCCCTAGCCCGTTTGGCTCAGTGGATAGAGCATCTGCCTGCGGACCAAAGGGTCTGGGTTTGATTCCGGTCAAAGGCATGTACCTTGGTTGTAGGCTCCGTCCCAGCATAGGCCCTGGTTGGGGCTCATGCAGGAGGCAACCAATCAATGCGTTTCTCTCACATGGATATTTCTCTTTCTTTTCACCTCTCTTCCACTTTCCCTAAAAATTAATTGGGGGAACTCTTCCCCCTCTCTACGTGGGAGTCTGTACTTGTTCTTTTATAAATTTCCACCTTTGCTCTACCAAAAAAAAAAAAAAAAATTAATGGGAAAATATCCTCAGGTGAGGATTAACAACAACAAAAGATTATAATAACTCATGCACTGATTATAGTAGTGGGAAATTAGAAATTATTTTTAAATGGAGGAATTACTATCTAAGACATTTAAAATTAAAGATATATTATTTAGATATGAAGATTGATTATAGTGTCAGAACATTTACAATAAATATTAAGGGGGGAGTTTAAAATATAAGCTGAATATGAACATTGAACCAAAAATTATTTTTGTATGACATGAATGGGGGTAAATGGGAAGTTAGAATAATTTCTTTGAAGGACTTTGGGTAAATTTATTTTTCTGGGAATTTACGTATAAGTAGAAAAGTAAAATATGAAGGAAGAATGACTTCAACAATTAGCAATAACATCCTGGGCATTTTCAAGTCTACAAAAAAAATTAAGCAGATGGTTTGTAATAAAAATATAATTTTGAATGGACAATACACAGTGCTATTGCTCATTTAAATCTAAAGTTAGATTTGAAATGTGTCTCTTACTGTAATCCATCCATCAATGAAAGCATCCATGGAACTTTCATAGTGATTAGCAGTGACTTTATATATTCAAATATCAATGGCTATTTCCTTAGAATATTTTTAGCTTAAATTGGAACTTGTATTGCTCAGGGTACAATATAATCCAGAACATATTATTTCCTAATAAAAGTTCTTGTTCAATAAGAATTGCCCCAGGATATAGTGAGTGATTTTTCTTGTTGATCTAGGACTTTCCATCTTGGTTAGTTGTAGCACTGAACCTGGAGTTTTATATATTCAAATGAACATTGCTGCTTGAGGAAAACCAACTAGAACAAACATCAGTATTCTGGCACAACTCTGAGACAAATAAATATTTTTTAAAAATAAAGAAAATCACTCCAATGTGTTGTTGAGCCACCTTAGAAAGTGGCTCAATTGGGATGGTAAACAGCCTGTGTGTCCATCATCCCAAAAACCCATGCCAGTTATGGAGCACAGTGCCTTCTATATCTGCTGCTGAAAAAATACTGCCAGAATGTTTGAACCTTCAGCAAATTTACCCTCTCTATTCCACAAGGTGGGGTTGTTTGAATATGAAAGAAAAGAGCAAGAAGCTCAAACTGAGACATTCTCTTTACCCAATAAGAAGGTATTATTATTATTTTGCCATTAAAAGGAGGAAAAGACAGAATTTTGTGACTGTATGAGAGGAATGTTCTTGGTGCACTTTATTTGTTCTTTTATCCTAAAAAACATGTTTTATCCAAACAAATTTGAAATAAAGAAGATTCTGTTGCTTATTCAATAATTAGCATAAGTATATAAATAATTTATTAATTCAACAAATTCTTATTGATTATCTCATATGTGCAGGGCATTGTTTCATAGCCTGAATATAGGGAATTGAAAAACTATCCCAATAAAACTCTTCATAGAACTTATTTTCTATTTCTAAGGCCTTGACCATAGAACACACAAACTAATACATAAGCCAGTCATGTAGTATATTAGATGATGGTACATTCTAGGAAGAAAATAAAGATAATGGCGAATGCTCAGGGATGGGAGTAGAGTATTGCCATAAGTCATACTTTGGCCTCTGAAGATTTCCCTGAAAAGGTGGCACAACTTGCTAGTAGAGTGGATATGGAAGTAAAAGAAATGAAAATTGAATGACTCCCAGATCATATAACTTATTATCTATATAATAAAAGCCTCAGCAACTCTTATGGCGGAACGACCAGAACGACCAGTTGCTATGATGCACATTGACCACCAGGGGGCAGATGCTCAACGCTGGAGCTGTCCCCTGGTGGTCAGTGCGCTCCCACAGGGGGAGTGCCGCTCAGCCAGAACTGGGCTCAAGGCTGGTGAGCACAGCAGCAGTGGTGGGAGCCTCTCCCGCCTCTACGGCCGTGCTAAGGAGCAGCGAGTCGAGCAGTAAGGAGCAGAGAGCAGGCAGGCAGTAAGGAGCGAGGGGTCCCGGACTGTGAGAGGGCGCAGGCTGGACTGAAGAATCCCCCATCCAGTACACGAATTTCGTGCACCAAGTCTCTAGTATTGTCATAATTGTTCTTGCTCATAAAAACCATTCTTAGGAGTTTCAGTTTTGACATGTCTGTATCTGGTTTGGAGCCTTTGTTCTTGAAGCAATGGAGCATTGGATCTAATCCCATTTTGCCCCCATTTAGCTGAGTGATTTTGAGCAAGTGACTTTTCCTGAAAATGATGGATTGAAGTGGATGGCCATGCGGCAGCTGATCAGATATCCACACATTGCCCAGTATTTCCCATCCTCCTTTGCTATTAAATGAGGCTCTATGGCTGAATGATGGCCAATGGGATGGATGTATGGGGGAAAGATATAAATCTTTCCAGATTAAAAGTGGATTTTAATATGCAAAATAACTATTCTTTGTGACAATAAGGCATCATCATAGATTAATTAGTAGTAATTTTTCACTTTAAGTACATAAATTAATGGTACCTTCTACAATCAATGGTATCTTAAGATTCTGTGAAATGCATGTAAAGATGGACAGTCCTTAACTTATTCTCATAAAAAGTGTTGCTTTATGTCCTTACATAGATATGATAGTCTTAGAGTATAAAGGTAGAAAATGATATTTCTTTACGTGGAAACAGGTTGTTGTTTTTTATTGTGGATATTGTTAATTGAAGAGAGGAAGAAATCTCATTTTTATTGAATATTTTTGTCCAATACAGGGCTTGTTGTTTTCATATTAATTAGCTAACTTAATTATCAAAATAATTTAGAAAGAGTAGGTACCTATGATTCTGTCCATTTTGCATGGGCAATGTGCCTATAAGCATCACAAATCTTGTTGGAAGTAATTCAACAACTAGGAAGTGTGAAGCAATGTCTACCCTTGGTAGTTTGTCACCCAAACCTATGCCTTTCATATTTCCCAGAAATAGTAAATAAAGGAGATTTATTGGAAAGACTTTTTTTAAAAAGTTATAAACACTAACACAGACTTGAGATCCTGAGACCTTTAATTTGTGTCTAAGCTTTATCACTTCATACTTTTGTGACTTTGGGCAAGTTTTGTGACTTAACTAACCTGTGCTTTGATTTCCTCATGTGTAAAATGTGGAAGATATTAGTATCTAGCACAGGGAGATATTGTAAGGATTGAATGAATTAATATATATGTGTATATAATTCTTAGATCAATAGCCAAGATATGGAAGTAATCCAAGGGCCCATCAACAGATTTTTTTTTCATATATATTACTTGGCCATAAAAAAAAATTAAATCATCATTTGCAACAGCATGGATAGATTTGGAAGGTATTATGCTAAGTAAAATATATCAAAGAGAGAAAGGCAAATACCATATGACTTTGCTCATATGTGGAATCTAATGAGCAAAATAAGTGAACAAACATAATAGAAATGGACTTATGGGCACTGAGAACAGAAGAATGGGTGCCAGAGGGGAGAGGGTTTGGGAGAGTGGGTGAAAAAGTTGAAGGGATTAAGAATCAAAATTGGCAGTCTCCTCATGTTTTTAAATAAATTTAATATATCTATATTTTGTTGATTTCACAGAGAGGAAGAGAGAGGTAGAGAGAGAAACATCAATGATGAGAGAGAGTCATTGATTGGCTGCCTCTTGCATACCCCTTACTGAGGATTGAACCTGCAACCCAGGCAGGTGCCCTGACCAGCAATCAAAACTGATCTCCTACCTCATGGGTCGATGCTCAACCACTGAGCCTCACCGGCCAGGCATCCTTATTTTGGGGTCAGTGCCAGCAAATATTCCCATGGGGAATGATTTTGTTGCAAATTGGAAAGCGTTTCTGAGAATTCAAAATGGCAATGTCAGTCAGCAGTCAGAAACTGATGTGAAGGGTTTCTGTTGCTGCTATGACAACAGCAGAGGCAGCAATAGAAGAGAGGTGGCATGATGAAACATCAACTTGACCTGAGGTTTGTAGGCCAAGATACGTAAGACTTTTCCCCACTACTGTTCTCTTAGCTTCTTCTAGCATTGCTTTCACCACCTGTTGGTTTCTCTAATAAGATTAATTCTGCTACTGAAGGTGACAAAGGTCCATGTGCTTCCAAATTGAAGAGGTTGGAAATGACACAGTTTGAGTGCTGGTGAAAATGGTTCAATTAAGTTGTGTATTTAAGGACCTATTGTGTGATTTGGCTATTTGGGTACCTATTACATGAACCAGATATTGAAAGAAATAATGCCTCCAAGACAGCAAAATAAGATGTTACCTAATGGTAATATGGAGCACCATAAAATAAATGACCCACCAAAAAGTTCCCTATGCTGTGGTTCAAAGAAACAAATATCATATCTGCCTATGGGATAATGTGAGACATTATAGAAAAAGTGGGATGCAAAAGCACCTTGAAGAACAATACAATTCTAGACAAATAGGGAGAGAAGGTACTGGAATCCTTCTTACTCATTAGTTTGGTATTTGTGGCTTTCTTGGTGGGAGTTGCAATTGCTGGCTTGTAGGAACATTGGAAAATTTATGTTTCAACATGATAAGTATAGACAGGACCACATTTTGAGAGAAACTCAAAAGATACATTTTTATAAAGATATTTATTGGTTGAGATAATGTCCGCATTGCAACATGTTTGTATAAATATTCTTCATTAAAGAATATTATTAAGGGAGAATGTGAGCCAGCAACAGAAACTTTTATTCACAGTTTGGCGATAGACTTCCTCAGGGGTCACAATTTCTAACCTCATTAGCACTTGACATGCAAACTGATCACTACTGAAATGCCTTCCTCAAACAATGTTGGGAAACTCTGACATTTTTTCATTGGTCATTTTCATAAGTATAGTTTCCAATGTCTAATATCAATACTTAAAACCCTCCTATAAGATATAGGTGAAGAAAATAACCCAGCTCTAGGAATATGCATAAATTAGAATGAAATGCTTGAAAATTACCTCTAAATAAAAAAAAAAGGAAAATATCAGCAAAGACACAGGTGAAAAGCCAGTTTTTAGAGAATGCTGTGTACACAGTTGAAACAAACTGATGTAAATGAAAAGGCCAAAACAATATTGAAAATCCATTGACCATGGATTTCTGCTCTTTTGTCTGTGTGCCTCTTCTAATGCCTCCTCAGGGATTTGTTTTTGAACATGAACTCAGGTTCAGCAGGCCACCCAGGTGAAAAAATCCAATGTGGAGTCAGACTGCTGATCTGAATCTTTGCTGAGAAATGAAAGCTAGAAATGTGGATGTGAAATTCACCCACATAGAGTTGATGGTATAACTATGGGAGCATTGGCATAGAAGAGAGAGGTTATTTTGAGTAGGGCAGAGATTATTCTAAGGGTTTCCAGAAACACCCAGCCAGTAGTTTAGAAACACAGATCACAGCTTGTATGCTTGACATCTTGGGGCAGAATCTTTGGGAGAGAGATACTACTGAGGAATCTATATGTTTAAAGTGTTATCTCTGTGTTCATATGTATAAATAATGTTTTTAATTAAGGAAAGGTCCTAGAAATATCCCCAAATATTTTAGTTCTTATATCTTATGCATTATTAGACTCAAAAGTTACATTAGAAGTACTTTTGTATCTAAGTATTACTTAATAAATCCATTAACTTGTACCAAAGAATTAATTTATACATAAGCATTTGTCTCATTCTCTTTTGTCAAGTATACAATAACTGTGGTCTCCACAACTATTAAAGGGAATTAACCAGAGTCTCTCACATAATTCATAAATAAATAGCTTACCAGGGAATTTTGCTTATTAACAACTAGTCCCCCAAAGGAACGAATCACTCAACAATACAAAAGAGTGTTATTAAGAATTGGAGTCTTTTTAATAAATGTTTTAGTTACTTCAAATGATAGCACTGGAAGTTGTATTTTGTCCTCATACAGTCTGGACCTGGAGGTATTCACTTCCTCTAAATTACAGGTGGTTTTGCTGAGATGAATGCAGTCCCCACTTGTTCTTCCACTTTCAGGTACTGTAATTGAGGTTCCCGCTGAAGTGTCCAGCTGTGTGTGCACTTCCTGACCTTCCCATCCTAAGGTAATGACCTTGCTTTTGGCATAATCATGGGTCCTGAAATATTGTGCTGTGAAGTAAACTAAATGAAGCACTCCTTTCTACTGGACTCCAGAAAATAGTTTTCATTTACAAATGCACTTAAATATACATATTTAGATATTTAACTCCTTCGCTATGTATCCCATTTCTTGCCCTTTTGCCTTAAGATATTTTCAAGGTATAGCTTTTTTGCCCCTGCGAAACATTACAACATGCTCTTTATCTTGCAAAATCAGCTCAGCCTGTCTCATTTACAGTCCTGCTGTAAAATATAGGCTCACACTCAGAGTTCTAATTATTGTAAAGGGAGGTTGGGGGTGGGGGGGGGAGGCAGAGAAAGTGTGTGTGCATGAGAGGCAGAGAGACAGAGAGCGAGAAGCTATAGTCTAAATATATGATTGTACATGAAAATTTTAGAGATCAAAAACTTAATAGCTCTAAATAAGGAAAAGTACAATGGAGATGCAGTATTTTCAAAGCACAGGGTTAGCATTAGCAACAAAGGGTTGTTAAGACTGTAGGACAGAATGCAAAGCATAGGGTTAGCATTAGCAACAAAGGGTTGTTAAGACTGTGCACCTGAGCAAGCAATAACATTTATCTTGGAATTGATGAAAATATGTGGGATTACTCTCAACACTAAAGAATTTTCCCTAGTGCTTTATTTTTCTATTTATATAAAGCTTTTAAAAAGAGGAGAAAAACAACTTAAAAGCCTATATGATGATATAAAAATGTAGGTTGAACATTCTGGCAATGCACTTTTCAAGAGAAAAGTGCATTGAAAAACAAGTTGAAAATTATTTTAAAAAATGTATTCTTTCAAGAAATATTTTTGTAGTCCTTATCTGAACTGCACACTGTTCTAGATGCTCTGTGGCAATTAAGATATTCCTAGTCCCCATTTTCATGGCATTTACATTCTAGAGAAGGGAACAGACATGAAACAAGTAATTGTTATAAGATTTAATGAGTGTTAGGACAAGAGACATACAGGGCACAAGGAAACTCAAAGCAACGCTGGAGTATATGGAGCATACCAACCATTCTGTCCAGGAAGTTAAGTCTGGGATGTCAGGTGGAAGGGTAAATGCTTCCAGAGTTGTGAGGTCTAGGAAAATCAGTAGAGTTCAGTGAGTGATGGGTTCAGAACAGCTCATGAGTGGGATACCAGCAGCCCAGGTACTAGAGGGGCTGCTGAAGATTGGGTAACCCCCCACAAGGAGGTAAATGCATGAGGGAGGCAAGGCCCAGAGAGAGGTGGGCTTGCAACTGGGGATCCATCCATTGAGTGACTTTACTAGTAAGCAGAAGAGTGAGCTGATTAGGTTTGTTTAAAACTACCCTGTATTCTCTGATGCAGCGATTGGAGTGAGGCAGATGAAGATGTGAGGTGACCAGTTTGGAGACGGTTAAATGGAGGAGGTGAGAGACTGGGTGGCTTAGACTACGTAGGAGTCAGAGGGTGGAGGCATAACTCCTATGTCTTACTCCACTAGCCTGAGAAACTTATAAATGTTCAGAGTCCTCATTTTATATTCCATGACCGTGTATAATTTCTCCCTGAATTCTTTCTCCCACAATAAACTTACGAACTTTGTAAGGCCATTCAGTTCAATGGATTCACCAAAATTATTTTCACTCGTATTTTGCCTTGAGCACTATTTCCTCATTTTATATTTTGGAGGAAGATTATGAACTAAAGGTAGTGAAACTAGCTCAGGTTCACTACATAGCAAGTATTGTCCAGGTGGTCTTCCAAATCTTTTTAGAATATATGGGTGCAAAGTATTCTTAGTAGGAAAGCACCTGTTTTAACATAATAAGCACAGGTGGTCTGCTCTGGTTACTACTGTTGCTTGAGCACGACCTTTGTTTAAGTACCTCTCAGCTGACATCAGGAATGTAGAAGGAGATAAAGTAGATTATATTTCCCAAATGTGGCCTTGCATCTCCCATCCCTTATGTTCCTTTGAAACTGACCGCTCTGCCATCCAAGTGTGGTCTCTAATTACCCTATCTTGAATCTTGCAGTTCATTTGTAACTAATTGAATGTGGCAGGAGTAATGGAACATGACTTGCAAGACTTGGTCATAAAAAGCAACACAATTTCTGGCTTGTTAGCTGGGAAACTTCCTTTGTATCTTTGAGCCATGATATAAGGACCATCTTGAGGGTACTGTGATATGAGGTAATGCAGGCCTTATGAAGAGGCTATGTGACATGTTCTGGTCAAGTTCTCCCACTGTGGTCCCAGCCCACCTCCAACATGGACCATCAGACTCCTTTAGATAATTCCAGGCACCTGTGTACAAGTCACCTCAGCTTTTGTACCTTTCCTCCTGAGGCTTCACGTATAGGATGGATATGAGTTGGTTTTGTGATATTCTCTATATATTACAGACACACAGAATCCATGAGCTGAATTTTTAAAAAATACTTATTTTTGGATGATTTGCTACACAACAATATTAACTGGAACAATTAATGTGATTCCCAAATATTGTATTTACAGAGGAGAGTTAATGTGGACCAGTAATATTTAAATGAGATTTGCTGTCTTATGGCAACTGGGATTTGAATGGAAAAAATACAATGGTCAGGAACATCAAGCCCATTACTTTTCCTATTGTTTATGTAATTGGATCAAGAGGAGATTATAAATATAGGAGAAAGAGATACAATGGCCACTAAATGAACATATTTGAATTTAGCCTTTTCAAAGAAATAGGAAACACTCCCTACTTTCTAGAACAGTGGTTCTCAACCTTTCTAATGCCGCGACCCTTTAATACAGTTCCTCATGTTGTGGTGACCCCCAACCATAAAATTATTTTCGTTGCTACTTCATAACTGTAATTTTGCTACTGTTAATGAATCATAATGTAAATATCTGTGTTTTCCGATGGTCTTAGGCTCTACAGCAGTGGTTCTCAACCTGTGGGTTGTGACCCACAGGTTGAGAACCCCTAGCGTGACCCACAGGTTGAGAACCGCTAGCAGGGTCGCCTAAGACCATCGGAAAACACAGATATTTACATTACGATTCAAAACAGTAGCAAAATTACAGTTATGAAGTAGCAACGAAAATAATTTTATGGTTGGGGGTCACCACAACATGAGGAACTGTACTAAAGGTTCTCAGCATTAGAAAGGTTGAGAACCACTGTTCTAGAATATCCTTATAAGGCCATCATTAATTTTCAGTCTCCCCTCCCCCAATTATTTATGTTTTTGCTTGACTTAGCATTGAAGAGGGAAAAATTGATCTAATACTAGATAACCAAGGGATATTTTTTCAATACTGTGAAAGATAAATAAAGAAAAACTAGTCTGGCATCTGTGAAACTCACTGAATTGGTCATTATAAAATGCACTTGGTTAATTTCTCATCACTTTTTTCAGTTTAGATTTTAGAGAAATATAATTATGTGTGTGTGTTGAAGACAGTTACAGGAAGAAAAGCAGACAGGCACATAATTTTAACAATCCAAATTGTATCATTTTCCCTGTGGAGCTCTTTAGACTTTATCTAATATTCAATAACCCTAACCCTGACACTGTGAGGTCTGTAGCTTCTGGATGGGTGCTTAATACTGTTCACCATCATCATCAGGCTTATGTTGTGTTTCTTTCTCATCTCATTGCATGAAGATTTACAGTTGGAGGATAAGATCAGTCAAAGTTATGCATTCCTATTCAGAAACGCTGGATGAGGCTGGGTCTCTCCCTTTTTACAGAGGAATGCAGTACATTTTAGATCAAAGGAAAGAAAGCTGAGGGGTTGTTTGTGTGGCTTGTCTCTCATCTCTATTGAGCAAGATTATGTAATGACTTAAATACTATGCAGATTTTACAAAGCATATGCATGTCAAGTATGCAGATTTAGTTCGTTGGAAGCATTACAAAATCCTGTTAGTCTGATGTAAATATAGTGCTGCTGAAAGATTGCCAACATGGATAATGAAAGAGCATTTTTCTACAGAACCATGTGTTCAAGTGGCCATTTAATAAATATTCCTCGTTCTCCTTTTGTAATGCATTGGTGACAGTCTGTGTTGCTTTGCCAAGTCCTTTGATTATGCCATGTCTTGAATTTGAAAGACATTTTGTTCAAAACAATGGAAAATTGTTACAATTAAAAGTAAAACAATGATTTAAAAATTGCTGTAAAACAAATAACATAAAAAAGAAAATTGCCATAATAAGATGCATTAATAACCATGGAAATTCAATTGTTTTCATAGCTATTATTTTTTTAAGAAATGTTTTAAGAAATAAGAGATATGGTAAGCATTGTGATGGGTAAAATAACCAATCTGACATTGTTCCTGACCTCAAAGCTATTTTAATAGAGAACAGGAAGTGTAATGGAGGTTAATAACCAAAAAACAAGAAAACAGAAGAATGGATGCTGTCCACAGCCTTCTAATCTTCTCTCATCTACTCTCAGGGCACTTCAGTCTCTTCTGCACACACAGCCAGAAAGATAATGAAGCATAAAAAGTCTCATCCTTCTGGGTCCCCATTAGCGGCTTCCTATTTCATTAAGGGTAAAATCCAACATCTGACATAACCTCCAACATCCATGATATCTCACCTTTGGCTACTTTTCCAATCTCATTTTAAGCCATTCTTTTCCTCCTTCTTTTTTCTTCAGGTACACTAGGTTCTCACTATTCCTAAACACTTCAACCTAGACTTGCCTTGGCCTTTAAAATATATTTTATTGATTTTTTACAGAGAGGAAGGAAGAGGGATAGAGAGTTAGAAACATCGATGAGAGAGAAACATAGATCAGCTGCCTCCTGCACGCCCCCTACTGGGGATGTGCCCAAAACCAAGGTACATGCCCTTGACTGGAATCGAACCTGGGACCCTTGAGTCCGCAGGCTGATGCTCTATCCACTGAGCCAAACCGGTTTTGGCATTGCCTTGGCCTTTAAATATTTTCCTCAGTTTTCCCCATGACAACGTCCTCTCTTAATTCAAGTTTCTGTGTATTACCCTTGGAAGGGGATTGTGTGGGCCACACAAAATCACATTATCTCATGCCTCTGATACTCTTCATTATTCTGAATTAATAGATTCATCTTCAAATGAACATTAGGTAGAAAGGTAGTCACAAAAGGTAGGCGAGCAAAAGTTTTGTCTGGCATTGGTTAGTTCCACCACTTTGGAAGTATTAGTAGCACAGTGTGGTAGGCTGGATGCAGGCATCTGAATTCGGTTCTTTATTGGCACTAGAAATTGAGGCTTCTCCTTTGGTTGAAGATTGCTTTCTAAAGAACTGGATCTGTTGTAGTGTAACTCCCATCTTACAAAGGACGCCTCAAAAAAAAGGTCAAATTATGGAGTCATTTATTAAAAGCCGGCGGCATACGAGGGAGCAAAAGCGCTCTAGACCTCGCAGCCCCGAACAGCTTGCCACTTCTGGCTTATATGCAGAATATCACAAAAGTATTGATTACATCTTTGGGTCTGGAATGAGGAACCTGTGTCGTGAAAAAGCATTTTTACAGAAGCAAAATCTGAGCAACTTAGTTATCTAAAGTATCTACGATTCACTGAATCAACAGAAACGCATTATCTGGGACCACCTGGACAATTTAGAATAATTGTGCTGTCCAGATTGCGGGACCACTGAGTCAACCGAAATTCAGTTATCTGTAGCTACTGAGACAATTTAGGATCACTATCTGTCCTGGGTCCCAGAGGAATGTGCTTCCATGACCAGTGAGATCACAATCAATGGGATATTCAAACCACCATCAATGGAGTTTTCAATCACACATAACTTCAGAAAATCAAAATAACTTTTAAATGAGTACAGAACCCAAAACAGCAAGGTTAAAATATTAAACAGCAATTTTTACCCAAGTATGGTTGATACTATACTTCAGATCCACAACTTCAAGTCCCTGCCTGCTGACTCAGTTGTAGGGGGAAAATCTATATACTACACAAGAGAAAGATGCCCCCCTCCCCCCCTTTAAGGTTATTAATCTGTTAATGAATCCTAGTGCCTTATTAATGTTAAGTGGAAATTATGATATATCAGATACATTTTCACATAAAATCTTCATTCATTGAATAAATACCTAATGAGCACCTACTGTGGCATCTAATGCACTGGTAAGCAATTACTCTTGGGTTAGTGCAGCTCAGAGAAGGCAAAGTCTTTAAAGACAAAAGAAAATAAATCAACTCACGGAAAACCTTTAATGGTTTATAAGAGACAGTAAAATAATTTAAACATTTGGAAAGTGGTATTAATAATGATGGCCATAAAGATGTTGATGATGATAATTAACACATATTAAGTATTCACTATGTCCTATGTATATTTAAACATAAATTATTTAATTTTCAAACAATTCAATGATATATCATTATGATTCCCATTTCAGTGATGACAAAAAAAAAGCAGCATGGAGAAGTTAAATAACTTGATCAAAGTTGCACAGCTAATGATTGACAAGGCCAATACAGGAATTAAGGCAAACCCTCTCCAGATTCCAGAAATTCTGACAGTGAGGTTTATACTGAATTATCAAATTGATAATACGTTTATGAAGTTAAGGGAAACTAGAATATATAAAATTCATTTTTTATAAAAACTATTTACCAATGACTGTATTATATTTCCAATAGTTTAATTAGGAGGATTCTTAATTATGGATGTGACTAATTCTATATAGTAGTGATGAGGAGAAAGGTGAAGTTGGATAAATGATTGGCTGGCTGAAGTCATTTCCAGTTCCAATTACCATGAATTTTTGAACACTCAGGAAAAGAATTCTTGTTTGAACTAGCTGATTTTGAGAGAATCATTCTTTGGGAACCGATCCTATAAAAGACTCAATCATTCCTGGAGACAGAGGGGCTGATGCAGTTTGCCATATTGCTGGCATGTTCCAAATCCCCTTTGCCTGTCAGGATTTTGATAGACATAAAAATAGCTTGCAACTATTTAAACCTGGGCCTGGGGGAGACTCGGAGTCTCCCAATTTGAAAAGAAATAAACTGTG
The DNA here is from genome assembly GCF_963455305.1 of Plecotus auritus. Classification (NCBI taxonomy): domain Eukaryota; kingdom Metazoa; phylum Chordata; class Mammalia; order Chiroptera; family Vespertilionidae; genus Plecotus; species Plecotus auritus. The sequence goes on along the minus strand of NC_137783.1, from coordinate 144,424,649 downwards.
TCAGGTGCTTACTAAAGTCCTCCCTCAGAATCGGCATGTCAGCGTGGCAGGAGAGGGTGGGTCCTTCATGTCGGTTTCCAGTAAAAGCAAGGAAGGAGCCTTTCAGATTTGCAGCACTTAAACACGCTGAGAGGGTGAGAGAGCCTGCTACACAGATTGGCTGTCAAGACTAAAAGGTAGCAAGGCAGTGCCAGGAAGATAATCATATTTTTTGCAAATCTGTCCAGTTTCCACTCTTCTGACTGCAGATACTTTCAGCCTGAAGTTATAGCAGACATTTTGCAAGAGTGAAAAATGTAGACAGTGATTCCTAAATAATCTACCAACACAATGTCTGTCCTCTTAGTTATTTTATTTTAAAAAGTAGCGTTGCTTTTTCACATTGTGAAGGATCCGAATCCCACAGGGATGTGATCTAAAACATACACACACTGCTATTTCCAGTTATACTCTTAGAATTAGTGGTTTTAAATCTATCCTTGCCATTTCCTTCCTATATTTTTGCACGCTTATACATGTACATGCACACATATACAGAATGGAATTTTTGTGAACCTTTTTTAAAAAAATTAACTTTGAGTCTTAGACAACTTTCCATATATATGTATATGTATATATATTTGCAAAGGCAGGATAGAGTTTAAAGATAAGTAGGCAGCATAATTTATCTAGCCAGTTATGTATTGCTGAATATTTAGTCTGTTTCTAGTTTTACTGCTTGTGCTTCTGTTCTATGTTTGGTGTTGAGTTGAAATAGTTATATTAAATTTATTGGGGTTATATTGGTTAATGAAATTATATACGTTTCAAGTTTATGATATTATTATAATAGGCCAGCTGTATATTGCATTGTGTGTTCATCATCCAAAGTTTAGTCTCCTTCAGTCACCATGTATTTAGTCTCCTTTATCTCTTCAACCTCCCCACCTCTGTGCTTCTGTTCTTAAACACAGTGCTGTAGAAACTTCACTTCTGACCATGGTTGACTAACTGGTTCCAAACTTACACCACTGCCATATAAAACTGTCCAAATTATGAGACAATTCTGTTCGGGCATTGGATAACAGGCACTGCATTAATTTTAAAAAAAACAACTTATGGAATACTATATAGATCTAGTTATATTAGGGGTTATTAATGCATGAAGTTTCAAAGGGGAGAGAAATTCACATTTTTTAAACACTTCTCAGTTCTAGTGACAACTCCTTAGTGCATAATTTTAGGGATTATTTCACCCACTTTCTGGCTCTAAAGGTGATGTCACTTCACCATTTTGGAAACTTTTAAAGTATCCATTACGGACACATTAAAGTCATCAGAAGGAGAATACATGTATAACCTCGAAGATATTATTTAATTAAGAAATATTTTGTTTTACTCTCCACATTTAACAGTTATGCTCCGTTTCCTTCATGTGGATCTCATTGCAGACACATCTATTTCTGTTTTGAGTCAGAATCGGAATGCTTCCACAACTGCATACATTGTACAGCTTCCGACACTGTGGACTAAAAACAGTGTGACTTCCCCATCGTTAGCATAGATATCGACCCCTTTGATATGTTTTAAAATTGCGAATCAGCTAAATTAATAATTAAAATTTCTAAAATACTGTACTTGATGTAGAAATAGAACAACGGTTTAGTAATTCCTTTTAATTATTCGTGTTATAGCAAAAAAAGATAGAATTAGGTAGGAGTTAGCTGGAAAAGACAGAAAAGTGGTAATTTACCCTACAGCTAAAGTTAAAACCACACAATAGGAGATTGATTGACATCCAAGTAAGAACCATAGTGATTTTCTATTTAATTGCTTTTTTCTATTCCTCACATTGAGGTTGGTTCTATAAGCACTGCAGTTCATCAAAGTTCTTTGTTTTGTTTTGCTTTCTTAACTAAATCACATTGATGCCTTTGCAAAGTAGCCCCAGGGAGAAGGTCTTCCATTGGTAATCTGGGATGAATAAGCAATTATGAGTAATAAATACCAGATTATTGTGCATTACATAGATATTTGTCTTTCTGAGAAGTTAGGGGTGAATGCCTTTAGTTAGCAAATGACTTTAAAAAACTGTAGACAACAATTAAAAAATAAGAAAATTATATTTCCTGACTAGAGAATTATATCAGGAAAATATGTCAGAATGCAAACCTGACTTTAAAACTTTGATAAAACAATTGAAAGCAACTAAATCTTGTTGGTTTAGTACATATGGCTGGGGTTTACCAATGTGTAAAGACATTTCGACTTTGAGATGAAGTTTTCATCTGTCACCCCTTCTCCTCTCGCCACAGTTTCACGGAATTGTTCAAGATCAAATTGTTTGTTTAATTCCATGAGAGTGAGGAAAAAGTCTGTTTGTTTTTATCAGCTGATGAGACTTGAACATTTGCTCAGTAGCTTTTAATTTTAAATAAAAAGGAGAGGGAGAGTTAGCAAGCCAGGGAACTACCAAGACTATTTAACCTGAAAGAATCAATGTAATATTCTATGAGGAGAAATAGATTATCTGTATGGAGAATATTTTTTCCTCTTTAATAATAATAAAAATTAAGTTACACTGAAAAGCTGGTTTTGTGTTGAACCGGCAATCTCACTTCTATCCTAAACAGGTATCTGCACGAGAGAGTTCTCAACAATGTGAATATACTTTACCATGCTGGACTGTATACTTAAACATGATTCTGGTGGTACATTTTATGTTACATGTATTAGGCCACAATGAACAATCAAGAACACACTCACACATTTGATGGTCAGGAATGCAGAAACAACTTAGCTGAATGTGTCTGACATTGAGCCCCTCAGGAGGTCCAGGTCAAGCCATCAGGTCAGGCTGCACTCATCTGAAAGTCTGACTGGGCTGGAGGATTGACTTTCAAGATGACTCACTCATTTGGCTATTGACAAGAGACCGTGTTTTCTGTTTTCTCCTGACACTTAGTAGAGGGATTCAGATTTTCACTACTTGGCCTTTCCAAAGGGCTGTCTGTCCACATGACCGGGCACTGACTCCCTCCAGAATAAAGGATTCAAGAGCGAGGCGGAAGGTACAATGTCTTTTGTAACATAGCCTTGATAGTGATATATCATTACCGTATTCTGTTGTTCCAGCAGACCAAACCTAATATATTTGAGAGGAAACTGGCCACTGTTGAGAATACCAGGAGATGGGGATTGGTTGGGTTCATCTTAGATACTGGCTATGATACCATACCAAACTGACATTTGTTTCTTTTTGTTGTGATATGTTATATTGGACTAGCTTATCCATCAAAAATATTTTTTAAAACGACACAAAATACAAAAGTAAGTTTTGAGACTGTTAGAAAGCAAATAAAGAAGTCAGGGCTTGAGAGGCCAGGATACCCAAAAGAATGAAAATGCTTTGAGCTGACACCTACTTTTACCTGCTTTCTCTCCTCACAGCATTTACTGATTTGTGGCACTGATTATAGAGGACAAGCACAAAGCAGTGACAGTTTTCCTGGGCTGGGAGGAGATAATTGGTGTTTGGGGCTACATGCTTAGCTGAGAGCCAGCACATACCCAATAGTGTAGCTGTAGACATTGGAACCGACAGTAGGACCTGAGAATGTAGTCCTGAGTGACAGACACTCTATCAGGATAGATAACCTTGCTCTTTACCTATTTCACTTTTTTTCCCTTGGGCATTTGATGAAGATGCTTTAGATAAACTTGTATATTAGACTGAAAATATATGAGAATTAACTTTGTAGTTAGAAGAGAGAAGCATGTACATTTTACAGTGAAGTCAGATCACGGATGCTGCTGCTGCTGCTGATTATGATGATACTCTTTCAATGTCGCCTTGGCCTTATCCTATGCACTCCATTGGAGGCCTCCTAAGGGGACGGATTGATGCATATAAGATTAAGGTTGTTCTGGTCCATATACCTATCATCTTTACTTATATAAATAAAGCAATACTTTGGCTTACTTTATCAGGATGACAATAATGCGTGGGTTTTCAGCAAACTTAGAAAATATTTTTGATATGTCATTTATATTCTACATATAATGACTGATGTAAAATTCTCTTGGATGACTTGAGTGAAACTTAAAAAAGATAGCTAATTCTATTTACATAGTTATACACACAGCTATACATATACTAAATATACATAAAATATACATAATTAATATGTATAAAATATATATTTGCATATGTATATGTATGTATGAATACTTCTTTATTTTTATATGCTTATTACTATGGACAGGCACTGCCAGAATTTTGTAGATATTATATGATTTAATTTCTAGAAACATCCTGGATAACATATTACTCAAAATCAGGCTTAACTTCTCAGGGATCAAAAAAATGGCAGCGTAATAGAGAGTCGTGCCCCAAACCTTGTTCCGGAGCAGATAGAAAGAACAGCTGAGGGTCACATGGGGAGTGTTTGTTGGTGAGAGGGATAGCTATACTCCAGGGGACAGTGGGAGACTGCTGGATGGGGCTCCTTTGACCAGGCAACCCCACTGCTGCTGGGTTCCCTCCCAGAGTCACCAGCTCAGATGCGGGGACCACACCATATTGAAGGGGAAAGTGGATGTTATCAGAAGCCTGAAAATCTACAACTACGGCACCCACTGAACAGCTGCAAACCCCAGAACACTGATTCCCAATTGGCGCAAACAAGCAGATTCAGAGGAGCTCTACACTCCACCATGGAAAGGAGAGAGAGCATCACCAGACACCCAGAGAAGAGAGACCATGGGAAGACAAAGAAATAGCCCGCATATGGAAGAAAAGCAGGCATCACCAGAAAACGAAGTATATGAAATGGAGGCAAGCAATCTGTCAGAGAAAGAATTCAGAGAAATAGTCATAAGGTGGCTGAAAACAATGGAAGACAAATTTGACAATATGTGTAAGAACCAAGAGGAAATGAAGAAGAACCAAGAAGAAATGAAAAATGACATTGCTGCTATAAAGAACTCAATAGAAAGCATCAAGAGTAGACTAGAGGAAGTAGAGGACCGCATCAGTGAGCTAGAAGACAAGGTAGGAAAAAATACCCAAGTAGAGCAGCTTCTTGAAAAAAAATTAAAAAGCAGGAGGAGAGCCTAAGGGAACTTTGGGACAACAGGAAACAAAAAAACATCCATATAAGAGGGGTCCCAGAAGGAGAGGAAACTGAGCAAGGAATAGAAAACCTGTTTGAAGAAATAATGACAGAAAACTTCCCTGATATAGGGAAGAAAAAAACCACACAAATCCAAGAAGCCCACAGAGTCCCAAGCAAAATGAACCCCAAAAGACCGACGCCAAGGCACATCATAATTAAACTGGCAAACACCAATGACAAAGTAAGAATCTTAAAAGCGGCAAGAGAGAGACAGAAAGTTACCTACTAAGGAACCCCCATCAGACTAGTGACTGATTTCTCAACAGAAACTCATCAGGCCAGAAGGTAATGGAATGAAATACACAAAGTCATGCAAAGGAAGGGTCTGAATCCAAGAATACTGTACCCAGCAAGGCTATCAATCAAAATTTGAAGGTGAAATCAGGAGCTTCACAGACAAAAAAGGACTAAAGGAATTTATTACCACCAAACCAGTAATGCAAGAAATGCTAAAGGGTCTGCTGTAAAAAAAAAAAAAAAAAAAAAAAAAAAAAAAAAAAAAAAAGGAAGCGAAGAAGGAAAACAGATGTAAAGAATAAAAATGGCGACAAATAAATACCTATCAATAATAACTTTAAATGTAAATGGATTAAATGCCCCAATCAAAAGAAATAGGGTAATGGATTGGATAAGAAAACACGACCCATATATCTGCTGTATACAAGAAACCCACCTCAGAAAAAAAAGATGCACACAGACTGAGGGTGAAGGGATGGAAAAAGGTTTTTCAGGTGAATGAAAATTAAAAATAAGCTGGGGTAGCAATACTTATATCTGACAAATTAGATCTCAAAGTGAAGGACATAACAAGAGATAAGGAAGGCCACTTATGATACTAAAGGGAGCAATCCAACAAGAAGAAATAACTCTGGTAAACATATACACACCCAATACAGGAGCACCCAAATACATAAAAAAACTCCTGGAAGAAATCAAGGGAGAGATTGACAGCAATACAATCATAGTAGGAGACTTTAATACCTCACTATCACCATTGGACAAATCCTCTGAACAAAAAATCAGCAAAGAAGCATCAATCCTAAATGACTCACTAGAACAGATGGAATTAATTGACATCTTCAGAACATTTCACCCCAAAGTCACAGAATATACATTCTTCTCAAGTGCACATAGGTCATTTTCAAAGATAGACCATATGCTGAGTCATAGGCAAAGTCTCTTCACATTCAAGAAGATAGAAATCATGTCAAGCATCTTCTCAGATCACAGTGGCAAAAAACTGGAAATCAACTACAACAAAAACAATCCAAAAAAATCAAACACATGGAGACTAAACAGCATGCTATTAAACAATGACTGGGTTACCAGGGAAATGAAGGAAGAAATAAAAAAACATCATGGCAACAAATGACAGTGAAAACACAACAATCCATAATCTATGGGGCATAGCGAAAGCAGTCTTGAGAGGGAAGTTCATAGCTCTACAAGCCTACTGCAAAAAACAAGAAACAATGGTAACAAATTACCTAACCCTACAACTCAAAGAGTTAGAAAGAGAGCAACAAGAAAAGCCCAGTGTAAGCAGAAGGAAGGAAATAATAAAGATTAAAGTGGAGATAAATGACATAGAGACCAAAAAGCAATACAAAAGATCAACAAAACCAAGAGCTGGTTCTTTGAAAGGATAAACAAGATTGATGAACCTCTAACCAGGCTCACCAAGAAGAAAAGAGAGAGGACCCAAATAAACACAATTAGAAGTGAAAGAGGTGAAATAACAACAGACCTCACCGAAATACCAAGGATTGTTAAAAAAAATACTATGACAACCCTATTCCAACAAACTGGACAACCTGGAGGAAATGGACATATTCCTAGAAAAATATAACCTTCCAAAACTCAATCAGGAAGAATCTAAACATCTCAATAGGCCAATAACTATGAAAGAAATTGAAGCAGTCATCAAAAAACTTGCAGCAAATAAAAGCCCAGGGCCAGACAGCTTCACAGGGGAGTTTTACCAAACATTCAAGGAAGAACTAAAACCTATCCTCCTCAGACTATTCCAAAAAATTTAAGAGGAAAGAACACTTCCAAGCTCATTCTATGAAGCCAGCATCACCCTAATACCAAAACCAGATAAAGAAAACACAATGAAAGAGAATTACAGGCCAATATCCCTCATGAACATAGATGCAAAAATGCTCAACAAAATTCTAGCAAATAGGATCTAGCACTACATCAGAAAGATCATACACCATGACCAAGTAAGATTTATCCCAGGAATGCAAGGATGGTACAATATCCGCAAATCAATAAACATGATACATCACATAAACAAATTGAGAGATAAAAATCACATAGTCATATCAATTGATGCAGAAAAAGCATTTGACAATATCCAACACCCTTTCTTGATAAAAACTCTCAGCAAGGTGGGAATAGAAGGATCATACCTCAACATAATAAAAGTCATATATGATAAACCCACAGCTAACATCATACTCAATGGGCAAAAACTAAAACCATTTCCCCTAAGAACAGGAACAAGACAGGGACGCTCACTCTCACCACTCCTGTTCAATATAGTGCTGGATGTATTAGCCATTGCAATTAGACAAGAAGAAGAAATAAAAGGCATCCAAATTGGGAAAGAAGAAATAAAGCTGTCCTATTTGCAAATGACATGATATTGTACATAAAAACCCCGAAAGACTCCATCAAAAAACTAATAGACTTAATAAATGAGTTTGGCAATGTAGCAAGATACAAAATTAACGCCAGGAAATCTATGGCATTTCTATACACCAATAGTGAACTTACAGAAAGACTAAAAAAGCAATCCCATTTACCATCGTACCAAAAAAATTAAGATAATTAGGAATAAACTTAACTAAGGAGGTAAAAGACCTATATGTGGAAAACTACAGGACACTGAAAAAAGAGATAGAGGAAGACATAAACAGATGGAAGAACATACCATGTTCATGGATTGGGAGAATCAACATCATTAAAATGTCCATACTACCCAAAGCAATCTATAGATTCAATGCACTCCCCATTAAAATACCAACAGCATATTTCTCAGACCTAGAAAGAACTCTCCAAAAATTCATCTGGAATAAAAAAAGACCCCAAATAGCCACAGCAATCCTGAGAAAGAAGAACAAAGTAGGTGGGATCTCGATACCAGATTTTAAGCTGTATTACAAAGCCACTATTCTCAAAACAGACTGGTACTGGCACAAGAACAGACATATAGACCAATGGAATAGAATAGAGAACCCAGAAATCGACCCAAACCACTATGCTCAATTAATATTTGACAAAGGAGGCATGAACATACAATGGAGTCAAGACAGTGTCTTCAATAAATGGTGTTGGGAAAATTGGAGAGATGCATCCAAAAAAATGAAACTAGATCACCAACTTACACCATACACAAAAATAAACTCAAAATGGATACAGGACTTAAACATAAGACGGGAAACCATTAAAGTACTAGAGGAATCCACAGGCAGAGAATTCTCAGACATATGCCGAAGCAATGTCTTCACCGATACAGCTCCTAGGGTAATGGAAGCTAAAGAGAAAATAAACAAATGGGACTACATCAAAATAAAAAGCTTTTGCACCGGAAAAGAAACCATCAACAAAACAACAAGAAAGCCCACTTATGGGAGAACATATTTGCAAATGTTATCACTGATAAAGGTTTAATCTCCAACATCTACAGGGAACTCATACAACTTAATAAAAGGAAGATAAATGATCCAATAAAAAAATGGGCAACGGACATAAATAGAATCTTTTCGAAAGAAGACAGAAGGAAGGCCAAGAGACATATGAAAACATGCTCAAAGTCACTAATCATTAGAGAGATGCAAATCAAAACAACAATGCGGTACCATCTCACACCTGTCAGAATGGCTATTATCAATAAATCAACAAACGACAAGTGCTGGCGAGGATGTGGAGAAAAAGGAACCCTCGTGCACTGCTGGTGGGAATGCAGACTGTGCAGCCACTGTGGAGAACAGTATGGAGTTTCCTCAAAAAACTAAAAATGGAGCTCTCATTTGACCCAGTAATCCCACTTCTATGAATATATCCCAAGAAACTAGAAACACCGATCAGAAAGGCTATATGCACCCCTATATTCATAGCAGTACAATTCACCATAGCTAAGATTTGGAAACAGCCCAAATGCCCATCAGCAGATGAGTGGATTAGAAAACTATGGTACATCTACACAATGGAATACTATGCTGCTATAACAAAGAAGGAATTCTTACCATTTGCAGCAGCATGGATGGACCTGGAGAGCATTAAGTGAAATAAGCCAGGCAATGAAAGAAAAATACCACATGATCTCACTCATTAATGGAAAATAAAGAACATTATAACCTGATGAATAAAAAGATAGATACAGAGGCAGTGAAGCACCGAACAGACTGTCAAATTACAGCGGGAAGGCTGGGGCGTGTTGGGGAGGGAGGAAAATAGATCAAACAAGGGACTTGTATGCATGCATATAAGCACACCAATGGACACAAGATACTGGGGAGGGGGCGGGTGGTGGAATGAGGGCATGCAACAGGGGTTAGGGGAGAATGGAGGAAGGTCAATGGGGAAAAAATGGAGATATATGGACTAATATATATAATATTTTAAACAATAAAATATTTTAAAAATCAGGCTTAACTTCTATAACATATAGGAAAAAATATATAGAATTATATCACCCTCTAAAATAGTTCTGGGTAAGTGGTCCAGGACAGCAAGTGTTTTTGTTTCACATGGTCATGTAAGAACCTAATTTGTTCCTTTTCCCCCCTGTTCCTGATTATTGTCTTCATCAACATAGAAAAGCAGATGTCTTAAAATTCAGATTTTAGCTAGCTTAAAGGAAAGGTGCAAGCTGTATGAGAACATGGAAGAGGAATAATCCTAATCTTAAAAGACCTGTGCACACATAATTTTCACTCATATCCCAGTGGGGAGAATATAGTCACGCAGTAACATCTAAATGCCATGGGACCAGGATAGAGTAGGTGTTTGTGGAAAACTAGCAGTCTTTCTTATGGTGGCTGTGATGGAGATGCTGGTTGTTTCCTAATATGTTCTTCCTTTTTACTATGACAATATAATCCCTAATTTTTGGCTGCACATAAATCCATCTAGAATGGATACCATATTTTCCAGTCTCCCTTGCAGTTTGGTGTGGCCATATATCTATTTCTGGCAATTGGGACATAGGTTTTTTGTGCCGTGCATCTGCCTTTTTCAACATCGATTTACCCTTTATTTTTAAATCTTTCTTCCTTTCCTCCTTCTTATCCCTACATCAAAATGTTGCTGCATTGTACTATGAGATAGAGTCCATAAATGATAGAACAAGATAAAAGCATCCTGGTTCCTTGCTACCATTAACCACCATGTCAATCCCAGTCCACCAGCTCAGAGTTTTATATGAGAGAGCATAAACTTCAGTCTCCCTTAAGCCTTTGTTACTTTTAGATTTCTCTCACCAGCAGCTAAGTATAACAATAACTGATATGATTGGTATTGTTCGCCTTATTCTAATGATAAATTTTGCCCTGAGAGGTTAATGCTCTTGATTTAAGATATAAACACAAGACAGTCTTGCTCCAAATTCAGTGCTTGCCTTCCTGCACTATTAAGCCAAGACACAAATGAAAACAAATCATGATCTCTTTTAGTAACAATGGGAATATACATACTTCTTTTGAGGAGAGAATTTTAGCAAGTTGATGTGTCAAATCTCTGAGTACTGATTTATTTATTTATTTTTTTTACATCAGTGTGTCAAAAACAGTGCTAGCTTTTCTGTCCTGAGCAAGCCTCATAGGTAGCTTTTTATAAAAGCTTCAGAATTCTGAGCCTCTAAAAGACAGATAAAGAAGAAAGATTTGTTGAGCAAAATGAAATATCAAATAAACAGGAAAATGCCATCCATTCAGACAATAAACAGTATGATTATTCTAGTATATGTCTTGAATGCCTTAGAATAGAAGGATATAAATTGAATCTCCTCTCCATGTATTGTCCTTTATTGACAACAGACATTGTGAACAGTATATCAGTCACTGTGCTTATGGGGTAGATAGGTTAGCTGATTCTTCCCAGAGACTGACATCTTGGCATTGCAGAGAATTGACTGATGTAGAGATGATCTAGTCTTTTGACCTTGAGGTTGTCATATAGACAGTCATGCAGTTTGCACTGGTTATAAGTTGCTGGCTAAATCTGATATTTTTCTCCTTAAGAACTAGAATTATGCAATAAATTGGGGGGAGGGGTGAAAGCAAAAGCATAAGATGCAATAAAAGCCTTTACTCCTAATAAAAACATTACTATTCATGATGTGTTCTGAAATGCACATTAGACATATAGTTACCGATTAAGCCATTATCTTGTGTTATAAAATATTCTCATAAAATAAAAATATAACATCTTTTATAATAATAAAAAGATAATATTCACTTTTACAGTGGGGAAAGAAGATAGAAAGATGAAGATTTGAGTTCTAGACTCAGCTGTGCTACTAACTCACAGAATGACCTTGGGGAAGGCAGTCACCTGAACTTTCTGAATCTTATTTTCCACATCTATAAAATAAGAGCTAAACAACCTCTAAGGGGTTTCTCAAGTGTAAAATTAAAAGAGGGGAAATCTGGGATTCTGCCATAAAAATATAACATAAACTCTTTATTGTGCTAATTTCTGAGAGCAGGAATAACTCCCAATAGAACGACTTTTATCAGTATTTTGCCATATGGAGTTATTTTTATTTGAGGGGACATGATTTGACACCTAGTTTTTTAAAATCTATAACATCCAAGTACGACCTAGTAACAAGAATGGATCATCACAATATGTTAAGAATTTTCTGCAGTTTTTGAGAAATTGATGATAATTATTTGATTTCGCCTTGACTATCACATAATTCTGTGTCAACAGTAAGAATAATTAGTCCCCGATTTTTTAAATGAATTATATTTTAATCACACATTTGTAATCACACATTCATCCCTGGTAATTATATTTTGAATTCTTGCTATTATTGTAGAGACCAAGCCATGTTGATGTAAGGAGTAAAATAAGAACATTGTCATACATGGGACTCTTATAATATCTAGGCATGCAGTTTTATTCTGACTGTTTCTCTTTCTGATTCTATAAACAAAGGTGGAGAAGTGCCCTGCAAATGTTGCAGGTAGCCTATGATATATAACCTAATAGTATGAAGCTCAGGTTATTAACCATTATATGTTAATTTCTTAATTATTATATGTAGACATAAAATGTCAAATGTATAAAAAATTACCAAGAATAACAAATGTTCCCACCACCCAGTTTATAAACATTTGTGTTTTATTTGTTTTAGATCATTTTTCTTTTTTTTAACCTTAGGAATACAGTTGAACTCTTTCTTTAACTAATGTATCACATTCCCCTCCTTATTTCCCAAATATAAACCTCCATGCTAAAAGTGTTATGAATTATTCATACCTACAAGCATATATATGCTAACTTTTACATTTTCTTCATTATTTTTAACTTTCTGGATGTATCTTTCTTATTATTATTATTTAGTATGTAGAAGCTAGGGATTCTTTACATGTGATTCTCTACGAGACAGCCTTTATGACAAAGGATAATTAGGACCCAAATACTGCTAAAGTTGAAACATCCTAACTAACCAAATTAAGCATTTTAAATTTATTGCGTGATATTAATTGAGTTTAATTGAAGTGAGATCCTAAGAATATGAAAGGTTGTCACCTTGAGGAAAGTAGCAGAGTTACATATTCAGTTGCAAATATCTTCCTGTTTTAAATTATTCTTAAGACAAAGACTATAGTATCTTGTTCTCCTATTGAGTGTACTGAATCATAGAACATTTCAAGAAATTAAAGGAAAACTATTTGAGATATAATATTTTGCTAGTAGATTTTAAAAAATAATGTTTCTTTTATTAATTGATGCACAATTTACATGCAACAAAATGCAGAGATCTTACGTGGTAAGTTCAAAATATTATGATCAACATTGAAAACAATTTCATCATTCTAGGAAGTTCTGTGTGTCTCTTCCCCTGCTCCCTTCTCCTTGTCACCTTAGAGGCAACTACTCCTAGATTTCTATAACCCTCTATGAATTTTTCCTGTTTTAGAACTTCATATTGAAATTATACAGTAGTCTTTCTTTTTTTTTAAATATATTTTATTGATTTTTTACAGAGAGGAAGGAAGAGTGATAGATGATAGTCAGAAACATCGATGAGAAACATCGACCAGCTGCCTCCTGCACACCTCCCACTGGGGATGTGCCCGCAACCAAGTTACATGCCCTTGACCGGAATCGAACCTGGGACCTTTCAATCCGCAGGCTGACGCTCTATCCACTGAGCCAAACCGGTTTTGGCTATACAGTAGTCTTTCTTGATAGGTTTCTTTTACTCAATATAATTTCAATATTTATATAATTTGAGCTGTCTCTGGTAGTGCAGTATGTTTAGCAGCATCCCTCGTCTTTACCTACTAGATGCCACTAGATTCCCCCCTGATCTCACCAAAAGTGCCTCTGGACATTGCCAAATGACCCCTGAGGGGTAAAGTCACCTCTGGTTAAGAACCTCTGAATAAGACACATGATTTATGCATTTTTCTCAATGAATGTATCAAATATAAAATAATACTTTATAGACGTATTGGTGCAATGGATAGTGCCTGGGTTTAGGAATCACTCTATGGTAAATTACAATTCCAGTTCCTTTCAAAGCTGTGTGATACGGAACAAGGGACTTAACCTTTCTATACTTCTATTTTCTCATCTTTAAAATGTTTTAATATTACCATTTTGTAAGGATATTATGAGTATTTTTCTGGAAAAGTTTTGTTAAGTGCCCAGTAAAATTCTTCAACATAGGAATAGTTCAGAAAATTCTTGTACATTTGGCATATATCTTCCTATTATGATTTCCAGAATTTTTATGAAAACATTGAGGGAAGGGAAAGAAGTTCAGTGGACTGAGGCTAGGAAGATAATGCAAACCCACAAATAAATGGATATAGGAAGGTAAAGCTACTGAGACATATAATATTTCAATGAAGTAGAAAGTGACATGTTTAGGGGTCAGCTGTCATTGGTACTCTTCACTACTTTGACACAGATATGTAAACCATTAATCTCGCTCTAAACTCATTTGTGAATTGTGAAATATCTTGGTCCATTTTGTTTTCAAGCTGTAAGCTTTTAATTTTCTTTCTTTTTCTGCTGATATTATAATGAGATGAACTTAAAAACTTGTAAGCCTATTTGCTAGCTACATGTAGTTGACATTCCAAAATGTAGGCCTGCCTTCCACCAGAATAATCTATAATAATAAAAGCATAATATGCTAATTAGACTGGACAGCTGAACGACTTTCCAGATGTCATTTTGGACATCCTTCTGGACGAAGCCACTGTGGCAGGGGCCGAGGGAGAGGCAGTTAGGGGTGATCAGGCAGGCAGGTGAGCAGTTAGGGGCATCAGGCAGGCAGGCAGAGTGGTTAGGGATGATCAGATAGGCAGGTAAGTGGTTAGGGGCAATCAGGCATGCAGGCAGGTGAGCAATTAGGAGCCAGTAGTCCCAGATTGCGAGAGGGTGCAGGTCTGGCTGAGGGACCCCCTCTCCCTGCCACCCGTGCATGCATTTTGTGCACAGGGCCTCTAGTAAGACAATAAATGTGTGTTGTTTTAAGTCACTACATTTGTGGTAGTTTGTTATTGCAGAAGTAGGAAATTAGTACAAGTAGTAAGCAGTATTCAGGACCTTTCAAAATAAAAGACCAGTCTACTTATAAATTACGCCACCATTTGAATCTATCATATTCTTTTTTATGTACCAAGCATTAGAGAATATTTGAAAGCCAACTTTGGTACCACTGGTATGGCTCAGTGGTTGAGTGTCAACCTATGAACCAGGAGGTTATGGTTTGATTCCCTGTCAGGGCATATGCTTAGGTTGCGGGCTCGATGCCCAATGTGGGGTGTGCAGGAGGCAACTGATTGATGATTCTCTTTCGTCATTGATGGTTCTCTCTCTCTCTCCCTCTCCTTTCCTCTCGGAAATCAATTAAAATATATTTAAAAATAAAAAATAAAAGCCAGCTTTTACCACAAGGCCATATCACAGGGATTAACATGTGGCTTCCTATTCCCTTCTTGGTTTATTATTCCTTTCCATTTCAGGGACATTGTATCTAATTAATGGTTTAAATGTATAAGATATGTTTAAATGTACTAAGTGGATTTATAACATGAAGAACTTACAGCAGGCCTACCATATAATTCACAGCCATTATTATTTTCATGAGAGTTATTTTGTATTTCCATAATAAATGAAATTTATCATCCCTTCATGTATTGATCATCTGTTTGAGATTACTCTTCAATGAATAACCCAATATATCCCTTAGAGAAATATTAAAACTATAATCATATTAAGCTTCCATTTAATTCTATTCTGACCTTGCTAAGTATTTTTATTTTTTACCATGAATGAGTTTTGAATTTTATTAAGATCTTTCTAGCACCTATTAAGATGATCACAGTTTATCTTCTTAAAATCCATTAAGCTGGTTAAAGACATTTTTATATTCTTAAAAATATGTCATATTGATATTCTTGGAATAAATCCCAGTTGGTTGTAATGTTTTTTTGTATATTGCTTAATTTAATTAGCTCATGATTTATTTAGGATTTTTGTAGCAATATTTATAAATAAGATTGGGTTATAACTTTCCTTTATGAAACTGTGCTTTCCTGGGTTTAGTATCATGGGGATACCAACCTTGTTAAATAAATTTAAATGCATCTTTCCTTTTATATGCTTTAATAAAGATGATATAAAATAGAATTTTCTATTTCATGAGGGTTTGAAGAAAGTTTATTTAAAAACCTTATTAATATAGAAAATTTCATTAAAATGGAATCTTTGGAGTTTGCATGGCTTAAATTTAGAGAGTTTTAAATTAATAATGGAACCACCTCTGCTGTGGAATAGTCTTATTTCATAAGAGAAAACCATTAAAAATATCACTACATCTTGTGAACAATCACTAGAAAAATACTGATTATGTTGTTCAATGATATTTTCATTACATTTAACACTTTCCTTTAAGATTTAAAAACCATAGGATCAATTTATCTCTCTGCAAATTAATAGGCTCTTATCAAATAACAAGAAATATGTAATCCATTTTTGATCCTCTTTTAGAGAGAGAGGGAGAGGGAGAGAGACAGAGAAATAGCTATTTGAGATAGCATCCATGTGAGGGAGAAACATCCATCAGTTGTGTCCTGTATTCAGGCCAATCAGGATCGAATCTACAACTGGGGTATATGCCCTGACCATTATCTCTGTGGCCTTTGATAATTTATTTAACATTTGTATGATCCAGTTTTCCCATTATAAAATGAGAAAAATACCTACATCCTAAAGTTGTTATAAGGCAATACTGAGATTATATGCTTGGTACTCAGCAAGCATGCGATACAATGGCACTATTTGTAAAAATGTGGCCAGTGCGCCTCAATCTTGGCTGCAGGATAGGGTCATCTGGGGAGCTTGTAAAACTGTAATGCATGGGTCCACTCCTTCAGATATTCTTTTATAATGGTCTGGAGTACAGCCTGGGAAATGGGAGCCTTTAAATTCTCCAGGTGATTTTAATCTATAGCCAAGTTTGAGAACAACTAAATTACATACAATGTTTTTAAGAGAAAGAAACTTACTCCAGATCTGTAGGCCAAAAAGGAAATTCATCAGAAGGATATAACGTGGCTCACAGAGTTGAAACAGAACAGTGGAGTACTACCTTTGGGTAGACCAGGTGATCCAAGTATCAGAGCTAAAGGACTATCTTTTAAGGGGTAAGTCAGCCTTGGGGTAGTTTTTAAATATTTGTCTCAAAACTCATTGTTCAAGTTTCCAAACGTGAGAGAAAGTATAATTGAACTGGCTTGGGCTTCATGCTGTCTGCTTGGCTAAGATATTTTGATTGATACGTAGATTCAAAAAACACAAAGCAAAATGATGGAGAGGTAATTCATCAAATGGGACTGGGAGGTGCTTTTATGAGAAGAAAATATAAGACTGGAGCTCAGCAGCCTAAATAAACAAATAAACACACACAATACTGTTATTCCTGGCATAACAATCTTTCCCATTTCTAAAGAGTTTTTTAATTATAGAACTGTATATCTACATTTTATTGGTTACTAGTTCTCAGCTCTTAGAAAATTGTCCTGGTGACACCTAAGAAGTGGTATTGCTTTATAAATAGGTGCTAATTAATGCAGCAGTGAACAATTGAATAGTAGCTTTCTAGGACCTCAGAAACTGCACAAATTCTGTGTTCTGACTGCTATTGTTCTCAGTGCATAAGTGACAGATTATCTGGGACATAACCCCCATTTCTATGGTAACTGAGTATGGACATCCATGATTCACTTCTGATGTTATATGTGTCCTGAGGTATTAATACGATTCGGTGTTAGCATGATGCTCCAGGAATTATGGAAAGGCAACATTTTATAAGGGGAAAGCCCACAAACCATAGCAGGTAGACCAAAGCCTGGGTAAACCTGAAGTAAACTTTTCATAGCAGACATTCGGGGGGGTGGGGGGAAAGGACAATGACAGCGGACTGATTTATCGACATAAATAAAAGGGCAGACTTGAAATAAGTTTGCAGATCTTTAAAAGATACAAACACAGTGGTGGTCACTATTTTAAGGACCAGATAAAGAGTGAAGTCACAATATACTTAGAGATAAAAGTAAAATGAAAGCTAAAAAGAATTTTGAATGTCTACATAAAATTTTCTGATCTTGGCATTATTCAGTCAGAAAAAAGTAAGCTTAAGAAAATAAAAATCTGACTGTGAAACCGGTTTGGAAGCATGTCATATATATATATATATATATATATATATATATATATATATATATATATATCATACAATGGTTGCCTGATAATGATACAACTAGTAATTAAGCCAGGTAATATCTTTATCTTTCACACAACATGATAACTGAGTATTCATAATTAACAATGTGCAGGTTACTCTTTAATAAAGAAGATATATGTTTTCATGATGATAAATAACCTCAGTCTGATAACTCTAGATATATCACACATATTGTTTAAAAGACAAAATTAGAAGCCAGAAAACATGAGGTAGATAGTCTGAAAGAAACTTGTTTTTGAATCTAGTTAGAGGCCAACTGAATACATATCCCCTATAATGTACACACAACTGTGTACAATCCCAGACCAGGTCCCACAGGATATTAAGCCTGTTGGAATTTTCAATGAAAATACCTTGGAGCCCTTCTCCCATGACCAGAGGCCCACCCTCCTGTTCTGAGAAATAAGCATATATTAACTTTCTAAACACCTTTTTCAAAATTGGATTGTGTATGTGTCATTTTTCATAAATTTAAAAAGATAATTTGTATTCTAACTGCAATGGCATCCTATCTATATATTAATTTTATAAGATTTTACACTCAGTAATTTATTTTGAAACCCAAGCAAAAATATTTGAGTGTTAGGTATTATGTTAAACAGAGGGACAGACACGAAAAAAAGGAGAACTGAGATTCAATATCCACTTGGCCAGTGGTTCTCAATCTTGGTTGCAGAAGAGGAGCATCTGAGGAGCCTGTAAAATTGTGATGCCTGGGTCCAGGCATGTGAACTTTTGTTAACTACAATGCCAGGAACACTGAAACAAGCATATTGTTGGACAGGACAGGCAGCATAGAGAACATGAAACTTTCTCTACATCAAAGTTGTCAATCATTTTCTCTAAAGGATCAGACAGTAAAATCATTTCAGTCTTCATAGGCCATGAGGCTTTGGTCAGAACTATTCAACTCTATATTATTGTATGCAAGCAGCCATCAACAATACAAAAATGAATGGGTAAGGCTGTGTTCCAATAAATCAAAGCTGGAGGGTGGGGTAGATTTGGCCATACTTTGCTGACCCATGTTATCTGGAAGAATTAGATGGAATTAAACAGTTGAGAAAAATATAAGTATTATGTAAGATAGAATTAATAGAGCAGTGTGATGTGCTCTGGGAAGGGTGAAAAACCATTAGTGTCTCCTCCCAGGTGATATAGCTGGAGGATAAATTAATAAATTGCCCTACTCAATCAATACAACAACTCTGTTCTTACTGATGAGGAGGAAGTCCATCTTACACAGTAAAACCAAGATTCAAAGATTCAAACACAGGCTTCACTTCAAACTCCTGCTACTTGCCCTATAGCTTGCCTCTTCAGTTTGAGGAATACATGCTTGTTAACTAGTAAGCACTTAATAATTACAGGTTCCACCTTTTATATGGAATTACATTTAGTGGATCCAAGAGTAATTAGCATGGATTGCGAACTACACTTGCTTAGCATTCTGAGGAATAAAAATATATAAATTTACCTGTAATTGCATGGTTAGTACCATGTACTTAATCTACTTGGAAACACCAGTTAATTATAAATTAAAGGTTGCCAAACAGACTGAATTTGAAAGAGAATCACTTTTTAATTTTCTTTTTCTCAACATTGTAGGGCAGATTCTGCTTTCATTCACACAACATTGCTACATGTGGAAATGAATCTATGTCCTTTAACATTTTACCACTGTAAATGCCACACAAACATATGTTCTCCTTGGAGTCTCAATTAATTACAAACGAAACTGTGAAGCACCCTTGTTGTTTCTTCTAGAAATGTGAAATGCTCTCAGTCATTTTGTCTGTTGTCCTGAGAAAATCAGTGATGTGGTATTTAGGCTAAAGATTTGGAAGGTTATTAGGTCTCTGTATTAAAATAAATAGCTAAAATCATCATCAATGGCTTTCAAATGGCAACACTGTAAACCTATACAATTGGAATAAGAAGTGACTTCTAAATCTTTGTCATTCTCATGTGTGAACATTTCATAAGATCAATTATCTGCATCAAAAGTGAAATCTGGAGCCTAGTCATGCTTCATTAGATCCATTAACTATAACGACAACATCTTAATATAAATTATTCTCCTATGAGTTCTCAAGAAGAGAATTAAACACTTTTCAAAAAAGATGAAAAAGGAAAAGATAATAGAGTGCAGGGTTTCCAGTCTTGTGATCATTAATGAACCACCAATTTTTGGTCCTGTTAAATCACCTCTAATTAGTCTGGATGTTACAAGAAATATACTTCTTACCATTTGATGATTCCTTCATCTAAAGGCCTCCTCTCCATACAGAATGATAGCACTAGGAATGTCTTAGAAGATTAGTTCATCCTACAGCCACATTCTACGGAGAGAGAAATTGAAAGACCCAAAAGTGGTCCACGTAGCTTAAAAAGAGCCTGTATTACTGAGGCCTCATCTGGTGCCCTCTACATTTTAACACACATTTCTTCATTCTTCTTTCTTTGATGGGTGTTTTCAACTGGGATATGTACTGACTTAGAATACAAGTTTGATTTCATAGCAGTGAATATACAATATTCTCTCTTCTTCCCACCAAAGATATTACAAACCCCAACTTTAAAAATCAGATATTATGCTCTAAATTTCTAAGTCACTTACTTTATATGATCAAATCGGGGATGAGATGGACATTACTCACATATATAGCATCAATATTTTAACTTTGTAAGTTTTAACTCTGATACCTAGTCATGTTTAGGTATTTCATTGACAGTTGACTCAAATCAATACAATGGTCTGTTGTTTCCTATCAAGTCAGCAACTGGGTGCAGAAATAACAGTCTAGATTTTTAAAATTCATACAGTTCTCTGACCTACCTTCTCATTTCTTTTTTCTCTTTCTACCCTACCCCCCCCCACTCCAATAACCACTCACTCTTCTGTTCTTAGCTTTCTTCAAGCTGATTTACTAATTTACATTATTAATCTCAGCCTCTTCTCTACACATTTTACATGGTTTAACAATGAAAAAATCCCCTTGTTGGGTCAACCAGGTATGATCTTTCCTAGCTTTATGCACCTTCAAAACCACAACTTATTTATTCAGAAATTTTCCAATGAGATATTTCCTTCTAATAGCTGTAGCTGATTAGGTGTTTGAGTAATGTAGATTTCAGAAGACTGTTGGTGTTTTGGTTAGATTACCTAAAATCTATGGTAAACCACTAAAAATGCCTGGACTCTTTTCTTCTCTCTGTAGCTAGCGATTGACCCGTCTGGTAATATTATGCTGCATGGGATAATTTTTACAAATTACACTCCAGTATCCCCATTGGCCTTTTACAGGTCAGGTCCGAGCTATATTCCCAGGGTCGTTGCTTGAAATGACTGCCTTATTTGGCATCTGTTTCACTGCCATGGTGTCCCCACCTTCTCTTCAATATATCACTTGTCTCACTATCTGCTTTGGGTAAAGTCGCCTGAAGGATTCCTTTTCTGATATCTGATTAAGAAACAACAACTCTGGTTTATTGACATTCACGGGTATACCAGACTTCTCAGTAAAACCACCCTTATTATATTTAAGCCTCTATCTATTTCTGTAATGCTCAAACTATCAAGTCATGCTGACTTTATGAAGGAATTATTATACTGTTACAAGTGACCAATGTGAGAGCACAAGATACTGTTCTCACATCATGAGGAACCTGCCATGGATCTCAACATTCTCTCTTTTCTCCCCATAGAGGTTTAGCTGCAATGGATTTGTTTCTTTCACATAATTATTTGTATTTCTTGGGGATCCCTCATGGGTGCAAACACAGGCATACATGCATGTTTTCCCTATCTTCTCACTTACACTTTCTCCTCTTCTCAACCGTAAATATTGTTCTATTAATTTGTCCTATAATCAAAGGCTTCTCTCTCCTTGCTTACAGTACAAAATAAAGTTGACCCCTGTTAATTTTCTTTCTATCATGTTATTCCTTCACACAACTCATTTACTGCTTAGCCATAGGTGTTCTCTAAACAAATTACCATGGATGACTTCTAGCATCATTCTGATGGCTATTTCTTAGGAATTGTATCTGAGCCCTTATTATAGGCATAAGCATTTGCCTTCATGGACCTGTTTCCTTCAATCTCTTCCTTTATGTATCTGAACTCTGTCACTTCTTCATCCTCTGCACTTCAAGCTCAATTCTTTATAACTTATGGAATAAGTAAATTTTCTTTAAGGTGGGAAAATCCACAATGAATTGCATAACCATTTCTACGCTTGAACAATAGCTGTTTCTAATCATGTCAACATAGAAGGAAGAAACTTAAATAAAAGTATAATCAGGTACTAAAATTGAATTTCAGACAGATTTGTTTACTGACATTATATATGTCAGGAATACCAATCTAGTGTGAAGGAGGATTGACTGGTATATCTTAATATTTATGGATATCAGCTTTCATCTATTTGATAATTAACATTGTCAACATATACTCTGTTTTTTCCTTACAGCTTTTGTGTATTTCTGCTTGCACAGACTTATATTTAAACATGATTTGTTATGTCCTTTCTAGCATTATTCTTCATCATGACTTTTCAGCTTCAATTTTCCTGCTAATTGTTTCATTCTGTTTCTAAGTTCAATTTCACAAAAGACATTGCTTTGTTGTTCCCCAAAATGGCTGTAGGTAAAGTATACAGCTTAGAAGTTGGTTGCATTTGGGTAAGGTGACCATACTTTACCTGTCTACTAAAGGAATGGTCCGAATATAATTATATATGATACGCTATAAAATCTGACTATTTAAAGAGATATTGGAGAGAAAGTTTACTTATAATGACAATGACTATGGTAGACAATGCCATATTCAGTGATAATATACTATTGGTGCATGGATACAACATAGTAGGCACTGAATTAATAATTATTTTTTTAAATTTCTTTATTGATTAAGGTATTACATATGTGTCCCTATTCCTCCATTACCCCCCACCTCCCATTCATGACCCCACCCCCCTGTTGTCTGTGTCCATTGGTTAGGCTTATATGCATGCATATAAGTCCTTGGGTTGATCTCTCCCCTTACCCCCACCCTCCCCTACCTTCCCTGAGGTTTGACGTTCTGATTGATGTTTCTCTGTCTCTGGATCTATTTTTGTTCATCAGTTTATGTTGTTCATTATATTCTACAAATGAGTGAGATGATGTGATATTTATCTTTCTCTGCCTGGCTTATTTCACTTAGCATAATGCTCTCCATCTCCATACATGTTGTTGAAAATGGTAAGAACTCCTTTTTTATTGCAGCATAGTATTCCATTGTGTAGATGTACCACAGTTTTTTAATCCACTCCTCCGCTGATGGGCACTTAGGCTGTTTCCAAATCTTAGCTATGGTGAATTGTGCTGCTATGAACATAGGGGTGCATATATCCTCTCTGATTCGTGTTTTTAGTTTCTTGGGATATATTCCTAGAAGTGGAATCACTGGGTCAAATGGGAGTTCCATTTTTAGTTTTTTGAGGAAACTCCATACTGTTCTCCACAGTGGCTGCACCAGTCTGCATTCCCCCCAGCAGTGCACGAGGGTTCCTTTTTCTCCACATCCTCGCCAGCACTTGTCATTTGTTGATTTGTTGAAAATAGCCATTCTGACAGGTGTGAGGTGGTACCGCATTGTTGTTTTGATTTGAATCTCTCTGATGATTGGTGACTTTGAGCATGTTTTCATATGTCTCTTGGCCTTCCTTCTGTCTTCTTTTGAAAAGTGTCTATTTAGCTCAGTTGCCCATTTTTTTATGGGGTTGTTTATCTTCTTTTTGTTAAGCTGCATGAGTTCCCTGTAAATGTTGGAGATTAAACCCTTATTGTTTATATCATTGGTAAATATGTTCTCCCATGCAGTGGGCTTTCTTGTTGTTTTATTGATGGTCTCCTTGGCTGTGCAAAAGCTTTTTATTTTGATGTAGTCCCATTTATTTATTTTCTCTTTAGTTTCCATTGCCCTAGGAGCAGTATCAGAGAAGAAATTGCTTCGGCATATGTCAGAGATTTTTCTGGCTGTGGATTCCTCTAGTATTTTTATGGTTTCTCGTCATATGTTTAAGTCCTTGATCCATTTTAAGTTTATTTTTGTGTATGGTGTAAGTTGGTGGTCTAGTTTCATTTTTTTGGATGCATCTCTCCAATTTTCCCAACACCATTTATTGAAGAGGCTGTCTTGATTCCATTGTATGTTCATGCCTCCTTTGTCAAATATTAATTGAGCATAGTGATTTGGGTCAATTTCTAGGTTCTCTATTCTATTCCATTGATCTATATGTCTGTTCTTGTGCCAGTACCAGGCAGTTTTGAGAACAGTGGCTTTGTAATACAGCTTGAAATCTGGTATTGAGATCCCACCTACTTTATTCATCTTTCTCAGGATTGCTGTGGCTATTCGGGGTCTTTTTTTATTCCAGATGAATTTTTGGAGAGTTCTTTCTAGGTCTGAGAAATATGCCATTGGTATTTTAATGGAGAGTGCATTGAATCTATAAATTGCTTTGGATAGCATGGACATTTTAATGATGTTGATTCTCCCATTCCATGAACATGGTATGTTCTTCCATCTGTTTACGTCTTCCTCTATCTCTTTTTTCAGTGTCCTGTAGTTTTCCGCATATAGGTCTTTTACCTCCTTAGTTAGGTTTATTCCTAGTTATCTTAATTTTTTTTGGTACGATGGTAAATGGGATTGCTTTTTTGTCTCTCTTTTGTAAGTTCACTATTGGTATATAGAAATGCCATAAATTTCTTGGCATTAATTTTGTATCCTGCTACATTGCCAAACTCATTTATTAAGTCTATTAGTTTTTTGATGGAGTCTTTTGGGTTTTTTATGTACAATATCATGTCATCTGCAAATAAGGACAGCTTTACTTCTTCTTTTCCAATTTGGATGCCTTTTATTTCTTCTTCTTGTCTAATTGCAATGGCTAATACTTCCAGTACTCTGTCAAACAGGAGTGGTGAGAGTGGACTTCCCTGTCTTGTTCCTGTTCTTAGGGGAAATAGTTTTAGTTTTTGCCCATTGAGTATGATGTTAGCTGTGTGTTTGTCATATATGGCTTTTATTATGTTGAGGTATGATCCTTCTATTCCCACCTTGCTGAGAGTTTTTATCAAGAAAGGGTGTTGGATTTTGTCAAATGCTTTTTCTGCATCAATTGATATGTGTGATTTTTATCTCTCAATTTGTTTATGTGATGTGTCACGTTTATTGATTTGTAGATATTGTACCATCCTTTCATTCCTGGGATAAATCCTACTTGGTCATGGTGTATGATCTTTCTGATGTAGTGCTAGATCCTATTTGCTAGAATTTTGTTGAGCATTTTTGCATCTATGTTCATGAGGGATATTGGTCTGTAATTCTCTTTCATTGTGTTGTCTTTATCTGGTTTTGGTATTAGGGTGATGCTGGCTTCATAGAATGAGCTTGGAAGTGTTCCTTCCTCCTGAATTTTTTGGAATAGTCTGATGAGGATAGGTTTTAGTTCTTCCTTGAATGTTTGGTAAAACTCTCCTGTGAAGCCGTCTGGCCCTGGGCTTTTGTTTGCTGGAAGCTTTTTGATGACTGCTTCAATTTCTTTCATAGTTATTGGCCTATTGAGCTGTTTAGATTCTTCCTGATTTGAGTTTTGGAAGGTTATATTTTTCTAGGAATATGTCCATTTCCTCCAGGTTGTCCAGTTTGTTGGAATAGAGTTGTTCATAGTATTTTTTAACAATCCTTTGTATTTCCGTGGGGTCTGTTGTTAATTCTCCTCTTTCATTTCTGATTTTGTTTATTTGGGTCCTCTCTCTTTGCTTCTTGGTGAGCCTGGCTAGAGGTTCATCAATCTTGTTTATCCTTTCAAAGAACCAGCTCTTGGTTTTGTTGATCTTTTGTATTGTTTCTTGGTCTCTATGTCATTTATCTCCACTCTGATCTTTATTATTTCCTTCCTTCTGCTTACACTGGGCTTTTCTTGTTGCTCTCTTTCTAACTCTTTAAGTTATAGGGTCAGGTAATTTATTACCATTGTTTCTTGTTTTTTGCAGTAGGCTTGTAGAGCTATGAACTTCCCTCTCAAGACTACTTTCACTGTGTCCCATAGATTTTGGATTGTTGTGTTTTCAGTGTCATTTGTTACCATGAAGTTTTTTATTTCTTCCTGATCTCTCTGGTAACCCAGTCATTGTTTAATAGCATGCTGTTTAGTCTCCATGTGTTTGATTTTTTGGATTGTTTTTATTGTAATTGATTTCCAGTTTTATGTCACTGTGATCTGAGAAGATGCTTGATATGATTTCTATCTTCTTGAATGTGAAGAGACTTTGCCTATGACCCAGCATATGGTCTATCTTTGAAAATGACCCATGTGCACTTGAGAAGAATGTGTATTCTGTGGCTTTGGGGTGAAATGTTCTGAAGATGTCAATTAATTCCATCTGGTTTAGTGAGTCATTTAGGATTGATGTTTCTTTGCTGATTTTTTTGTTTAGAGGATATGTCCAATGGTGGTATTGGGGTATTAAAGTGTCCTACTATGATTATATTGCTGTCAATCTCTCCCTTGATATCCTCCATAAGTTTTTTTATGTATTTGGGTGCTCCTATATTGGGTGCGTATATGTTTACCAGAGTTATTTCTTCTTTTTGGATTGCTCCCTTTAGTATTATGAAGTGGCCTTCTTTATCTCTTGTTATGTCCTTCACTTTGAGATCTAATTTGTCAGATATAAGTATTGCTACCCTAGCTTATTTTTCATTTCCATTTGCCTGAAAAACCTTTTTGCATTTCTTTACCCTCAGTCCGTGTGCATCTTTTTTTCTGAGGTGGGTTTCTTGTAGACAGCAGATATATGGGTCATGTTTTCTTATCCAATCCATTACCCTATTTCTTTTGATTGGGGCATTTAATCCATTTACACTTAAAGTTATTATTGATAGGTACTTATTTTTCGCCATTTTTATTCTTTACCCCTGTTTTCCTTCTTCGCTTCCTATTTTTTTTTTTTTTTTTTTTTTTTTTTTTTACAGCAGACCCTTTAGCATTTCTTCCATTGCTGGTTTGGTGGTAATAAATTCCCTTAGTCCTTTTTTGACTGTGAAGCTCCTGATTTCACCTTCAATTTTGATTGATAGCCTTGCTGGGTACAGTATTCTTGGATTCAGACCCTTCTTTTGCCTGACTTTGTATATTTCATTCCATTCCCTTCTGGCCTGATGAGTTTCTGTTGAGAAATCAGTCGCTAGTCTGATGGGGGTTCCTTTGTAGGTAACTTTCTGTCTCTCTCTGGCCGCTTTTAAGATTCTTACTTTGTCGTTGGTGTTTGCCAATTTAATTATAATGTGCCTTGGCATCGGTCTTTTGGGGTTCATTTTGCTTGGGACTCTATGAGCTTCTTGGATTTTTGTGGGTTTTTTCTTCCCTATATCAGGGAAGTTTTCTGTCATTATTTCTTCAAACAGGTTTTCTATTCCTTGCTCAGTTTCCTCTCCTTCTGGGACCCCTCTTATACGGATGTTGTTTTGTTTCCTGTTGTCCCAAAGTTCCCTTAGGCTCTCCTTCTGCTTTTTAATTTTTTTTTCTAGAAGCTGCTCTACTTGGGTATTTTTTCCTACCTTGTCTTCTAGCTCGCTGATGCAGTCCTCTGCTTCTTCTAGTCTACTCTTGATGCTTTCTATTGAGTTCTTTACAACAGCAATGTTTTTTCACTTCTTCTTGGTTCTTCTTCATTTCCTCTTGGTTCTTACACATATTATCAAATTTGTCTTCCATTCTTTTCAGCCAGCTTATGACCATTTCTCTGAATTCTTTCTCTGACAGGTTGCTTGCCTCCATTTCGTTTACTTCTTTTCTGGTGATGCCTGCTTTTCTTTCATATGCGGGCTGTGTCTTTGTCTCCCCATGGTCTCTCTTCTCTGGGTGTCTGTTTATGTAGTTCTCTCTCCCCTGTGTCGATTTAAAGGCCCCAAATACAACAAAACTAGGTAGAACATACAAGGCACTGAATAGAAAAGTATTCACGATATTAATAACCCCAAATAAAGGTGACCACCAGAGAAATGCAAATTAGGGTATAGGAGAGAAGAAGAAGAGAAAAAAAGAAATAAAAAAAAAGAAAGGAGTGCCAAAATGAAATTGGGAAAAGGAAAAAAAGAAGAAAAAGTAAGAGAGAAAGGATAGAGGATAATAAACAAAAGGGGAACGAACTCTATATATGGGGAGAAAACTCCAATAGAACAGCCACTAATCCCAGCAAATGCCAGCAACAAGTACCTGGAGATGAATACAAACTACAAATAGCAGTTAATATCAAGTGAGGTGAGGGAAAACAGAAGCAAAAAACAAACAAAAACAAAGCAAACAAACAAACAAAAAGAATAAGTAAAACCATCTCACAAACAAGCATAAAAAATTGATATAATCAACATTCAAGCAAACAACAACAAAAGGGCAGAGAGAAAAACAATTTTTTGGATATTGAAGACAGAGAAGAGAGAGGTGTGTGTGAACTTGGAGAAGGGGATTGGAAATCCTATCTAATAAAAGAGTAATATGCAAATTGACCATTACTCCAACACACAAGAAGGCTGCCCCCATGTGGTCAAAGATGGCTGCCCCCATGTGGACACAAGATGGCTGTCACAAGATGGCCAGCAGCGGAGGGCAGTTTGGAGGGACCATGTCTGCAGAGGAGGACAGTTGGGGGGGGGCAGGCATGCAGGGGAGGGCTGTTGGGGGAGACCACTCTTGCAGGGGAGGGGAGTTGGGGGCGACCAGGTCTGCAGGGGAGGGCAGTTGGAAGGGACCAGGCCTGCAAGGGAGGGCAGTTGGGGAGACCAGTCTTTCATTGGAGGCCAGTTGGGGGGGACCAGGCCTGCAGGAGAGGGCAGTTAGGCATCAATCAGGCTGGCAGGGGAGCAGTTAGGCGTCGATCAGGCTGGCAGGCAGAAGCAGTTAGGGGCAATCAGGCAGGCAGGCAGGCAAGCGGTTGGGAGCCAGCAGTCTTGGATTGTGAGAGGGATGTCCGACTGCCCGTTTAGGCCCCAATCCCTTGAGGGGCCCCAGATTGGAGAGAGTGCAGGCTGGGTTGAGGAACACACACACACATACACACTCACACACACCATGCACAAATTTTGTTCACTGGGCCTCTAGTTAGATATATAAGTAGGGTGAAATTTTAACGGGGTAAAAGAAAGAATAGGAAGAATCTAAAGCAGGAGAAGTGTAAGAGAAACAGGACAACAAAAGGGGAAAAGTTAGGAAGAGAGTTATGGCATAAAGGTAGAATTGAGGTAGAGTTGAATGATGCTAAAGGAAAGATGAAAATAGAATGTAGAAAACGAATCTCAAATTCAAATAGAGAGAAAATAAAATGACACTTTTTTTAAAAAAAAAAGGTAAAATAGTAGTAGTAATAATACTGACTGAAAAGAAAAATGTAATAATTAAAAAGTTAAAATCAAGTGAGAAAAAAATTAGTTTCTTAAGTAAAAGATGAAAAAAAATAAAAATTAAAAAATATAAAAATAAAATGTGCAGTAGTGAAGGTCATTCACTTCCTCTATTGTTCTGTTTGGCACGCCTGTTTCCCAATCAGGAAAGTATTGCAGTTCCCTGCATTCCACTGCTCCTCATTGTTGTAAGCCAGTCCTGATTTTTAAGCAGGCAGTGTGTCTTAATTTCTTGTATTCCTTTATTTGTGTTTACACAAGAGTCAATTTGTGATTCAACCCCTGGGTGGCAGTGTTTCTGGATTGACCTCTGGGTCTATAGGTCCTCTCTAGCCTGTGCTTAGATCCTGCTTTTCCTGTGGCACTCAATACCGGTTTGTGGGAGTGGGCTGCCCCAGAGCTGGTTCTCGAATGGTCACTCCCCACTCCGATCCCCAGGTTCCAGAAAAACAACTTTCCCTTGCAGTCTCCTAGGGTGTCCCCAACTGGGTGATCTCATGCACTGGGCTCAGCAATCAGAAGCAAGGATTTAAAGAGGAGAAAGCGCAAGTATGCACAGTATTTCCTTTCCCATGCACCGCCCCCCTCCCCCACCCCGCCCCGTGTCCAAGCAGCCGGCACACTTTTAAAATTTTTAGGCTGTCCTTCTGTGTGAGAGCAAAATGGGTTGCTTTTTAGAGATCTCCTCTGTTAGCAGTTCTGAGGACCCCCTTCCACATTCATGGATCACGCCAGCCCCAACAGCCACAGATTTTTCTAGGCGCAGACTTCCCCTGGTCCTCCAGCTCCTGCAGTGCGTGCGTTTCTCTGTCCTGCCGGGACCAGAGACCTCACCTTATCCCAGGCGAAATCTGACCTTTCCGTGGTGGAGTGTAGAGCTCCTCTGAATCCACGTGTTTGCGCCAATTGGGGACCGGTGCTCTGGGGTTCGCAGCTGTTCGGTGGGTGCCGCAGTTGTAGATTTTCAGGCTTCTGATAACATCCACTTTCCCCTTCAAGATGGCGCGGTCTCTGCGTCCGAGCCGGTGGCTCTGAGAGGGAACCCAGCAGCAGTGCGGGCTGCCCGGTCAGGGGAGCCCCATCCAGCAGTCCCCCACCTTATCCTGGAGTATAGCTGTCCCTTAACTCACCAACAGACACTCCCCGTGTGACCCTCAGCTGTTCTTTCTATCTGCTCCGGGAAAAGGCTCGGGACACATCTGTCTATTCCGCTGCCATTTTTTTTTTCTCTATGTCTGAATTAATAATTATTATTACTTGTAGTTTCCTGTGCTTATAACAAGAAATGAATCTTTATCTACTTCAGGAAAATATATACATAAAGTAATCATTGTGATGGTCAAAAGATTTCCTTGCTTCTCACTTGAGCTGATGCATCATTCAAGGGGAATAGCCAATGACTGATCACTATGTTTTAACCAAGATTTTTCTTACTCTAAACCCCACATTCTCTGTGGGGGTTTTTTGTTTGTTTGTTTGGTTTTTTGTTTATTTTATTGATTTTTTACAGAGAGGAAGGGAGAGGGATAGAGAGTTAGAAACATCAATGAGAGAGAAACATCCATCAGCTGCCTCCTGCACACCCCCTACTGGGGATGTGCCCGCAACCAAGGTACATGCCCTTGACTGTAATCGAACCAGGGGCCCTTCAGTCCACAGGCCAATGCTCTATCCACTGATCCAAACAGGCTAGGGCTGTTTGTTTGTTTTTTATACTAGTAGGCATATTGCCAAGACTGCAGGAGAGTTCGAAGAAGCCATCCTTTCACTAATGGGAATCTCTACATTGCCAGCCTTTCCTTCTCTGACCTTACTGCTTATAGATTTCTTTCATGTATCAACTCATCTGATTTAATAGTTTAAACTTTTGAGGCAGCTAATGAGTATCTCATTTAATAGATGAAGAAACTGGGTTTTACAGGATGCCCTTGTTTTTTTAATCTCTGTCTTACTGCGTGGTTAATGTTACTCTTTCTGTTTTTTTATTTTCTCCTTTTTGGAAGCATAAGTTACGCAAAATCTCAATACAGGGATCAGGGATCCTAAGCATGATCCTTATTTTTTTGTTTGTTACCCACAACGCATAACTGAAGACTGAAATTGTTAGTTTCTCCAGGATGCTATTATAAAGAAACATTACATTTTGTTTTAACGTAGACAACTCCATGCAGTAAGAATTATAAAGTCACAAGTTTTCACAGCCCTGAGAATATTTTTTGGTAGTTATCAATCAGTCATTGTAAAATGTTAATTGAGCCTATAGGATATATTTTTGTTCTGAATTATAAGTTTTAGCAATATGTTATACAGCTGGAGGGAAAAGGAGGCTAATTTATAACTCAAATGTCAAGTAGATACTTCAACCTTCTCCTGTAAAATGAACTTATGTCTCCTTATATTTACTAGTGACAGCCATACTTTGCTGTGGAATTGAAAAATATAATAGACATCCATCATTTGTTGTTTACTGAACAGAAGTGAGACTTTTCTGTATCTAATAGCCAAATTCTTTACATTTCATTTTGCAGAAGACCGTAAAAGAGGTAGTAGTTAACTATCAAATTCCCCTTCAGTCTCTGGTCTTTGTATAAGTGTTTATACTACTGAAGCATAAAAGTAAACTTATTTAGATTTAAAAGGAAGATAGATAAGTACTTGGAGATTAGTGGCTTAAAACTATAATATAGCATATAATATGTTGTTTGATAGTCTTGGGCCCCTGACCAAGTATGACCTGGTATATATTTTTTAAAAATCCTCACCCAAGGTTATTTTTCTATTGATTTTTAGGGAGAGTAGAAGAGAGAGGGAAAGACAGAGATAAATGTCTATGTTAGACAAACACATCAATTGTTTGCCTCTTGCACGTGCCTGACCAGGGCTGGGGCCAGGGAGGAGCCTGCCCTTGACCGGAATTGAACCCAGGGCCCTTCGGTCCGCAGGCCGACACTCTATCCACTGAGCCAAACCGGCTATGGGTGGTATGTTTTTTTAAGAGCATAGAGAGCAACCCTTTTCTGTGAGCCCTAAAGAGCTTCAGATAAAAGAGCACTTCTTCACATGCTACCGTAAGAGGGGAAGTAATCAGAGAAATATGGAGTAAAAGGAATCACGATTGTTCCCAAGGCTGCCAAGTGGCAGGAAACAGATGCTTCCTTCATGGGGAAAGAACTGGCCTTTCAATATACAGAAGGAACCAACAATAGATGTTACAAAGAGGCAGGTAAAGCTACGGAGAAAAGTAAGCACTGTGCAGAATGGGCTTATTTCTCTACCATAGGGGAGTAGAGAAGAGAGCACCTTCATGTATGCGATCTTTTAAGTACAGTGATTCTATCCTCAGGCAAACATGGCCCAATCAGGATCTGGTACTGAACAACAGAGGCTGATAGTCTCTCCTTTTGATGATGACTCTGAGAGAGGTTAACAGGGGTAGAGAGTGCTTCCTTATTTCTGGATTGTCAGCTTATAGAGTAACATGAAAGAAATATGGTCCTGGAACTTTTCAAATAAAAGGTATATTGACTATCTTTTACTTTGAATTTCTAGCTTTGCAAAGGAGGAAATAATTCCAGGGATGTTAAAAGTGATTTGCAAAGTAACTGTCTTCATATTTTTATGTGTATGTATGTGTAGGGTGTGTAGCCTAGTGAATTCAGTGATTATATTCCCACATACGGCCTAAAATTAGACTCTCACATAATGATCTTCTTCAGAAAAGATTATTTTTAATGAGAAGATGTCTTGCGATGTAAAAATCATTACCCAAAGGGCAAACAAAAATAGGGTGGAGGGGACAAGGGTAATATTGTTTTTTAATAGATATATATTTCATATAAATAAATATATGCATATACATTTTAATGTAAATATATTTTTAATATATAAGTAAATATATAAATAAATAGATATATTTCATTTTAGAACTCTGTGACATTTTTACATTATTATAAAATTAACTAACATTAAAAATTACTACAATCAAAAGTTAGGTGGACCAAATGGACCTAAATATGCAGTAGGTAGAATAAAATACAGATAATACAATAATTCATCCATTAATAGAATAGTCTCCCACTAACCAAAGTTGGGACCATTTGAACATCAATTAGGATAACAATTGCAATCTATGGAAACGGATTAGATGCTTCATTACATGAGTGGTAGTAAAGAAGAAATAAAAATAGCCACAGACTGATAATTTTTAAAGCTGAATAATGTGAACCTTGTGTTTCAATATACTATTCTATTTAGTTTTTCATATGTGTGAAATTTTCCACAATAAATCCAGAAAAAGAAAAGAAATACAGTTTACATTTGCAGAGAATACCGATGCTAATTTACATCATAGTGCTCCATTACAAAAACACTGTGCATTAAACCACAAGTGATTTCTCTCACCTAAACAGAAGACAAGATAAAATGGCCTGTCAAACAAATTTATTTTTTATTTTGTTTCCACAAATCATTACAAGAGATAAACTGTTAAACTAAGCTATTTACAATGCCAGAATTGTTCTTTTTCTAAACTCAGAAATGCAAAGCATAACTTGAATTGCTGTGCATATATTCATGAATGATGACTCCAGAAGTAGGAAAGTGCTTTCCTGAGGCTTTGTGAGTGATTGGGAGGTTGGGCTCACCCAGCTGGTGTGACCCAGTGGTTGAACATCCACCTATGAACCAGGAGGTCATGGTTGCTGGGGTTGTATGCTCAGTCCCCAGTGGGGGTGTGCAGGAGTCAGAGAATCAGTGATTTTCTCTCATCATTGATCTCTCTCTCTCTCTCTCTCTCTCTCTCTCTCTCTCTCTCTCTCTCTCCTTTTCTTTCCTCTCTGAAATCAATAAAAATATATTTTAAAAAAAGAGAGAGAGATTGGGCCCTAGGGTTACACTAGCCAATATGGTAGACACTAGCCACACAAGGCTTTTTAAATGAAAATTAATGAAAATTTAACACAGTTAAAAGTTGGTGTTAAGTTGCCACATGTACCACCTGATAGCATAGTGCTGATATGAACACTTCCATCATCACTGCACGTTTTATTGGTCAGAGCTGATCTAGAAGTTGTCTCTATTCAAATACCAATCAGCTCACGTCATAATTCACTCTATGAACTTTCTACCCTTCAGTTTTCTCATATTTTAAATGGTATTAGAAATAGTAGAGTTCACCCCTAGAATGGCAGTGAGGATTAAATATAAAGTGCTTGGAACAGTACCTTGTACAATGTGGATACTGGATAAATATTGTTTTGTTTTTTAAATTTTTATTTTTTTTAATATATTTTATTGATTTTTTACAGAGAAGAAGGGAGAGGGATAGAGTGTTAGAAACATCAATGAGAGAGAAACATCGATTCAGCTGCCTCTTGCACATTCCCTACTGGGGATGTGCCCGCAACCAAGGTACATGCCTTTGACCGGAATCGAACCTGGGACCCTTTAGTCCGCAGGCCGATGCTCTAGCCACTGAGCCAAACTGGTTAGGGCTGTTTTTTTTTTTTTTAAATGTAACCCATTGCTTAAAATAGTTGAATGGTGATTAGCTGGATTAGACAGTCTTGTCTCTGATTCCATGGCACACATAACGTTTTGGTAAGTGAAGCATTGGGCACTTGCTTAACTGATTTTAGCACACCACATCAACACACTCAGATAGAGCTCTAAATATAGAATTTAAAATGACAAAATCTACAATTCACTTTTCTTAGATTTTCATGATACATTGTTTTGCTTAGCTATTATAAATGGAACTGTCTCTAGTATTTAGACAACAGATTCCTTGGGTCTTGAGAATCAGGAAGATATTTATTCAGTGTGGTAGGCAAAATCATGGGCTCCCCCAATTGTCCATGTTGCAATTCAAGGAACCTGTGACTATGTCATCTCATGAGGCATGAGAAACAATGCAGGGGGAAGTAAGTTTACAACTTTAAAATAGATTATCCTCAGTTATCTGGATGGTCCAATGCAGTTGCATGGGCCCTTAAAAGTGGAAGAGGAAGTAAGAGGCAGATGAAATTCCAAGCATAAAAGGAACTCCATCAGTTGTTGCTGGCTTTGAAAACAGAGGGAAGGGCCACCTGCCAAGACATGTAGAAGACCTCTGAAATCTGGAGATGGACTCCAGATGACAGCCAGCAAGAAAACAGGGATCTCAACTCTGCATCCACAAGAAACTGAATTCTGTGGATAACCTGAATAATAAGAAATCAGATTCCCCTACAGCCTCCAGTAAGAATCTCAGCCCTGTCCCCACAGACCTGTGTCATTCATTTTACCTACAGGTCTATAAAATCAGAAAGTTATATTGTGTTAAGCTAAGTTTTTGATACTTTGTTGTAGCAGCAATAGAAAACGAATGCAATCAGGATCATTGAAAATGCTTTTCCAAACTGGTAAAACAAAGTCTTAAATATTTTAATAGGTTACTGCCTTGTTATCACAGCAGATTACAAATACAATCAGTTAACATTCTCATGAAAATAAACTTGATAAAACTACAGAGACTAAATATAAGACCATATTCACATTCTCAGGAAAAGTCTGTAATATATTCTTGGTGATGTATGCTTGGAGAAAAACGAATCTGGATTGGTATGTCCTCTGAAGAGAAAAAACGAGTGACTTTGGACAAAGGTAGAATAGTGTGAAATGCACATCACAATTTGACCCTAACTCTACATGAGTGAACTAAGCACACAAAGGACAACTGCTCCTTATTT
Source organism: Plecotus auritus (assembly GCF_963455305.1). NCBI lineage: Eukaryota > Metazoa > Chordata > Mammalia > Chiroptera > Vespertilionidae > Plecotus > Plecotus auritus. Next base: position 144,388,304 of record NC_137783.1, on the reverse strand, counting down.
CACGGCAAGTAACTCTGAGTTGGTCCCCATCCGTTAATCTCTTTGCCTCATCTTTTAAGGACTATGTAATTTTGTTAGACCTACAACATTACTTCAATGGAGTCCCCAAAATAGAGCTCTACTGGGCTCACCCTTAGAAATAGAGTATTTTAGCCATGTGAAAAAAAAATACTAATATTGATAAAGTTTTGGATGGATATTAGGTGCAAGGTAACCTATGCATTTTTACTATAATAAACCATATAATCTCAACTATTTATTGGCAATTATGCCAGAGGTTCCAGGTTGTTTTAGCCATATTACCTAAAAGAATGTACAGTATTTGTATAAAATGCCTTTGGATCTTGAAAGTGAAACTAAAACAATGGCAACAAAAGAAATTGGAAAAAAAGAACAATTTCCTGAGATAAATGTAGAAGACACTCTACCATACACCCCAGACTCATTTGTGGGAAACCCATACATTTTATAATAACTACACTGATTTGATAGAATCCTCTTCAAAACCCAAGACAGCTGATGTCTTCATTAATCTATAAAGCCTTCCTGCAGATGTTTGTACCATTTCCATTAGGCTTTGGAAACAGTCAAAATAATACATCGATCACCATCTTCTCTTCTTTGGTAGACTCCAACCTATAACTATTGTTCTAAAAAAAGTGGGGGGGGAATATGTAATACTTTCAACAATAAATAATTATTTTTTAAAAAATAAAGTCAATAGCCACTGATGCATAATTGAATCAAGTCGTGTTGAAAGGAAAAGGAGGTCCTATTTTTGTTCTGACAGCCTGGAGTAAAGAATGTGGCCCTTCGTCTTGATGATTACTCCAATGACTGAATGTGGCAATAAGTAATGACTCAGAGCATTCTCCTTCCTTGCCATTAGAGCTCAGAGCATTTCGATTAAATTGGAGAGCAGTGCTGTGCTTTCATTACAATGGGGCTGCTCTTGCCAAAAGGGAATTTTCCTTAATTAATGAGAAAGTACTTCTTTTGAGTGCTACACAATGAGGTCATTGCAATACAACTTTCCCAGCAAAGGGCAGTCAGTGTCTGAATTCTGGATTTTGTATCTGTGAGGGAGAGGCAGTTTAGTATATTTGTTAAGATAATAGGTTTTGGAGTCAGAGCAACTTGCTATGAAATATTGTCTGTCAGCAAATTTTTCAATAATCTTGAGCATGTTATTTCATAGCTCGATTCCTTCTCTGTAAAACTGCGTATACCAAGACCTATCATAAAATTGTTAGGATTGAACATATGCAGTATTTTTTAAGTGGTAGCATTTCATCCCAACATTTTTATTATTACTCTTTACTGATTTAGTCATGGAAACTATATTATTCTCTTAAGATATGTACCCAAGAGAAAAAAAAAAGATTAAAAAGATTCATTTTTTATCAGGAGTTAATGTCAAAAAATGTATAACCTCCTGCTTAAACCCCAAAACTATAGTTTCATAAAAACATCACCATTTGAAGTTCAATTTGCTGCCCATCTCAAGGAGAGAGGACGCCAGATTGATAGAAATAGGATTTTTTTTTCTAAGTGGGTATAGACCAGGGTGGGCAAACTTTTTGACTCGATGGCCACAATGGGTTCTTAAACTGGACCAGAGGGCCGGAACAAAAGCATGGATGGAGTGTTTGTGTGAACTAATATAAATTCAAAGTAAACATCATTACATAAAAGGGTACGGTCTTTTTTTTTTAAATTTCAATAGTTTTATTCATTTCAAACATTTTAACAACAAGAATGTAAACACTAATTATTATAATTTGAAACTTCAAAAAATGGAGGAATCATAGCACAATAACATACCTTATATTGAAGATGGCAAAGGCAAAATAAAATTGCCTAACAAAGGAAAGGTACAAAAGCCTTTCAAATTAAACTTAAATATAATAAAATAATTTAAAACTAAAACAAATAGAAAAGAACAAAACGTGTAAACAGTAAATTAAACATTTTCTTTAGTGCAACTTCCAAAATATGCCCGGGACGTAGATGTAGATGGCAATGTAGACTGGGTTGAAAGGTCTTTGGTCTTTAAAACATCAACTTCAGTGGGAACAGTGTTGTTGGTCTCCTTTTTAGCTAATGCTCTGATACTGTGCTCTCCAGGGGCGTGTCTCCCTACATCACCACGATAACGTGTCTACACATTCCCAGGGTGATGTCGGGGGACGCGTCCGCGGGCATTACAAGGAGCCTCAGGAAGATTGAGAGGTTGTTCCTTCTACTGAATATCCGCCCACTCAGAAGAAGGAGCTGCGGCCATGTTTCCCGACGTTGCCATGTTAACACTGCTGCTGGTGAAGGAGCGGAGGGGAGAGCAAGAGAACCCTCCGCTCTTTCGGCTCCGCGGGCCGGATAGAACAGCCGAAAGGGCCGGATCCGGCTCGCGGGCCGTAGTTTGCCCACGGCTGGTATAGACAGAATCCTCCTCTTACAAATCCCATTCTCTGTGTGTGGTAGCTTTCCCTCTCACCCTTCAATTCCTGTCTGTGAACATGTTCATTCTTTCTAAGGGCCGTTACTTTAATACAGGTTTTCTGTACTAGAGTATCTGTTCTATTTTTTTTCTTGTAATTAAAAAATTTTCATGTATTTGTAAACTTACAATTACTTTTGAATATTTATTTCACGGTTCCTTCTGTCTTATACTCTAAATTTCTTAAGACTCTCTTATTTTTCTTTCTATACATACAACATTCCTAACACACACATAGACACACACACACACATGCACATGCATGCATTACCACCCTGCTTGTTTCCTAACGCAAAAGGATGATAAACTCACAGAAAATTTAAGTACAGTTTACGAAAATTGTAATATATCATTGATTAAAAGAATGTGTGTGTGTGTGTAATCTATTTTTAAAAATAGATTCTTATTGATTTCAGAGAGGAAAGGAGAGGGAGAGAGAGATAGAAACATCAATGATGAGAGAGAATCATTGATTGGCTGCCTCCAGCATACTCCCCACTTGGGATCAAGCCCACAACCTGGGCCATGACCTCCTGGGTCATAGGTCAATGCTCAACCACTGAGCCATGCCAGCCAGGCTGTGTGTGTAATCTATTTTTTAAAGCTCTCTTATTCTACAGTTTTTCCAATATCTAAGCTCAGTTCTTCTCCTGCCAACTTTTAGTTTCTGCTAAATGAGGTTGAAGGGAATAATAAACTTGTGATTCAGAAAAAAGTGTAATTAAGTTGCATAATTATAATATAGAAAAACATCTAAGAAAGGTGATGGATGAAGGCATGTGCCTCTCGTGTAGCAGAAGTCCTTGAAGGACAAACCTGAACCCTGGATTTTGAGTCCCTTGAATAGTGACAGCAGTGACATACAGCTTGTGACTTGATCGCTTGTATCTCTAGGAAACACAGCATTAAAGAAAGGATATGAGCCATGACATAGCAATAAGTCACTGCAGCCTGAGGCGGAAGCTTATACATGTAAATCTGTAAACTCTTTAATAGGTCTAGATAATAAAACTGGAATTATACACAAAGCTATCATTTGGAATGGTCATTTTGGACAGCCGAAGGACACTAAAGTGTATTTGAATTTGAAGCGTATGTCTTGCACTGATTGGGTGGATTGGAATCATCAGTAATTCACTTTATAATAGGTTCAAATCGTTTTTCACCAAGTTTTACTATGCATTCCTTTTGACTAGGCAACTTTCTTCTCTTTTAATTGAGATGTAATTTCTATTTACATATTATTGAGTTGTAATTGACATTGTATAAGTTTAAGGTGTGCAGAGTGTTTGATACATTTGTGTATGGCAATGAGATTACCACCCTATTACTAGCTAACATGTCCAACACACAGGTAAGTTTCAGAATTATTTCATGGAGATGACGTGAGGTCCTGGACTCAGTCCAATATTCCTGATCTAAACTCAAGGCTTGGTAGGACTTATGGAAAGGGGCAACTATCCATGTGCTCTCTGCCACTTTCAAAGGTGCCGCTCTCTGAAACGTTCAAGCGGCCTCAGAAGAAACCTGGGACATAGACAAACCCATTGGTTTTCAAATTAAACTGGTTCGCTGACCAGCCTGAAACAGGAATGCAAATTAAGGAAGTGATTTTCATTGTGTAGCTTTACAAATGTGCATATATTCTACTACATCTGGCTGTTAGATGATTTAAAATATCAGAATCATATGTAAATATTTCTATTTATGTGTGAAGATACTCCTAAATTTTATTTGGCATGCCATTAATTTATTCCTTCAGTAAGTAAGGATACTCTTGGCTTCTCAGGGTTCTTTTTCTTTTAGTTTTTTCATAAAATGAAATAGAAATAACTTCTACTGAAGAGTTGACACTGTCCCTAATTTTAAAGAACAAACATTTTTATAGGGTAGATTAATGTTTAATATACATGTTCAAGTGAGTACTACATTCGTAGTATTCACTAGATTATATGCAGTGTGACATTAAACACATTAATTAAAAGCCCAGATAGCCACTAACCTTTAAGAGTGGAAATGTGGCCCTAGAGTAGAGTGAAGACTTGTGAAATACAATAATGAAATTCACCCAGTGCCCATTCCTAATTGGAACACCAACACTGTAAGAAATGGTTATGCTTTCCCATGTATTTATCTCCCATTACCCACAGCTACTACTTCCAGCCCTCTATACTCTACTAACACATCTTGCCACAAACAGACTAGTTCCTGTACTTATTTTAGCAGTTACTTTCCTCTTATTTCCCTGAGGTTGGGGAAAAATAATGCCCTCAATGTCCATACACATTGTCACAAATGGCAAGATTTCATTTTCTATGGCTGAATTATATGCCATAATTCCTTTATCCATTCATCCATTGATGGACACTTAGGTTCCCTCCTTATCTTACCCTTTAATGTGATTCTATCTGTGTTACATCTAATAAAAAATTCTTTAAAGTTATTTTATGGAATTGCTACCATGCTCATTTTAACATCAATGAAACTTTTACTTATTTTTTTCTGTTTATTGAACTGTGAAAAGATATTCATTTTCTATAATCTTTTATTATCTTAAATAAGCTTTGATTAAATTAATGACTATATTTTCACTGGATTAAAGGTTATGATTTGGAAGATGTGCTTTTTCTAATTAATATGGTACACAAGGAAAAATATTTTGATTAGCCAAATGTTAAATAATTCATCCATGTAGCAGGTTCACTGGATGTTTGTTGATTGTCCAATGTCCAGAGCCAATGAACTACATAATATATTTGAATTTTATCCACAAATAGTAATAGTGATAATTATTCAGATAATTCACATTCAACCAATCTACAGTGTTTCTCCTCAAAGCAATTCTGCCTCTCTTGCCAGTTTTGTATTTATATTGTCTGAGATACCAATAAAACCCATTTAGAAATTGGGAATATGTACAAAATTAACTTTTCATGGAAATCATATAGTGTCAAAAAGTTTCAAATGCAATTTTCCTATGTAGACTATATTATCAGGCTATTCACTGAAACTTCAGACTTCTAATTTTCTATACATAAAAGTAATAATGGCAGTAATTATGACATAAAGATGGTTACTATTCAACTCTTTATTTTTAGATGTAGTTGCTATGGAATCACAAAAGCAGCACTAATTAAAATTCATTACTTTTGTAAAGTTAAACATCAGCCATGTAATGACAGTAGAATAAAAACCTTTTGATCTATAATACTTTGATGATACACAATTCTTTTTTTTTGTTTTACTTCAAAGAGAATTTAGCACAATTCTTTATTGTGTATACACAACAGATTAAAATTAGTGTACAATAAGTAGGAATTCTTCTACATTTTCTCTTACTTTAACATTTATTAATAATTTACAAAGAACTCAATCCAAACAAAAAATTAATAAGGGAAAAGAAAAAATACAGTCAATAGCACTGAAATTCACAGTTGACAGGAATGAAACAATAGATAGAAGATGTAACATCATACATCCTTTGTTCAGGATAATCAATATATAAAATTCTACCATTCATTGAATACCTGTTATATATGTGATTTTCTCACTAAGTTTTCAAAACTATGAGGAGAAGGTATTACAATCAGCTAAAACACACAGAGAAGAAAACCAAATTAACTGAGGTTAAGGAATTTTTCTAAAATCTGTGATCAGATTGTAGAGCTAGGGTTTGAATTCTAATATCTCTAACTACAAAAAAAAAAAAATGATGTGTATGTGTTTTTCACAGTATATCTCAGATAAACAAAGTGTCTTCTTTAAACTAATTTCCCAAAGACATATCAACAAAACTTGAATTCTCTGGCAAATACACATTCCATTATCTTTCTGATGCTAACGTGGCTGATGACATCATCTTAGACCCCATCAATACACCTGAGAAAAATTAATGCCATTAAAGATATAAAAGGATTTAAAAAACAATGCCAGGGGAAAATGACCTATTCAAAAGTCATGTAATAATATTTATAATATTTTTAGTTTCTAAAGCTGCTCAATAAAATCTTGTTCCAAATCTATAAAATAAGGAAGTCAAATGTACTATATGTGAATGATAGAAAAACTTGAGTTTTGTGCTAGTGAATATATATATAATCTATTCATTCATTTAGTTTTCAAAGAACATTTTAAGTCCCTACTGGAATACTACATTGTTTCCAGAGATATATTGAACAATCATTGAAATAAAATAACTAAATTAGACATTAGATAATGAAAGAACAGAGATCTTTTCATTTAGGAAACAAAAGAGGTGAGTGCTATGATTGTCCCAACTTCCTTCCTTGATAGTTTTCAGGCTGTGACACAGAGAGAGGGAACTGAGGTGAATCCAGAAGAATCTTGGTGTTAAGGAGAGGGAGATAATAACTGAATGCCAGTGATGAGACAGGGCACAGAGAGATTCCCAGAAATTTTCAGAAGGCCCCAGTCTGAATATTTACTAGTAGTTGTCTACTAATCAGCTGATGTATAGAAATATGTATGCACACAAAGTCATGTACAAAATTATTTATAGCAGCTTCACTTGTATTAACTAAAAACAAAAAAAAAAAATCCGAATGCCCATCAGCAAGTGCATGCATAAACTGCACGATGAATATATCAATGGTGTACCACTTAGTAACAAAAATGGAACTATTATTATACTCCAGAACATAGGTGGGTCTCAGATGCTCATTGAATGAAGCTTGCCAAAAAGTGAAAAAACAAACAAACAAAAAAAAAACACCAGTGCATTCACTATGATTCTATGTATACAAAATTCTAGAAAATGCCAACTAATCTATAGCACAGTTTTTTTTTGTTTTGTTTTGACAAGTAGAGGCAGGTGGTATGAGAAGGAGCTGACACAGAGATTATAAAAAGTCAATTTCAGAATTGAAATGTTAAACACTGATATTGTAACCGATTATCTGCTTGAAAGAAATTTTCTAAATTTAACTTAAAAAACACACAAATTCAATGGGATAATATTCCTCAATGTATTATTGGCATGGGGAGTTTGGCAATATATTGATATCAGAATAAATTATTATTTCAGGCAACTTCAGTAAATTCTTTCCCGAGAACTTAGTTCTACATTATCTAGGAGATTTAGTAATAAATTATCATCAACAAATAATATATCTATTTTCAGTAAGACAAACTTTAAATCGAATGGTAAGAGCCAGCAGAGGACAGAAACATTTTACTGTTTAATAACATACAAAACGGTTAAAGACATGCCAAGAGGTATGTTTCCAAATGTAAACTTCAAATTTATATATTTTTTCTTAATAATAATATTAAATATTTATAATGTTTTATAGTTTAATAATGTGTTATCCTATCTAATAGAAGAGTAACATGCAAATTAACCATCACTCCGCTACACCCACAAGCCAATCAGGAGTGAATATGCAAATAAACCCAACCAATATGGCTACAGCCACAGAGAGCAGGAGGGAGGCTTGGGTTTCCCCGGCAATGGAGGAAGCCAAGCTTTCCACACACCCTGGCTGGCCCAGGCCTCTGCTTAAAGCTACAAAGTGTCAATTATAGAAGATACATAAATCCCAACAAAAATGGCTGCCGCCATGGAGCAAGCAGAAGGCTTGGCTCCGCTCCAGGCTACAAAATTTCAATTGTAGAAGATAAACCCCAGATACCAGGGCCTCAACTTGGGTTGCCAGGGGGTGTGGCCAGCATGCAAACCACCACAGGCCCCTCTCCTAGGCCGCCCCACACGCCAAGGGAACCCCCACCCTGATCCGGGACACCCTTCAGGGCAAACCAGCTGGCCCCCACCCGTGCACCAGGCCTCTATCCTATCTAATAAAAGAGTAATATGCAGATTGACCATCACTCCAACACACAAGATGGCTTCCCCCATTGGTCAAAGATCCTGCCCCCATGTGGACATAAGATGGCCACCACAAGATGGCCAGCAAGGGAGGGCAGTTGGGAGGGACAAGGCCTGCAAGGGAGGGCAGTTGGGGGTGATCAAGCCTGCAGGGAAGGGCAGTTAGGGGTGACCAAGCCGACAGAGGAGGGAAGTTGGGGATGACCAGGCCTGCAGGGAAAGGCAGTTGGGAGGGACCCAGGCCTGCAGGGGAGAGCAGTTCGGGGGGACCAGGCCTGCAGGGGAGGGCAGTTGGGGAGGACCAGGCCTGCAGGGGAGGGCAATTGCGGGGGACCAGGCCTGCAGGGGAGGGCAGTTAGGGGTGACCAGGCCTGCAGGGGAGGGCAGTTAGGGGCAAACAGGCTGTCAGGGGAGCAGTTAGGCATCAATCAGGCTGGCAGGGGAGTGGTTAGGGAGTGATCAGGCTGGCAGGCAGAAGCAGTTAGGGGCAATCAGGAAGGCAGGCAGGTGAGCAGTTGGAGGCAGCAGTCCTGGATTGTGAATGGGATGTCCGACTGCCCGTTTAGGCCAGATCCTACCGGTATCGGGCCTAAACGGGCAGCCATACATCCCTCGAGGGGTCCCAGATTGGAGAGGATGCAGGCTGGGCTGAGGGACACACGCCCCCATGCACGAATTTCATGCACTGGGCCTCTAGTAGTTTATAAAAACCCTACTTGTGTTATTCATATTTGAACAATGAATAAAAAGATTACTGAAATAGATCATGTATTTATGTAACATATGTTATTGTACAAATGCTTTGATATTTGAAAAATCTAATTACTCCATGTTTTCTATATATTTCTCTGATATATCTTTAGTCACTTCTTATTTAAGTTTGTTTAATGTTTTATTTTTCTAAGTGTGTTGGCTTTGTTGAATTTTGTTTTCATCCAGCAGTGATCTTAATTGCAGATTGACTAGAAGACCCCAATTTTAATTTTTCTTAGTTGCATCTCTTGAAATAATTGTGTGATATATAGAGGAGGATCTCTCAAGTTCCCTTTTAAAAATATATATATTTTTACTGAATTCAGAGAGGAAGAGAGAGGGAGAGATAGATAGAAACATCAATGATGAGAGAGAATCATGGATTGGCTGCCTCCTGCTTGCCCCTTAGTGGGGATTGAGACAGCAATCCTGGCACATGCCTTGACCTAGAATGGAACCATGGCCTCCTGGTTCATAGGTCGATGCTTAACCACTGAGTTATGCCAGCGGGCTTAAGTTCTAATTTTAGGTTTCTCATTCAGGGGTTTTGTGGCCAAATAACTTATTTTCTAGTTTCAGTCTCCTCCCATTAATATGAGCGTAAAAATAGCTATCTGGTCAGACTGTCTTAAAGACCAATTACAATATTATGTTTAAAGCTTTTGACTCAAGGTTGAGTGGTCTTATTACTAACTAGAGGCCCAGTGCAAAAAATTCATGCATGGGGGGTGTGTCCCTCAGCCCAGCTTGCACCCTCTCCAATCTGGGACCCCTCGAGGGATGTACGGCTGCCCGTTTAGGCCCGATCCCAGGGGGATCGGGCCTAAACAGGCAGCCACACATTCCTCTCACAATCCAGGACTGCTGGTTCCCAACGCTCGCCTGCCTGCCTTTCTGATTGCCCCTAACCGCTTCTTCCTGCCAGCCTGATCACCCCCTAACCACTCCCCTGCTAGCCTGATTAATGCCTAACTGCTCCCCTGACAGCCTGATTGCCCCTAACTTCCCTCCCCTACAGGCCTGGTCACCCCTAACTTCCCTCCCCTACAGGCCTGGTCACCCCTAACTTCCCTCCCCTGCAGGCCTGGGTCCCCCCCAACTGCCCTTCCCTGCAGGCCCAGTTGCCCCCAACTTCCCTCCTCTGCTGGTGTGGTCACCCCTAACTGCTCTCCCCTGCAGGCTTGATTGCCCACAACTACCCTCCCTTGCAGGCCTGGTCCCTCCCAACTGCCCTTCCCTGCTGGCCATCTTGTGGCGGGCCTCTTGTGTCCACATGGGGGCAGCCATCTTTGACCACATGGGGGAGCTGTTGAGGTTCTTTTTCCCAGCCTTACAAAGGGTTCAGCATTCTAGAGAAAGGGGCTGCGCATAGATGATTAAGGAGTCCATGGACGAAAGATTTTTGAAAGGCATTGGGGGTCAGAGGCGCTTCCAGCTGAAGGAGCTAGAAGACACTCACCTTGACCTAGGAACCTGCTTTTGTTAGTACAATTTGTCCCAAGGCAAGGTGGAAATATAGACTTCAAAGGGTATGGTATCAAAGGGTATACAGAAACATTGTCAGTTTCGGGAATAACCTACAGCTGTTCAGGTGTCTGGCCAACAGGAGGCAATAAAATGCCCTGAGCTGTCTGGCAGCTAACAATACCATTCAGGTTTCGGGGGAGTGCCTTTTAGCCATTTCCAACAGGTAAACTACATGTGACTCAACCCTGTTGAGCTCCCCAAGCTTCACCAACCTTTTTGTAAAACTCTTGTAATTATTGCATGCTGGAATTGGTTCTCGGCATCTCACCCTTTTTGATTTTTTTAATTAAACAAGAATGTATGTTTTAAAATTTGTAAATTCAATGGAAAGGACAGAGTTCTATCAAGCCCCTTTAAATTGCTGTCAGGCATAAACAAATCAGCCCGCAGTCATTTTCTTTCTGGGTCAACAGTTCTTTGAGTCCCAATTTCAATGTCCAACAGTTCTTTGTGTGTACATGTCAACAATTATATTTCAGTTCTGGATGGTGGACAAATGGTGGCAATGCAGGTCCGACCTTCTCTGGTTTGGTCCTGGGCAACCTGCAGTGACACACAGCTGCTGACTGCTAGCATGGCAAGACGTCTTCACCATCTTTATTTCTGGACTGTTTCTCCTATGTTCTCGGGGCCACTGCTATTTCTGTGGCTGGAGCAGTCCTGTCAGTTCCTCTCTGGGATCTGTTGTTGCAGGAATCCACATGGGCTTTTCTGGAAATATACAAACATATTCTTGACCAAAGGTTAATAAAGGAATCTTTTCTATAAATTAGACTTGGGATCCTTTTTTATTTTTGCCCCAAAAATTTTCCTTTGGCTTATTTTGACACCATGTGATTTTTCATGGGTATCTTGCTATTATCATTACAAATGAAAATTAATTTTCAAAGTAAAAATTTTCTTGATTTAATTTACTTCCAGGATATTTCTCCACATATCATATTTTTCCACTATCCCCCCTTTTTTGATTTAAATATTAGGAGAATTTTAAAAATTTTACAATGCAGTCTTGATAATTTTTAACTAATTTTTTGCACAAAAATATGACTGCTTTGGATTCTTAGCATATTTGGCAATTTTACTATGAGATGAACCATCAATAAAAAATTTTAGTTAATACTTCAGGAACAGTTTCCTGTCCAGTATAATTAAGTTTTTATGAATAGTCACTTCTTTCAATTAGCCAATTTAAATTAATCTGAAATAAGGTTTATTTTTTAACTTCACTTGTCCTAGGTTAAAGACAATAAATGATATTAATTAAACTTTTTCAATTAGTCTTTGAGTAACTTTAACATTAGCTTTGTCAGACAAAAACAAAAATTATTTAGTTTAAGAGGCCAAATATTTTGACTTTCCATTGCAGTTCTTCAGATATTTGAAGAAAACCTCTTTATTTCCTTCCAAAATAATTTTCAGTCTACAGAGTTTCATTTAAAAACCTTTATCTTTCTTTACCAAACAACCTACAGGGCTGCCACTTAATCATGGCAGCTATTGCCAGGCCATGTCACATGAAACAATTTCCCTTAAGGTCATGGTGACTACTAGTACGGATCAGATTTAATATTTTAATAACAATCTTAGTTTACTCTGTAAATACCTATGAAAGAGATTTCAAAATCTTAAAATTTCTCCTTTTTATTAAGCTTAGAATTTTATATTTTACGAGTATCCCCTTAGGCTAATTTGCATATATAGAGGGATCATGGGAGGCCTTCAGTAACTTTCTTAGAAGACTTAATCAAATTGTTTACAAAGACATTGGCTTATTCAAAGGAAGGGGGTTGGCCTTTGCTTTTTCAAGATGGTGGTCCCCAGGGGAGCGGCAAGCCATGTGGCCATCATGGTGGCTGCCTAGTCTGTTCTTTGACAGAAAAGGTGGTTTGTTTATTCTCACAATACACAAGGGAAGAGCAAACCAAAATCCCTACAGACAAACAGAAATCTCACTAGCTGTTTCTGGTCTTTATTAGAATTTAATTGTTTATAATTTAAGTAGTTATCTAATTAAAAAGTAAAGCAAATTTAGTAAATGTCTGATTCACAAGGTGCAAATGTTGCCCCACCTCTAGCCTAATTAAGAATGCAGGGGGGTATGGGCTTTTTGTCATTTTAAAATTCTGCCATTGGATTTTAAGAAATATTTTGCCCTCCTTAGAGGTCAAAACTTTTATAACATTTAAAATATAATTATTAATTTTTATTTGATAAAGCTTTCCAAGCAATTTCAAGTATATTAAATTGGTTAAATTTAAAATGTTTCCCTCGGTTACAGCCTTGAAATTTTAACTTGGAAAAAAAAACTATCAAATATATATCTATATTTGATTTAAAGATTACAATACTTTTTATAATTATCTTAAGATATCCAATTTAAACTGGTCTTTATATAAAAAAATTTCAGTTGGGAATCACAGAATTAATCCTTCTTATTTAATTAGGTCAATGAGTAACATATTTTGAATTCCTAATTATCAGAGAAAACACAACATTTTTTTTCAACAATAAATTCTTATACTTAGGTATTTAATTACCACAACTATATTATTTCTCCCAATTCAATTTGAACCTTGAACTTTTAGAGTTGGCAAGTCAAATATTTAGCAGTTCCTAGATTAATAACACTTTTATATTCTTATGAATAAATTTCTAAAACACAAGACATACTTAATCAATAGCTTCAATTCTGTCCTCTAGGTTTTTTATGAGGCAAATTTAGATGAATATTTTAGCATTTTTTCATTTCAAAATATCTAAATATCTAATTTTATTATTTATATAATTAAGCAAACTTCTAAAATTTTTTAAGCCGCCTTTCTGGATGGCGAAATAGGTTTGGTCTTTTCAAATGTAAATTTCCACATTCCTTAAGATGGCTGCTGGCAGGAAACTGGTTTCAAAGGAGCCACTATTTTTTTCTTTAAGAGTTTGCTGCTGGTGGGATACTGGCCTACCTATCTAGTGGGGGAAGGGCGACTACCCTTTCCTCCACCAACAAAGGGCATAGCCCGTCTTCACCTGGGCTATTTAGACTTTTATAATATATTTTCAACAATTTTTGAGATTCTAGAGTCAATTATAATTATTTTAAAGCATTTTCTTTGGCAAATTTTTGTAACAGATAATTTACTGATTTTCCTGAAGGCTTTAAAATTAACTTTTGAACATGCTTCATTAGCATTTTAAAAACTACTCTTTATTATGGAAATGCCAGTCTCACTGCTGGAACCTAGCCTGAATTCTTCTCCTGGGTCAAATTCGCCATCTTTCTTAGGAAAAAAAATACAGTCTTGGGTTTTTCTACACCATCCATAAGGCGAGTTAAACTTAGTTCAAGACTTTATTAAAATCCAAAATCGGACCGTGTGCACATTTTGTCTTCAAGCTAGCTTTCTCTCTTTACAGGCACAGAAACACCAGACACATTTCTAAATTTTTAAAACTTTTTCATGGCGAGAAAGGAAACTTTAAATTAGCATACTGGGAGAGAGGGGTTCCATATTGGATTGCTACGTGTCTCCCTTCCCCCACATCCTGCTTGCTTTGGGGGAAGTTTTTAGTAACAGATCTGGCTGTGTATCTTTTCATGCTTAATAGAAAAAGACAGATCTTAAATTTTTTCCTTTTTCGCTTTCCGAAATAATTACTAGCAGACAAGGTTATCTTGGCCAAAATATGCATTTCCCAGCGAGTTCTTCTATAATTTTTAAACAAAACATTGAGTAATCTCCTGGGGAGAAAGCTGATGGCCTTAATCTCTCTAGTGGCCCAATCTCTCCTCTCCAGGGGCAGAGGATTTGGTGGCTTTTTAGAAATTACAGATTTTCCATCCTCAAAACAAATTAGGTTTTTCATGATTTGAACAAGAAACCATATTAAAGATGACACACGGTACTCTTTTTTCAGCCTGATTTAAAAAGGTACCTTTTGATTTTCCAATTTTTTTTATAATTTTGCCTATTGACCAAATTCTTCCCCATAATAATCTGACTGAAACACAAAGTATCACTCATGCACTTGCAGATCCGCAGGGTTCCGAAGCTGACATGAGCTCTACGCACAGTGAACTTTCCACCACCAGGTCCGGCGATATTTTCCACTCAGGTGAATCCTTCTTTCTCCAGAAACTTGCCATTGATGTGGGTACTTCCAGGGTTAGGTCCCACATTCAGGCACCAATTATTGGAGCCCCTCGTTCGTGTGTCAATTCCCGGGGTTCTTTTTCCCAGCCTTACAAAGGGTTCAGCATTCTGGAGAAAGGGGCTTCGCCGTAGACGATTAAGAAGGAGTTCGTGGACAAAAGATATTTTTGAAAGGCATTGGCGGTCAGAGGAGCTTCCAGCTGAAGGAGCTAGAAGACTTTCACCTTGACCAAGGAACCTGCTTTTGTTAGTACAATTTGTCCCAAGGCAAGGTGGAAATATAGACTTCAAAGGGTACGGTATCAAAGGGTATACAGAAACATTGTCAGTTTGGGGAATAGCCTACAGCTGTTCAGGTGTCTGGCCAACAGGAGGCAATAAAATGCCCTGAGTTGTGTGGCATTTAATCCCATTCAGGTTTGCGGGGAATGCCTTTTAGACATTTCCAACAGGTAAACTACATGTGACTCAACCCTTTTGAGCTCCCCAAGCTTCACCAACCTTTTGGTAAAACTCTTGTAATTATTACATGCTGGAATTGGTTCTTGGCAGGCAGCCATCTTGTGTGTTGGAGTGATGGTCAATTTGCATATTACTCTTTTATTAGACAGGATACCATAGTCTTTCCTTGCTTTCCATCTGACAAACTCTTACTTCTAAACTTAGCCCCCAAATTGATCAAGTCCTCCTGATCTTGTCATGTGTGAGCTCCTCTCAGTCCAAAGCTCATTTCACTATAGCTGCCTGATATTGTTGTTCTTGAATAATCCAGATCTGCTCCCATTGCCCTGAATGCATCTGCCCTCAGGTATCACTTGGCTAACTCACATCTTCCAAAACTTGTTCAGTTGTCCTTCAAAGCTCAATATAGAGGATGGGGAAAAAGGGGGTTTACAGTTGTGAGTATGCAAAACATAATTTATTTGTGCATATTATTTATTAATTATTATATTATTTTCCAAGCCAACAATGTAAACCTACTTTGATCCACCCTATATATTTGCTTGAATTTATGATCTAGCTTGATATGACTGTAATTAGCATGATAATATTAGTATTATACAATGATATCATCAATTTTATGTGATGTCTGGAAAGGATTTTAATTTTTAAATATGTTATATGTTGAGATTAGTAAAATGGAATAATATTACATATATATATAATTTTAAAATCTATTCACTAAAATTTAAAAATAAATATTTTTTCTTAAAGAAAAGCATGTGTCCTGAGTGACTCCTTATCAAGGGTGGCATTGATATGATGGGAAAACTGTTAAACAATGTCATTGTGGCCTGGCCTGTGTAGCTTAGTGGTTGAGAGTCAACCCATCAACCAAAAGGTCACCAGTTCGATTCCTGGTCAGGACACATGCCTGGGTTGCAGGGCACAATCCCCAGTAGGGGGTGTGCTGGAGGCAGCCGATCAATAATGTTTCTTTCATTGATGTTTCTATTTCTCTATCCCTCTCTCTATCTCTAAAAATCAATAAAAACATATTTTTAAATGTAATTGTGAATTTTGTATGCTTGGTGAAAATTATTTGTGATATGATTTATATATGAAGATTAATATATAAAATGTAAACTAAATTTGATTTGTTATACTAGGTTTTGTGAATTGCAAATAGAAACTTTGAAGAGACTGTTCATTCTCACCTCAATGAGGTTGGCTTTGGAAGTAGAGCAAAGCATATGGCTAATCTCTTCCCTGATTATGCAAGGAGCAATCAATTTGAAGGCAATTTCTGCTTAACTTCACCTTCTTAATGGGAGCTTATTGCATTTTAGCCTCAAAGAACTGGAGAAAGGATTTCATTGTGTAGTGTGTTATTTTCCATTTCTCTGTGCTGTGAAACCTGCCTAGAATACCTTCTACTTTTCCCAGCCCTTACCCTACAAACCCATTATTTGAGGTTCAGTTCATTTTGCCCCATTGTATAAATCTGGAAGATGATTGCATGATTTAGCAAGAAATGGTTGATGCATAAATCACTCCTGAATGACCAAATTTTTTTTTACCCACAAATGTAGTCATTTCTGTCATGTCAAATAGCTATAGGAATTCAGACTACTAACTATACATAATTACAAAGTACTGCAAATCATGAATAAGTCTTGGCCTGTGGGCGTGTACTCACCCTGTTTTTCTGGATGATTGTGTTCTAAAGCAGCGTGGACTACTCGACCTCATTGTAAAATGGTGTGGTCTTCTCGACCTCACTTGTGAATTGCGTGGCCTACTCAACTTCACTTGTGACCTGGGGCACGGAGCCCGGTAATTTATTTTGGTGAGGATAACATGTATACTTGACATTTTTTCTCTCATCTCATCCTCCTCCCAAATGTTCACTACATTAAACTAAAAAAACAGTTCTGAATAATTTCCATTGAGGAAAGGATAAAACATGGAATAAAGCCTACTGATGTTATACACATTTGTACAAGTATCAGAAGTTCAAAATATGCTGTTTCCTTTTTCAGTACTACATGCATTAAATTTTTTGCTTTACAGAAAAACCATCTACATATATATTTTATATGTTAATGCTTAACTTTACTTCCCTCAGCTTAATTCTTACAAGGAATTAATTCTGTGGTTGTTTCAGATAACCTGGGTTATTTTGTGGGTAAAAGGTGGAGAGTAGTTTGTAATTATTTACACTCAAAGGGAGACATTATCCGCTGTTTGCAGTTTATAAAGAAAAAAAAAAGTGAAGAAAATATACTTGTTTTGAAATGTTATGTGTAAGAGTTGACATTCAAACATTTTTAGAAAGGATATCTGGCCATTTCTCATCACGACCTACATGTAGAGCAGCGTGAATCTCCATCATGGCGTTACGTCATTTGTTCTTAATTTCTTTCTTCAGTTAGATGAAATAAATCCATTGGATTAGTTATTCCAGCTAATACACCTCCACGCTCTCCACTGCTAATGCTATTTCACAAAATCATCAACAGATATGTACATGTCATTATTACAACACTAGAGGCCCAGTGCACAAAATTTGTGCACAGGTAGGGTCCCTAGCGGCTGTGGGCCAGGGCTTTCCTTCGTTCTACGCTGCCCCCTGGTGGTCAGCACACATCATAGTGAGTGATCGAACTCCCGGTTGGTTGACCTCCTGAGGGGAAACTTTGCATATTAGGCTTTTACATATATAGATGTATAGATTCTTGACAAGAGCTATGCTTCTTCTCTTTGTTTGTTTTTTTTTTTTTTTTTTCTCTTATTTTGCTATCATGTTTTGCTTTTAGGGCACAAAATTTCCTGGGTTGCACTAGGTAGAATGAGAAGTTCCTGTGTAGTCTCCCATGAAATATAATATGCATTTCAGAATATCGGAAAATACATCTTGTCATCTTGAATCTACTTAGTAGGATGTATGGGCCCTCCATTCACTTGTGTTCTAGCCCTATGATGAGGCTGAAATTTCTTTCTTCCATTCAGGATTAGATTCAATCAATTAAGATGTCTCAGAACAGCATGCCATTGTCCACCACCCCCTACTTTGGGGTCCTCAAAGAGGCGACATATTAGGCAAGAAAGATCTAACAAATATACTACTAATAATTTTATTACACAACAAATGTCCTCTATTCTGGCAAAATGGGAATACCTTAACATAAACATAGCTTTACCCACTTTAATTAGATTGGCAGCCTTCTTCTAACCCATCATTCTCCTCTGTCCCCTCCCAGTTCCTGTTTCACAGCATTGATGGAAGATGGCAGTAGGGAACAGTTTTATATTGGACTGAGAATATTGCTATACATAATGTATCAATTTTGTTACAAACTGATATTTATCTCTGTCATTGATATTTGTAACACATTCCTTAGGCATTTATTAAATGTCAAAATATTCTTGATCTTGAAAGAAAATTGAGAAGCCCAAAAGTTGTAGTATTAATAGCAAAGTTTGACAAAAATATGCTTGCTTTTCTTTATCCTTTAAGAAAAGAAATGGTGAAAAAAAATACAAAAGGCAGCATCAAACATGGTTTTCCATTATGCTATTTAATCACTATTAAGTTTTTAATACACAAGTATTGAGCACCTACTATGGGACTTATCAAGGCGTAAGGATGCATCAGTGAAGAGAAGAGACAAAGATCCCATGTTGTGCTGTTTCCATGGAGCTTATGTTCTGGCGTGTCCCCTTTTGTGTGTACATGCCAATCCATGGGTGGCATATACAGTATTATACAATCTGGCACATCTTCCTCCCTAGCATACCTGATATCTAATCTGGGTTCAAATTCTACATGGCTAGATGAGCTTTGACAATTTCTTGTACTTCTCCGAGCCTGGCCATTCACACTTATTAAAAGAGAGAAAAACACCTGGCAGCATTAAAATAATCAAATCGAGTAACATGTGCAAAGTATTTCACAGAAATTCTTGTCACCCTCTTACAATTTAACAGTGAATATAATAGTAAATAAAAATTAATCACATTATTATTATTCCTCAGACTCTTTGATCTAATATGGGATGGCGGGTCTAATGATCCGTCTTTTACTTTTTCCAGGATAGAAATTCTCCCCACTTTTTTTCCAAAATGGGGCAATCTATTTATGTCAACAAAAGATCCTGCCTAGCTCCTATCCTCCCTCACCCAAAATTCTCAGAGGATATGAAAGGGCTTCAAGTTTAAAAGCAGAAGAAAGGAAAACATGAGAGCATCTCTTTTATCCAAGTGCATTGTGTTTTCTCCCAAAACTAAAGTTACAGTTCATAATGGCCTGTTGTCTAGATTAATGCAAAGAACTGTGACTGTGTAAGCACTTGCGAGGCAGCTCTGTAATGAATAGCAGTCCTTGCAATCAGGTTCAGAGAAAAATAAAATTGAACAGCAGATTTCGCTTCTTCAAAGTTGCTTACCCCACTGGAGGTCTTTTATATGGCAGTCTGCAGCTGCCGATGCCTCCCTCTGAGGCAGCCTTCCCCAAGTAGTGCAGAGCTACCTGCTGGAGAACATCTTTCACAGCTGGTTTCATCTCTCCTACTGCAATCATTGTGTTCCAAGCCGGGATGCATATACAGATCTCCCAGCTGGAAGGGGAAACCAGGTGAGAGAAAGAATAAAATCCTAGACTGTTGATTTTGATTTTCCATGAAATTTTTGGAGGAATCTGCCAAAATATATAGGGCCGTCAGAGCTGTGTTTAATTAATTTATGATGTTCAATTGGGGCCCCCCATAGGGTAAATGTATTTAGATGCTTTAGAAACTAAGCAGAAAGTGTCTGCAGGGGTCCCTGCTAAACTGTTGCTTGGTCCAAAGAAGTAGTCACAAGACAGGTGAATGGGTGGGAGTCAGGGTCCAACGCTGGGGAAATTTAGCTGATGACTCAGTGGGACTGGGATTACTGAGTCAACACCCCAACCTGTTTTGTAGAATTTAGGGGCTTGTCTCATGAGTGAGACAAAGGAAGGGCAGTGCCTCTTTAAAATAAGTAAAATAAGCCAGCCAGAGAAAGACAAATATCACCTGATCTAGCTTATATGTGGAATCTAATGAACAAAATAAACTGATGAACAAAATAGGTCCAGAGGGATAGATGCATGAACAAACTGACAGATCTCAGAAGAGAGGGGGTAGCGGGATTGGGAAGAGATTAACCAAAGAACATATATGCATATAGGCATAGCCATAGACACAGACAATAGTGTGGGGAAGGCCTGGGATGGGGCAGGGACTGGGTGGAGGGGGCAAAAAGGGAGGAAAATGGGGGATATCTGTAATACTTTCAACAAAAAAGAAATATATATATGTGTCATATCTATCTATCCATCTATCTATCTATCTATCTATCTATCTATCTATCTATCTAATTATCATCTATCTATATAAAAAGCCCATGGCTGTAATGCCGTAACGACCAAATAACTGGTCACCAGGAGGTGCATTGATGGGTCTCACCAGCGCAGCGGGTCTGGGGTCCCGCCAGTGTGGTGGGTCTGGGGTCTTGCATGATTTTGTGTGTTAGGCCTCTAGTATATTTATAAAAGGCTAATATGCTAAGTGTCCAGCTGTCCAACCAGTTGCTATGATGCGCACTGACCACCAGGAGGCAGACACTCACCGCAGGAGCTGCCAAGCTGCAGTGACTTGGCAGCGGCGGTTCTTGGGTGAGGCACCCCAAAACCAGAGAGGAAGGAGCCTGGTTCCTCACAGGGCCATGCGATTCCACCTTTGGCTGTGGGTTATGTTGTTCCTGGGACACTGTCAGCCCCAAATCTGGTTTACTGCACACTTGCGTTTGTGTTCCACACCCTGCACAACAGCAACTTTGCAGAGTGCCCTCTTGCACTCCGGGACTCCTCAGGGGATGTCAGAGAGTCAGTTTTGGCCTGATCCCCGCAGGCCAGGCTAAGGGACACCACCTACCGGAGGGACCCAGATCACTTCGCAGACCCTGGGGATGGACCATGGGAGGTTGGCTCCAGGGCATGTCTGGCCCGCCTTGCCCAGTCCCACCCTGCTGTCCACCTTCTAATTAATTTCCTTTCAATGTGCAGCAATCCATGCACTGGGTCACTATTATATATATATATATATATATATATATATATATATATATATATGTATGTATATATGTGTGTGTGTATATATATATGATTACAAAGGAAAATATTTTACACAATATCAAATTATATAGAGTTTTTAAAAACCAGCAATTTTCATGCTATCAGGAGCAGGCTCTTTTTCAATTGTGAAAGGGGCTGAGATAAGCAGTCAAAAACCAGGCAAGGCAGTTTTTCTTGCAGGAAGTCTGAATCCACAGATACACTGGTAAGAACTTGTTTGCTGTGTCCTCGGAGTCTGGAAAAGTAATTCCGCACAGCTTTCACTGTGACCTTTGATTATCTCCCTAATCCTTGCTTACCTGAGACAGCGTAATAAAACTGCCCTTTGCAGAGTCCATATCTCCAGGAGAAACCCGCCAACTTCAAAGGTGAGGAGGAACCAGGCTGTGAGAGAATTTAATGATCTATTTTCACTCTCAAGTGGGAAAGAAAAGCATTCAGAAGAAAAATGAGAATGAAAATGGATTTTTGACTGCAGCCGTCTGCTGTTTAATTTACAAAGTGTCCTGAGACGTTAATATAAATAACAACCAACAAAACGCGAATGTGCAACACATGTTCGAATATGTTTTTGTTTATATTTCATAATAAAGAGTGCAGAACAAGGGTAGGAAAGACAACCTATGCATGTTTGAAAGTTAATGTTTTATATATGCCATGCCACTTCATTTGTCCTGAAACTCTAATGATCACTTGCTGTGATCATCCAAAAGTGAAAAAAACTGACTTTGAACATCATTCTGTCTATAAGCAAAAGAGTAGAAAAAGTGAGCTGGGTAAACTTTAAGCTACCAATTATGTTTAGGTCATCTTTTCTTGACTCTGAGCACTTTGGAAGGCAAGTCTGTCAGTTTTAAGGTTATGTCCCCATTATCTAGGCCATATAAGACACTTAAATAAGTAAAATAATGAATCAAAAGGATTTAATGTAAGGTATTCACTAAGGAGTAGTATCATTGAAGCTAAAGTCAGAACTGAGGGCTACCCTCAAAGATTGTATTGTTGATGTACTGATTGAAGGGATAGGAGAAGTCTTCTAAAAACAGCTTTGATATTCCACTCTCTTAATGGTCATGTGACTAGTTCTGCCGGAAGACTTTTAGTGTAAGTGAACTGGTTGTTGGATAGGTTTTAAAAATACTATATTCATGTAAGATATTCCATATATATAATTGGTTGTTATCATCATCATGATTATTCTGTGGTATTTCTGGACACAGCATGGTCTTTATATAGTTACAGAGCTAATATTTACAAAATGGCTAGCACATTGCCTCACTCTCATCTGATAAGAGATAGTATTATTTCAACTGGAAGGAGTCAGCCAAAATCTGAAGTCTGTTAGGCAAACTACAGAATGAAAATTGTCTGAATCCTTGTAAGGCTCACAACATCAAGCACGTACATTTTGACAAGTGCCAAGTCCTTCATTGAAAGGTAATGTTTTTCTAACGTCTACTTCCCATATATGCCATGTGTCTCACTGGAACATGTTACCACTAAAAAAAAAAAAAAAAAAAAAAAAAAAATTATTGATGCCATCACATTTGTGCAGTTTTTAATTTTTATACATGGGTGAGGTCCAGAAGGGTTCTGAACACAGGAGTTTTTATCCCCGTGGAGTTGGAATGCACAATTCTCTCAGCACGGGCATTATTTTCCAACCCAGACACCCTCTGAATCCCAGAGTTTAGGTTTTTTTTTGTTTTGTTTTGTTTTGCTCTGTGTGTGTGTGTGTGTGTGTTTGGAGGTTTCATTGCACAATGTTTATCATCTCTAGTAAAACTACTATATAATTATTGCCATTTCACAGCTTAAGGTTAAAAAGCATTTACTGATTTTGCTATTGGGGTGATTTAATGGTATGTCAACTCTCTGAAATGGTAAAATACCTTTAGGTAGGTGCTATCTTTCATCCACAAATCCCTGCTATTTACAGCTATCAAAACATCATTACAACCAAAAGGCAGGGAGATAGAAGTGAACAAATACATGCATTATTCATGAACTGATTTTCTCTTCTGCCAGCTTTCTCCGAAACTTCTTTTCTTTAGGAGATGCCCAGAAGCATGCATTTAGATTAGTTTATTAACAAGATCATTAATCAGGAATCCATGTTTCAGAATGTTCTGTTGATCAGCATGTAAAGAACAAGCAGCTGTCTATTGGAAGTTGTGAAATCTAATATAGTTGCAACAAATTAAAACTTACCTGTCATGATTTTTAATAATTCAGAAAAATAAAAGTATGATGTACATGTAATTAATATATACTTGATAAGCCAAATATCATAAAGCTTTGCATGTGTCCATCTCAAGAAAAAGTAAATGTTTCATTGGAATTTCAAAGTGACTTTACATTTATGATCATTACCTCTCCTATTAAAGATTGACAGGTGAAATAGGAAGTATTTTCTTTTAAAAAATCCTATCTAATAAAAGAGTAATATGCAAATTAACCATCACTCCGCTACACCCACAAGCCACACCCACAAGACACGCCCACAAGCCAATCAGGAGCGAATATGCAAATAAACCCAACCAAGATGGCTACAGCCACAGAGAGCAGGAGGGAGGCTTGGGTTTCCCCGGCAATGGAAGAAGCCAAGCTTTCCGCCTGCTCTTGCCTGCCTAGGCCTCCACTCAAGGCTACAAAGTTTCAATGATAGAAGATACATAAATCCAAACAGAAATGGCGGCAGCCATGGAGCTAGAAAGAGCAGGAGGCTAGGGTTGCCCCCAGCGATGGAGGAAGCCAAGCTTTCCGCACACCCTGGCCAGCCCAGGCCTCCGCTTAAGGCTATGAAGTTTCAATTATAGAAGATACATACGTCCCAACAGAAATGGCTGCCGCCACAGAGCAAGCAGAAGGTTTGGCTCCGCTCCAGGCTACAAAGTTTCAATTATAGAAGATAAATAAACCCCAGATACCAGGGCCTCCGCTTGGGTCACCAGGGAGTGTGGCCGGCCAGCAAATCACCACAGGCCCCTCACCCAGGCCACCCCACACCCCATGGGAACTCCCACCCTGATCCAGGACACCCTTCAGCGCAAACCAGCTAGCCCCCACCCATGCACCAGGCCTCTAACCTATCTAATAAAAGAGTAATATGCAGATTGACCATCACTCCAACACACAAGATGGCTGCCCCCATTGGTCAAAGATCCTGCCCCCATGTGGACACAAGATGGCCACCACAAGATGGCCAGCAGGGGAGGGCAGTTGGGAAGGACCAGGCCTGCAAGGGAGAGCAGTTGGGAGGGACCCAGGCCTGCAGGGGAGAGCAGTTGGGGGGGGGGGCCATGCCTGCTGGGGAGGGCAGTTAGGGGTGACCAGGCCTGCAGGGGAGGGCAGTTAGGGGCAAACAGGCTGGCAGGGGAGCAGTTAGACATCAATCAGGCTGGCAGGGGAGTGGTTAGGGGGTGATCAGGCTGGCAGGCAGAAGCGGTTAGGGGCAATCAGGAAGGCAGGCAGGCGAGCAGTTGGGAGCCAGCAGTCCTGGATTGTGAGAGGGATGTCCGACTGCCCATTTAGGCCTGATCCCACCA
Organism: Plecotus auritus; assembly: GCF_963455305.1. Lineage (NCBI taxonomy): Eukaryota > Metazoa > Chordata > Mammalia > Chiroptera > Vespertilionidae > Plecotus > Plecotus auritus. Next base: position 144,363,391 of record NC_137783.1, on the reverse strand, counting down.
GGATCAGGCTTAAACGGGCAGTCGGACATCCCTTGAGGGGTCCCAAATTAAAGAGGGTGCAGGCTGAGGTGAGGGACACCCCCTGTGCACGAATTTTGTGCACCGGGCCTCTAGTACATACATATTTATTGATTTCAGAGAGGAAAGGAGAGGGAGAGAGAGATAGAAACATCAATGATGAGAGAGAATCATTGATTGGCTGCCTCCTGTACACACCCTACTAGGGATCAAGCCTGCAACCTGGGCATGTGCCCCGACTGGGAATTGAATCATGACCTCCTGGTTCATAGTTCCATGTTCAACCACTGAGCCACGCAGGCCAGACAGGAAGTATTTTCAAACCTCCTTCTTCAAAACCTTTGACTGTGCTCAGAAAAATTACACATTATTTGAACCTCAGTTTCAGAAAAATTACACATTTTGAACCTCAGTTTCTGTGTCCGTAGGCTAGAAAGGATAATACATAATTTCTAGCTGAGAGTGTTCAATGACAATCATTGGACCTAAAGAACTTCAGGGAACATATATATTTGAAGTGTTAGTAATACTGATTACATAATCCTAATGCTAAAATAACAGTAATTTCTATTCTTACCATTTTGTGCTATAACAAATAAAAATTCCATAAAAACTAGTGCCTTAAAAGACATGGCTGATTTTATAAGTCAGTTTTTATCATACTCCATGATTGAATTCCAAGTTTCTGATTCCAAGAAAAGATGACTATAATTAGAATAAAAGAAATACTTTTGTTGTAATTATATTGTAGTAGTAGCCCAGCGCGCGATATTGCGCACAGTAGGCCGTCTCCCGCTTCAGCGGGAGCTAGTGGGAGCTGTGCTGCTTCCACGGGAGCTGGCGGGAGGGAGCTGCACTGCTTCCACGGGAGCCACGCCAATTCTGCAGAAGGCAGGAGGGAGCCACTGGCATCCAGGGGAGCCAGGAGTGAGCTGCGCCACTTCTACAGGAGCCGGGAGGGACCCGCTCTGCCCCTGCGGGAGGCGGGAGGAAGCCGCGCCGCTTCCCTGGGAGGAAGTAAGGATCCATGCCTCTCCGCAAGAGCCAGGAGGGACCCATGCCTTCCCTTCCGCCCGCAGGAGCCAGGAGGGAGCCGTGCCACTTCGGGAGGCTGGAGAGAGCCGCCGACACCACCGCCCGTGGGGGACCTAGAGGTGCTCCATGTGCATGCAGCCTCCGTCGTTACTGTGACACCGTAATGGACAATTTGCATATTACCTCTTTATATATATATATATATATATATATATATATATATATATATATATATTTATAGATAGATAGATAGATAGATAGATAGATAGATAGATACATGTTCTACAATATATATGTTGTCTGAAAAAGTAAAATTACATGGTAGGTGCAATCATGTGAATTTAGATAAAAATATGAATGTGAAAAAAGTAAAAAGTCTCCCTGCTCTTCATAAACGGTTAGAATTGATTTCACATCTTTTAATAAAGAGCCTGAGATGCAAAATGTGTTACTTGTGTTGTGCCGGGGTTGCTTATTAAAATTTTATACTAATTATGTGTTAAATATTTGACAATTATTATATGTTCATATAGATACTCAGAAATTTCTGCAAACATAGTTTATTTAATCACTGTAATAATTATTATGTTCTTATTAAGAATCACACATTGTAGCTTTGTTTTTGAAAAGAAAAATCTTTGCTGTTTCCTTAGCAATTATAAACTTCACATGCTTGGGGAAGGATTGAAAATTTTCCCAGGAGCTGATATAGCCAGAATGATAGAAAGAGGAAAGTGAGTAAGTTTGTCTTTTTATTTTCCATTTCAAGGCTGCCTGCATATTAGTTACTTTGCAAAAAATTAGAGATATTATCATTTTCTTATCCACACACCTGCAAGATAATTTATTCTAATGTTAATTATAATTTTCTCCACATATGCCTATTGTCCATTTGTGAGTAGACTTTTTCATTATTATTATTATTTGGAAAGAGAAAATATAATGGACAAAACAGCTGAGATAAACATTTTCCTTTAGAATAATAAGTAAGACCAGGGGAATTGCTGAGAATAAGGAGACCAAGAATCGGATCTATGGCACCAGATAGCAGGTTAATATTTGATAAGACACAATTCCTAGAGGCTTCTGCATTTTGTCTTTAAAATGGGATACTTCGCCCCTAAGGTCCTTCCAATGCTGAAGGTTCTGTGATCTAAAACATAATTAGACGTGTCTGTCCAGAAAGGTCAACAACTAAAAATGTTCCTACTTTTACTGCAAAGATCTTTCATGCAATAATTATTAAGATGTGCTTCTTCTTACTCATTAATTCTGCCCCACCCCAAAGACACCCACCTCTGAATCCTTGGGACCTTGGAGTTGTTGTAAAGTTTGTACTATTGAGATGTCGAGTTTATAAAGGTTATTAATTTGGGTCCAATGCGATCATAGGGGTCCTTATAAAAGGGAGGCAGGAGAATCTGAAACAGAGAGAAAAAGGCAGTGGGTGATGAAAGCAGCAAAAGAGTGAGATTCATAGATGCTCTGCTGTTGTCTTTGGAGACAGAGGAAAGGGCCACCAGTCAAGCAAGTCAGGTCGTTTTTATACAGCAAACAAGAAAAGCAAAGTGTATCTCCCTTTTATCCTCCGGAAGGTTGCAGTTCTGCTAACAGCCTGAATTTTGACTTCTGACCTCCAGAACTGTAAAAGAATAAATGGGTTGTTGTAAGCCATTAAAATGGGGTCATCTGTTATAGCAGCAATAGAAAATACACCCACCCTAATACGATATAATAAAAGGCTAATATGCAAATTGACCAAACGGCGAAACAACTGGTCGCTATGACGCACACTGACCATCAGGGAGCAGAGGCTCAATGCAGGAGCTGCCCCCTGGGGGTCAGTGCGCTCCTACAGGGGGAGCGCAGCTCGGCCAGAAGCCAGGCTCATGGCTGGCGAGCTCAGTGACAGTGGCAGGAGCCTCTCCCACCTCCATGGCAGCACTAAGGATGTCTGACTATGGGTTTAGGCCCACTCCCCACGTAAGCCGTCAGCTGGACATCCCACAAGGACTCCCAGACTGCAAGAGGGCATAGGCTGGGTGTAGGGATGCCCCCCCCCCCCCCCAGTGCACAAATTTCATGCTCCGAGCCTCTAGTAGGGTGATAATGAAATACCAAAGATGGGTGAATTTAGTGATATGGAAATGTTTGTTTCCACTTGGAACATCTAAAACTGTAGCTGTCCCTAACTGTCAATGTCAAATTACTTTTTTTTAGCTTAAATATTTTGTGAATATTTGAAACGAAAGTTATGAGACATGGCCAAACATTTTTTTGTTTAGTTTTGTTTTAGTTCATTTTCAAACTTATTTTCCCAACAATATCTATCCACATTTGATAAAATTGAAGTGTGAAGAACACTTGGATACAAGGGATTCAATGATATTATAGAATAATGTTGAAACTTAGTATCCATAGTTTACTGTTATTCAAACCTGCAAAAATATTTTTTAAAGGGTATATCAAATATAAACCCTTTGAATGAGCTATAGATTGGTTATCTGTTTTAATTTTTTGGAAGGGAATTTAATATTCCTGTTATTATTTTTATTATCTTCACTCAACAAAAGAACATTTTGATTGGTACAAGATACAGTATTTATTAGAATGTTTGGCAGCATAGATTTTGGATCTGGACTGTCTGTTACCAAATCCCCGCTCCACTACCTACTGTGTAACTTAGGAAATGTTATTTAACTACTAGAGGCCTGGTGCATAAAATTCGTGCATGGGGGGTGTCCTTCAGCCCAGCCTGCGCCCTACCTTGGGTAGGGTCCCTAGGCCAGGCCGGCGATCTGGGCCTATCGGGGCTTTTCTTCCTTGGCTGCTGGCAGCTGGTCCCACCCCACCACTGCCACTGCTTGCCATCTGTTTGCAGTCCCCTCTCCACGCCCCCCCCCCGCCCCCCGCCACCGTCGCCTCCCTCTGCAGGTAACAGGCATGGGATGTGATTGCTTGGCTGGCCTGGGCATCTCTCTGTAGAGCAATCGCTGGTCAGCCCCACACACCTGCCACAGCATCGCTGGCTAGTGGTCTGGGCCTCCCTCTGCTGGTCGATCCATCACGGGGCTCTGTGATCAATCGCCCAGCGGAGGGAAGCCCTGCCCACCCAGCCAGGGGTCCCCAATCGATCGCTGAGCAGAAGGTGGCAATGGCAGGACCCCCTGCCAATCGCATCACACCCAGCATGGCTGGCCTGGTGCCAGTGCATGTCATAGCATGGTCGCCCGTCCAGACGGTCGTTCTGCTGTTTGGTTGATTTGCATATTACACTTTTTTAATTATAGATTCTATGCTGTTTTTACTTGTCTGTAAAGTAGAGTTTAAAATAAGACCATGGAGAATTACAAGAATTAACATATGCTGCACTGTGATTGGAGTCTGGCACAAAGGATGTAAACTTTAAATATGTTATTTTTTATTATTACTGCAGTTCTTATTTGATCCCTGAGTAGTACAGGTGGCAACTATGAATTTTTAATTTATTATTTACAAAATCTAATGTTATGTTCCATTATAAAATGAATACACCCTTTAATCTCTAAGAGGATCTACCGAATTCCCTCCAATTTCTATCACACTTTATTTAAAGGAGTTTTAATATAAAAAAGTGATTGATTTATGCAGAAACATAGCTTTGCTGTGGCTTTGAAGACAAAGGAAAGGACTCATAACTTTAGGTGTTAAGAGCTTTCACTCCTTGTTTTAAAGTAGCTTGTCTTGTAAATCAACTGGTCTGAATTCTTAAAAGAAGATTCAACTTTGAAATTAAAGTTTTCTGACCACAGAGTTCTTAAATGGAGAGAGTCAATGAGCAGCTTCTGGAGCCAGTTTACATTTTTATTTTCCAGTGAAACAGTAATCTCAAATAGTTTAACATAATGAGAGTTTCAAAAATTTTACTTGCCCCCCATTTCAAACAAGTCAAACTTTGTCTTGTATGATGATTTCAAACTAGAAGATTCGTCTTTATTATTACAATCATGTAATGATGCATGTAGGTGGTAGACAATATTTTGAAATACAAACAATTATTTTCTTGTAATCTCTTATCAACCTGTTCCTCCTTTTTGCCAACTAAAGTAGTAACTAGATCCAGAAGTCAAGTCTTTTTTTTTTTTTAAATATATTTTATTGATCTTTTACAGAGAAGAAGGGAGAGGGATAGAGAGAGAAACATCGATGAGAGAGAAACATCGATCAGCTGCCTCTTGCATTCCCCCTACTGGGGATGTGCCCGCAACCAAGGTACATGCCCTTGACCGGAATCAAACCTGGGACCCTTCAGTCTGCAAGCCGATGCTCTAGCCACTGAGCCAAACCGGTCAGGGCCAGAAGTCAAGTCTTGCATTTTGATCTTCATATTGGTTAGACTCATTGCACCCTAAGGAAGATAATTGGGAGAATGATGAAAGTGTCTGTGCCTCTGTCCAGAATAGTTTAAGAATCTCTAGACTAACATATGAGAGATTCCAAGGAAAGCAAAGACATCTTAGATCTAGATGGCTTCCCATTCTTTTACCCTCACTATCAGCACATTTCTGGAGCAGGGAATCATCCTATATAATAAAACCTTAATATGCAAATCAACCAAACAGTGGAACAGCTGGTCACTATGACACACACTGACCACCAGGGGGCAGACGCTCAATGCATGCTGGGGTTCATGTTCCAGCCTTACAAAGGGGTTCTGCAATCTGGAGAAAGGGGCTGATGCATAGATGATTAAGAAGGAGTCCAAAGACGAAAGATAATTTTGAAAGGCATTGGGGGTCAGAGGAGCTTCAGCTAAAGGAACTGAAGACTACCCCTTATCTAAGGACCCCATGCTATTTATTAACACAATTTGTCCTAAAGCAAGGTGGAGACATACACTTCAAAGGGTATGGTTTCAAAGGGTAGGTTTACAGAAGCATTGTCAGTTTGGGGAATAGCCTACAGCTGTTCAAGTGTTTGGCCAACAGGAGGCAATAAAATGCCCTGAGCTGTCTGGCAGCTAACAATACCATTCAGCAGACAGTCCTATTCAGGTTTGGGGGAAGTGCCATTTAGCCGTTCCAAATGATAATTACATTTTGTGACTCAGCCTTGTTGAGTCTCCAAACTTCACCAACCTTTTGGTGAAACTCTTGTAATTATGACATGTTGCAATTGGTTCCCAGCAAACGCAGGATGCTCACCGTGGTCAGTGCGCTCCCACAGGGGGAGCGCCACTCAGCCAGAAGCCGGGCTCACGGCTGGTGAGTGCAGTGGTGGTGCGGGGGAGCCTCACCCACCTCTGTGGCAGTTGAACATCCCCTGAGGGCTTCCAGACTGGGAGAGGGCACAGGCCAGGCTGAGGGGACCCCACCCGCTGAGTGCACGAATTTTGTGCACCAGGCCTCTAGTATAATATTAAAACAGTTGGGGAAAATAAGAGGGGAGGAGGACCAGAACAAACATAACATCCAAAATATTGCAGGGAACCTAACATGATAGGGGATTAAGGAAATCCCTGTGTGGGGTGTGTCTGAAGTCAGTCACTCAGAGTAATGGTAGAGAGTGTGAAGAGAGAGAAGTGTTTTGTTTTAGTTTTTAAAATAAAGCCACTGTTTATCTTTGTTTGTATAATATTAATTTCTATATTTCTAGGAAAAAGTAAAAAATAAGCTAGTCTAGATATTGTTCATATCCAAGTATGTGTTCATCCAATAGAATATTTTCAGAACCTCTCATTTTCAGGCACAGGGAAAGCATGGCAAGAGTTCAAACATGAAAAATATGGTATATTTGTGCAACTGAAAGCAGTTAGAGAGAGCAATGCCTTTTATTTCTCAAGGTCAGATGTTTCCTGTCATATGGCTTCATGCCACTAATGTTCCTACATTCCCACAGGAAAGAAGTGACAATTTTAAAAAATTTATTATTTTTTAAATTAAAGTTGATGTGCAATATTATATTAGTTTCAAGTGTACAACCCCATGATTGTGTGCAAATATATATAAAACTTACAAGTGATCACCCCAATACATCTAATATTCATCTGACACCATATATAGTTATTATAATACTAGAGGCCGGAGCACAAAATTCATGCACAGGTACGGTCCCTAGGCCTGGCTGGTGATCAGGGCCGATCTCTGGGGCAACTGGCAGGGCAATCCAGGTGCCCCCACTGGTACCCGCCTTGGAGGCGACTGGTGGGGCGATCAGGGGGCAGTGCCGGTCCACTCACCGGCCAGCCTCACCTCCCGCCACTGCCCACTCACCGGCCAGCCCTGCCCCCCGCTGTCGCCGGTCGCCTCCCTCTGTGGGGCAATCAGTGGGGCGATCAGGGGGCCCGCTGCTGGCACCTGCCTTGGCTGACCTAGGGCCTGCGGGCTGGGGGCAGCTCCTGTATTGAGCATCTGCCCCCTGGTGGTCAGTGCGCATTATAGCGACCGGTTGTTCCATTAGTCGTTCTGGAATTTGGTTGATTTGCATATTATGCTTTTATTATATAGGATTATTGGCTGTATTCCCCAGGCTGTTCTTTTTTTTTTTTTTTAATAAATCTTTATTCAGATTATTACAATTGTTTCTCCTTTTTCCCCCCATAGCTCCCCTCCACCCAGTTCCCACCCCAACTTCTGCCCTTACCTCCCCCCAATGTCCTCATCCATAGGTGTATGATTTTTGTCCAGTCTCTTCCTGAACCCCCCCATACCCCTTTCCCCCTGAGAATTATCAGTCCACTCCCTTTCTATGCCCCTGATTCTATTATATTCACCAGATTATTCTGATTCTCAGGTTTTTAATTCACTTGATTTTTAGGTTCACTTGTTGATAGATATGTATTTGTTGTTCATGATTTTTATCTTTACTTCTTTCTTCTTCCTCTTCTTTAAGAATACCTTTCAGCATTTCATATAATACTGGTTTGGTGGTGATGAACTCCTTTAGCTTTTTCTTATCTGTGAAGCACTTTATCTGCCCTTCAATTCTGAATGATAGCTTTGCTGGGTAGAGTAATCTTGGTTGTAGGTTCTTGCTATTCATCACTTTGAAAATTTCTTGCCACTCCCGTCTGGCCTGCATAGTTTCTGTTGAGAAATCAGCTGACAATCGTATGGGTGCTCCCTTGAAGGTAATTAACTGTTTTTCTCTTGCTGCTTTTAAGATTCTCTCTTTGTCTTTTGCTCTTGGCATTTTAATTATGATGTGTCTTGGTGTGGTCCTCTTTGGATTCCTTTTGTTTGGGGTTCTGTGCGCTTCCTGGACTTGTAAGTCTATTTCTTTCACCAGGTGGGGGAAGTTTTCAGTCATTATTTCTTTTCTTTTTTTTTTTTATTAAGGTATTATATGTGTACATATCTTACCATTGGCCCCCCCCCCACTCCCATACATGCCTCACCCCCCAATGTTTTGCATCCGTTGGTTACTCTTATATACATGCATATAAGTCCTTCAGTTGATCTCTTATTTCCCCCACCTCTCCCTAACCTTACTGCTGTAATTTGACAGTCTGTTTGATGCTTTACTGCCTCTGTATCTATCTTTTTGTTCATCAGTTTATAATGTTTTTCATTATCCCCAAATGAGTGAGATCATGTGGTATTTTTCTTTCATTGACTGGCTTATTTCACTTAGCATAATGTTCTCTAATTCCATCCAGGTGCCTACAAATGGTAGTAATTCCTTCTTTTTTATGGCAGCATAGTATTCCATTGTGTAGATGTACCATAGTTTTCTGATCCAGTCATCTGCTGACGGGCACTTAGGCTGTTTCCAAATCTTAGCTATTGTAAATTGTGCTGCTATGAACATAGGGGTGCATATATCCTTTCTGATTGGTGTTTCTAGTTTCTTAGGATATATTCCCAGGAGTGGGATTACTGGGTCAAATGGGAGTTCCATTTTCAGTTTTTTGAGGAAACTCCATACTGTTTTCCACAGTGGCTGCACCAGTCTGCATTCCCCCCAGCAGTGCACGAGGGTTCCTTTTTCTCCGCATCCTCGCCAACACTTGTCGTTTGTTGATTTGTTGATGATAGCCATTCTGACAGGTGTGAGATGGTATCGCATTGTCATTTTGATTTGCATCTCTCGGATAATTAGTGACTTTGAGCATGTTTTCGTGTGTCTCTTGGCCCTCCTTCTGTCTTCTTTCGAAAAGATTCTATTTAGGTCTGTTGCCCATTTTTTTTATTGGATCATTTATCTTCCTTTTATTAAGTTGTATAAGCTGCCTGTAGATGTTGGAGATTAAACCTTTATCAGTGATAACATTTGCAAATATGTTCTCCCATACAGTGGGGTTTCTTGTTGTTATGTTGATGGTTTCTTTTGCTGTGCAAAAGCTTTTTATTTTGATGTAGTCCCATTTGTTTATTTTCTCTTTGGCTTCCATTGCCCTAGGGGCAGTATCAGTGAAAAAGTTCTTTTGGCATATGTCTGAGATTTTGCTGCCTGTGGATTCCTCCAATATTTTTATGGTTTCCCGTCTTATATTTAAGTCCTGTACCCATTTTGAGTTTATTTTTGTGTATGGTGTAAGTTGGTGATCTAGTTTCATTTTTTTGCATGTATCTGTCCAATTTTCCCAACACCATTTATTAAAGAGACTGTCTTGACTCCATTGTATGCTCATGCCTCCTTTGTCAAATATTAAATGCGCATATTGGTTTGGGTCGATATCTGGATTCTCTATTCTGTTCCATTGATCTATATGTCTGTTCTTGTGCCAGTACCAGGCTGTTTTGAGAACAGTGGCTTTGTAATACAGCTTGAAATCTGGTATTGAGATCCCTCCTACTTTATTCTTCTTTCTCAGGATTGCTGTGGCTATTTGGGGTCTTTTTTTATTCCAGATGAATTTTTGGAGAGTTCTTTCTAGGTTTGTGAAATACGCCGTTGGTATTTTAATGGGGAGTGCATTGAATCTATAGATTGCTTTGGGTAGTATGGAGATTTTAATGATGTTGATTCTACCAATCCATGAACATGGTATGTTCTTCCATCTGTTTACATCTTCCTCTTTCTCTTTTTTCAGTGTCCTGTAGTTTTCCGCATATAGGTCTTTTACCTCCTTGGTTAGTTTTATTCCTAAGTATCTTAATTTTTTTTGGTGCGATGGAAAATGGGATTGCTTTTTTAGTCTCTCTTTCTGTAAGTTCACTGTTGGTGTATAGAAATGCCATAGATTTCTTGGCGTTAATTTTGTATCCTGCTACATTGCCGAATTCATTTATTAAGTCTGTTAGTTTTTTGATGGAGTCTTTCGGGTTTTTTATGTACAATATCATGTCATCTGCAAATAAGGACAGCTTTACTTCTTCTTTTCCAATTTGGATGCCTTTTATTTCTTCTTCTTGTCTAATTGCAGTGGCTAATACTTCCAGTACTATGTCAAACAGGAGTGGTGAGAGTGGGCATCCCTGTCTTGTTCCTGTTCTTAGGGGAAATGGTTTTAGTTTTTGCCTATTGAGTATGATGTTAGCTGTGGGCTTATCATATATAGCTTTTATTATGTTGAGGTATGATCCTTCTATTCCCACCTTGTTGAGAGTTTTTATCAAGAAAGGGTGTTGGATTTTGTCAAATGCTTTTTCTGCATCAATTGATATGACTATGTGATTTTTATCTCTCAATTTGTTTATGTGATGTATCACATTTATTGATTTGCGGATATTGAACCATCCTTGCATTCCTGGTATAAACCCTACTTGGTCATGGTGTATAATCTTTCTGATGTACTGCTTTATCCGATTTGCTAGAATTTTGTTGAGGATTTTGGCATCTACATTCATGAGGGATATTGGCCTCTAATTCTCCTTCATTGTGTTGTCTTTATCTGGTTTTGGTATTAGCGTGATGCTGGCTTCATAGAAGGAGCTTGGAAGTGTTCCTTCCTCTTGAATTTTTTGGAAGAGTCTGAGGAGGATAGGTTTTAGTTCTTCCTTGAATGTTTGGTAGAACTCTCCTGTGAAGCCGTCTGGCCCCGGGCTTTTGTTTGCCGGAAGCTCTTTGATGACTGCTTCAATTTCTTCCATAGTTACTGGCATGTTGAGCTGTTTAGATTCTTCCTGATTGAGTTTTGGAAGGTTATATTTTTCTAGGAATATGTCCATTTCCTCCAGGTTGTCCAGTTTGTTGGAATAGAGTTGTTCGTACTATTTTTTAACAATCCTTTGTATTTCGGCGGGATCTGTTGTTATTTCACCTCTTTCATTTCTGATCTTGTTTATTTGGGTCCTCTCTCTTTGCTTCTTGGTGAGCCTGGCTAGAGGTTCATCAATCTTGTTTATCCTTTCAAAGAACCAGCTCTTGGTTTTGTTGATCTTTTGTATTGTTTCTTTGGTCTCTATGTCGTTTATCTGTGCTCTGATCTTTATTATTTCCTTCCTTCTGCTTACACTGGGCTTTTCTTGTTGCTCTTTTTCTAACTCTTTGAGTTGTTGGGTTAGGTAATTTATTACCCCTGTTTCTTGTTTTTTGCAGTAGGCTTGTAGAGCTATGAACTTCCCTCTCAAGACTGCTTTCGCTGTGTCCCATAGATTTTGGATTGTAGTGTTTTCATTGTCATTTGTTGTCATGATGTTTTTTATTTCTTCTTTGATCTCTCTGGTAACCCAGTCATGGTTTAATAGCATGCTGTTTAGTCTCCATGTGTTTGATTTCTTTGGGTTGTTTTTATTGTAGTTGATTTCCAGTTTTATGCCACTGTGGTCTGAGAAGATGCTTGATATGATTTCTATCTTCTTGAATTTGAAGAGACTTTGCCTATGTCCCAACATATGGTCTATCTTTGAAAATGACCCATGTGCACTTGAGAAGAATGTATATTCTGTGGCTTTGGGATGAAATGTTCTGAAGATGTCAATTAATTCCATCTGGTCTAGTGAGTCATTTAGGATTGATGTTTCTTTGCTGATGTTTTGTTTAGAGGATTTGTCCAACGGTGATAGTGGGGTATTAAAGTCTCCTACTATGATTGTATTGCTGTCAATCTCTCCCTTGATATCCTCCAGGAGTTTTTTTATGTCTTTGGGTGCTCCTGTATTGGGTGCATATATGTTTACCAGAGTTATTTCTTCTTGTTGGATTGCTACCTTTAGTATTATGAAATGGCCTTCCTTATCTCTTGTTATGTCCTTCAGTTTGAGATCTAATTTGTCAGAAATATGTATTGCTACCCCAGCTTTTTTTTAGTTCCATTTGCCTGGAAAACCTTTTTCCATCCCTTCACCCTTAGTCTGTGTGCATCTTTTTTTCTGAGGTGGGTTTCTTGTAGACAGCAGATATATGGGTCGTGTTTTCTTATCCAGTCCGTTACCCTATGTCTTTTGATTGGGGCATTTAATCAATTTACATTTAAAGTTATTATTGATAGGTACTTATTTGTCGCCATTCCTATTCTTTACCCCTGTGTTACTTCTTCGCTTCCTGTTTCTTTCTTTCTTTTTTTTTTTATTTTTATTTTTTTTAACAGCAGACCCTTTAGCATGTCCTGCATTGCTGGTTTGGTGGTAAGAAATTCCCTTAGTCCTTTTTTGTCTGTGAAGCTCCTGATTTCACCTTCAATTTTGATTGACAGCCTTGCTGGGTACAGTATTCTTGGATTCAGACCCTTCCTTTGCATGACTTTGTATATTTCATTCCATTCCCTTCTGGCCTGATGAGTTTCTGTTGAGAAATCAGTTGCTAGTCTGATGGGGCTTCCTTTGTATGTAACTTTCTGTCTCTCTCTTGCTGCTTTTAAGATTCTTACTTTGTCGTTGGTGTTTGCCAATTTAATTATAATGTGCCTTGGCGTCGGTCTTTTGGGGTTCATTTTGCTTGGGACTCTGTGAGCTTCTTGGATTTGTGTGGGTTTTTTCTTCCCTATATCAGGGAAATTTTCTGTCATTATTTCTTCAAAGAGGTTTTCTATTCCTTGCTCAGCTTCCTTTCCTTCTGGAACCCCTATTATGCGGATGTTGTTTTGTTTCATGTTGTCCCAAAGTTCCCTTAGACTCTCCTCCTGCCTTTTAATTTTTTTTTCTAGAAGTTGCTCTACTTGGGTATTTTTTCCCATCTTGTCTTCTAGCTCACTGATGCGGTCCTCTGCTTCTTCTAGTCTACTCTTGATGCTTTCTATTGAGTTCTTTACAGCAGCGATGTCATTTTTCATTTCTTCTTGGTTCTTCTTCATTTCCTCTTGGTTCTTGCTCATATTGTCGAATTTGTCTTCCATTCTTTTCAGCCACCTTATGACCATTTCTCTGAATTCATTTTCTGGAAGTTTGTTTGCCTCCATTTCATTTACTTCCTTTTCTGGTGATGCCTGCTTTTCTTTCATATGCGGGCTGCCTCTTTGTCTCCCCATGGTCTCTCTTCTCTGGGTGTCTGGTTATGTAGTTCTTTCTCTCCTGGGTTGATTTAGAGGCACAAACTACAGCACTACCAGGTACCACTCACAAGGCACTGAACAGGAATGTATTCACGATATTAATAACCTCCAATATAGGTGACCACCAGAGAAAGGCAAATTAGGTGATAGGAGAGAAAGAAGAATAGGAAAAAAGAAAGAAAGAAAGAAAGAAAGAAAGAAAGAAAGAAAGAAAGAAAAAAGGAGTGTGAAAATGAAATTGGGAAAAGGGAAAGTAAAGAAAAAAAAAGTAAGAGAGACAAGAAAGTGACTAAGAGAGAAAGGGGAACAGACTATATATATTGGGGATAAAACTCCAATAGAACAATCACTAATCCCAGTAAATGCCAGCAACAAGTGCCTGGGGATTAGTACAAACTACAACACCAACTAATATGGAGTGAGGCAAGGGAAAGCTGAAGCACAAAACAAACAAAAAAATAAACAAAAGAAGAATAAGCAGAACAATCTCACAAAAAAGCATAAAAATTCGATATAATCTACATTCAAGCAAACAACAACAAAAGGACAGAGAGAAGGACAAGTTTATGGATAGCTCAGACAGCGAAGGGAGAGGTGTATGTGGACTTGGATCAGGGGATTGGAGATTAGATATGTAAGTAGGGTGAAATTTTAACAAGGGGTAAACAGAAAGAATAGTGAAAATCTAAAGCAGTAAAAGGGTAAGATAAACAGGACACTGAAAAGGGGGAGGTTAGGAAGAGAGTGATGGCCTAAAGGTAGAGTTGAGATAGAGTAAAACGATGCTAAAGGAAAGATAAAAATAGAATGTAGAACCCTAATCCCAAAATAAAATGAAGAGAAAATAAAATGACACTTAAAAAAAAAAAAAGATAAAATAGCAGTAGTAATAATATGGATTGAAAATAAAAATGTAATAATTAAAAAGGTAAAATCAAGTGATGAAAAAAGAAAAAAAAGTTTCTTGATTAAAAGATGCAAAAAATGAAAATAAAAAAATAAATAAATAAAAAAAATAAAAGGTAAAAATAAGATGTGAAGTAGTGAAGGTCATTCACTTCCTCTGTTTTTCTGTTTGGCATGCCTGTTTCTCAGTCCAGACAGTATTGCAGTTCCCTGCGATCCACGGCTCTTCAGTGTTGTAAGCCAGTCCTGATTTTAAGCAGGCGGTGTGTCTTAATTTCTCGTATTCCTTTATTTTTGATTACACAAGAGTCAATTTGTGATTCAGCCCCTGGGTGGCAGTGTTTCTGGATTGACTTCCGGGTCTATCTATGGCCTCTCTAGGCAGTGTTAGAGCCTTCTTTCCCTGTGGCACTCACTACCGGTTTGTGGGAGTGGGCTGCCTCAGAGCTGACTCTCCGATGGTCACTCCCTGCTCCGATCCCCAGGTTCCAGAAAAACAACTTTCCCCTGCAGTCTCCCAGGGTGTCCCCAACTGGGTGATCCTATGTATTGGGCTTAGTAATCAGAAGCAAGAATTTCAAGAGGAAAAAGCCCCGTTGTGCGAACTCCGGGACTGCGCGTAAGCCCAGGCACCCAGGGAACGCAGGGGCTGCGCGTAAGTCTGGACTGCCTGAAATTCTTAGGGTGTCCCTGCACGTCAGATCAATATGGGTTGCTTTTAGAGTGCCCTTCTCTTAGCAGCTCTGAGGACCCCTTTCCACAATCACAGATCACGCCAGCCCCTGCAGCCATGGATTTTTCTAGGCACAGACTTCCCTGGTCCTCCAGCTCCCGCAAAACGCGCGTTCCTCTCTCCCGCCGGGACCAGAGACCTCACCTTATCCCAGGCGAAATCTGACCTTTCCGTGGTGGAGTGTAGAGCTCCTCTGAACCCCTGTGTTTGCGCCAATTGGGGAGCGTTTTTCTGGGGCTCGCAGTCTTTCCTTGGGTGCCGCAGTTGTGGATTCTCAGGCTTCCGATAAGCTCCACTTTCCGGATCAAGATGGCGCAGACTCCGCGTCCAAGCCCGCAGCTCCGGGAGGGGACCCAGCCGCAGTTGGTGCTGCCAGGTCAGGGGAACCCCGTTTAGCAGTCCCCCACCTCCTTCTGGAATTCAGCTGTCTCCCAACCAGCCAACAAACACTCCTTGTGCGACCCTCAGCTGTTCTTTCTTTCTGCTCCGGGACAAGGCTCGGAACACGTCTGTCTATTCCGCCGCCATTATCTAGCCTCAGTCATTATTTCTTCAAATAGGTTTTCAGTATCTTGCTCTCTCTCTTTTTCTGGCACCCCCATAATTCTGATGTTGGTATGCTTGAAGTTGTCCCAGAGTCTTCTTACACTATCTTCAACTTTTTGGATTTTTTTTTTCTTTTTGCTTTTTCGGTTGAGTGTTTTTTGCTTCTTTGTATTTCAATTCTTTGACTTGATTCTTGTGTTCCTCTAGTCTGTTGTTGGGTCTCTGTATAATATTTTTTTATTTCAGTCAGTGTATGTTTAATTTCTAGTTGGTCCTTTTTCATATATTCGAGGGTCTCGTTATATTTTTCAGCCTTTTCTAGGATATTCTTGAAAAGCCTTATAACTGTGGTTTTGAATTCTATATCCAGTCCTTTGTTTTCCTCCATTTCTTTCGTTTGTGATCTGTTTCTTTGATGCCACATTTTCATTGCTTCCCTGAGTTGGTAGGGTAGATTTGTGTGCTAGGTTTCTTATATGGCCCAGTGGGTCGGCCTCCCCAGTTAACCTGAGGTGGACACTCTTGGTGCACCCTTTTGTGGACTGTGTGTACAGCCTTGTTGTAGTTAAGTCTTGATTGTTGTTGGTGTCACTGGTAGGAATTGACCTCCAGGCCAGTTGGCTGTAAGCATCAGCTGTGTCTACGCTGGGAGAAGTTCGGTGCTGGAGACAGCCTTATAGGATTAGACTTGCCAAATTGCAATAGCCTCTGTGCTCAGCTTGGATGGGGTGGAGTCTCAGGGCGGAGCAGACAGTCTTGGCTTCCAGTCAGCCTTGCCCTTGCACGCGCGCATGCACCTCCAGACCTCTGCCTTCCCCGGCTCCCGAGTCTCCACCCGAGAGTCCAGATTCCCCCCACAAGAGTGTGGGTCCCCAGGGGCTCACCTGGAACTGGGGTTCAGTGCAGTCAGAACTGGGGCTCAGTGCAGTCAGGAGCTTCTGACTCCCTTCCACTAGGGAAAGCCTGTGGCAACCTCCACAGCCTTTGTGTGCACTGGCATGCTCGCGTCTCCAGACCTCTGCCTTCCCTGGCTCCCGAGTCTCCATCCGAGAGTCCAGTTTCCCCCCTGTAAGAGCGTGGGTCCCCAGGGGCTCACCTGGAACTGGGGTTCAGTGCAGTCAGAACTGGGGTTCAGTGCAGTCAGGAGCTTCCGACTCCCTTCTGCTAGGGAAAGCCTGTGGCAACCTCCGCAGCCTTTGTGCACACTGACGCGCGTGCCTCCAGACCCCTGCCCACCAGGGCTCCCCCAGGCCTCCCCCGGGTCTTCGAGTCTCCGGGTGCCTTTCTCTCTACCTGACAGTCCAGAATCCCCCTGTATGAGCCTGGGTCCACGGGGTTTCGCCCGAAACTGGGGTTCAGTGCAGTCGGAACTGGTGTTCAGTGTGGTCGGGGGCTTCCTTCCCCCTTCCACCAGAGAAAGTCAGCCAGGCTCTCAGCCGCCATTCCTCTCTGCGCATACAAAGACCCTTTGCCGTACCTCCAATTCTCTGTGAGCTTTTCTCTTTCCTTCTAGTTGTAGAATTTTCACTCAGCCAGCTTTCCTGTGGTTCTGGATGGTGTCCATTCTGTCTTTTAGTTGTAGTTTTGAAATTGTTGTGTGAGGCAGCAGTTTAGGTGCTTACCTATGCCGCCATCTTGGTTTCTCCTCCCCAGGCTGTTCTTTACATCCCTGTCACTATTCTGTAACTACCAATTCATACTTTTAAATCCCTTCACCTTTTTGTTGTCTGTGAGTTTGTTTGTTTGACTGATTGATTGATTGATTGATTGACCACTTAATCCCTTCATCTTTTTCACACAGCCACCCTCCCCTCTGACAGCTATATTTGTTTCTATTTTGTTTATTAGATTCCACATAAGTGAAATAATATGGTAATTGTGCTTTTCAAACTAGCTTATTTTCACTTAGCATAATACTCTTCAGATCCCTCCACACTGTTGCAAAAGGTAAGATTTCCTTTTTTTTACAGTCAAGTAGTTTTCCATTGCATGAATGTGCCACATCTTTTTCATCTAATCATCTACTGATGGGCACTTGGGCTGCTTCCAAATCTTAGCTATAGTAAGCAATGCGGCAATGAACATAGGGGTGTGTGTATATATATATATATATATATATATATATATATATATATTTTTTTTTTTTTTCAATCAGAGTTTTGGGTTTCTTCAAATAAATTACCAGAACTGGAATCTCAATGTCATTTGTTTTAGGAAACTCCATACTGTTTTCCACAGTAGCTGCACCAATCTGCATTACCACCAACAGTGCATGAGGGTTTTTTCCACATCCTCTCCAATACTTGTTGTTTGTTGATTTATTGATGGTAGCCATTCTGACAGGTGTGAGGTGATCTGGTAGTTTTAATTTGCATTTCTCTAATGATTAGTGAACTTGAGCATGTTTTAATATGTCTATTGGCCATCTGTATGTTCTACTTGAAGGAGTGTCTATTCAGGTCCTTTGCCTAATTTTTAATTGGGTTGTTTGGGGAAATTTTTGGTGTAGAGTTGTATAAGTTCTTCATAAATTTTGGATATTGACCTTTTATGAGATGTATTATTGGCTAACATTCAGTGGGTTGCCTTTTTATTTTGTGGATGGTTTCCTTTGCTGTGAAAAAGCTTTTTAGTTTGATGTAGTCCCATTTGTTTATGTTTCCCTTGCCAGAGGAAAGATATAAGAAAAAATATTGCTACAAGAAATACCCAAGATTTTACTGCCTATGTTTTCTTTTAGGGTCTTTATGTTTTGAATATTAAAGTCTTTAATTCATTTTCAGTTTACTTTTGTGTATGGTGTAAGAAGGTGGTCTAGTCTCATTTTTTTTTTTGCACATAGTTGTCCAATTTTGCCAACACGATTTATTGAAAAGACAATCTTTACCCCAGAGTATGTTCTTGCCTCCTTTGACAAATAATTGACCTTTATAAAGGTGTGGGTTTATTTCTCAGCTCTCTATTCTTTTCCATTGACCCATATGTCTGTTTTTATGCCAGTACCATGCTATTTTGACTTCTATGGCCTTGTAGTATAGTCTGATATCAAGTAACATGATTCTTCCATCTTTGTTTTTCTTTCTCAAGATTGCTGTGGCTATCTGGGCTCTTTTGTGGTTCCATACAAATGACTGCATTTTTGTTGTAGTACTGTGAATATGTGAAATATGCCATTGGTATCTTGATAGGAATTATGTTGAATCTATAGATTGCTTTGGGTAATCACCACACTGTGTATACAATTTTGTATTTGGCTTTCCTGCTTAATGTTATACTATAAACATAAAATGCTTCTTTTGTAAACATCATTTAAATACACATTTGACATGATCTAGGTCTCCTAGCCAAATTTTTCATTGTAGATGCAAATATCAAGTTATGGTGCTATTGAATGATTTAGGTAGGAAAATGTAGTGTCTTTATACAAGAGCTATCTTCATAATAAGAAATTATGAGAGAATAAAACCACTTCATGAATGTTTAGCCAGGTAAATTATTCTGAAACAGCATCCTCAAATAGAAGTGCATCTTTTAGCATTTTATTGAAAATTACAGGGTCTATTTAATTTCATAAAAGAATATTAGATATCATGTGTATATTTTAGCTAGTGCAATATAATAATCTTAGAGCTACTACACTGCAAAATTTCTGCTGCATCAGCCAATCCATGTTTGCATCTACAACTTTGTCAAAAGCCAATAAAACAAAAAAGATTATTCATCTCGCTAAGGGGCTGTTAGCTCTATTTATTTAAAATGGAGTTTGAAGATTGTTTTTTTTTTTTCCATTTTGATATTAGTCATGTATCACTTTCAGTTAGTGACATCAAATGTTAAGCCTCAGTAAAACTGCCTTATAGGAGAAAAATATAATATTGACTCAGCGATAAACAATTCTAAGATGATAGAGGATCATAATATTGAAATTAGTTGCATAGATTTTTAAAGTTGTTTAAAACTCTGGCAATATGTCTAGTTAAAAAAAGCTTCTATTTAGTAAAAAAAAAAACTTCTACTCTGGGATGCTAATTATGATACTATACAGACATGCCTCATTTTACTGCTCTTTGCTTTATTGTGCTTCACAGATGTGGGGTTTTTACAAATTGAAGGCAAGACCCTCAACACTCAAAAGATTAAAACTCGCTTTAGTGTGATACTTGCTTTACTGAAATGATCTATATTAAAACCCACAATATAGCTGAGGTGTGCTTGGACCATCTCAATTAAAAATTTTGACTGGAATATATGTCATATTAGTAAACTGGAAGAAAACAAGAAACCAAAGAGAAACTCCTAAGGTGAACCTGCTTTTAATTATTCTTCCTCTAAATCCATCATTTTCCTGCAACTCAAGCTTGGAATGTTACTGTTATCATTAGCACGTGCTTCACCTTAATTCTCGTTATGTAGTCAGGCATCAGGTCACACTGATTGTTCTTCTAAGATATTCTTTGTACCCATTTTCTCTTTTGCATTTAACAGTTGCCATCTTGCCATCTTAGAATATGTGTGGGGGTGAATATTGATTTTCCAAGGCTGAAACTGCCTTTTTAATTGAATTTAAGTGTTTATTGGAAGGGTAGCTCCCTCATTAGGCTCTTAGTTTTCTATATATGTTTCAATAAAAGTGGCTGGGTATAAATGAGACCAACACGGACATGTGCATTTGTGAAGCCTGACTGGGCAAATCATGTCACAAACGGTGAGATGCTAACATTGCAAAATGTATTGCTTCCACCCACTCACTCTTCTACACCCTCAGCCACAAACACGTTATATTAATCCTCACTGTAGAAAAAAACTACAGTAAACTTCTTTAAATACCTTCACCTTAGTGCCATCCTTCTTTGTGACTTGTCCTAGGTTATGATAGTCTAGTATCATGTTGATTTTATGATCTAGTCTTATTGCACTTCAGCAAAGATGTTTCATTGTCTACTTCATCATGGCCCCTCCATTCCGATCAGACTGTGCTGCAGTTCACAACCTTACCATATCTGGTTTTAAGTACCCAAGGTCATTGCCAAGGATATTATGTGAAAAGTTTTTAAACTTTCAAATAGTTGCTTAAAATCTGAAGTAGGTTCTCCCCCCCGCCCCAATTTTCTTAAATAGAAACTTATTAGCGAGAAATAACACAACACAACTTATTGAGTAGGGATGGTTCTTATTGTTTCCAAAAGTTATTACAACACTGGTCATATATTGCATGTTCAATAAATGTTAACAATTAGTTAATCAATGGATGTATCATATATATCAATTATATATTTCCTGAGAGTGTCTGTTTTTAATCAATCACAAATATA
This sequence comes from Plecotus auritus, assembly GCF_963455305.1. NCBI lineage: Eukaryota > Metazoa > Chordata > Mammalia > Chiroptera > Vespertilionidae > Plecotus > Plecotus auritus. The sequence continues at coordinate 144,342,489 of NC_137783.1, read as the reverse complement.
TTTAACAACCTCTGATGGGACTTTTCAATTTTATTGGTTGGCTTTTCTGAAAATGTTCAAACATCTTTAGAAATTGTAATTTTGCATGTCTTTCTAATGTTCCCAGGAGTAGTTTACCAATTTTTCCATTATTTAAAAGTACTCTGAACCAGTGTATGAACGAGAATATTAGATGGAATCCTCCGTAGTAGCCATCTCACGATTTTTTAAAATTAGGGTAATGACAGGCAATGACAGCTTTAGATATTGTCTTGGGCTAAAAGTAGCTCTTAAGCCTCTATTAGCGATTTATCTTTCATAAAAGTAATGATCCCTTGTACAACTTCAGAGACTTAAAGCATCCTCCAATGGTTTGGAGGAAGAGAAAACAGAATGACATGGAGGATCCTAGAAGACTAATGTCTTTGCACTGAGATATGGCAGACAATGATACGTCACTAAATGCACACATTGTTTTTCTTAAAACACTTTTACTTAGCTCACCCATCTTATGTTGAGTATATCAGTGCTATTCATCAAAAAAGTATTTTAGTCTTTGAAATCAAGTGGTGAATTTTTCAAAAAATTAAGAATATTAATAATGTCCCTCCCTACCATTTTATTATAGCATATATATTTTTAAAAATAATAATATGTGACTTAGAAAGGAATTTTTTGAAGGGTTTCCGTGAATGATATGAGGCCTGAAATTATATCCTAGACAAGACATTGAGTTGTTAAACAATTAATTGTGTTTTTTAATAAGAATTATAAACTGCCCGAGGCAGACACAATGAAATTGGTCAGCAGCAGCAACTGAGGCAAGTGTACTCCGTTAGAGGAAAACTGTTCTGAAGATGCTTCCCTCTGATAGGTCTGAAGAGCACCCAGGTTAAAACGGATGCCTCTCTGAGAGGTTGATTTAAGCAGCTCTGTGGTGGGGGTTCACTTGAAGAAAGAAGAGGCGCGTTGACTCCCCCACTTCTTTCATTTCATATTTAAATACATAATGATACTCTGTGAGCCAAAGAAACATAGTGGGGTTATTCATTCTGACAAATAGAATCCCAAGGCATCCTCAGTGGAGTCAATGCCAAATTAAGCAGTCTGTAGAACAAGGTAGGTCATAGGGATTCTTCACTTGAACTTCATGATTCCACTTGTATGCCCCAAAGGGTATGATTCAGACCTTAATGTTTCCAAGCTTTGTAACAACTCTATACCCTTTATTGTATTGTTACCTCTATTACATAGGTGAGGAAACTGAGGCATCAGAGTTATTGACTTATGCAAAATCACACAGCTAATGAATAGCAGAGGTGGGACCCAAATACACCCTGTGGTTCTCTATACCTCTTGTTACCATTGCTGTGCTAACGGCCTAAGGAATGGCACTGAATACATTCCAATTTAGTAAATTCATAATTCATTTTTATGGTTAAATTAATTAAAGTGGCTGGTAAAGTCACCTGGAGATCACTGGTTATGCTTAGAGGAGAGGAAAAAAAAATCCCAGAGTAGATGTGCCTAATAGCAATACCCAGTATTTATGAAATATTTACTACATGACAACTAATATACTAACTCTTCTATTTATTACCACAAATTTTGTAGGTAGATACTGTTCTCACTCCTAATCAATAAATTACAAAATTGATTCTTTGAGAGTTTAACGTGTCCAGTGTCATATAGCTCATACTCCTGAGCTTACATGACAACACAAAGCATTTCAGTGTTCGTGAATTGTCAATAGTGAAACCTTTGATTATTCATTTGTCCTACCATTACTAGATAGTTTTAGCTAAAATGTATTCCTTAAAGACATGAAAAATAAGTCTTCAAATACCAAGGTTAAACATTACTCTAAGTTTTCCCAGTGGTCAACTGAAGGGAGGGAGAACTTTTATATTCATATGTCACTTTAATTTGCTTTTGAGTGCCCCTACCTCCTGAGAAATACTATAATAAACATCACAGAAGGAAGATAGCTAACTCTGCAACTGATCTATCTGGTGCAGACAACCAAAAAACAACAACAACAAACAAACAACCTAGCATTTGGTTGTTATTTTTAGTGATAGCTTCTCTAAATGGAGTGAGACTAAATTCTTATTTATTTATTTATTTATTTATTTATTTATTTATTTATAAACAAGAGGTTCAGTGTACGGATTCCTGCACCAGTGAGGTCCCTCGGCCTGGCCTGCAGGGATTGGGCTGAAACCAGCTCTCCTTGCAAGAGGGTGGTTCTTGGGTGAGGCACCCTGGAATTGGGCTCCCTTCTTTTTTTTTTTTTTTTTTTTATTTAAAAAATATATTTTATTGATATTTTACAGAGAGGAAGGGAGAGGGATAGAGAGCTAGAAACATCGATGAGAGAGAAACATTGATCAGCTGCCTCCTACACACCCCCTACTGGGGATGTGCCCGCAACCAAGGTACATGCCCTTGACCGGAATCGAACCCGGGACCCTTCAGTCCGCAGGCTGACGCTCTATCCACTGAGCCAAACCGGTTTCGGTGGGCTCCCTTCTTTCTGTTTCCGTGTGCATCACCTGAGAACCGCAGCTGCCAAGTCACTGCAGCTCAGCAGCTCCTGCGTTGAGCATTGGCCCTCTGGTGGTCAGTGCACATCATAGCTATTGGTTGGACTGTCGCTTAGGCTTTTATATATATAGCTATATTTTTATTGATTTCCAAGAGGAATGGAAAGGGGGGGGGAGAGAGAGAGAGAGAGAGGGAGAGAGAGAGAGAGAGAGAGAGAAATATCAATGATGAGAGAGAATCATTGATCAGCTGCCTCTTGCCTACCTCCTCCTGGGCACCATGCCTGCAATCCTGGCATGTGCCCTTGACCAGAATGGAACCTGGGACTCTTTAGTCTACAGGACAACACTGTATCCACTGAGCTAAACTAGCTAGGGTTAAATTCACTCATATTTATTAGCCTCTCTTATTTTTCTATATATAAAAAAATATTTTTAAAACTATAGTCTTTAAAATGAACCAGTGCTAAAACTAAAGACTATTGTGTCAGAGTCTCTAAGTTCACGTGGCTCCTTCAGGGAACATGATTGCAGAGTTCCCAATTTAACACATTCCCTTTCAGAGAACTACATCTCTTTCAGCATTTTGTGTGTCAAAATAGCAATAGACATTTTAGCAGGAGACTATGTAATGCCAAATAACTGGCAATCTTATTCTTTTCTTACAGGCAATGTCTTAGCAGTCATAATGTAGAATTCTGAATCTATTTTCCAAATTAATGGCATCTTAAAGATAAACGTGCACTTCTGAGTAGTGGTAACAATATTTAATTGGAGTACTTTACATCCACCCAGTGGAAGAAAAACTTTGCTATTCTTCCTTTTCCTCTTGGGGAAGGACAGAGTTCACTGTGTAATCTGTGTATTTGTGTGCTTTGGCACATGAACATGTACACATGCTAATGGATGTACCTGCATGGGCCAATACCATGAAATAGAATCTCTGCAAAAGCCTAAAGCAGTTCATGTGAGTCTGTTCCAAAGCTGTAACTCACATGAACTGTATTAACTGAGTATGGGCTATCTCCTACCTCTGGAATTTTATATAACTCTTAGATTTAAGGCAAAGTACATTTTCCGATTTTATTGATAATTATTGTTTCCTGTGTATATGTCATATCTTCTCAAGCAGATTCAAAGCAATCACTTTGCCTTGTATTTAATGAGAACTCAATACAACATTTTTTAATTAAAAAATAAATGATCCCTTATCTTTGCTGTAAGTTTGAAATTTTCATAATGAATGATTTGGGGGTGGGGGGGATGAAAGCAAGAGACACTTAAATCTCTATAACTAGTATTCAAGGATACAAAAACTGCACTAAACTTAAATAAATAAATATTTAATATACACAGCCATGTACATGTGTATTTTAATATTGCAGCTCAAAATGCATAGTGATACCTTTTTTTTTTTTTTAATGGGTAGTGACAAACAAAGCCAACTTATACCTACATTGGCCTTCACAAAAAAGTATAAATCCTCAGAATTTCTGAATCTTTATTTTTAGACAAAATATCCCATATATTGGAATGGGGCCTCCTATCACATAAATATGTATTTTCACAAACTATGAGAATCACATGCATTTTTCCCCAAGAAAAACTCATTTTCTTTGTTAAATTTTAAGGGTGATATTCTTTGCCCAGTATGTGAAAAACCTATTATACTGAATAAATGTGCCAGGGCATATTTCTGCAATGCTGGTGATTATAAGTCCCTTTGGAATTTACAGAGCCTTACTGGACATTAAAATGAAATAAAATCTGCATCAGAAAAGACACCAGGCTCGGGGAAGGGTGATGTGGAGGATGAGGTGGCTCATTTCTTTGGGGAGTTACACACTAAGTTCCCCAAATAAACCAGAATGGGAGTAATGAGTCTTGCCAACTCACTAAAAAATCATGGAAAATATGTTGCTTCCCTTATCTATTCTTTTTTTTTTTTAAATAATCTTTATTGTTGAAAGTGTTACATATGTCCCCATTCTGTCCCCCATTGACCCCTTATAGCAACATCACCCCCTACGCCCTGCCCCAGGCCTTCACCACCCTATTGTCTGTGTCCATGGGTTATGCACCAGGAGGGGATATTGTGGTAGTGAAGGGAGTGCTCTCTGAAGCCCACAGGATGAAAACCCTGGTTTTACACCCACTGCCTGTGTGACCTCAAGAAAAGGATAGGGTCACTATCAGTAAAATAAGAATAAAAACAGGATCAGTCCTAGCTGGTTTGGCTCAGTGGATAGAGCGTTGGCCTGTAGACTGAAAGGTCCCAGGTTCAAATGTGGTCAAGGGCACATGTCTGGGTTGTGGGTTTGATCCCCAGTAAGGGTGTGGGGGAGGCAGCTGATCAATGATTCTCTCTCATCATTGATGTTTCTCTCTCTCTCTCTCTCCCTTCCTCTCTGAAATTAATAAAAAATATATTAAAAAAAACCCAGTCATTTTATGGTTGTATTCTGAAAATTAAAGAAGGTCATCCAAGTGAAGCTTTAGAAACATCTCAAGCACAGAATAAATCTTAGCTAATAGTACTAGCTCCTAGTACATATCACTAATACACATTAGGTATGCCTCTAAGCACTTTATATTAACTCCTTTAAGCTCCATGCCTATCCAAATTATTGTTATATCTATTTTGCAGATGAAGAAACTGAGTCATGAAGAAACTAGTTAATTTGTCCATAGTTATATAGCTCATACATGGCAAAGTCAAATCAGCCCCAGGCAATTTGGTTCTAGGGACCAATTGTTTCCACTGCAACTTTCTTGTATTATTACTAGAGACCCGGTGCACGAAATTCGTGCGCAGGGAGGGGGGTCCCCTCAGCCTAGCCTGAACCCTCTCCAATCTGGGACCCCTTGGGGGATGTCTGACTGCCGGTTTAGGCCCGATCCCAGGGATCGGTGCTAAACCGGCAGTCTGACATCTCACAATCTGGGATCACTGGCTCCTAACTGCTCACCTGCCTGCCTGCCTGATCACCCCTAACTGCCCCCTCTGCTGGCCTGGTCACCCCCAACTTCCCCCCCCCCCTGCTGGCCTGGTTGCCCCCAACTGCCCCCCCTGCTGACCTGGTCACCCCATGCAGCCTGCTGTTCAGTTGTTTGGTCGTCCCTCACTAACCCCTCTGCTGGCCTGGTCGCCCCACACAGCCTGCTGTTGAGTTGTTTGGGTGTCTCTCACTAACCCCCTGCCAGCCTTGTTGCCCCAGGCAGCCTGCTGTCGTTACTGTTACTGTGATGGCGTCCTGGACAATTTGCATATTCCTCTATTATTAGATAAATTACCATTATGTTTGCTTAAAAACGTCACTGCCTAACATGCCTGTTATAATTGACACATATGTAGAAGAAATTATAGTATGAGAATTCTTAGAAAAATGCATATCTTATGTGGATTGCACAAAGGCATAGTTCTTGGTAGTACCTGGAGAATTGCTAATTTTTTTTCTCCTCTGTCTCTGGAGAAAATAAATACTAGCTAATATTGTTTGTAAAATGTTAATATTGAATATATTTTCTGCAAAGAACAGAGAGGCACATTCATATCCATCCTTTGAACCCTCATGTTGGATAAAATAAATAACCAGTGTCAGTTTTATGTTAACAATGAAAGAAAACACAGTTTATAACTGATGAGAGATAGTTATGGGTTATTTGAAAAATAGGACTAAGGCCAATATTCAACACAGCCAAAGATAATTGAACTCACTCCTAATGTAGTGTTTTAATTACTATATTAAATAGATCTGCTTTGCAGAAAATACAATAATGAAGGTATCCATAAAGAAAAACAACAACAACTTTCTGGGTTTTACTTCAGATGAAATTGTGCTGAAATGATAAATTTCATCTCCAGGTGCAGGAGTGCAAGTTATGGATTTTCTTGTTCAGCAGCTAGCCCATGCAATAAAATATGATAGAATATGTAATCCACTGGTTTATAAAGAAAAGAATTCAAGAGAGAAAATGTGAAAATTGAATATATTTTAGGATCTGCTCATGATAAATCAATCCAAAGAGAAATCTGTAATGAATGCTTAGAAGAAACATAATATGAGTATACAGTGAAAAAAATGTGATTTATTATCTGTTTTCTAATGATGAAGATCATCTTGTGCATATCAAATGAAAAGGCTGCTATGAAAAAGATATAGAATATATGTAAATTTAACATATAAACAAACCCCTAAAACATTATGCACATTTAAAGAAAAAATATCCAAATCAATTGCTTTCAAATATGTTGAAATGGCATTATCTTTGATGTTTCTAAGTGGAAATGTCCTCCCCAGGATAGAAGTTTCCCTTATACTTTCATTTTTCCTTGCCTAGTAGCTCCTTTCTCTTTCATAAAATCATGTTATAATTTCTTTTAAACTATACAAAGAAGGTTTTCTTCTCTTATGCTCCCCTGATTTTGTGTCCATTCATTTCTGAAATCTTAAGAGAACTCGGTTTCCCAGTCCTCATTCCCTTGTGGGCCTCTTGATGTCTGCATGGGCCTTATCACTGCAAAGAAACCCAAACTCCTGTCAAGGCCGCCTGGGAAATGCCAGATTCAAAGCCTGACCTTTCTAGACCTTTCTGCATTATCTGTTACTATTGACTGCTAACATTTTAAATCTCTCCTCATCCCAATCCACTTTCTCTGTTACTTGCATTCTTCCTTCACTGCCTACGTCCTCTCTTTTGCTACGTTCTCTTTTCCCTGTGTTTCTTACAACGCTGTGTCATCCCAGAAGACTGACCTGAGTTCTCCTCATTTACATCCTTTCTTTTGGCGAATTCCCTGACATTCATGGCTAGAGTTGTCTCAGTTCTTCCAAAACTCACAAATCGGTCACCTGCATCTTGACACCTCCTCAAGCTCCTAATCCATGGGCTCCAATCTTTCTGCACTTGCTCTAAAGAATGTGCTGCTGATACTATAACCTCATCTTCCAGAATATCCATTTGGTTAGTTCAATATTAGCAATAGTCATTCAGCCAATATTCAAATTCGAAATGTTTGTGCTATTGTTTTATTCTCTATTTGTCTACTGCCTTACCAAATGTTCTATAGCAGGTACTACAACTATAAAAAAGTAATAGCCTATCAGCCTGAGTATCTGTGTGACTCTAACCAGAACCCCTGATGATAATCAATATAAGTAAGTATATAATAAAATTTATAATATAAATAAAATTTCATATATTTGTATAAATATAAACCATACATATATTTTATAATAGCTAGTTTATGTAATATTAAATATTATATGCATGCATAATAATCATATGTAAGTGTGATAAATATAAATATTAGTTATACTAGAGGCCTGGTGCATGAAATTCGTGCATGGGGAGGGTGTGTCCCTCAGCCCAGCCTGCTTCCTCTCCAATCTGGGAACCCTCGAGGGATGTCCGGCTGGCCGTTTAGGCCCGATCCCAGTAGGATCGGGCCTAAACGGACAGCCGGGATGTCCGGGATCGGGCCTAAACGGCCAGCCGGACATTCCTCTCGCAATCCAGGACTGCTGGCTCCCAACTGCTTGCCTGCCTGCCTTCCTGATTGCCCCTAACCGCTTCTGCCTGCCAGCCTGATCACCCCCTAACCACTTCCCTGCCAGCCTGATTGGTGCCTAACTGCTCCCCTGCCAGCCTGTTTGCCCCTAACTGCCCTCCCCTGCAGGCCTAGTCACCCCTAACTGCCATCCCCTGTAGGCCTGGTCCCCCCCAACTTCTCTGCCCTGCAGGCCTGGTCCCCCCAACTGCCCCTCCCTGCAGGCCCAGTCGCCCCCAACTTCCCTCCTCTGCTGGGCTGGTCACCCCTAACTGCCCTCCCCTGCAGGCTTGATTGCCCTCAACTGCCCTCCCTTGTAGGCCTGATCCCTCCCAGCTACCCTCCCCTGCTGGCCATCTTGTGGCAGCCATCTTGTGTCCACATGGGGGCAGCCATCTTTGACCACATGGGGGCAGCCATCTTGTGTGTTGGAGTGACAGTCAATTTGCATATTACTCTTTTATTAGATAGGATAGAGGCCTGGTGCACGGGTGGGGGCCAGCTGGTTTGCCCTGAAGGGTGTCCCAGATCAGGGTGGGGATTCCCTTGGGGCATGGGTGGCCTGGGCGAGGGGCCTGTGGTGGTTTGCAGGCCGGCCACGCCCCCCGGCGACCCAAGTGGAGGCCCTGGTATCTGGGGTTTATTTATCTTCTACAATTGAAACTTTGTAGCCTTGAGTGGAGACCAAGGCAGGCCAGGGCTGCAGAAGCTTGGCTTCCTCCATCGCTGGGGCAACTCAAGCCTCCTGATCTTTCCAGCTCCATGGCTGCCACCATTTTTGTTGGGATTTATTTATTTTCTATAATTGAAACTTTGTAGCCTTGAGTGGAGTCCTGGGCTGGCCAGGGTTTGTGGAAAGCTTGGCTTCCTCCATTGCCGGGGAAACCCAAGCCTCCTGCTTTCTCCATGGCCGCAGCCATATTGGTTGGGTTAATTTGCATACTTGCTCCTGATTGGCTGGTGGGTGTGGCTGGTGGGTGTAGCAGAGTGATGGTTAATTTGCATATTACTCTTTTATTAGTTAGGATTTCAGCCATGAGTATCTCCACGTTGTTACTCTTGTATGACCTTTTCTATTCTCACTAAATGTACCTTTCTTAACCTCATATTTCTTTCTAGATACCACTCTTTACCATTTTCTGTAACCTTTCATTGCAAGTCTGTCTGAAACCATTGTGTGCAGGGGAAGTTGACTTTCTCAACTTGCATTCTACTTAGACTGAGTACTTAAAAATAGCAGATTCAAGTCTTCTTTTCACTTAACAGAATCTATGATCTTCAAGTGACTTCTTTTGTCAAAATCAATAGTCAGGTCTCAGGTCTTAGTAAACCCAAACACTTGGTAGCATTTGAAAAATTCACCACCTCCTCTTCCTTTACTTGCTCTTTTCCTTCATACACACAGTCTCCTGTCTTTGTGCTGGGGTCTTTCCTCCTCTTCTCAATCATGTTACAGTGACATGGAGCCTTTGTCTTTTTTGAGCTATATTTCTTCTCTAAATGATCTCAGTTATGTCCTAGCTGGTTTTGCTCAGTGGATAGAGCATCAGCCTGTGGACTGAAGGGCCCTGGGTTCAATTACAATCAAGGGCACATGCCCATGTTGCAGACTCGATCCCCAGTAGGGGTATGCAGGAGGCAGCCAATCAATGATTCTCTCTTATCATTGATGTTTCTATCTCCCTCTCCCTCTCCCTCCCTCTCTGGAATAAAAAAATAAATAAATGGTCTCAGGTACATTTATTTTAAAATAACTACTGTGTGCCTGCCTGTTATAGGTACTAAGTATACAGCAGTGAGTAAGAGAGACAAAAATCCCTATCCTCATAAGGCTGCCATTTTAATGGGGAGGCAGACTGAATAAATGAGATAAAAGGCAAATAAAGGAAAGGATAGACTCAGGTAGTGTGAAGTGCATTTCTAAAATTGGATTTCTACATTTGACTGGACATTCTAATTACCAAAATGAGATTCTTCTTGGCACTGAAATTCAGTGGAGGACTGAATTATTTAATGGTGACTGAAAAAAATAGTGGGATATTTCTGAAATTTTAACCAGAATTAGGGAAAGAAACAGAGCAGGAACAAAAGGTTTCAGCAAAAACAAAAAAGGGTTTTCCATTGCTTGATCCTCTTGATTTCAGTGCTTTCAATAAATTATTATAAATATTGCTGTAATAATAATAATATTTTACTGTCTTTGTGGTGATGCCATCTTGTTGCTTTTGGTGTGGTGTTATGTTACTTATCAAGTAATTCTCTAAAATGGTCAATCAAATAAAGTCACTCATCTGTTCTACTTGATTCCCATTGTGTTTAGAATAAAATCCAGTTTCTATGACAAATTGTAGAGGGAAAGGGGTGAGGGGGAAGAGATTAACCAAATGACTTATCTGCATATATGCATAACCCATGGACAGACAATAGTGCAGTGAAGGCCTGGGAAGGGGGCAGTAGCAGGGTGGTGTGGGTCAATGGGGGAAACAGGTGACATCTGTAATACTTTCAACAATAAAGATAAATTAAAAAACAAATCCAGTTTCTTACCAGAGCCTACCCAACTCTATGTTACCTGGACCCCTGATTGATGCTTCAGACTATAGTCTATCATTCTTTTCCTTGCTCATTGTGATGCAGACAAGCCAACCTTTTTCCCATTCCTGAGATAGTCCCATTTCACTTGAATCAAACATGCCTCTGGGTCTTTGGGTTTGAGATTCTACCTGGAGTACTCTTTCTACGGACCTATGGATGTTTTTTGTGTGTTTTTAATTCAGATTTCTATTCAATTGTCCACTGCTCAGGCAGGATCTTTATATACCATCTCACCACCTGACCTTATTTAATGTTATTTCCACTCTAATACATATTCTTAGGGGCCTTTATAAATATAATGTATGGTCACTTTTATATCAATGAAAGCATTCTAGAGTAAGAATGAAGAAAAGCATGAATTTGAGGAATCTGATGCAAACAGTAGAGTTATTTCCATGAAGGAAAGACAAATCTTAATTGTACACTATATACTATTGCTTGGGACTTTCTCTCGGCTTTGCCATCAGCAAGATGGAGAACCTCAGGAGCTCCTTGGAGAGAAAGGGATACATTCTTCACTGCCTGACCTCTGGCAGGGGCAGCAGATCTGATTTTCCCAATACATTTACACAGAAATCTCATTTATCCTAAGGGGAGGCCTAGAAAACATCTTTCTACTGGCTGCAGTTTCACTGAATTCTGCATTGACCTGTTATCATAGTCCCGGAAGGTAAGAAGAAGTGGCATCCTCAGTACATTAAAGCTCATATCTTTCTTATTCTGCTCATGATGTCCCATCATATTTGTGGCTAGAAAAAGGAATGTGATGGCAAAGCAAATGAAAGATGGCCAGCATTCTAAACAAACCTCATCCAAGAACAAATGAAGTGCTGACTGGGGGACATAGCATTTTGTATAATAATGAAGAAAGCAAGTGAAGGAAATACAATTGTCCATAAACTGGATTAGTAAATTATTCCTAACAGATTGGCTTTTGAAAAGAATGTTTTCAATGGTTTTATTTAATTTTTGAGGCAAGATTTAATTCTTTATTTTTTTAAAAGGAATACATGGTCATATTTAAGACAAAGGGAAAAATTCTTTTTGAAAAGTTTAAATTCATATTTCACGGCTGCAGGCTGAGAGCTAAAAACTTAATTTCTCATGACAGCCCTTTCCAGCAAAATTTATGTGGGATATCCACATCTTATTTTATAAAACTACTTCTTGAGCTCCCTAGTTTAATCTCATGAGAAAATTAAATAAATAAAGGAATTGGACAGATCTCATTATTTGCATTGACTTTAATTTCCTTAGTTATAGAATTAGTGGCATGGACAGGTAGATCTCTAAGTTTATTTCATAATCCATAATCTATATTTCTACAATTTATATTTTTATTCTTTGCCTTTGGGGAGTTTTGACTGTGTAATTTGGTTCCAATTTCAAATCTAGTAATTTCAGTCTATAAATTGTTGAGCTTTACTGATCTCAAGTGGCAGTTTCTCACTTTTCAATATTTATTCATTTAACAAATACGAACTTATATTTGTTATGTACTGAGCATACTAATAAGTGCTTCAGCTACAATGGTGAGAAAGACAGCCCTGTCTCTGGAAAGATGACATTTTTCTGAAGGTTACAGGCAAAAAAAAAGACTCAATTCCTAAGATAACAAACATGCCAAAAATAATCATTAGTTTAGAGTAAGACATTTCTATTTTTTAAAGCTTCCCTAAGGACAGGAACCATCAGCAGATGTAGTAATGATGATTAAGAGTCAGATGGGGTGGGGCATTGAGGAACAATATAGTGCCCACACTTAACAAGCTATGTAACTTTGGAAAAGTTGGTTGATCTCTGTGTCCCAAAATTATAAAACAAAACAAACCATAAAACAAAAACTATGAGGGTGGTTATGAGGATTAAACAAAAATATTGATTAGGAAATTAAAGTAAATCCTGTTACATATTATTATTATTTTTTTTAAATATATTTTATTGATTTTTTACAGAGAGGAAGGGAGAGGGATAGAGTGTAAGAAACATCGATGAGAGAGAAATATCCATCAGCTGCCTCCTGCACACCCCCTACTGGGGATGTGCCTACAACCAAGGTACATGCCCTTGACCGGAATCAAACCTGGGACCTTTCAGTCCGCAGGCCGACGCTCTATCCACTGAGCCAAACCAGTTAGGGCTACATATTATTTTAAACATTTAAAATATTGCCTTTACTAGTACTATTGATAGTATTATTCTTTTTTTTATTTTTTATTTTTATTTTTTTTAAATATTTTATTGATATTTTACAGAGAGGAAGGGAGAGGGATAGAGAGCTAGAAACATCGATGAGAGAGAAACATCGATCAGCTGCCTCCTGCACAATCCCCACTGGGGATGTGCCCGCAACCAAGGTACATGCCCTTGACCGGAATCGAACCCGGGACCCTTCAGTCCGCAGGCCGACGCTCTATCCACTGAGCCAAACCGGTTTCGGCATATAGTATTATTCTTATAAGAGAAAAAAATGCAAGAGCAAAGGCTCAGAATCAAAGGATGGAACGTAATTTCATCTGACTGTATAATATCGGTTGTAGTCTATGGGGTAAGTAGGTATCAGCCCAAGAAGGGCCTTATATTATCCTGAAGGATTTACAACTTTATCCAGGTTGCATTAGAAAACCAATGAAGGTCTTTAAATAAGAATATGACATCTGCCAGGCCAGTGTGACTCAGTGGTTGAGCGTTGACCTACGAACTAGGCGGTCACAGTTCGATTCCAGGTCAGGGCACATGCCCGGGTTGCAGGCTCAATCCCCAGTGTGGGGCATGCAGGAGGCAGTTGCTCAGTGATTCTCTCTCATCATTGATGTTTCTATCTCTTTCTCTCTCTCCCTTTCTCTCTAAAACCAATACAAATATTTTTTTTAAAAAAGAATGTGACCTCATTAGTTCTGTCTTATGGAAAGATCCCTGTGGTCATTGCATGGAATATCAACTAGAATACGAATCAAATGAGCCAGAAGGAAAGAGACCAATAAGATGGCTATTGTAGTTATCCAAGTGAGAGACAATGATGACCCAGTTAGTTCGTGTGCCTGGAGTGCTTCGAGAGATATTAAAGATGAAGGAGCAATAGCAGGTTTGGTACTAATTGGATATGGAGGATGATAGTGAGGAACAAATCAAGGATGGCACCCAGGATCCTGATTTAAGCAAATAAATGAGTGGTAAAATTAATCACTAAGAAGGAGAAGTCTGGGAGAGAAGGAGATAATGGGAGTTAGTTTGGGGCATATTGATTTTGAAGTTTCACAACAACCTGGTGGTGACTGTTGTGAAATAGGCCTAATGATGTCACATCTAGTAGGCTGTCTAGTGCCCTGGGACCAATCCATATCAGTTTGCAAAAGCCAATTATTAATATTCAGGAAGCAAGCTAGTTGTTAAACTAGAGGTATCTTGAAATGTGCAATACAGGGGTTACTTACTCCACAGGAACCAGCAAAATGATCCAATATTCCTTTCCTCTCAGGGAGAGCAATTCGATCAGCTTGCCACTGCATTTATTGATTTGGCCTGGGGAGTAGAACTTAGTGATTACCAATGTTACATAATTGAAGTCATGCAAGTGAACACAGTAATTCCAGAAAACCATGCCAAATCATAAGGATAGCCAGGAAGATGTTCTAAATACCGTCCCAACAGCAGGGGATCCTGTGAGGGAATCAAAGAAGAAAGGGTAAAAGACACGAGAAACTGCTGGGAACTCTGGGGACACAAAGGCAAGGAAAGAGAGCATTCAGGATTGAAGGAATAGAAGAGAAATTACAATATGCCTCTTAATGGAAAGAACTTATTTTGTGTTTCTGCTTAAGACATGGAATAAATAACAACAAAAACACAAATAGAAAATGAAAATAGATCAGCAAACAGAAATAGGCTCCTCACACATAGTTAATATCAGCACAGGTATTTTTCTCCCTAAAATAACATCAAAAAGGTACTCACGTTCATTTGATAATTCGTATAATGGAGTTGGTACTTTAAGCTCTTAGAATTTTTCATTAGTCAGATTAATGTGCTATTAGGATTAGGGGTGAAAGTCCAGGACAAACTGTTTGCTGATCTGGCAGGTATCACTCAGAAGTAGCTATCTCCTTACTATGGCACATGGGTGTATCAGATAAACATAGTTTCTTCAGCTTTATAATATAAAAGACCCTTTTCCCTATGCAGACCTCATAAAAAGAGACTAAAAGCGTAACTAGTTATTTATTAGAAAGCCAGAGTTAAGCACCAAATTTAAGAGTCTGCTTGTCCCAGGATAATTTTGTTTTACTTAAGAATGCTTTTGATTACAAATACCAGATGCATTTACATTCATTTGGAAACAGGGATGTTTTTCCTCAAACGGCAAACAATCTGAAGGCAGATGTATGCTGATATTGATTCTGGGACTCTGGGTTTCCTTTTCCCTCATGGTCGCAAAAGGACTGCTGCATTGTGTCTCAGGTTCCAGGCAAAAACAAAGAGGCAGGGTAGGTGGACCTGGGAACATCTCTGAGTATGGTTTCTTGGACATAACTGTATCACGTAGCCACTCGTAGCTGCAAGATAAACTTTCTAGGCTTTATATTATACACTAGAGGCCTGTTACATAAAAATTCATGCACTGGAGGGAGGGGACCCTCAGCCCGGCCTGCCCCCCTCTCACAGTCCGGGAGCCCTCGGGGCAGGAGGCAACCTGGTGGGCGATCAGGGGAAGATGATGCTCCCATCACACCTCTGCTGCTGCCACTGCTGGCAGCGCAAGCCTCAGCTGGCCCTGGTTACCTGAGCCTCAGGTGGCCCTGGATGGTGAGGCAGCCACCATCCAAGGCTTGCCTTTGCCTTGGGCCAGCCGTGGGTGGCTGGGGGGCTGAGAGGACTGGGCGCCACCATCTTGTGGCTGTGGGCACCGCCATCTTTGAGGGCTTGGCAGTTAATTAGCATATTCCCTCCTTATTGGCTGTGGGCACCACCATCTTTGTGGGAGTGTGACGGTCAATTAGCATATTCCCTCTTTATTAGATAGGATATTTGAACAACAGGAGAATTGTTTGGGGACATTGTATGAGCCAACATATAGTTTCTGCTTCAACTTTCTTTCTTCAAATGCAGGAATGGCACAAGCTGGAGATGGTGATGGCGAATAAAGAAATAAATAAAAAGATAGCAAGGAGCTCATGGCACCAGACATAACTGAGAGCTTTCAGCTAAATCAGAACGCTCATCTCCAGAGATACACAGTTAGCATGTGGAATGCGCTCTGTACAATTGGGTCAGGGAAGAATTGGTGAGGGCGTGAGGGATACCTTTGGCATGCATGGTAGTAACTAATCCCTTTGAAAACCCTAGTACTATGATTGGGTTGTACAGTGCTACCAAGCACCATTTCAAATGGAAGCAACAGGAATTTACCACTATTCAGGGGAAATGTGGGGATGTGCTATAACCAGAAACACAAGAGAATTTAAATAACAGAAAAACAAAACAAGACACTGCTTCCTGTAAAACTTAAAGCATCTTTCATATTGTTTCTCCCTGACAATTGCAAACAGAGAGGAGATGCGTCAGATGACGTGGTAGCCTGCCACTGACAACATCTGCTACCTACCGCAAGCACAACCATTGGTTTGGCTAAAGAAATGTGTGACCACAGGGAAATCATTCTGGCAAATTTACTGACATTGCTATGCTGTTTCAGTACTAAACCTAGGAATCGAGTTATCTTACGATACAGATGGCTGCAGCAGGATTATGCCACAGTGGGCTCTTGGAATTGAATTATTTAACCAACTACTTTCATTTCTAAAATGATTCTGACTGACTCATGATGATTGACTAGAACTTAATGAGAGTATTATCACATTACACTTAGGATGGCAGAGCCTCTAACTATTTCTCAAGTAATTGCAGCACTTGTGTTTCTCCTAGGGATTTTGCATGGTAATGGCCTCACTATTTTGTGACACATACAATTTGGACAACCCTGCTCTTCCCGAACCTGGGCACAGAAATTTATCTACCTTGTCAAATTAGAGCCATTTATTTACCAATGCTTAATCTTCTATTCATTTACTTCATCAGATGGACTTAACACAACAGAATTTTTTTTTATATTTACAGTATCTCCCTGGATATCCATATGGAATGAAATCACATTATTTTAATATATCAAGGTGACACACAAATAAAAATGAAACTCCTATTTTACTTTCAGTGATACACATGCTCAATAAGCATACTGTTCCCCAATGGTTTAGAAATTTGTTCCAAAACACAATTTATATTAACAAATATAAAGGGCATGAATGTGATAGTGAAACATTTTGAATGTTAACGCCTTATTAATATTAACATATTTCACCTTAGCTGGTTTGGCTCAGTGGATAGAGCGTCAGCCTGTAGACAGAAGGGTCCCGGGTTCCATTTCAGTCAAGGGCAAGTACCTTGGTTGCAGGCTCCTCCCTGGCCTGGGCCCTGGTCAGCAGTAAGAAATTCCTAGGGGTAAAATAGGCTAACTAGCAACAGTAAATAATTCCAAAAAATAAAATAATGTCTAAGTAAGAAATCTTAAAATTATTGGTGTTAAATTTGTTGAGGTCATAACCCTTGTTTCCTATTTCAGTCATTGTAGAAAGCGATGATTTCCACAACTTATATATAGCTTCAAAATAAATAATACTTTTCTTTCCACAACAAGCTGGGGCCATTTATCAATCCTGAGAACACTGTCAAGAGCAAATAAGGAAATACAGCTGTGGTGATGCTATTGATACCCCAGATGATGACTCAAGATATAGACCATAAGTTATGATGGAAAAAAAAAAGGAACCTGGCTATAAAGACAACACAATTTGTGATATCTCAGACACAGATGCTTTGAGAAATACAGCCATTTTTAGAAACTGTAAGACAACAAGAAAACTAAAAAAACGATGACAAGAAATTACAAACTTCTAAGTATAAAAGGTACAGACAGTATCTAGTTACATAGCAGGGGAAATTGTATTTCTAAAATGCATCTGAAAACTTGTGATTTGCATATCATTTTCATCTGACTTTTTAATCCTAATGACTGCTTATTAAGCACTTAGTGATGAAAAATATTTTTTGAAGTAAGACAAGTACAAGGAATTATCGTGCAAATGTACATGACAAGGTGTACAACTACAAATTTTAGTTCTTGCTGATTTTACTTCTGTAGTATTTCTTCCTGAATGTATCATCTCTTTTTCATTTTCAATTCTACAAACCATTAGTCTTTTGGCCTCCATATAAACTTATCTGGCTAAATGCTCCAAAAGTAATTTCTCAAGCTTAGCATGGCATTCAAGGCCATCTATTTGTTCATCCCAATCTGTCTTTTTAGTCTTATTTTTCAAAACACATTCCATCTGTCGTACTTCAGCCACATCAAGGTTGTAATCTATCTGTTGAAATCCGCTCATTTTTCAAGGCCCAGATCATGTCACCTTTCTCATTTATTTTTTTTTCTGAATATCTTCTCAATATTAATATCTTCTTTCTTTAAGACCCTCAACACTTTTTTGTTCCTCTTTTGTAGATAATATTTTTATGATTATTTCCTGCCTATACTTAATTTATTAGTTAGGCTACTATATTATAAAGCCTGAGAGGTCAGGAATATGCCATATTGTTTACCTTATAGAATATAGAAGACTATTATGCACAAAAATGTTCTGTTAAATTCAATGTCAATAGCCCTGGCCAATGGGCTCAGTTGGTTGAATGTCTTCCCATTCACTGAAAGGTGGCTGGTTCCATTGATTTCCGGTCAGGGCACATGCCCAGTGTGTGGGTTTAGTCCCAGTTGGGGTGCATGTGGGAGGCAACTCATAAATGTTTCTCTCTCTTTCTCTCCCTCCCTCTCCCTTCCTCCCTCTCTCTCTAAAAGTAAATAAACCATATTTTTTATAAATTCATTGTCAACACTTGAATTCACTGGGTGCTAAGTGTTTATTACGTAAATAAAACAATGGCATTCTCCAAGGGCATTTCTAGCTGCTAAAATATAACTTGGTACCAGATAGTTAATGAAGATCTGGATAGAAAGAGTTGTTATGGCTTCAATTGTGAAGGACGGTATATTTGCAGTTTTCTCTTTCTATTCTTGGTTCCTTCCAATGGCATAAATCAGTTAATCCTGAGTTGCTTATTGTAAGTAAATCTAAAAATAAAATGGCTATTTTGGATTTATTCAAATATGTAACCAGTAATTACAGCAAATTCCAAAACAAAAAATTACTTTATATGTAATTTACAACTCAATTAAATGGGAGAATCTACGAAACTATGCATGGATATACTGAGCATTGTATTATGTGTATGAAGGGCATCTGATAGTCCCAGTGCAGAACAGTAGAGCATCTGAAACAGTTCTTCTCCATTGGCATGTATTTTCCACATGCATTCCAGAGAAGCCAACATTTAACCTTTTATGACAATAAAGGCAAATCCAGGCCCTCTAGTAATATAAGGTTTTGAAGGGATAAGCAAAGCTGAGGTGAACTTAAATATCAATGAGGGTAGAAAAATACCATGAAAGTTATAACCAAAAAAATATTCATTTCAGAAGTCTCAGATGAATGTTTCTATGTGTTCTATTTTATCATATTCATTAATATCTGACCATAAACTGCCAACATTAAAAGGGACTCTAGAAGTGACATAGTACAAACCCATCATTTTGAAATTAAGAAAACTAGTGATTCA
Source organism: Plecotus auritus (assembly GCF_963455305.1). NCBI lineage: Eukaryota > Metazoa > Chordata > Mammalia > Chiroptera > Vespertilionidae > Plecotus > Plecotus auritus. Next base: position 144,323,094 of record NC_137783.1, on the reverse strand, counting down.
GCAAGTTAAAGTGATTTACTCAAGGTCACACTGATAATCATGAGTTAATATTAAACTTTAGTAGTCCTGACTCATAGATTAGTGTGTATTTTATTTTCTGCAGAAACTAAATTTTATTACTTTCCCCACAAATATCACGTATGTTAGGCACATAAGAAATACTTGTTACATTAGATTTTATTTTATTGTATTGTGTTCTTTTATTCTTTTCATTTAATCACTTGTTCATTTAAATATCAACTCTGTGCTTCTAATTGGTGTAAATCACAAATTCACAGAAGAGTTAAGAATAAATGTCCATTAAAACTTTCTTTTTTAATGTCCTTGAAATACACAGAGAATAAAAAGGTATTAGGGAGTCATTGATAAATTCATTTACTGAGATACAGATCAGAGAGCTGTAGATGTAACTATGAAGTCAAGAGAAATTGAGTTGTGCTATGATAGAAATAGATGGCTTCTGAATCCAGAAGATTGATAACCTGGAAACACAATGGAAAGAACACATATAAGAATGAACGACCTTAAAACCAATAACTGACACACATACACAGTGTTGTTGTAAGACAATGTGTCAATCTAATGACAGGCTGGGCTAGCCTTCAAATCACTGGGGTCTTAACTGGAAATTTAAGAAGTTCTGAATCTTTTCCCACAAGAAAAGCCACCTGGCTGAGTTCATGATCATTTTCCATTTGTAAGAGTACAAATTATTTTATGAGACGAGAGCAGATGTTTATGCATCAAGGCCAAAATCTCTTCTACTAAGAAAAAACTTTTAGAATTCTCAGAAAATAGTCTCCTAGAATAATCAGATCAGGTTATCTTTTCATAGGCTCAATTCTTTTTTTTTTTTTAAATATATTTTATTGATATTTTACAGAGAGGAAGGGAGAGGGATAGAGAGCCAGAAACATCGATGAGAGAGAAACATCGATCAGCCGCCTCCTGCACACCTCCCACTGGGGATGTGCCCGCAACCAAGGTACATGCCCCTGACCGGAATCGAACCTGGGACCTTTCAGTCTGCAGGCCGACGCTCTATCCACTGAGCCAAACTGGTTTCGGCTAGGCTCAATTCTTTATAGCAGTAAGAGTCCTGAAGAAGCTATAGCATACAACCATACACAGCATATACATATGTAATGGGGGTTGAATGGTGTTCCCCCAAATGATATATATCCAAGTGCTAATCCCCATTCCCTGTGAATATTACCTTATTTGAAAATAGGGACTTTGTAGATGAATTTGGTAAACGATCTTGATATATCATCCTGAATTTTTGGTTAGCTCTAAATAGAATAATGAGTACCCTTATGAGGGGAAACCCCCCCCCACACACACACACACAAAACACGACAATTAAGACAGAAAGACACAAATGGGGGAAAGCCATGTGAAGGTAGAGGCAATTGCCTCTAAGCCAAGAATTGCTGGCAGTCAGCAGAGGCTAGGAGAGAGCAGGACACCATTTCTCCTGCAGAGCCTCCAGGAGGAACCAAAACTGCTAACACCTTGATTTTGGACTTCTGATCCTCACATCTTTTGGAGAATAAATTTTTGTTGTTGTAAGTCACCTAGTTTGTGGTAACTTGTTATAGCAGCCCTAGGAAACTAATATGTCATATAATCTCATTTTTAAATAACTGATAATAAGTTTTCTTTTTGGGGGGGAAAGAAAATTTAATTTTTAAACTACTTATACATACTAATTTCAGAGTAACACATTTTAACCTAATGTGTGAGAAAAGTTTTGGTATTAAGTATAAATATCATTTCTCCCTCAGAAGCTCAAGAGATGAACAATATCTATGTTGTTTCTTGGTCAGGGGCAGATTGACTAAATTCATGTCTATTTAATTCAAAACCCACTGGCCCTGTCTCTTTACTTGTGTTAATACTATCACTTTTGAATTGCTAAGTGTTAAATTACTTGATTTTGATTTAAAAAAAAGCTTTTGATGGGACATACTAGTAGAGAAGACTCTGTGGCTCTTTAATTAAAGGCAATGTGGTTTGGCTCTGGCTGGGTAACTCAGCTGATTACAGTGTCGTCCCATATGCCAAGATTGTGGGTTCCATCCCTTCTCAGGACACATATAAATATAAACTGGTGAATTCATAAATAAGTGGGATAACAAATCCATGTTTACTCTCTAAAAATAGTAATATGAGAGAACTTGCACATACATTCTCATTAACATTCTAGCTACCACTGCAGTAATAAACTACACAAGATTGAGACTTTCTTAGCTAACTTCTATTTAACTCACCAGAACAACGAACATTCTCCCTTCCCAATGGAGTCAGTGCCTAGAAGACTCCCTTCAAATCAGCCTGGGGTTCACTAATTGGGTTGTAGTCTTACTAAGAATCCCTGGGTCTGTCTCCAAGTATGTTGCACTCATTATTATAATCAATACAGTACTTACTCTGATTAAATATGAATGCAGAAAGAAAAAGAACTTTGGTTTTTATGCAAAGTAAATTAAAATATTTTGACTTCATGAAGGGGAGCCACTAACACAAAATTGCTATCAGGACATGTGTGGAAGAGGTTAAGTATAAAAATTGAGAAAACAAAGTCATGAAGTCTACAAACATTTTTACTGGGATTTTTTTACAAGTGTTTTAAAATTTTATCTTCACCCTAAGAGACCCATACTTGAAACCATAGAAGATATATTGTGGGTTTTTTTCGGCAAGAAAGATTATACAGATCTCCCCTAGCAGGTTCATTCAAGGAAGATGCCTTGACTCTACATCAGCAGATTGCATACTAGGTATAGATTTTTTATGTTTCAGTCTGAAAAAATATTTAAGGTACATACACTTATAAATGTTATGATTTTGGTTTCAACTAGTTCTTCTGATAACTTAGCAACTATTGGTTCTGATCTGCTCAGGTACATAGCTGCAAACACCTAGCCACTGGAAAGAATTTTACTTGGATCAATGCTGAAGATTTTCTCCATTTTTTTTTATGGGGCTTGTTTGCTATTCCAATTTATGAAGTAAAAGTTCCCAAAGAGATTATGTTCCACATAAAATTTTTGGGGGGTTTGTGATGTGAATCTTAATAATAATAATAATAATAATAATAATTATTATTATTTATTATTTACAAAAATTAAAACAAGTTAAAGAACTCTGAATATAAAAAAAGCTTAAGTAATTACATGAAATAATTGTCATAGAATCTATTCAATTTGTAAAAATGGTTTTAGCCAGCCTTTTAGAGGGCAGTGAAGTTGTTTTCAGACTCTGCAATCAAAGATTGTCCTGTGCTGAGTGGTAGGTGCGTATATGTTTGTTAGATTAACTATACTTTTTTGTAGCCCTGAAATCTATATATATATAAAACCCTAATATACAGTAGACCAAATGGCGGAACAACCAAACAACCAGTTGCTCATATATGGCCTTGATATTCTTTTATTCATTGCATCTTAAAATACTTATGAAGAAAAAAATATGTCTTTGACTAGCATTCTTGATACAATGTTTACAGCCTTCTACTGAAATACCTGTGAAACAAATAAGATGATGTACTTAAAAATAACCCGGTATCCTATAAAGGACACCTACCTTATTTTTAAAATATTGTATACATTTTATTTTCTAAATTAGTGATTTGTGTAGAAAAGAAAAATATAGTTGTGCCCAAAATGCTTAACCATAGGTAGCATTAATGTATAATAAATAAGTGATTTATTATTCTATTTATATACCCATTAAAAAAAACTCAAATAAGATTATAGATGTTATAACTAAAGAGCCAATTTATGATAATATAAAAAATACAGGATTGAATTATCAAAAAAAAAAAAAAGAAAGATTGTCCTGTAGTATATGTGTATGGGCTTGATCCCAGGTGGCTAATTTAATTAATTTTGCCCTATTGGTCTTCTTTGGGCTGCTCCCATACAAACTCCTAAAGAAGAGAGGATTTGTTGGCTGGTTATGCTATCACCTCCCTTCCTTTCTTCTTTTTTCCCTCCCCTCCCCGCCCCTCCCCTCCTCTCCTTTCCCTTTCCTTCTTACAGCACCTACTATGTTCAAGCCATTTTCCAGGCTCTAAGAATAAAATAAGCACAGTCTCTAGTCTCAGGAATCCTGTACCCTGGAGAGGAGAGAGACTTTACATAAATAATTATACAGGTATTAATGAACTATAATTGTGGTAATTGCTATGAAAGAGAAGTTCATAGTGTTATAAAATGCATACGAATGACCTAATTAAACCAGTCTGTAGTTGCAGAGAGGACTTCATTGGAGAAAGTGACATTAACGTGAAACCTGAATGCTGACCTAAGTGAGCCAGGGGAAAAGGAGGTGTGGGGTGAGTGTTCAGGGCAGATGTAACAGTGTAAGGGCCCTTTGGCGTACAGGCTGGCTGGGGATGAAAGCAGGAGGTAATGGTTCGAATTCTGGTACTTTTTAGATAAGGGCAATGCAAAATGAGGTCTGGGAGAAAGCTGCATCCGACTGCGTTAGCTAAAAATGCAGCTCACCAAACCTACACATAACCCCCTGACGGAGAACACCTGGAAGGAGACTGTGGTAACCTTCTTTGGAGAAAACTCCCAGGTATTCTTATGGACAAGACGAGTAGTTTCAGATTGGTTGATTTAGAGCAGTGGTCGGCAAACTCATTAGTCAACAGAGCCAAATGTCAACAGTACAATGACTGAAATTTCTTTTGAGAGCCAAATTTTTTAAACTTAAACTTCTTCTAACGCCACTTCTTCAAAATAGACTCGCCCAGGCCGTGGTATTTTGTGGAAGAGCCACACTCAAGGGGCCAAAAAGCCGCATGTGGCTCGAGAGCCACAGTTTGCGGACCACGGATTTAGAGCAATTTACTTTCCAAATGCATTACTATGTCAAGTTGTAGATATGACCACACAATGTCGAGCTTTATAATCAGATTCAATTCTGGAAACATTTAATGCTTTCTTTGTTTCTCTTTCTTTTTAATTTATTCTCTTTTTTCCTCCAAGATAGTAATAAAAAATTACATGTAGGGAATATAGTAAAAACTCTTACTTTTAAATACCATCTTATTCTTCCTCGTAAACTATCAAAGGCCTAGGTAGGAACACCTATTTCATGAAACACATCAGAAGCGGTGGCCCAGAGAGGCAATAGCCTTTCTGGGAAGCAGTTTGCCCAAAGCAGTGCAAAGGTCTTCTGACTCCAGTGTCCCCTCTCTTGCCCCCTATATCCCTCCTGTCCCTTTATCTCATCTGGGGGTCCTTAGTATTTGTTCTCTTCCCCAAATGACACTTTTCACATAAACTGGATCTACAGTCATAGAAAAAAAATGAAAACAATAGGAAATGCTAAATGTTGAACTTTTCACAGGTGATGTTTTCAGAAATTGATGTCAAGAAAAAAAAAAAAAGCTTTTGGCGGTTACAACTGTTTGGATGTCATTTGACAAAACAATTGCCTATGAGGTCTTCCTGGATTAAAGGTTTCACATAAATTGCGGAAACTTGAATGCGGCTCTCCCTACTGACCTCCTCTCCCTGGCATTTTTTAAAATGTAGCTACATAGAACCGTTGGTCCCAGATCTGCCACGCTCTTTCTTGCCTCGAGAAATTATGATTATCACAGGAGAGAAGCTTCAAATGGAGGAGCCATAAATCATAAGGGCTATTCTGATTTATTAACAGGTGTTGCAATTACAGCATCCCCTGAGCATGGGTGAGTTTAATCAATTGTGAAATGGGACTAACCTTATCTCTAGAGATTGTTCAAACATATGAGGCTCAGCTGTATAGGGGCAAAGGGATTGTGGAGACATTTTCCCCAGAGATCTACTACTGAATTTCCAAATCAGCAACTAGTCTCTATGATGGTGTTATGGACCACATGCCCCCCTCCAAATTCGTCTGTTGAAACCCTACACCCCCAATGTGATGATATAGGTATATCTTGGAGATATTGTGGCCTTGATTCCAGATAACGGCATGAAAGTGAGTATAGCAATAAAGCAAATCACAATCTTTTTACTGGCGGAGGGTCTTGCCTTCAATGTGTAAAAGATGCAACACTGAGGATGTGCAATAAAGTGAAGCCCAATAAAACCAGGTGTGCCTGTTCTAGCAGGTGTGGCCACTGGGAAGTAATTAGGTGTTGAGGGTGGAGCCCTGATGAGTGTGATTAGTGCCCTTTATAGTAGAGACACCAGAGAGTTTGCTTCTTCTCTGTTTTCTCCACCATGGGGGGACACAATGAGAAGATGACCATCTGCATTCTGTCACGGACAAGGCGGCATCGGGTGCAGCTGTCAGGTAGGGTGGAGCTGGGGTGCAGCTAGGTTTCCCCCCACCCCATACCCTTCCCCTCAGGCACGACCAGGCCGACCCCACTGAGTTATCCTCTGCGGTGCAGGCCCGGGGCGGCTCAGGGCCCCCCCCCCCCCCAGCAGACCCCTGCCCCATCATGGACAGTCAGAGCTCCAAGGCTCCCTGGGGCGCTGTGACCACGAGGAAGCAGCAGGCACTTGCTTCCCCCTCGAAGGCTAACGGGACAGGAGAACGGTTATGTGAAAAGCAATGGAGACCCACCCCCCAAGAGTGAAGGGGAGTCGCCCCCTGTAAACGGAACAGAGGAGGCAGCCGGGACACTGGTAATGCCATTGAGCCAGCAGCCCCTAGCCAGGGAGCTGAGGCCAAGGTGGATGTACCCCCAAGGAAACCCCCAAGAAAAAGAAGAAATGCTCTTTCAAGAAGCCTTTCCAATTGAGTGCCCTGTCCTTTGAGATAAATCAAAAGGAGGGTGGGTGGGGTGAATCGTCTGCCTCCTCGCCCACAGAGGAAGAGCAGGAACGGGGGGAGAGGGTGCCTGCAGCGAGGAAGGCGCTGCCCAGGGAGGGAAGGCTGTTGCTCCCCTGAGAGCCAGGAGCCGCAAGCCAAGGGGCAGAGGCTAGTGCTGCCTCCAGGGGAGGAGACACAGAAGAGCAGGCAGGGCCCCAGGCTGCAGAGCTGTCCACTCCGTCGGGGCCAGAGAGTGGCCCTACACCTGCCAGCCAGCAGCATGAGTAGCTGCAAAAACTGCGCTATCCTTGTGAGGTCACTGCCTGGGCCTGGTGCCCTGGCTGCCTTCCTGTGCCCAGAACGGAAGGGGGAAGGGGCTGCTGCCCCCCCCCCCCTCCACTTTCCTTTCCTCCTCTCCTTCCTGTGGATTCTCCCTTAAGAATTCCCACCGGGTCTTCCTCTTCCGTGCCAGTTGAAGATGGCCCCCTGCAGTTCCCCAAGTTAGGTTAGTGATGTGACATGCTCCTGCCCCTGTTCCTGCCTCTTCCCCTGTCCCCACCCCACCAGCAGGCAATTGCTGGTTTTCTCCCCCAGTTCTTTTCCAAGTAGGTTTTGTTTCCTCCCCAAATCCCTGAGCCAGATGTGGGGTGCCTACACCCCCAACCCTGAGTGTTCAGCCTTCTCTCTGTTTTTAGTCTCTTGTGCTGTGCCTGGTGGCCCCCGGGCTAGGGGAAGACACTGCCCCTCTCTAGGTTTTTATAAATGTCTTACTCACGTTCAAACCTCCAGCTTGTGAAACAAAGGTGTCTCTTTTTTGACTTAGTAAGCATTAGGCTTTGGGGTCTGGGAGGCCGGGGGGAGGTCTGTAATGTGAAACAACTTATTTTCTTTCCCCCGACCCGTTGTTGTAAATCAGTTCTTAATGGCCAAATCCCAGATTTGTACTTTTTTTGGTCTAACTTTTAAAACCATTCTCTTCCACCAGGTTTTCCCTTAACATTTGGAAAAGGAATCAATGTTGTCCCTTCAAAAATAAGGAAGAAGGTGATGACTGTCTGTAAACCAGGAAGAGGGCCTACGCCAAACACCGTATCTGCCAGCGCCTAGATCTTAGACTTCTCAGCCTCCAGAACCATGAGAAATGTTAAGCCAGTGGTCGGCAAACTCCTTAGTCAACAGAGCCAAATATCAACAGTACAATGATTGAAATTTCTTTTGGGAGCCAAATTTTTTAAACTTAAACTTCTTCTAACACCACTTATTCAAAATAGACTCGCCCAGGCCGTGGTATTTTGTGGAAGAGCCACACTCAAGGGGCCAAAGAGCCACATGTGGCTCGCGAGCCGCAGTTTGCCCACCACTGTGTTAAGCCATCCAGTCAATGCTAATTTGTTATAAAAGCCTGAGCTAAGAGAAATGGAACTGATGAAGACAGAGGAGCTAAGCCAGATGGAACACACTTCATCTGAAGGGGAGTAATTAGCAAATCACTCTTTGAAGTTTAACAGAGAAACCTCACTCGGCAGGCAGACTCTTTGGTGGTCCCCAGGATTCCCATCTCCTGGTATTCAGGCCTTGTGTATTTCTGCCCTGTTGAGCGTGTGCCGGAACTATGACCGACTTAAAGCAATAGCATCCAGACAAGGTGATGGGATGCATGTGATCACACTACATATCATTGTAAGGCTCATGTTGCAAAGAGAATTTCTCTCCCTTGCTGGCTGTGAAAAAGCAAGCTTCCACGTTGTGGGCTACCATATGAAGAAGGCCAGATGGTCAGGAGCTCAGGGCTGCTTTTAACTTTCAGTGAGTGAGAAACGGAAGCCCACTACCTAGCAATTTGCAAGGAAGCATCTGAATTCTGTCAACAATGGAGAGAATCATTAGCAGATTCTTCCCCAGGAGAGGATCAGGTGAAACCACCACCAGGACCAACAGCTTGATTACATTAGAAGACCCTAAGCCAGCCGTGGGCAAACTACGGCCCGCGGGCCGGATCCGGCTGTTCTATCCGGTTCTCTTGCTCTCCCCTCCGCTCCTTTACTTTGAATTTATATTAGTTCACACAAACACTCCATCCATGCTTTTGTTCCTGCCCTCCGGTCCAGTTTAAGAACCCACTGTGGCCCTCGAGTCAAAAAGTTTGCCCACCCCTGCTTTAAGCTGAGGACTCAGGTAAATAATTTCTGGTCTTTTAATCCATTTGAGGTAAGAAATATGTGTTGTTTTAAGGTGCTAAGTTTGTGGTGGTTTTTTAATGCAGCAATATATAACTAATACCCCTCCGCAAATTGTTAACTGGAGTAGGAAGTATGGTAGATTCCTCCACAGAGGTCTTGCCAAAGAGTCCATTCTCTGAAATGGAATAACTAACAAAAGTCCCAAGGTGGATAATTAGGCATGAAGCGGGAGGAGGATAAATATACTTGGGATTCAACTTCCTCTTTTCAGTATTGGGCGGTTTGAATACTTACTCAAAAAAGCAACAAAACAAAGGAGTTACCATCTGCTTTTCAAAAATCTCTGTCCTGGTAAATGGGTCCTTTCTAGCAAAAATGTTCATAGCCTGGCCTCTGCTTATCTCATAGTCGAAATACTGAGCATTTTTCTTTGTATATCACTCCAAACCAAGTTCTTTTGGCTCCACTAAACTACTCATATGTTCATGGTCGTGGGCTAATCTATGAACTAGCTACCCTCCCTCATCACTTGATCTTGCACCTGCTCTGTATCTTCGTAATTTTCTCTTTAACTCCCCTGACCCCGCATTCATGCTTCAGATCTCAGTTTAAACATCACACATGCTAAGGAGCTTTCCATAACCCCTAGGTCTAACTTTAGTTTTTTCACCATTGTTCAATAAGCATTTAACCTGCCAGAGTATGTTTGTGTTTTTATTGAAATTTCCTCTTCATTATCCTGTTTTTACTAGAGTGTAAGAGGGATATAAAAATTAGTGTTTTAATCATCTACTTATATCCTACTTTTTTAGTCCCTGGCTTGAGGCAAAAGTGCATGCTCAAATAACTTTATTTTAAAATAAATGAAGTAATGTCATAGTGAAAGGAGGAGAAGCATCGGAGTTAGATAAACATATTTAAGTTTCAGTTCACGGTGCGACCTTGGGTAAATTACTGAATCTATATTAGCCTTGATTTCCTCATCTGGCAAAATGAAGATAAATAGCTGCTATTCCTTCAGTGAGTCACCCAAATATTAATCCATTTTCCCAGCAGGTACTTATGTAGCTTTTATATCATGTCAGACATGGCTCTAGGGTTAGGGATACAGGTATGTACAAAAGAGTCAAAATCACTGCCTCCAGAAGCATAAAACTTTCAGTAAACAAGATAGACGAAACATACAGCATGTTAGGTGTTGATAAGTCCTAAGGAGAAAAATAATTAGAGAAGGAAAATAGGAAGCATCAGGGGATTGCAATTTTAGATAAAGTAGCAAGGGAAGGTGTCACTAAGAAGGTGACATTTGTGTAAAAGCATGAAGGAAGTGCTACAGCAAGACATGCCAATCACTGGGGAAGAAGAGCATCCTTGACAGAGAGGGAGGAACCGTAGAGATTATTTTGCTGCCATAATCTACTGCACAGCCCCTGCCTCATATAAATCCTCAAAGAATGATTATAATTGCCTCATACTCATTTTTCCCCAATTGGCTTTTTCCCCCCACTTTCAATTTACACTTTTAATTTCAGGGTTCATTGTTTGCCCTTGAAAAATGCTTAAATCTTCAAGGCTACTATCAGACTCTATCACCTATGCTGTGAACAAGTCTACTTTTTTTGATTTCTCTAAATGGAATGTTAGAAATGAACTCTCCAGGTGGCAGGTAGACACTGATGCTGTTTTAGTTTTCCCAGGTAGAGTGACAAACTTCAGTGTCCTCAGGCATTTCCAGAAGGAAACCTTGAAGATGCTAAAACTCTTCATTGTGAGGGTGCATGGTGACCACTCATGGAAGCAGCCCATGTGTGGCACTTTGAGGTACAGTTCACTAAAATATTTCTATTTTAAATAGTTTATCATTTAATCTAATTTGGACTCTGCGTTCTCACACTCCTGGACTTATGGAGAATTCAAGTTCAGGTATTCTTGGAGCTTCAACACCCTGAAAGGGAAGAGGTAGTGTTGAATGAAGCCTTGGAGAAGCCTCTTTATTGCCCATATTCACATTGGTCTCAAGGTCCACTGGACCTACAGATTCTGTGTCACTCTTGGGGCAGAGTGAATTTGGGAACCTCAGTGCCCAGGATTTGGTCTAAGTTCATCACACAGTCCTCCAGGCTAAGGTTCAGCCCCCTCTGAAGAGCGTTGTTGTGGAATATTTATTGTTCTACCCTCTGCTTCCTACACGTCTCTGTTTATCCTTAAACATCTCAATACATGGAAGCATGTTCTCCCTAAAAGACGTGGCTTTTGGAAACAACATCCAGTGAGGAATATGTTTTGTATTTAATGTCACTTCCCCTACCAATCATAAGTCTTCCTTGAAGCAAAGTAGTAAGTAGATAGCCAGCTACTCAGAGGAAAGGGAAATACAAGAAAAAACGTACAAATTAATATTCCAAATTTGCCAAACCAAATCTGCATAGTAACACCTCCAAGAGTATTTATAATTAGTGGAAATCATAATAAATGGAAATTCATATCAGTTATAGGTTGTATCAGTGTCCTCTTCTTCAACCCAGTATGTTCTTTCATTTGCGTAGCAATGAACTGCATAATTATTTTGATAAATATCTGTAGAAAATTCCAAGTAACTTAAATATTATATGGAATATCAAGTAATGTTTGATCATAAGACAAGTACTTTTGTATGTGAAAATTAAGTACTTTTCTATTCAAATGGATAACAATCTCTGACATGCATATGAATGAGCAGCTCTCAATACATTAGGCAAACAAAATTAACTTGGAGCATTATCAACTTCAATTTCTTTTGGTCCAGTAAGTCACAATTTGAGAAAATAATTGTGATCTACTCATCTTCTTTTAGAGCAAATAGTGTTTCTGGTTCCCTCTTGGAAGTCTATCAGAAAATGGCTTACAGTCAGTGACCCTAAATCAAAAGATAATAAATGACTCTCCAAGACTGTAGCTAGAGAATGTTTTTGAAGTTGGTTGCAATGATATTTACCTATATCGATGATAGGACTTCAGCCAACACAACAAAGACACATCCAAAATGTGGTAGGTCTATGCCTAAACCGGTTTGGCTCAGTGGGTAGAGCGTCGGCCTGCGGACTGAAGGGTCCAGGGTTCGATTCCGGTCAAGGGCATGTACCTTGGTTGTGGGCACATTCCCAGTGGGAGGTGTGCAGGAGGCAGCTGATCGATGTTTCTCTCTCATCGATGTTTCTAGCTCTCTATCCCTCTCCCTTCCTCTCTGTAAAATATCAATAAAATATATTTAAAAAAAAAAAGTGGTAGGTCTAATGTGCAGACAATCACAATGTCTTAGTAAACACAGAGAAAAACATTTTTTATAAAGATTATTAAGTTATAGTGTTTTGACATCATATTTCATCAGATCCAACCTGTGTTTTTACCTCCCTGCAAACCTCTTGAATCACTCAGCTCTCACCCAGCCTCCTTTGTCATACTACCTCTCATAGAAAAACAGAATTCTGTAATTCACAATTTTCTCTTCTTTCTATGAACTGCTATCATATCATATTCTAAATCAGGGGATATGTTTTATAATTAAAGATTCTGTCATATTTTTTTCCATAGTTACCTATGGGCAAGTTTGAATTCTCTAGCTAGACTATACATTTCTTGAGAAAAGTAAAGTGTACATATTTTAAAAAAAATTATTAGAACTCATGAATACTCTCAGCTTTGTGCTGAGCAGGTAGTGATGGTAAATGGATATTTTTGTTCAAAGTATATGTATACTTATGCCATAAAGTAGTACTACTATAATGCTGAAAACAAACCAAAGAAGTGTTACTGTCATTTTTATTGTATATGTGATTACCTAATGCCAAATTAATATATTATATACTAGTGGCCCACTGCACGAAATTTGTGCACATTAAAAGGGGATTAATTAGAGGAAATAATTTAATATTGCTATTTGCCCTTTCTCTATAATAGAAGTGTCAGAGATGAAAGAAAATTAGTAAAATGTATATGAAAACCTTCCTCCTGTCAGAGTCTGGGGCATGCCACGGGACCCAGAGTCAAGTCCCCACCCACCCACATGTGCCTCAAAATCGTGTGAGACCCAGACCCGGCCACCCCCCCGCATTGGGCAAGATCCAGACCCGGCCAGTCCCACCCTTGTCAAGCCCTGCCGGGCAGGGGGCATAGCCTCAGGTCCCCTGGCCCGGTCCCAGGATGGGGGGTGTGGCTTAAGGTCCCCCAGACTGAGGAGGGGGGCGTGCCTTGAGGTCCCCCGTCAAGCCCCACTGGGTGGGGGGTATGGCCTGAGGTCCCCCATCAAGCCTTGCCAGGTCGGGGGGGGGAGGGCGCAGCCTCAGGTCCTGCCTCAGGTCCCCTGTCCTGGCACCGGGGCAGGGGCATGGCCTGAGGTCCCCTGTCAAGCCCTGCTGGGTGGGGGATACAGCCTGAGGTCCCCTGTCAAGCCTCACAGGGGCAGGGGAGGGTGTAGCCTCAGGTCCCGGCTGATTGCTTGTTAAGGCTCCTTACAGGAACTTGGCCTCAGCTGTGGGTGCAACCATCTTTGTGACGGAGTGATGGTCAATTTGCATATTCCCTCTTCATTATGTAGGACTTAATGAGCATTTATATATTTATGACTGTGGGCCAAGTTGGGATACAAACAATCAGCATATAATGTCAAATCTTAAAGGGTTTATGATTTATCTAGTATTAAGGACAACTTAAAGTCAGAATCATTTTGTCAGACAGTGAAAACATAACAGGTATTTCCCAAATTTCATGAACATATGTTTATTTCTACCCAACATCTTTTGGAAGAACAATCTATATTTGTTTTTTATTGCAAATTACAATACATTCAATGGCTTAAAACAAATGTTATCTTATACTTCTGAAGGATAGGAATTCAAAATAAGTCTCAATGTTCAAAAATTAATATCTTGGTTGGGCTGAGTTCCTTCTGAAGGATCTAGGGGAGAATTGATTCCTTGTCTTTTCAGCTTCTAGAGGCAACCTACCTCTCTTGGCTTGCAGACCCCTTCTATCACTGGCATCTCTGACTACTACTTTCATTATCATACTAGAGGCCTGGTGCATGGATTCGTGCACTGGTGGGGGCATGGCCTGTGAGGATCGGCCCGCTGTGGGAGTGCCACTCATCCCAGTCAGCCAAGTGGCACTCCCGCTGTGGGAGTGCACTGACCACCAGGGGGAAGCTCCTGCGTTAAGCGTCTGCCCCCTGGTGGTCAGTGCGCATCATAGTGACTGGTTGACCAGTTTTCCTGGTCATTCTGCTGTTTGGTTGCTAAGCTTTTATATATATACGCTGAGTGGCCAGATTATTATGACTACCCCATCAGTACTTCGTTGGGCCACCTTTTGCCTTCAATACTGGGGCAATTCTTCTGGGCATTGACTCCACGAGATGTTGAAAGGTGATGCAAGGAATCTGACACCATGCCTGATGAATAGCACTGTCCAGTTCTGTGAGATTTGATGGTTGTGGAACCAGCTGCCTGATGGTTCTTTCAACTTCGTCCACAAGTGCTCAATTGGATTGAGATCTGGTGATTGTGTGGGCCACCTAAGCAAGGTAAAGTCTCATGTTTTTGAAACCACTCCTGCACAATATGAGCATGGCACATTGTCTTGTTAGAAGAAGCCATCTCCATTGGGATAAGCCATCAACATGATAGGATGAACTTGATCAGCAATGATACTTAGGTATGTTGTGCTATTCAGACGTTGTTCCACACGAATTAAAGGGCCCAAATCATGCCAGGAAAACATGCCCCAAAACCATAATACTGCCCCCAATAGCTTGAAGGGTTGTACTCATGCATGTGGGGTGCATGCTTTTATGCTGTTTCCGTGAAATCTCACTCTGCCATCTGCATGATACAACTGGAAACATGATTCATCGGACCACATGACTTTTTTCCAATGCTTGACTGTCCAATCCTTGTGTTCCTGTGGGAATTGGAGACGTTTTATCTTGGTAACTGCAGACAGCAAAGGTGTTCGAACAGGCCTTTGGCTTCCATATCCCATACAATGCAGTGTATGGCTAATTTGCCTACAAACATCAGATGGTCATAATAATCTGGCCACTCAGTGTAGATATTCTATGAATCTGACCCACCTCTTTCCATTTTGTTCAGATCTTTGGTTCCATTGGGCCCTTCCAGATGATCTAGGGTGAGCACTCCATTACAAGATATTGAACTTAGCCACGTATGCAAAGTCTCCCTTCCCTTGAAAGGTAATATGGGAATTAGAAGGTAATATGGTAACAGAGATTAGAACATGGAGATCTCTATAGGGAGAGGCCTTTATTCTGCCTACCACACCATTCTTCTCCAGTTTAGTCCATGTGGTAAGGCTAAGTCTAGTGTTATACACACATATCTCTGGATAGGATCCATAACACAAAATGAGAACTTAGAGACATCATTCATAATGACCACAATAGTAAGTTCTGGGGTGGGTCTGTGACCCATGCTAAGTAAGTGTAACAACTTATTACTTTTTTCATAACAATTTCTAAAAGACACTCTTTCTCCTGAGTTTACTATGTTTGAAAGACATGATTTTTGAGCAACTGGTAGCCATATTTTTTCCAATATGGGAGGATTTTACTAGAGAATAAAATGAAAACAGGGAAAAATGGTTAGAAATGGAGACAGAAAGAATTCCTATTGACATTTCAAAGCTCAACAGAAAAGACAATAACCCCATTCTCCTTTTATTTTTCACCAAGTTTGATCAGTTTTTAGCCCCTTACAAGCAATCAGCGTGAATACGATTATGGTGAATTGTCTGAATCATAGGTAGAAGGAAAGACAGGTCAAGTTGAGAAAACAAAGGTTTGCCTCAGTGGATGAAAACAAAAGTAGCAAAATGGGTCAGTAGGAGAATGATTGACACTACTCCAGGGCAAGTGATTCTGACTTTTGGGCATTCTGTACATTATCCTGAATTTTCTTTCTATGGGATGGATTCTGTGTTGCCGGCCTGGGTGTAGGAGCTTACGTAGCTGTTTCAAACTGCCCAAGAGAGGTGGCATGCATGTATATGATTCAGTAGGCCCTTATTGAACGTTGTAGATAAACTGTTATGATAGCATTAAATAGGAAATGCTTGAGTAGAATGGGGCTTGTATTTTAGGGAAGAAAATGACCCAACTGGAAGGGGAGGTCAGCTCCATGACTGAGTTTGATGAATTAACCGGAATTGTTGGTATGAACAGAGACAAGCAGAAAACTTTTTTTCTTCCCTTATTAGTACTGAAATATTTTTATGTAATGGTCGATTATTTTTCCTTCTTGTTTTATGAAAGCAGCTCTAAAAGGCAATTCTTGCTCTGCCTTGAATAGTCCTGTGTGCCTTTCACACACTGGGATGCCCTGAGTTGAAAAGGAAATCCCCAGCTTTGTGGAGGGGAGGCCAACAGTGCAGATCCAAGCCCTAAACAGCAGGCTTAATGGCACAGCAGTGGGACAGTCACATGTCCACCAAGATTAGAAAACATCAGAACAAATTGCCTGTGAAATTCTGAACTGACCTTTAATTAAAGCTATGAGAAAAGAAAATACCTTTTTAGATTTTTTTTTTACAAGCCACCATGAATAGATGACAGATGCAAGATTTATTGCATCAAGAATTTAATTAGACAAAAATATTTTCTTTCCTAGGGATGTAGTAAATGGTTTTGTTATATGGAATAAAATATAACAGCCCTGTGCACAGTTGCTTATTTCCAAAGCCTGCTGTTTTTTTGAATGTTGTGAAATACTTGGTCCTTTTCCTTTTAATCAGACATCTCATTATCAGCATCAACGGGGATATGTACTAGCCCTAATATATTTTGTTTTTAATTATGTCTAAAAATATATGTCTTTCTAGTTCCATTTAACAAGGACATAACAATGCCAATATAATTCAGATTATTCATGAAAGGCTGGTCCGTGGCATTTCCCAAAGTATTTGGAAATACAAAAGGTTCCAAAAAGTGAAAACAAACAAATAGAAAACTTCTTGAACAAAGTATATTCGAAAATGTATAATGTAAAACAATAGCTCTAGTATAGGCTTTGTCCAAAAGAAATAAATACAGCGAATTTACCAGTAATAAAGTTAGGCCTCATGTAACAGTGCAGGCACTAGCCCTGCCATTTGAATTTAATAGCATATATTGCTTTCAGTAGTAAAGTTGATGATGTATTTAATAAAACTTTAAGATACTCTTCTACCAACCACTTCATGGCATTTCTGGTTGACTCTTTTAGGGAGTCTGTGTCCTAATGAAAAATAAAGGAGACAATATTTCAAAAGCCAATTTCATTTTTAAATGCCATGTAGAAGAAATAGGACAAGGGGGAGAAAGCACAGAAAAAGGCAATTACAATAGCAAAGTAGCCCAAAGCAATGTGCAGGAAGTTGCACCCCCTGTCCCGATTTATGTCAACATGACCCCCATTTATGACACTGACGTTGATTGTCAGGTTTGTAAACAGGCAGTGCAGTAACAGAAGGATGGGTGGTGGGGAGGGGGGACCTCCATAGTCAATCATTTCCCATCTGATCATTGTCAAAAGGGTAACATTCACACCTCGGCCTCATCTGATCTTATTGCAAACTCTGTCATTGGAATCAGGCCCCCGGATGTTAATAACCATTGCGGGCCTGGGCAGCTTGTGGTATGAGCACTGCTGTAACCTTTTCAATATTCCACGTTTGATTGGCTCCCCAATCCACCCTGATTTCTCTCACGAAGCAGAGGTTGTAAAAGGTGATCAGAGAGGCAGCCATCCAGTCCCCCTGCAGAACCTTGAAAAGGTCAAGCACATATTGAGTTGCCTCCCGGAGAACGTATCAGAGAAATGAAATAAAGGCATTTTTTTTAAACCTGAGATTTCATAATATCAGTCTTGGACTGGAACAGTTCAAATCACAGAAGTTAAAGAAGGAAACAATTTGTCTATCCCGGGAAAAATAAAGTTAGTAGTGAGAAGTGATACTTTTGTTTCTAAATGAGTGTAAGTCTATGTAGGATACGATGTGCATATCCAAATAATGCAAACAGTATAGAATAATATTTAAGGTAACTCAGGTTTAGCGATCTGAATAATATGAGCTTTAATCCCCACTCTAGCATTTGTTAGCTGAGTAACTTTGGTCAACAAACTCTTAAGTCTCAATATTCTCATCAGTAAAACATAAAATGAAAGTTTTTTAAATAATTGTTTTACAGATAAAAATAATAATTATTCACTATAAAATGATCAGAAGATAGCACACAATAGCAGCAATAACAGTGGGGATAAAAAGTAATAGTGGTAATTCAGTAATAATAGTTGTAGATATAGCAGTAGATGCAGTAGCAGAAATATGTGTCATATATATATATATATATATACTGAGTGGCCAGATTATGATGATCTCTGAATGCATAATAATCTGGTCACTCAGTGTATATCCTATATAATAAAAGGCTAATATGCAAATTGTCCCCTTGACCAGGAGTTCGATCAACAGGCAGACTGGCCAACCACCCATGTCTCCTCCCCCTGGCCAGGCTGGCTGGACCCCACCCATGCACGAATTCATGCATCGGGCCTCTAATATATATATATATATATATATATATATATATATATATATATATATATATATATACATATATATATATATATACACACACACACACACACACACACACACACACACACACACACTGAGTGGCCAGATTATTATGCATTCAGAGATCATAATAATCTGGCCACTCAGTGTATATAAATACATATCTATACCTATCTATCTATCTATCTATGAATGAAATTAACTTAGGCTATTTTTTTTTTTTTTTACCAAATAGCTATATACTTTTTCAGAGAGAAGAATGATGTCAGTAATTTAACCAGTATTTATTGAGCACTGTACTAGGATTTGAAATAATCAGTAAAGAGAACAACAAAAAAATTCTGCCTTTTTTGAGCCTATAATTTTCAGTGAAAGGAGATTAAAAATAAACAGTGCATATAGGTAATAAAGGAAACTATGTTATAGTTTCAGAAAGTAACAATTGTTCGGAAAAATAGAGCAGGTTAAAAAGGTTTCAGATTATAAGGTGGGGTTGCAATTATAAATAATTTTTAATTTTAATAAAATTTCCCTTCATACTCCTTGGCTAAGACTAGCTACTCGTAACAATTAGGGTAGAATCGCCTTCACAAAACAGGATATTCTCACCTCATGAGAAAGAGTTTTTGGAATAGTAGGTTACAGTTATGCATTTTTACATAGTTCTGAGAAATAGTCAAAGGAAATACAGATTTCTCACAATTTAAGGATGTCCATGGTTCTTAGGGGAGGGGAGTGAAGAAAATCTGCCTTTGAAAACAGCAGAGCTAATTGTGTATGTGTGTGTACAAATGCATGAATATGCATATATCCAGTCATATATACACAAGCACATATACAAAGGCAAATATATACATATAAAAATGAACACATAAATATAAATATAGAATGTGCATATTTAATGCATTCCTTTTACATATATATTTATTTCATTCTATTTAATAAATGGCATCTGTCTCCTCCAAGGAATTTAAGAAAAATACAACTTTAAAATTAGTAAGAACCTTTTATTTTTTGATATTTTTAAATATATTTTTATTGATTTCAGAGAGTAAGGGAGAGGGAGAGAGAGATAGAAACATCAATGATGAGAGATAATCATTGATTGGCTGCCTCCTGAATGCCTCCCACTCGGGATCGAGCCCACAACCTGGGCATATTCCCTGACTGGGAATCGAACCGGTGACCTCTTGGTTCCTGGGTTAACGCTCAACCGCTGAGCTACACCCAGCTGGGCAGTAAGAACCTTTTAGTTGAGATTATTCCTACAGGGGATACTGCCATGTGAAAAAGAAAAAACAAACAAACAAACAAAAAACACAAAACACCCGAATTACTCTGAAATTCACCAGCTATATGGTACCTTTTTGGTTCTTAGAATTTCAATTCTAGATTTCTTTCTCAAATAGAAAAACTTCAATTTAAAATAATTTTCCTTAGGGAAACATTTACCTTTCTTAAGCAGAATAGAAAGTGTCAATGATTGAATGGTATAAATATAGTCTAAAGTATGTGGTACCATCAAAGTCTATTCTTTTTATCATTATTTAAAAGGAAGAACAAAGGCAGTAACATTAATGATCAAAAGCAAGGTTGGTGTTCAATTCTTTTTTTGTCCTTTGGTTTTTTTCCTGATTGTGGCCTCTTCACCTGCCTCAAAATAACACGTTCACAAGCTCTCAAAGAGCAGGCTGCTTTTTCATGGGGCTTTAGATAATGTTAATGAAGTCCTTCATGGACTCTTACTGCTGCCAAATGCCAAGGGTCTTCCAGGATGCAAAGTTTAGGAAGCTTTGCTCATTGAAATCAAGTCAGATAGGACTATTTATTTCAATGAATAGCCCCACAGTTGTGAGAAATGACCTGAATATTTCAAAAATTCACAAGGAGTAAGACATGCTGTGAAATGTGTGTGGATTAGGAATTCTTTGCCATCTTTCCTAGTCTGTGGGTATTTTGTAAGGCAAAAATTATTTTTGGAGCCTGGACCGAAAGACCATTCTCCTTAAAAGCACCTACATTTTACATCTGTTTTATTCCTGATTGTGTTGTTGATGTTTTTGCATGTTAATTGATATTTATAATTTTGATCATTCCAAAGTAAATTTATTATCTTCACAGTATATTAAGCATTTGTATTTCTTGTGTGAAATGTCTTCTCATGTACTTTGCCCATATTTTCCATGAGGTTGTTTTATCTTTTTATTATCTATACTAGAGGCCCAGTGCACAAAATTCGTGCATGGAGGGGAGGGTTCCTTCAGCCCAGCCTGAACCCACTCCAATCAGGGACTCCTCAGGGGATGTCTGACCACTGGTTTAGGCCCGATCCCTGAGCTGTTCTCTGTAGAAGGCAGGCAGTCTGAACGACTCAGGGAAGAGCAGGGAACTCTGCATTTGTCTCACCCACTCAATGGTGTTCACAGGACAGACCATGGTGGCCTAGCCCATGCATGTACAGCAGCTGCTGAAGCTCAAGCAGCAGGCTGTGCAGCAGCAGAAGGCCATCCAGCCACAAGCTGACAGGCAGAAATCCCTTGTGGGGTCCCGGACTGCGAGAGGGCCCAGACCAGGCTGAGGGATCCCCCGCCCTCTAGTGCATGAATTTTGTGCACCGGACCTCTAGTTGATTCATAAGACCTCTCTTAATTTAGTTATCTTTATCTTTTTTCAAAATTTTAAAATCAAATTTTGACTTGTGTTTTCAAAGAAGTATTTTTTTCAACAACCTAAGTAAGTCCTTAGCCATAATGTAGTTGAATTGGATTTTTATCTTATGCTGTTAGTGTCTTTGTCATCTATTGTTTTTGTTTAACTAGTATCTGCCCCATGATTATTTAAGCTTTGTAAAACCAGGGAAATTCAGAACACAATCAAAACATGCAATTTAACATTGGTATAGTTAGCATACATTGAGAAGTTTTACATTACCAAGTGTTGGCTCATACATAGATTAGTATCTCTTAACATTGATATTAGGCATAAATATTTGTGCAACCATTTTGGAGAAGTCTTTAACATTATTGTATAAAGGGGAACATTTATATACCTTAATAAATAGCAATTATTATCCTAGCATATACCTAAGAGAAACTTTTGGCCATGCTTCCCAGGAAACATAAATATGAATGTTCATAGCAGCATTGTTTGGTAATAACAAACAATCAAAGTCATTAAAATGCCCCCCCCCCAATATTTGAGTTCATCTTCCTGTACACACTGGCTGAAAGAAATTCATGAGGCTCAAAGAAAAAATAATATAGCATGCATTCCAATGAGTGTTGTAAAACCAATATGTAAAAGTCCTATACTTATCTTGCCCACCTGACTCAACTTCCTGGAGATATTTACTATTAACTTTCCTTTCAGAAATGTTCAAAGCATAATCATGTATGTCATGCTATGCCATGTCATATTACATTATCATATTTTAACTACTCCAGAGAATACTTGATTAATGTAGAAATTAAAGCACCTTAGAGTACATCCTCTTTTTCATAGCTATCTCTCCATCTTTATCTTTATCTCTATCTCTACATTTACATCTACATCTAATTATCTCTATACATACATATGTATTATACTAGAGGCCCAGTGCATGAAATTTGTGCATGGGGGGTGTGTCCCTCAGCCCAGCCTGCACACTCTCCAATCTGGGACCCCTCGAGGGATGTCCGACTGCCCGTTTAGACCCAATCCCGGTAGTGGGATTGGGCCTAAACGGGCAGAACAATCAGCTATTAATGACAAACATCTGAATATGTGAAGTGTTTTTAATGAGTTATAAATTGGAAAATGTTCTATGCTCTTATAATAAGAAAAGCATTTAAGATGGGACAATTATGCAATGGATTACATAAAGGTAATTGAAACTTTGTAGCCTGCATGGGTGGGGGCCAGCTGGTTTGCCCGGTAGGATTGGGTCTAAATGGGCAGTCGGACATCCCTCTCACAATCCAGGACTGTTGCCTCCCAACTGCTCACCTGCCTGCCTTCCTGATTGCCCCTAACTGCTTCTGCCTACCAGCCTGATCACCCCCTAACCCAGGGGTCCTCAAACTTTTTAAACAGGGGCCCAGTTCACTGTCCCTCAGACTGTTGGAGGGCCGGACTATAGTTTAAAAAAAAAAAAACTATGAACAAATTCCTATGCGTACTGCGGGCCCGGGACAAGTCGGCTGCTAAGCAGGATAGGCAGCAGCACCCAGTGGGCCAGATAAATGTCCTCAGTGGGCTGCATGTGGCCTGCAGGCCAAGTTTGAGGACCCCTGCCCTAACCACTGGTGCATGGGTGGGGGCTGGCTGGTTTGCCCTGAAGGGTGTCCCGGATCAGGGTGGGGGTTCCCTTGGGGCATGGGGCAGCCTGGGCGAGGGGCCTGTGGTGGTTTGCAGGCTGGCCACACCCCCTGGCAACCCAAGCAGAGGCCCTGGTATCTGGGATTTATTTATCTTCTATAATTGAAACTTTGTAGCCTTAAGGGAGGCCAAGGCAGGCCAGGGCTGTGGAAACTTGGCTTCCTCTATCGCTGGGGAAAACTCAAGCTTCCTGCTCTCTCCAGTTCCATGGCTATTGCCATTTTTGGGGGGATTTATTGATCTTCTATAATTGAAACTTTGTAACCTTAAGTGGAGGCCAAGGCAGGCCAAGACAGGCAGAAAGCTTGGCTTCCTCCATTGCTGGGGAAACCCAAGCCTCCCGCTCTCTCTGTGGCCACAGCCATCTTGGTTGGGTTAATTTGCATACTCGCTCCTGATTGGATGGTGGGCGTGGCTTGTGGGTATAGTGGAGGTATGGCCAATTTGCATATTACTCTTTTATTAGGATTGGTGTGTGTCTATGTATGAGAGAGAGACAGAGAGAGAGAGAGAGAGGAGAGAATATGAAGGCATGTGTGTGGGCATGTGGGAACTATTCTACATACTGTTAAATTATTTACATTTGACTAGTCGTCACTACTATGTTATCCATGAAAGCCAGTCTGTTGAAATACTCTGCCCACTCTCACAGAAATGCCATGCAGCTATATGCATTTCATAGGAAAACGTTTTAGGGAGACTAGGTCAATAGGTTCCAATATTTATGTAAATATTTATGTAAATGTGCTTCTAATATATTTTAAAATATGTGTTTATATATCTAAATAATTGTAGCTAGAGGTTCAGCCATACATATAGGTATAGATATACATAATAGTTGGTAAGTTAAATGTAAGTATGCACTAAAATATTAACAGTAGTAACTTTTGAGTAATAGGATTGTGGGCTATTCTATTTGCTGAAATTCTCTGTATCAATTTTTCTCTCATTAATGTGTATTGAATTTATAATAACAATAAACTATCAACATTACTTAAGAAAACAGTCATCCTTGCAAGCAGTCAAATAATTTGGGAGGTGCTATTTTTCATCTATCAAATTAGCAAAGATTAATACCCCTTGCTGGAAAAGGTGGTGAGAATTCAATATTTATTTATTGCTAATGGCTGTATCAATTGACCCAATTAAAAGAGGAAGCAATTTGGCAATTTAGCAAGGAGCCATCAAAAATTCATATCCTTGGGCCCTGGATAATAGCTTTAAGCAGGAAGTCCTCCATCTCCGAATAATACAAGATAGAACAACCAGCTATTAATAACAAACATCTGAATATGTGAAGTGCTTATTATGAGTGATAAATTGGAAAATGTTCTCTGCTCTTATAATAAGGAAAGCATTTAACATGGGACAATTATGTAATAGATTACATAAAGGTAATGAAGCCATTCTTAGTTATAGAAGCTTGTTATGGGTTAAGCACAAAAAGCAGAATGTGGCATTACAGTTGCATGGTTGCTTAAGTACAAACATGTGACATAATCTTTATGGTCGAGGGGTTTAAAATATAATTTGCCTGACAACAAATAAAATACAGGAGTTTCCCAAACTTACATTTCATTCCATTTTACTTTTCTATATGCCAGTTGGAAACCGGGGTTTGTGACATTTACATCATAACTGAATCTGCACTGAACTCTCTAGACATGACCTTTAGAGACCCATTTCAAGTTCTTCAAGAAATTATTTCATGCAAATTGAAATAAAAATGGCATATATAGTTATATATTTGTTACATAGTTAACTCTTAATGCTCCCTCTTCAAATTGTACAAAATAGAGAGAGGAGCAATGCTAATTTCAGTCATTTGTTTTTCAGGAAAAATGACACTAAGTCAAAATATAAAGTGGCATACTCACCATTTATGATTGTACTAGAGGCCCGATGCACGAAATTCATTCAAGAGTAGGCCTTTCTTCCCCCAGCTGCGGGCACCAGCTTCCCTCTGGCACCTGGGACCTGGGCTTCCTTCTGGTCACCAGCAAGCACCCGGAACAGGGCTTCCCTTGCAGAAATTCCACCTGCCACAGCCCGCAGTTCAGTGGCCTGGGACTCCCTCTTTGGGGTGATCATGGAGCCCCCCGATTGATGGCCCCGCTGGCCAGTGGCCTGGGCCACCCTCTGCAGGGCAATCATGGGGCGATGGCCGGGCCCCCGACCAATCACATCGCACCGCCTTGGCTGGCCTGGCACCAGGGGGTGTCATAACGTGGTCCTGGATGGTCGTCTGGATGGTCATCCAGATGGTCATTCCGCTATTCATCCATCCAGTCTAATTAGCATATTATGCTTTTATTATTATAAATGTTCTTGAGCAAGTTATGTAATTGTCGCAACCTCAATTGTGTGTGTATGTATATGTGTGTGTGAAAAAAGAATTTCATATCCTACCTATTGTGGGTCATGTAGAAACAATTTTGGAAAGCATTTTTCAGCTGTTGGTTTACTTGTTTAAATGGCATTTAAATTCCGCTACAATAGAGCTGCCCATTGGCTGATCGCAAATGTGAGTTATGCCCAAAGACAGATTCATATAGTTTTTGGGCTAGTCAGGGGAGGCCTGTCTTATCTTGGGCTGGCTGTAGGCACTGACCTGGTCATTTTAGGCTGACCTTCTTAATCAGAAACTCTCAGAGTACAGATCAAACAACATAAGATCTGGTACACCCTGAGGCTTCTCATGAAGAAAAATCCACACATGCTCCTCAAACATTATGGGTTAAAGATAGCCAAGCAAGAGTTCTGTCTGTTGGAGGCTTTCTTTATTCAGCAGTAAACTGTAAAACACACCTTTGTTGGAAAAGGGGTCTATGGAGATATTGTATCAATTCCATTTCAAGTACCAAAGAGTGCAGGTAATCAGCCCAAAGGAACGTGGGCAGGGGCTCTTGAGGAAAGTTCAGAATTTTATTTGAATGGCTGTCTTCTCCTAAGTCAGATACATTTATCCATTCTATGTGTGATGTGACATCAGAGTGGTAGGAAGCCAGCCTCAGGGTGGCTTTGTAATAATATATACATGTTCTGTGAATTGGAACTTCATTAACTGGTTTGATAAATTTGATATAAAACTTCCATTGAATTTGACATCAATTGGCATTATCATAAGAACGTTTGATAATGTATCATTATATGTATCATGAAAGAAAAGGCAGAGCTGTTAGATTTTTAAAAATAATTTTTAATGATCTAAATTTTTCAGTGGCTATGAAAAGGGTATTAAATATTTTATTACCTTTCTGTTTGAGCAGTTTCTCATTGATGATAACTTTCAAGAATTGGAAGAGATAATAACGAAAAATCTTGCTTAGGTATTTCTTGTGAACATTTCAAGTATAAAAGCTTATGTAAAAATTTTATGTAAACAGAATACTGTTTCAATTTCTTATTTAAATATTTTATTTGTAAATTTTATGAAATCCATATTTTAATATTTCCTAATACTTTATGAATATTTTCTTATCATAACTGATCTGAGTATATCTTGTGTGTTTGTGCAATACCATCTGAAACCCCTACATTTCCTTTAGTTTTTTCCCAGTATTTTTAAAAGTACTGTAATTTTACTGATTTTTTGTTGTTGTTTTTTTTGTTGTTATCCTCAACTGAAGATATTTGCCGTGGGTAAATCTTAGGCAAGCCATGCTCATCAATACTAATGAAATCTATTGAGTAAATTAACTTCACCAATGTTCAGCCTTTACCTACTTATTATATAAAAATGTCAGTGTTTACAAAACAATGTGCATCCAAGTATCTGTTGACATCCCCTAGGATTGTGTTTCAATGGCCTGTGCATCATTACTGGCCATACATTTTACTGAAAAAGTATAATTGGGACCTCCAACCTGCTCTGCCAGAATCCATTCTCTTCCATCACCTAACCTATTTATATTTCTAATATAAGTTAAAATATTCTATTCTCTTGTTTAAATGTTGTAGTGATTTGCCATTTTACTGGGAATATATTACGAAGTGCATCCTATGGCCCAAAGCCCTTTACAATGTCTATTGTGTACTTCATAATATTCATCTAACACCAATTAATTCCTTCTCCAGACACTGTGACCTTCTTTCAGCTGTTTAAATACACTGTTTTTCTTTTTGGCTTATGATATTTAGACATACTACTTATTTTTTACTGTCATACAAACATGTTCATTCTGTTTCTACCCGTGTTTGAAACTAAGTTAGAGAGATGAAGGCATCAGGCAGAGATTTTAAAAGCAAAGCAAAACAAAACAAACTCTATTTTTGAGAAATAAAAGTGGAGGATTATAATGGCAGGACTTTTGACCATGGGGACACTTTCTCTTCCCCTCAGAAGCAGCAGTTGCAACCACACAGGTTCAGATAGATGGGTCAGCCTCAGGTGCCCTCTCCCCACCACCATCCCAGAAGGCGGTGCTACTGGCAGTTATGATCTGGTAAAACTTATGTTTCCTACAAGGGGGCAAGTCTCTCATAAAAGCAAAAAGGAGGGAGGGGAAACAAAGAAAAAATAAACAAATGGGACAACATCAAACTAAAAAGTTTTTACATAGCAAATGAAACAAAACAAAAAGACAACCTACTGATTGGGTGAAAATACTAACCAATGATACATCCAATAAGGGGTTAATATCCAAAATGTATAAAGAACTCAGTCAATAACACCAAAACAAACAAACAATCTAATAAAAAAATGGGCAGATAACCTGTAGAGACACAGCTCTGAAGAAGACATACAGTTGGCCAATAGACATGAAAAAATGCTGTGTCACTTATTATAGAAATGCAAAGTAAATCCACAATGAAATATCACTTCACACCTGTCTAAATGGCTATTATCAACAAACAAATCAACAAACAACAAGTGTTGGTGAGGATGTAGAGAAAAGGGAACTCTTGTGCACTGTTGTTGGGAATGCAAATTTGTACAGCCACTGTGGAAATTCCTCAAAAAATTATAAATAGAACTACCTTATGACCCAGCAATTCTACTTCAGGATATGTATCTGAAGAAACCCAAAACCCAATTCGAAACATATATGCACCACCATGTTCATGGCAGTATTATTTATAATAGCCAAGATATGGAATCCACTCAAGTATCCATCAATAGACAAGTGGATAATATTCCATATGCACAATGGAATATTATCTGGCCATAAAAAATGAAGTGTTGCAATTTGCAACAACATGGATGAGTCTAGAGGGTATTATGCTAGGCAAAGTAAGTTAGACAAAGACAAATACCATATGATTTTACTTATATCTGGAATCTAAATTACAAAGTATACAAACAACAACAAAAACTAGAAGCAGATGCATAGATGAAGAAAACAAACTTTGGGTTGTTAAATGGAATGGGGTGTGTGTCGGGGTAGCTGGGTGAAAGCTAATGAGATTAAGATGTACAAATTGGTAGTTACAAAATAGTCATGGGGATATAAAGTACAGCCTAAGAAATATAGTCAATAATATTGTAATAACTATGTATGGTGCCAGGTGAATACTTGAATTATTGGGAGATGACTTGGTTAATTATATAATTGTCTAACCACTATGCTGTACACCTGAAAGAACATAAAATAATACTGGATGTCAACTGTAATTGAAAAATAAAACTAAAAAAATAAATGATGATGGAATAGCTGAGGACACAGACTGTCCCAGTCAAAATAAAATAATAAAGCAAAATAAAGTAAAGAAGGGAAGGAGAATAAAAAAGTGATGTAGATAAGATCCTTTTTCTTCCATTGTTAAGACTGTGTTAGGGAATGGGCAGAGATCAAAAAGTTTACTTGAATGCAGGATTGTCCCCAGTCTCCTTATTTTTCAGAGCTCAGTTCTGTGCCACTTCCTCAAAGCTTTCCCCAATCTGCCAGTTATGTTAATATCTTTATGTAGAAATCTCATAACTTTAATGTGCTCATTTGTGCCATGAATTTCTAATAGGGTAGTGTCACTGTGATGTTTCTCACACTCTATGATCATATAATTTGTTCTCTGAGTATTCTATGTAATTAATGATACAAGAAATATAGACTGGGAAGTACTCTTTTGTGAGATCCGGATACTTGAACATATTGCCAGTGCAACCTTGGGGCATCATCAGCAATATTATTGCATCTACTTATCATTTGTCTTATTAGTCAAGATAGGCTGGGTTCAGTCACAGTAGCAATAAGCCTCAACATTTCTGTGTTTCAATCACAGGGTCTGATGAGAGCCTGAACAACTCTCCAAGGTACCAGTCTTCTCTGGAGTAGCCTGATAATTCAAGCTTTACCATGAAAACGCGGGGACTTTCCATAATTTCTGTGGAAAGAGAAGAGAGAGGAGAGCAGACACTGCAGCAAGTAAGTGCTGTGGCCTGGAAGTGACATATATCTCTTTCACTCACAGGCCATTTGGCAGAGCAAGCCATGCAGTCTTCTCTACCTTCAGGGATGTAAAAAGTGTGTTCTTCCATGTGTTCAAGAAGTAGAGCAGACTGGATAGCGGTGGTACCACATGTGGCATTTTAGTGATCAACGGTTACCTAAGAGTATCTTTTAAATGCAAATTCAGAAGATAATACCAGACCCAAATTTGATTCTGTACCTTTACCAATGTTTTGCAATCAAAGATGTCTAACTTTTAACAAATATGCTGAGTTATTTTTTCTATTCATAGCATTGGACCATATCAGAGATATTTTGATGCATCTGTGAACCTGTATATTTCTCCTGGCTTTATCAGGTTCTGAATTTTGAAGTTCTACTAGGGCCTGGATTGGAGAATGGGTCACCCCCTTGAATGACTGGGTCAACTCTGACATAGTTGATTTTTTATTAACTAATAGCATTCAGAAATTAAAAGCTTAATTTAAAAAAGCTTCATAGATATTCTGGCATGGAAACCCAAAACAAGCACAAGATAGAGGAATGGGAAGTTGGGAAGTCCTGTCTTATATAATTCTGATATTATAACTATAACATAGCATGCTTATATTATACTATACTAGAAGCCTGGTGCACAGATTTGTGCACTGGTGGGGAGCGTGGCCTGTGGAGATTGGCCCGCTGTGGGAGTGCCGCTCATCCTGGTCAGCTGAGCAGTACTCCCACTGTGGGAGTGCACTGACCACCAGGGGGCAGATCCTGCATTGAGCAACTGCCCCCTGGTGGTCAGTGTGTGTAATAGCAAGTGATTGACTGATGGTTCTGGTTGTTGCGCTGTTTGGTCGCTGGGCTTTTATATATATAGATAATATAATAAATAATTAGATTATTACTCTGGAGATTACACTGCATTTTAGGTACAGTATTTTCTTTAAGATGCCTACTCTAATTTGATTGATAATTCATCATTTATTCAACAATGGTTTACAAAAGGAAACAGTTCACATTAAATGTATTTATAAAAAGCACAGTAATTTCAAAAATTTTCAAATGCATAAATAATGTTTTAGACTATAGAAAGCAAAGTCACCTAAATTTTAATTTCTCATGCAAAGTATTTTCTTAGTTGTATCATTAAACCAATGCTAATTACCTTGACTATTGAAAAAAATTAGATGGGAGAAGGGAGATTGGCATATATTTCTATACAGGCCAGGAGATTTGCATCAGGTTGATTCTCACATCTATCCTAGGAGAAAAATATCATCAATAACCTCATTTAACAGATAAAGAAATAGATTGGGAGAGGATGAGTCATATACCCAAGTTCACACAACTTGTGGGGGCAGAACCAGGGCTTTAACCCAGTTCAGCGTGATTTTATAAACTTCACAATGATTTTATAAACTTCACAATGATCTTTCCATTAACCAGGTAAAATTATGCTAATTTGAAAGAAATAATCTGCATGTTTTTATGAATATAAGGTTGTTCCCCACCATCACTGCCCTATCTCCTAGGGGCTGTGTGTGTGTGTGTGTGTGTGTGTGTGTGTGTGTGTGTCTAATACTTAGTTCTTAAAACCAATTTGTTTGACAAAAGTTCTTGGGTTAAAATGTTAAAAACTTACAGTATTTTAGGTCAAAGGATAATTACAGTGTGGGATTAGTTTAGTCACATCAGAGGAAGTTCACTTCGGATATTGTTCTAATGTCAACTGCAATATTTTTCACTCACTAATAGGAATCTAAGCTTTCTCAAGAAATTACAAAATGTAAAATAAGCATCACATCAAAGAGAAGAACAATGCTCCTTTGGTTTGAGTGGATTTGTAATTTACTTCTTTCCATTATAGGAGTAAAATTTAAATTGCTTTTCTTTTTCCTTTCTTTTAAAAAATAAGTTCTTGGCTAATCCTACCTACCTATGCATTGCCTGATAATTTAGACATGCTCTACAGAAATATTCCACTGGGTGGAGAAGCCATCTACCCTGAGAAAATGGTCACATTTTTGTTTCTGTCTCTCTCATCAAGGTAATGATTCAGAAGCATTGCTAGTTTCATGATTATGGGTAATAATTTGTGTCTATGAATTTCTCCATGTTTCTCTATTTTGCCTTGACTCAAGTTAAAATAACACAAACTATGTATTTGAACCACATTGTTCATTGCTATTAGATATTAAAAACAATGGTGTTGTACCATTGTCTTACAATGAGATGTGTTGGGAGAAACATTTGTATTAAAATGACTTATGGAGCCCGGCCAGTGTCTCAGTGGTTGAGCATCAACCCATGAACCAGGAGGTCACAGTTCGATTCTCCCTCAGGACACATGCTTGTTGTTGCAGGCTCAATCCCCAGGAGGAGGCGGTCAGGAGACAGCTGATCAATAATTTTCTCTCATCATTGATGTTTCCATATCTCTTTCCCTCTCCTCTCCTCTCTAAAATCAATAAAATATATTAAAAATAAAAAAGAATGGTGGAGGTAAAAGATAAACAGGGACATCCACTTGGAAGACTACAAAGGAATAAATAACATTTTCCCATTAACTCCTTCAAAGTATCATTATAATAGTTTCAAAATAAAAACTTTCAAATATTCTTAAAAACTCATGGAGAGATGATGATCCTAAAGTTCCCATCTGTTTAGTAAGAATTGGGTTCAAGAAAACAAAGATGCACCAAAACTTCAATGAAAAAGGTATGTCAAGATGTAGGCTATGGATTCTTTGCTTCTAAATGCAATTGTCCTTCCAAAAATGCCCACCACAGGCTTGCAAAACTGCTTATTTAGGTTGGGAACTGTTACCTTTGTGTACGAGGCAGATGGCATTTTCTTGGCACAGCACAGAGTGGATTTGCAAAACTATTAAATGGGGGAGGCAACAGAGGAGGAGAGAGAAAATGTTTTCTCCTGACAATTCTTTCATCAGCAGCTGCTAAGCTGTGCAGTTGACTTGGCATAGAGGATCCATCTCCAGGTGAAAGAAGTGAGGTCTAGTGACTCCGTTTTAAAACATAATGAAATCACCAAAGGAGAGACTCGTCCAAATCCTCATGTACAAACTGTATGGCAGTCAGATTTATCTGCAATCAGACAGAGGTCTGTTTTGCCTGCTATCCCGGGCTGAAGTAGAAATGAAATAGAACAACCTGTGAAAGTAATGATACCAATCTCTTATATTTTGTATCGTCCTTTCATTGCTTTAAACAAACTAGACCTGTAAAATCACAAATTGGGATCCCTAGGATTACAGCAAGGGTTCAGACATTTTGTTGGTTTCAGATAGAATTTGAAAAATAATTAGTGAGTTATCAATATTGAAAACTAAAGAGTCTTCCTGGATGAATGAACCACAAAGCTCAGGCCCCCATTACTGTCACGCACCAACACGCTGGAGCTGAGGAGAGGCTGCAAACACTCCCTGGAGAGTGGTCTCTTTGCCTTTGTCTCTCAGTGTTCAGACCAATTTTTAATCTTTAAAAAAAAATATATATATATATACATATATATATATATATATATATATATATATATAATTGCTTTTTTTACAGAGAGGAAGGGAGAGGGATAGAGAGTTAGAAACATCGATCAGCTGCCTCCTGCACACTCCCTACTGGATATGTACCCGCAACCAAGGTACATGCCCTTGACCAGAATCGAACCTGGGACCCTTCAGTCTTCAGGCCAATCCTCTATCCACTAAGCTAAACCAGTTAGGGCCCAATTTTTAATCTTAATGCAGAGGCTGTGTGATCACTTACACACTGCTTTGATTACAAAAGAATATGTCAAGCTAGACTAAATTTATTTCTATTTTGGAGAATATGAAAGTGCTTCTAGACTTCAGTAAGGAATTGTCTACTGTTTAGTGTATTTTCTAGAACTGAGAGTGGCATTAGGTATCCAGTGATTTTGAAAATGTGGCCCACAGAATCCTTGGTGCATATGCAAGTGGCTATATCACTCTCCGTACATCCCTACAAATATTTTTAAAGACTTAAGCAACTTGCATTTTCACAAGCCAATAAGTAAAGATATTTGCCCTAAATCATCTGGTTTATAAAGAATTTGTGTAGATGGATTGGATTCTGTTCTATAACCTGGGAATTAAGAACTTTATATGTTCATTTGCAACAAATCCTCTGAAGTTATATCCTGCAGCCAGACTTTAGGAGTTTGTGCTGATGGGTTAATGGATCTCAGTGGCAAGCATGAAGCTTTGATTACATTGCTACACCCCCAAATCATTCAGGAATGTCAGCATTTGGGGCATGAGTCTGTGAATCCCACCACACCCAATGCCCACAGCAAACACATAAATGTAAATGCCTCTGTTGAACATTCTTCTTCTAGCCTCTTCATGAAAACTACTAACGGTTTCCCCATTAATTAAATACTACTAAAATGTATCCCCAATAAGAGTGCTTTTAGTATTTCTTAACATCTGCAGCCCTACTACCTTTAATACATAGTGGCCCCAATATTTTTCCCAAGTTCCCTGCTAGGGAAGCCCTATAGTGAAAAGGAGCTGTTGTTTGATCTTAAAACGGTGGTCGGCAAACTGTGGCTCATGAGCCACATGCGGCTCTTTGGCCCCTTGAGTGTGGCTCTTCCACAAAATACCACAGCCTGGGCGAGTCTATTTTGAAGAAGTGGCATTAGAAGAAGTTTAAGTTTAAAAAATTTGGCTCTCAAAAAAATTTCAATCGTTGTACTGTTGATATTTGGCTCTGTTGACTAATGAGTTTGCCGACCACTGTCTTAAAAGAAAGAATATCCTGATTAATTTACCAGCAATGCAAATTGAAGCCCATTATTTAATAAGCTCACTGAACCTCAGTTTCTTCATTCTTCAAATGGAAATAATGCTACCTACTCTGCATATGAATCATTAGAGTTAAAGAGGATAACATTGAAAGTACCTAACATTTGTCAGATTTGTTATCTGACAAATAGAGGTTAACAAATAAATACCATGTCCTCCGCTCTCTCTATGGATCATCTTATCAATTTGAAACATCCTTCTCAACTGACGTTTACATTTCAGTAGTGGCCTTCAGTGCTTTTAAGTCATGACACTCCTTGAGAATTTCAGTCTCATAGGGGAAAATAAAATAGCATCTTGTGGGTTGTTTTTGTTTGTTTGTTTTCAGAATTTCAACTGAGCAGAGATATCTGCATAATAGTAGCTTCTCTCCTCTCCAGCACCTCCCCACAATAAAAGCAGATTATTTGCCTCTGTCCATAGTTGTATGTAAGATATAATCAAAGCACTTTCCCACTATAGTGTTGGATTCTTTCCTTTTCCTCATATACAAGGACTTTTAGAAAGCAGTTAGAACCACCCAGGTAGCTTAGAGAAACCGTTACTATTTAAAAACTGTTTTTTCCTAAGATCAATTCAAGCCAACTCTCCAAGAAGCTGCTTAAAAGTCTTTGGTGACATGCTCGCTTCTTTCCCTTTGGGTTTTTTCTAGAGGAGCCCTGGTATTAGGGCTGCTAAAAAGGTGGGTGTCCTATGGAGTAAATGTGAACTAAGTAACAACACAGCAACAGGGAACCAAGCTTCATTTGTGCTCCTTTGAAACGTTAAAATAACACTCGGCTTAGTCGGCAATCCCTGACTGCTGATCACAACGCACAAAATAAAAGTCACGGTGCAAATGAAAAGCATCTCATTCCCAGGGACATGCTTTTCATGGCTTTGCAACCTGAGCAGTTACTAAATTCAAGGTCTCTTGCTTGCTTTCTTGTCGCTGTCCTCCAGGGGTAAGGGAGTGCTTCAAATGCAATCTTAATTGGCCTGCTCTAGCTTAGCAGGGCCGTCTGCTGTGGCTTCTAAGACTGTCTCTTGGGTCTCTCTGTTCTCTTTTCTGAGCATAGCAAGGATCCTTAATTTGTCTGGCATTAGCTGCGTGAATATATATATATATATAATTTATATATATATATTTCATATATCATTTATATATATTATATATATTTCATTTTAAAGACTTTTTTTCTAAGTGAAAGAGTGTATTTTTTTAAAGTCAGGTTTTTTAAGGCATTTTGTGCTTAACTTTTCTGTTGGCAGTATGGAAGAAAATCTTTTTTCAAAGCAAACAAGCAAAAAAAAAAAAAAAAAATAGAAGCCAGCAACAATAAAAACAAGAAACATGCATTGCCTAAATAAGAAGTCCTTTTTATATTTGTGAATAAAGCAGAATACATAAGAACACATTTAGCTTGGAATGGAATTTGTATGCATTAGGAAAATGGGTTTATAATGTGTTCATCTCCTTAGCAAACACATTGTACTGCCAAAATGAATATTGTAACTATCAGTGTCTGGCTTCCACTACTGGAATCAGTATTTTAAAATAATCATTTTCACTGTATGTTATTTTGATTGAGTTATGCCTAATCTCTCTTTCCTTCCAAAGACATTAATATTGTCTAAGTCATCAAGGGCACTCTGTTGAGAGTACCTGCACATATTCTTTTGTTCTATAGAATGTTGAATACTGGCAAATTTTAGAGGAAAAGAGCTCAGTTTTTCATGAATTGAAACCTGAATAGTACTGTTTACTATCTATAGAAGTTGCTCCGGCATAAGGTGAATTATGGAATTATAGATAACACTTATTAAGAGTTGACTATCCCTGGCCAGAGTGGCTCAATTGGTTGAGCATAGTCCCGTGCACCTAAAGGTTGCTGGTTCAATTTCCGGTCAGGGCATATATTTGGGTTTCAGGTTTGATCCCCAGTTGCGGAGCTAATGAAAGGCAACCAATCAGTGTTTCTCTCTCTTTCTTTCTCTCCCTTTCTCTCTCTAAGTATGAACTTGGGTGATAATAATAACCAATAATAACAAATAATAATAACAAAACCAATAATAACAAAATTAAAAAAAGAGTTGATTATATTCCAGACATTATGCTTTGCATAAATTAACTCATCATTTCTTTTGCTTTACACTATTTTTAAATAATCATGATTATGAAAAAAGAAACTACAATAGGATATGGGTCAGACTTAGATATCTGAAAGTTCCAGATTCAAAATAACCCACTGTATTCCATCTGCTTTTCCATATGCTGGTCTTCATGTGTAAAAACATAAAGTTGGTGTTTGTTAATTATTTTGGAGAAATTATAACTAATGGCTGAAAGAGTGGTTTTTATTTTATTTTGGATAGAATCAGAAAATTAGAGACTTTAATATGACAAAAAGAAGACCGTAAAAAAAAAAGAAAAGACCGCCATAGTCCCAAGGCCAGGGAGTGTCTTCAGATTCCCATTCTAGTGAGAATTCTATAGAGTATAACATAGAATTTTACAAACAGGAATGCAAGGATGAAAGAAAAGGAAATAGAATTAGTCTGTTGTGGTATGAAAGTCAGAGATCTTGTCAATGGTGTTGTTTATTGATTCATAAAACTTTCCCACCCTTTGCAGCTGTTTTTAGTAACTATTTTAGGTGACCCAGTGAATGAGACTGAGCAATGAATGCTGTTCACTTTGGTTATCTTTAGGGATAGACTGGAGACAATAAAATTAAAAAAGTAATTGGTAGAAATCTATCACAGTGACATTAACAAAATAAACTAAACACCTATTTGATTCTTTTAGTCACAAATTTACCCTCAAATTCTCCATTTTATTTTTCACGAGATTGTTTTAGATCACAGTTAAACCTTTCTCTTTAGGAGAATGTTACTTATTTTCAGCCATTATCATTTCTTAGCTCTGTTTACATACACTGCAGAACTGATTGTATAACAAATGATAGGGCCTGCTATTATTACCATTTTCATTCCATAGTAGACTCCAGTTCGATTTTCCTGTTAGAAAAAAAAGTTTTAATTAAAATACTTCTTTTATAAGCTTTCATGTCTTTCAGATAATATTGTAAATCATTAATAAACTATCATGGTTTCATTGCCTAGTATTTTAATATTTACTCATAAATTATGGCTGTAATGCATGATGACATATCACAGTCAGAGATGGAAACAGGAGGCTTTGAATTTGTCACTTGATTTTGCTCTATTTATTTAGCAAGGACTGCTCTTCAAATTCTAAATGTTGGTAAGGAAAACAAGGAATGACTAAGTTAAAATCTAATTAAAATGGAAATATGGGAGTTCCATTACCTTTTCTAACTCCATTATTAGCTATTTTTAACTCAGTTACTCTAGGCAGTGACAAGAGTTTATTTCAAGTCTGTAAAATGCCATACTGTATTAAAAAATGATGCATTTAAATTTCTACAATTTTTTTCTCCTGTGGCTTAAATTCAGAAAGTAAAAATACTATACGAGTGCTAATTTTATTATTTTAATTTTACATATTTCTCCACTAAATAATTTATGTGAATTATTTGGTTAATTTACACCTAGAATACCACTGATTTGTGTAAAAGTGTTAAAGCTGATGAAAGTTACTGTCCCTTTACCATTGTAGTTGGTTCTCTGTCAAGGTTCATTTTCAATTTTTATTGTCTGGGTTGTAACTGTGTGAGTAATGTCAACTCATCATTGTCAGACCAAGCCAATGATGGGTATTCAGAGGAGCAGATACTTACCTGAAGGATGCCATCACCACTCTGCTACTTACTCGAGGAAAAGAGTTTTCACCAAAATAGAAAATTAAGAGCTAAGTAAACTAACAACCACAATGTAGGGTTGGCATTTCTTCATAGGTACAAATGGGGCATACAGAGACACAGTGTTACGATTTTTTTTTTTGTTATTTGTTTTTTTTGATTTGTTTGTTTTCTCAAGGAAAAACTATTCATATGAAGATTTCAATAGCTTATAGGCAAATGGTAGGGAAATTAATTTTAGTGTCAACAATAAAAGTAAAGTTTAACAATCTTAGGAACATGTTGGAAAGGAAGGTTCTTATAATGTCCAACTCTTCCTTGGTATTAACAATAAAGAAAATTCATCAGAAAGTCTCAGGATAATAAGTATCACAAATAGCAAGGAATATTCCTGAATATATGAATATATATATGAATATTCCTTTCCTGAGTAGCAAGGAAATTCAATCAACCATCAAGAGAAGAATGTGTGTGTATGTATGTGTGTGTGTGTGTGTGTGTGTGTGTGTGTGTGTTTGAAATGTAGGAGGGAGATCAAATAGTATTCTTAGTTTCTCAGAGCATCCTAATGACTAATACTTCATTTATTTTATGGATGACTAGGCTATATCAACTCTGGGTTCCAAAAGATAATACTGTATCTATTTATATTTCAGCTTATGCTCAATCAAGTGAACATTCACAAAGTTGTTAATAATTCAAAAAATATATTTTTGTATAATTAAATATGTAATATTGACAATATAGTTCTCTGGCTATAGTAAGATTCTATAATGGTGTTTTTTTTTTTAATGTTACTGTTGGGTAGAGGCTTTATGATAGGTCTGCAGAATTCTGTGTTATTTTTACATTTCCTTGTGAATCCATAAATAACTAAGAAGAAAAAAGTGTAAAAAGTGATCTAGCACTCAGATATGGAGTTGTTTTATACATATATAAAAATACATATATATGAGACCCCGTGAATGAAATTTGTGCATTGGGGGGGGGGGGGTCCCTCAGCCAAGCCTGCACTCTCTCCAATCTGGGATTGAGTGCTTGTTTAGGACAACCACTCTGCCTGCCTGCCTGATTACCCCTAACTCCTCTGCCTGCCTGATTGCTCCTAACCCCTCTGCCTGCTGGCCTGATCGCCCCTAACTGCCCTCCCCTGCTGGCCTGATCGCCCCTAACCACCCTCCCCTGCCAGTCTGATCACCCCTAACCACCTCTGCCTTGGCCTCCACCACCGTGGCTTTGTCCTGAAGGACTACCAGAAGATGTCTGGTGGACCTGGTCTAATTAGCATAGTATGCTTTTATTAGTATATATGTATATATTTTTCAGAGAGGAAGGGAGAGATAGAAACATCAATGATGAGAGAGAATCATTATTGATTGGCTGCCTCTGTACACCCCCTAATGGGAATTGAGCCCGCAACCCCAGCATGTGCCCTTGACTGTATTGGAACCCGGGACCCTTCAGTCTGCAGGCCGACACTATATCCACTGAGCCAAACCAGCTAGGGCTGAGTTTTTATACTATTCTCCAATAAAGGAGTCCAAGACTCCTTAGATAAACTGCTGGTTCTAGGACTAAGGCAAGAATTAACCAATGCCACACAAATTCAACTAAAAAATAGAAAGAAATATACATGATGATGTGCAGCCTCTTGTAGTGCCAGGAAGTCAAAAAGTGCTCAAAAAGTTTCATACTGATATGGATATGCTAAAGGAACAAAGAAGCCAACTGAAATAATTCCCAGTGCTCAAAACTGAGACAAATTGAGCAATCCTAGCTAATAAAAAAGTAATATGCAAATTTACCGTACCTCCACTACACCCACAAGCCATGCCCACCAGCCAATCAGAAGTGAGTATGCAAATTAACCCAACCAAGATGGCTGCGGCCATGGAGAAAGCAGGAGGCTTGGGTTTCCTGGAGATGGAGGAAGCCAAGCTTTCCGCCTGCCCTGGCCTGCCTTGGCCTCCGCTTAAGACTACAAAGTTTCAATTATAGAAGATCAATAAATCCCATCAAAAATGGCAGCAGCCACAGAGCTGAAGAGAGCAGGAGGCTTGAGTTGTCCCTGGCGATGGAGGAAACCAAGTTTCT
Organism: Plecotus auritus; assembly: GCF_963455305.1. Lineage (NCBI taxonomy): Eukaryota > Metazoa > Chordata > Mammalia > Chiroptera > Vespertilionidae > Plecotus > Plecotus auritus. Next base: position 144,283,106 of record NC_137783.1, on the reverse strand, counting down.
GCAGTCCTGGCCTGTCTTGGCCTCCACTTAAGGTTACAAAGTTTCAATTATAGAAGATAAATAAATCCCAGATACCAGGGCCTCTACTTGGGTTGCCGGGGGGTGTGGCCAGACTGCAAACCACCACAGGCCCCTTGCCCAGGCTGCCCCATGCCCCAAGGGAACCCCCACCCTCATCTGGGACACCCTTCAGGGCCAACCAGCCGGCCCCCACCTGTGTACCAGGCCTCTATCCTATCTAATCCTATCTAATAAAAGAATAATATGCAAATTGACTGTCACTCCAACACTCAAGATGGCTGCCCCCATGTGGTCAAAGATGACTGCCCCCATATGGATACAAGATGGCCATCACAATATGGCCAGCAGGGGAGGGCAGTTGGGAGGGACCGGGTCTGCAAGGGAGGGCAGTTGGGGGCAATCAAGCCTTCAGGGGAGGGCAGTTAGGGGTAATCAGGCCAGGAGAGGAGGGAAGTTGGGGTGACTGGGCCTGCAGGGAAGAGCAGTTGCAGGGGAATAGGCCAGCAGGGGATGGCAGTTAGGGGTGACTAGGCCTGCAGGGGAGGGCAGTTAGGGGTGACCAGGCCTGCAAGGGAGGGCAGTTAGGGGCAAACAGGCTGGCAGGGGAGCAGTTAGGCATCAATCAGGCTGGCAGGGGAGTGGTTAGGGGGTGATCAGGCTGGCAGGCAGAAGCGGTTAGGGGCAATCAGGAAGGCAAGCAGGTGAGCAGTTGGGAGCCAGCAGTTCTGGATTTTGAGAGGGATGTCCGACTGCCCATTTAGGCCCGATCCCGGCCAAGGCAGAGGTGGTTAGGGGTGATCAGGCTGGCAGGGGAGCAGTTATGGGTGATCAGACCGGCAGGGGAGGGCAGTTAGGGACGATCAGGCCAGCAGGCAGAGGGGTTATGGGCGATCAGGCAGGCAGGCAGAGTGGTTGTCCTAAACCAGCACTCAATCCCAGTAGGATCGGGCCTAAACGGGCAGTCGGACATCCCTTAAGGGCTTCCAGATTGGAGAGGATGCAGGCTGGGCTGAGGGACACCCACCCCCGTGCACAAATTTTGTGCACCAGGCCTCTAGTAAGATAAATAAGATTGTATTAGATTACAGTGCAGAGTATAACATAAATATCCATGGGTATATACTGCTGTAAATTAGTAATTGATTAAATAAATAAGAATGGAGAAAAGAAAAATCTTCTGTGCCAAAGAATTCCAAATAATATAGGTATGAACCAAGGTGGGGCATAGTTTCTCATTCTTCAAGTATGGGCTGCTCATATTGATTTCCTTCAAATCCAAGGGAAAAGGTAGGAAAAAGAATAACTCCATAGTGGAGAATCCACTACTTTCACTAGATGATCAATGTTAATATCAAGAGCTTATGAAATGTTTGATATGATGTGATGAAAATGGCACTTTAGCACTCTAGTCTTCCTCTCAAAAATGCAAGTCATTTATGATAAAAACATCAGATAAACCAAAGTAAAAGACATACTACAAAGTGTCTGACTAGTAACTGCCAAAACTGACAAGGTCAACAAAAAATGAGGAAAGTCTGAGAAATTATCACAGCCAAGAGGAGCCTAAGGTGAAAGGGTACTTTGGATGGGATCCTGGAAGGAAAATGGATTAGATAAATATAAGATAAATAGTGTATCTTGTCATAATATTGGTTCATTAATTGTGATAAATGTACCACACTCTTATAAGATTTTATAAGAAAAACTGGGTGTGAGGTATATTTCTGTACTATCTTCACAAATTTTCTGTAAATGTACTAACTATTCTAAAAAGAATAGTTTACTGAAACATACAGAAACACTGTAGTGATATTAGTTTTTACCCAGGTTAATTAGGGAGTTAATTGTATATCCCTATTTGTTGAAGAAAGCAAACTATCTCAATTTAGACCTGACACATACAAAACACACACACACACACACACACACACACACACACACACACAATTTTGTGTAAAATTTGTCTGCTTTTGTGCTGACAAAACATTTTCATTTTTATAACTTTATTATACATTTTACTATCTGATTTTGTACCTCAGTTTATTCATTTATAAAATCAGGCTATTAATATCTACTCACTGTATTTATGTAGGACTAAAATTATATTATACTAGAGGCCCGATGCATGAAATTCGTGCACGGGGCAGGGGGGTCCCTCACCCCAGCCAGCCTGCACCCTCTCCAACCCTTTGAGGGATGTCTGACTGCCCACCGGGATCAGGCCTAAACGGGCAGTCAGACATCCCTCTTACAATCCAGGACTGCTGGCTCCCAACTGCTTGCCTGCCTGCTTTCCTGATTGCTCCTAACTGCTTCTGCCTGCCAGCCTGATCACCCCCTAACCACTCCCCTGCCAGCCTGATTGATGCCTAACTGCTCCCCTGCCAGCCTGTTTTCCCCTAACTGCCCTCCCCTGCAGGCCTGGTCCCTCCCAACTGCCCTCCCCTGCTGGCCATCTTGTGGTGGCCATCTTGTGTCCACATTGGGGCCAGATCTTTGACCACATGGGGGCAGCCATCTTGTGTGTTGGAGTGATGGTCAATCTGCATATTACTCTTTTATTAGATAGGATAGAGGCCTGGTGCATGGGTGGGGGCCAGGTGGTTTGCCCTGAAGGGTGTCCCGGATCAGGTTGGGGGTTCCCTTGGGGCATGGAGCAGCCTGGGTGAGGGGCCTGTGGTGGTTTGCAGGCCGGCCACGCCCCCCAGCGACCCAAGTGGAGATCCTGGTATCTGGGGTTTATTTATCTTCTACAATTAAAACTTTGTATCCTGAGCAGAGCCAAGCCTTCTCCTTGCTCCGTGGTGGCAGCCATTTCTGTTGGGATTTATGTATCTTCTATAATTGAAACTTTGTAGCCTTAAGCGGAGGCCTGAACTGAACAGGGCTGCAGAAGCTTGGCTTCCTTCATCGCCGCGGGCAACCCTAGCCTCCTGCTCTTTCCAGCTCCGTGGCTGCTGCCATTTCTGTTTGGATTTATGTATCGTCTATCATTGAAACTTTGTAGCCTTGAGTGGAGGCCTAGGCCGGCAAGGGCAGGCGGAAAGCTTGGCTTCCTCCATTGCCAGGGAAACCCAAGCCTCCCTCCTGCTGTCTGTGGCCATAGCCATCTTGGTTGGGTTTATTTGCATATTCGCTCCTGATTGGCTGGTGGGCTTGGCTTGTGGGCATGGCTTGTGGGTGTAGCGGAGTGATGGTTAATTTGCATATTACTCTTTTATTAGATAGGACTAGAGTCCCGATGCACGAAATTTGTGAACTCGGCGGGAGGGGGGTTCCCTCAGTCTGGCCTGAACCCTCTCACAGTCCAGGAGCCCTCGGGGGATGTCCAACTGATGGCTTAGGCCCACTCCCCACAGACATCCCTGTGGGAGTGCACTGACCACCAGGGGGCAGCTCCTGCACTGAGCATATTAGATTTTTATTATATAGGATTGGCAAGGCACTAGTTGACATTCAGGCCACAAAAGAAATTATACATAACTATCTAAATTTAACTTTCCTGAAGGTGGGCTGCATATCACATTTAAAATGCATGTTCTCTAGACTTGGCTGGGTAGCTCGATTGATTAGAGCGTCGTCCACATACCCAAGGTTGTGAGTTCAATCTCCTGTCAGGGCACATACAAGAAGCAGCCAATGTATGCATAAATAAGTGGAACAACAAATAGACATCTCTCATCCTCTCTCTTGTCTCTCTCAAAAATTAGTAAATAAAAATTAAAAAAAACACCTATTTCTCTAAAACAATGCATGTTCTCTAGAAAAGCTGGTATTAAATTAATTATATATGTAATTTAATAATTATATCTTAAAATCAAGGAAATTAATCCCCATTGATTGTTGGTATTATTTTTAACTTGGTTTCATGTGCAGTAACAAAACATTGTATATCTATAACAGATAGTATATTCTGCAGATAGCCACATCAATATCTCCCATCCCACATGCTCTTCTGCAATGTGACCTTACCATTTCCCTTTCAAAAGGTGGACCCTCCTCCTCCTACCCTTGAATGTAGGATGACTCAGTGACTTGTCTGTATCAGGGAGAATGAGTCAGATATGATGTTGTGTGACTCCCTAGACTGGCTCAGAGAGGGCCATGCAGTTTTCACCATGGAACTCTTGCTCTCAGATGCAACCTCTCCTCACAATATGTTCCCTTTTAGATCCCAGCCACTGGGAAGCCCAAGTCACATGAAAAAGCCTTTATAGATGCTTTCATTGACAGCTTCAAGTGAACCTCAAAGTTGAGTCATAGCCTAGGTATCAGATACACATATGAATGAATAAACCTTCAGATCACTTTAGCCTCCATCTTCCTAATTCACCCCAATATTTTGAGCTTTATATCCTAATTCACCCCAATATTTTGAGCTTTATAGCTGAGGCTTTATACAATGAGTGGCCAGATTATTATGATCTCTGAACGCATAATAATCTGGCCACTCAGTGTGTGTGTGTGTGTGTGTGTGTGTGTGTGTGTGTATGTGTGTGTGTGTATATATATATATATATATATATATATATATATATATATATATATATATATTTGAGGCCTGGTGCATGAATTCATGCATGGGTGGGGTCCGGCCAGCCTGGCCAGCAGGAGGGGACATGGGCGGTTGGCTGGCCTGCCTGCTAGTCAAACTCCTGGTCGAGGGGACAATTTGCATATTAGTCTATTATATAGGATATACACTGAGTGGTCAGATTATTATGCGTTCAGAGATCACAATAATCTGGACACTCAGTGTATATTGTGGACTGGAGACAACCATCCTCATTGTACCCCCATCTAATATCCTCACCCACCAAATCTGTGGCTATTGCTAAACCATAAAATTTAAGCTGATTTATTTTGCTTAAGTATGTATCCATGTATAACCATATCAAACCTCTCATTTCTTTCAGATTTTAAAAAGTTTGGTAGAGTTTTTGTATTGATGTTTTGTTTTGCTTTATTTCAATTTTTGTAGACATTTATATTTCTGACTAGGAAAATTCATATATATTTTATTATGTACTAAAATATGTGTTTCTCTTATGCTTATGAAATATTTTGTTTCCATTTATCTTCTGATTGGGTATTTAATTTTTTATATTAAAATATATATTTTATTAATACCTATCTGATTATATTTCTGAATTTCTTATTATATAAAATGTAAGATGATTCTCTGTGCTTCTTAAATTTATAAATATATCATTTATAAATATAGTTGGTATAAATTTTCCTCAAAAGTGATCCCTTTTTATATAAACTCTTTTTACATGGATCCATATTTTCAGAATAATATCTAGTAATATTGTTGATTTCTTGTATTTTTATTTGTGATTTTATTTGTGATTGTAACTACAATGAATGTAGAATGTGAACATAAATATTTTTTTATTGTGTGTCAACCTGGGTTCTTAGCTGTTAGCAATAGAAGCTAACTCTGGATAAATAAGACAGGAAAAGAATGCATTGGGAATAACTTGGATAGTTAACAAACCAATATAAAGATAGGACACACAGCCAGGTTTACAATAAGGATAGAACATTGGGTTAATTACAGCACTGTATTTATTGCCCCTGAATGCCAAAGCACATGCTCTCTGAATCATATATAAATGGTGCTCATCAGCCCTCCTAGCATGGCTCAGTGGTTGAGCATTGACCTATGAACCAGGAGGTCATGGTTTAATTCTGGTCAGGGCACATGCCTGGGTTGTGGACTTGATCCCCAGTATGGGGTGTGCAGGAGGCAGCCTATCAATGATTCTCTTTCATCATTGATGTTTCTATCTCTCTCTCCCTCTCCCTTCCTCTCTGAAATCAATAAAAATATATTTTAACAAATAAATAAGTGGTGCACTTCAATCACTTACTCATGGGAACTGTATTTTTCTAGTATCTGTGTTTCACCCCCAGATTAAATTTATAAAACCCAAGGCCTTTTAAAGGAGTGGATTACACTACCTAAAACCCTAATGAGTAGTCTAGAAATGTGTGCTGAATTGCTGAGATTGTGTTATAGAAAGGCCAAAGACAGCCTATGCTTTTAGTCTCTACAATTCTCTTGAATGAAATAAAGTTATATATTTTCTCCATAAATTCTTAAACATAGGGGGGTACATTTCTGTCTCCTGGACCTAATCTACGAATGTGACTGTGCTTGAAATGGTTCTAGGCAGAATTTTTCTTATCTCCTTATATTCAGTGTGAGCATGAAATCATTCACTTGTCTGACTGATCTCTGGCAGTTCAGTTTCACTGGCACTTCCCTCTGACTGAGGCAACATAGAACCAGGGAGCCACTTCTTCATGATTGATGTGATCTGAGATGATGGTCCAACTGACTAACTCTGAGGAACTAAGTCATTCAGCTCGCCAGTTTAAACATTTAGTGCAAACCCTTCATCCCATGTCAACACTAGTACGCATATTAACCGAGTGGCTCCTCATTCATCTCTGATATTTGAAAGGAGACTTCCAGTTCCAGGTAGCATTCATTGTCTTTAAGCAAAAATAGCTGGTGAGAGGTGGAAGAAAGGAGAGGACAAAGCAAACCTAAAATGCTATTGATAGACCTAAGTACATTATATTTAGACTAGAGGTCCGGTGCATGAATTCGCGCATAGGTGGGGTCCCTTGACCTGGCTGGTGACTGGGGCAAGCGGGGCCCGCCAGCCAGGGGGAGGGACCATGGGAGGTTGGCCGGCCACAGGAGGTTGGCTGTGGGAGTACACTGACCACCAGGGGGCAGCTCCTGAGTTGAACATCTGCCTCCTGGTGGTCAGTGCATGTCATAACAACTGGTTGACCAATTGTTTGGTTGACCAGTTGTCACAGTCACTTAGGCTTTTATATATATATATATATATGTAAATGTTTGTCTCTTAGAACCCAAGGAGAAGAACAACAGATCTTTGTAATTCTCACATCTCCTGCAACAGACACCCTAGAAATTAATATAGTTGTTTTTAAATATTAGTATTGAATTGAGAAAGCACTCCTAGATGTTACAGCAAATGTAAAGGAATAAGATACTTCCATGATCAACAAATACCAAAAAGTAAATAATTTGTTGAGGGACAGAAACTGGGGAAAGCTTCTAAGTAGGCAACTATTGATGAGAATATTCTTAGTGTGGACCTATCAGAAAGAGTTCTAGCCCTGCTGGTGTGGCTCAGTGGTTGAGTGTTGACCCATTAACACAGTTGGATTCCTGGTCAGGGCACATACCTGCATTGTGGACTCGATCCCTAGTAGGGGATGCATAGGAAGCAGCCAATCAATGATTCTTTCTCACTGATGTTCCTATCTCTCTCCCTCTCTCCCTTCCTCTCTGATAGCAATAAAAAATATATGTTTTTAAAAATAAAGAGCTCTAATTTCTTCTCTCCCCAACTTTGTCATTCCTGCCTCTCTCTCTTTGCCAGATAATGATTCTTCATTCTATATAACTTCTTCATTTTTATGTCATTCATGAGAAGTGATGCATTTTTCTTTATCTAAACACTGGGTTTGTGCATGTATCTGTGAAGCTTTCTTTTTAGGAATTTCATTGCTATAAAATGTTATTTTTATTTGATGATATTTTATATTTTATAGTGCATAAAATCTATGCGTTTTGTGTATTTACTTTGTCACTAGTTATATTGCTGAATATAATTAATATATTCAAATAGTTTTTAAAAAATCCATTTTCTTTAAATTATCACTTTGATAATAAGTATTCTAAAAATAATTACATCTCTATACCACCATAAACTAAAACAAAACTTTAAAATTTTGTAATTATTTTGATGATGGATGCTAACTGGACTTACTTTGATGATTCTTTTGCAATATGTACAAATATTAAAGCATTACATTGTACACCTGAAACTAATATAATGCTATGTCAATTATACCTCAACTTAAAAAGCAGAAAACATTTATCTATAGCAAACATAAACAAGAAAAAAAAAACCTCAAACAAGTATGATTTTTAAAATTCTTTTCATGCCGAAACCGGTTTGGCTCAGTGGATAGAGCGTCGGGCTGCGGACTGAAGGGTCCCGGGTTCGATTCTGGTCAAGGGCATGTACCTTGGTTGCGGGCACATCCCCAGTGGGAGGTGTGCAGGAGGCAGCTGATCGATGTTTCTCTCTCATCGATGTTTCCAGCTCTCTATCCCTCTCCCTTCCTCTCTGTGAAATATCAATAAAATATATTAAAAAAAATAAAATTCTTTTCATGATTTATCATACCAAAGTAAGTTGATACAACCAACTCTATGATAAAAATAATTAATTCTTTCTTCCTCATATGTGTAGAATACATTTTAACTATTGAGCAACTATTGTATGCTTGTGACTAGACTAAGTGCCAAGCATGAATAATTATATATGAGTAAATCCTTGCCCTTATGTGTGTCAAATACAATAGTCATATGGAATGAGTCTTTAAGTAATATAAAACAAATTACCTACCCAATGAGGTAACTTGTATATGCATGCCGTTCTGTTCTTCAAAATGTTGGAACTCTTAGACATTATTATTTCTCACACAACCCCCCATTTGAGGCCCTATGTTTGGTGATTCTTAACATTTGATTTAGAACATATTTTCATTGATTCTAAAACTTCATGTCTCATCGACAGTGTAATACCGCCCAGGTCTAAATTAAATGTGGTGCTTGGAACTGTTACTGAATAGTGACATGATCAACATCTTTCTTCTTGACCTTTGCTCAATAATAAAATATCCTGTCTCCCTGGCACTTTTACTTTTATAGTTTTCTCTTCTTTTAGATCCTGAGGGCACTCTTCCAGACCACCTTGGGTTTCCAGATAGAACCGGATGATTTAGGCATAATAGCACCTGACAGCAGTAGAGAAACAGTCATTCTTAAAGAATTTAATGGATTTTTCAGAATGCTATCTGGGATGCCACCTCTGCCCACATCACTGATTCATGAGTTCATCTTTCACAAGACAGACTCAGAATTACTTTTCTACCGAGAACTGATAACTTCTTGGGGGAGAAGAGGGTCAGCCTGTCACTGGTTGAATATCACACAGCATAAAACCCAAATGCTCTAACGCTATAAGAAGTCATCAAACATTTTACCAAATGAGGTTCTTGCTGCTGGAATCCCATCAGGCAGCCATTTTTATTCTGATTACCTAAAGTCTCTTCGTCTGTCTCTCAGCATTCCCCTGCCTACATCTTATCACTTTACCTTTAAGGGGCATTTGATGTTCTGTCAAATTCCCCATTATTTATGGCACTGTGTTGGGTAGATAGTATCTTAAAGTAAACAAAAAATCTGAACAGCCAAAACAATGTCAATCTCTCTTTGCAGATTTTCCTAAGGTCTATGAAAGCTCCCGGCAAGGGATGACATTATGACACTTTCAGATCTCTGTGTTTGTGTCTCTGCTCTTGTAAACCTGATTTAAGCTTTTTTTAATTTTTTTTTTTTGTTTAGAACTTGAGTCACAGGTAGCAAAACTTCTTTCTGACATTAGTATTTCTAGTCCATGATTAATTTTGACACCTGCCAACTCCTTTGTGAGATCTGAATACACAACTGAGATTAATGGATTATTTAGTATACCATAAATATGGAGATGAGATAGTGGTTATTTTCTGTATGGAATGAGAATATTTTGGCCTCCCTAGAAAGTATTTATTATAAAAGTAGAATGGATACTACTTAGTGAGGGCCTTCTAGGACCTTCTATTCACAGGGAAGTGTAAGGACCAACAGGGAGCTTATTAGAAATGCAGGAGCTATTCTAATATATATATATATTTCAAAGAGCAAGGGAGAGGGAGAGAGAGAGAGAGAAATATCAATGATGAGAGAGAATCATAGATCAGCTGCCTCCTGCATGCTCCCTACTGGGGATCGAGCCAGCAAACTGTGCATGTGCCCTGACCAGGAATGAACCATGACCTTCTGGTTCATAGGTTGATGCTCAACCACTGAGCCATGCTGGCTCAACAGGATATTTTTTATCTTTATTGTTGAAAGTATTACAGATGTCCCTCCATATTCCCCCATTGCATGGATCTTGGGTCCCACCTTAGATCCACTGAGTCAGAATCTACATTTTACCAAAATCCCCAGGTGATTTCCATATTTTATTTTGAGAAATGCTGTTCTAGAAATCATAATGCAATTAGCTGCTTGGTTTTTTTGTAATCTTTTGTACACCATCTCAGTGTAAATAAATATTATTTCCATTGTAAAGATAAGAAATCTGGCTCATAAATTTTTAAGTAATTCTAAAATTTCTCAGAGTCATACAGGTAGATTAGAATTGAGGGACACAAAGAGTTTGTCAGATTTGAACCCAAATAAACTTGACCAAAGCCCTAGCAAAAAACCTGTTTTTCATTTTATGTTTTTTAATACAATAGCCTTTGTTAAATGTAATATAGGTGCTTGCAACATTTTTGGATATCTTCAAGAGATTAATATGGGGTTTACATAACATAACTGGAAAAAAAAATGTTCAACTCCCTCCAATAAGTAAAAAGTTTAATAAAGTTGTCTATCCATATAATAGTGGAATATGCAAATTAGCTGGGATGCCATAATGTCACGACTGAACAGCAGGGACCTGAGGCTGCATGGTGCCTGGCCGGGCGAGGGACCTCAGGCCACGCCTCCCACCTGGCAGGGTTTGATGGGGGACCTCACTCAGCACCCTTGTGCTGGTGCTGGGTCAGGGGACCTGAGGATGTACCCCCCCACACCTGGCACCAGGCCGGGGGACCTGAGGGTACACCCCCACCCAGAAAGGCTTGATGGATGTGAGGCTGGCCAGGTCTGGGTCTCACCCAATGGGGGTGGGGCCGGCTGGGTCTGAGTCTCCTGTGTTTTCGAAGCACGTGTTGGTGGTGGGTGGGGACTTGACTCTAGGTCCCACGGTGTGCCCCAGACTCTGACAGGAGGGAGATTTCCATATACATTTTACTTATTTTCTTTCATCTCTGACACTTCTATTATAGAGAAAGGGCAAATAGCAATATTAAAATATTTCCTCTAATTAATTCCCTTTTAATGTACATGAATTTCCTGCACTGGGTCACTAGTGTACTATAAAGCAGATGCCACTAGCACTGAAACATGTTCAGTTGAACTGAGAACTACATGTGTAATAAACCTCATTTTGAGTGCACAAGTATGATTTCATTCTTTCATTTGCTACTCAAGGCAATACTAATTATAGAATTTTTTTTTTCTAAAATATTGTGGTAAGGCCCAAGTTAGAATAAACAAGGATTTCAGTAATTGAATTAAATAAATACATGGGGTAGAGTATAACAAGTTTAATACTGAGCTAGCACATCTCCTCATTCTTTGTAAGGCTTATAAAAATGCTTTAAAACTTGCACACTGTTAGTAGATTCCTCACCAGAGTGTGCAACACTGTGAACTCTTTTCAAATGAATCAAATAATGTAAATCCTTCAGTTAACAGGTAATCAATATTTATGATGATTGTTGAGACATGCAGAAAACCAAATGTATACTCTGTGGGTACCACTCAACATAAGAGTGGTTTATTAATGCAGAGACTATATATTACAAATGAACAATCAGAGGTAATCTGACAAGGAATTTTAGTAAGAGAATCAGGTAGGAGCTGTACTTTGAATGGGAAATGAATTAATTTCCAGGACATGTTGGAGTGGTTTATTAAGACAATAAAAAATTTCTCAAAAATAAGAGATGAATGTTTCCCTTACCTATGAGTTATTTCCCATAAAAAGGCTCTAGGGCAAGTCATGAAATATAAAGCTCAGAAATAATCAGCTAAGGGGGATTCACTACAGATTCAATGATTTTCAATTTCTAAAGGCAAGAAGAGAATGCATTTTCAGTTCTAAACATTTGTCTTTCAAACTCGCCTTGTTTATAAAATATGGCCCAAAACTTCAATCTTTCCACAGTAAAGAATGGTTTCATCTTACTATGCCATATGTAAGTAATACATTTTCATTTTTTTTATGATAGTGAGCTCTTTCATTCCTTGATGAGCAATCTTTGCCGGTCACTTCTATTTGAAAGTCATTTATAAGAATCCATTGAACTTGCTTCTGGTATGTCTGTAAGGAGTATCCTTGGTGGTATCCTTGATAACACTGATGACATATTATTTGCACACTTAATTAAATGTTAAAAATGGACTGTTTGGATATCTTGGTAATGGCTGAAATCTCCAAATTAAATACAGTGAAGTGCTAAAAATGCCTTAAAGTGAAAATGTTTGTGCAATATTTGCCATCAGAACGACCCTTGGCTTTCTGGATCACTGACCCTTTACCCAGGGGTGGAGGTAAGGTAAAATTAATATGAGGGTGTCCCATATTGAAGGTGTCTTAAGAAAGAGTTGTTGAATTACCAACTGCCTCGTTCTCCATTCTCCATCAAGATGATAATAGGAAGTATCCTTCTTAAGCCAAGTAATGGGCCTTCTATATATGTACTTAGAAAGCATCCCACATGTTATCTGAGGTATGAAGGACAGAAAAACAAGTGTATACCTTTTGCCTGGAAAAGTCCAAAGGTGGAGAGATGGTTGACTGAACTGCATGTCCACTGATAGTGATGAGGCAAGGTAAATGCCTCCTCCCCAAAAGAAGGTGGAAAATAAAATCTCTCCCAGTCAAGATTTGGGTTTGGAACAATTTTTCTTCCATCCAGAGATCATATCCTTCACATTGGAAAAGAGTGTAATAAGAGAGTCCACATCAGGGATGAAGGTGTTAGAGGACTCTGTCTAGGTGTGTCAGTATAAATAGTGATGGCAGGAGGCAGGGAAGGGTCTAAGTAATCAAAAAATGCAACCCCTGGGAGAAAGGACAAGGATGAGAGCATCTTTCAAAAACAAAGGCTGCCAACACCAGATTAACTGTGTCCACCAAATAAGGAGGCAGAGCCAGGGGCAGTCTAGCGAATGGAAAAGGAATGGAGGGTAGAAGTGAAGAGAGGAAGTCAATGTTGAGGGCAATAAAATTGTTTTTCCTGGGCTACCCCTTTTAATTCAGGCATTTAAAGTCCAATATGCTAGTTGTATACATAAAGAACAGAGCTTGAAAAGTTGCCACATTTAGAGGACCCAAATGATAACATTTTTATGAAACATGGGAAACATGATTAACCAATTTTGTGTTTAAAGGTATTTTTAACTTTCACTTATGTAGTGTGTTTTATAAGTCAAGTAGTTTTTTAAGCACTATACATATGTTGACTGATTTTAAATTTATTGGAAATAAATTAGAATAAAATATTGCATTAAACACAAACATGCAAACACATAATCTTACTTATTTGCATTTTTTATAATCACAAAAATACCTTTACAAAAGCACTTTACCCAATGCTTTGACTTGGGCTAACTGCTGGTTTTGCAATGACCTAGGAAAGTGTAGGTTTTATTAGAAATTCACTTCTCTACAGATTGAGAATACAAATAGTACTTTGTTAAGACAAAATTATACTTGAAATGCTCATCAGACCCTTTTAAAACTTTCCTAAAATGCTAATTGAATCTATGCATGGCTGGTGGCTGATGAGAGTCAAAACATCTATAAATGTTATACCCAGATGATCCTCAAGATCTTGTATAAAAATAGCAAGAGCTTGAAAGCAATTTGTTAAAATGTGTAAATTGTGAAAACAGCTGAAACCTATAAGCCTATCACCAAATTCATTTGGAGAAATTGAAGTAAAGAAATAAATATTTTCCTGCTCACAAACTTTTCTATTTTTTAAGTATAATGACTGATTCCTGTAAGAAACACACTGTCCATTCTCATATCAAGATATACAAAATAAAACTGTTTGCCAAACATGAAACATGTCACATTGATGAGTGAACTTTTCCAAAATGACAATTTAAGCCCTAGCTGGTTTGGCTCAGTGGATAGAGCATTGGCCTCTGGACCAAAGGGTCCTGTGTTTGATTCCAGTCAAGGGTTCCCTGGCCCTGATTAGGGTGTATGCAGGAGGCAAACAATCGATGTGTCTCTCTCACATCAATGTTTCTCTCTGTATCTCCTGCCCTCTTTCACTTTCTCTAAAAATAAAGGGGAAAATATACTTGGGTGAGGATTAACCAAAAAAAAAATGTTGGAGACAGGAGTGGAACTCTGTTGTTAGAGAAAAGAGCAACATATGCTACAAATTTTTTAAAATATGTATCCTTTATTAAAATTACTGAGTGTGTTATGGATAATTTCTAGATGTATAATGACATGTACTCACCATCTACACTAAAAAAAGAGGAATATGCAAATTGACCATATATCCGTGACACCCACCAGCCAATCAGGAGTGAGTATGCAAATTAACCCAACAAAGCTGGCAGGTTAATTTGCATACGAAGGCACAGCACAAAGACTGAAGGCTCTGGCCCGAGCAAAGACAGAAGACTGAAGACTGAAGACTGCAGAGGCTTGGCTTCTCCACTGCCGTCGGAGTGAAGGCCTGGGTCCTGGATGCTGGAGGAAAACTGGTGCCGGCAGCCAGGGAAAGGAAGACCTACTGCACGAATCTTCATGCAATGGGTCCCTAGTTATAGTATTAAGCACAAGAGTTTCACTGGCATAAAAATCCTCTGTGTTCCCTCTCTCCCTGATAACCTCTTGATCTTAATCCTGTCTCTATAGTTTTACCTTGTCCAGAATATAATGTAGGTGGAGTCATACTGTAGGTAGTCTTTTTCAGATTGACCTTTTTGACCTAATTATATGCATTTCACTGTGTTTTCAAGACTTATTAGCTCATTTCTATTTAGAGGTGAATAATACTCTGCTTCCTCAATGTACCCGAATTTATTTATCCATGAATAACATGTTGGTAGCTCCAATTTTGGCACTATGGATAAAGCTTCATTAATATCTATGTGCAGGTCTTTGTGTGGACATAGGTTTTCAATTACTTTGAATAAAGATCAAGTAGCATGATTGCCGCATTGGTATGATAAGAGTATATTTACTTCTGTATGAAACTGGCAAACTGCTTCTAAGGTAGATGTACCATTTTGAATCCCTACTAGGAATGAAGGAGAGTTCCTATTGTTCCACATCCTCATCAGCATTTGGTAGTGTCAGTGTTCTGGATTGGGACATTCTTTAAGGTAAGTAGTGTTATCTCATTGTTCTTTAATTTGTGTTTTCCTGAGAAGAGATGAGTAGAAAATCTTTTCCTATGGTTATTTGCATCAGTATATCATCTTTGGTGAGGTGTCTGTTAAGGTCTTTGGCCCAGTTTTTATTCAGGTTGTTTGTTTTCTTTTGGTTGAGTTTTAAGAATTTTTTGTATATTATTGGTAGCAGATCTTTATCAGGTAAGTTTATGAAAATATTTTTTCTCAATCTGCAATTTGTCTTCTCAATCCCTTGACAATGTATTGCAGAGCAGAACTTTTAATTTTAATGAAGTCCAGCTTATCAATTATTTCTTTCATCTATTGTGCATTTGGTATTATATTTAAAAACTCATCACCATATACTGGTCATTTAGTTTTTCTCGTGTGTTATCTTCTAGGAATTTTTTAGTTTTGCATTTTATATTTAGGTCTATGATCCATTTGGATTTTATTTTTGTAAAGGGTGTAAGGTCTGTGTCTAGAATAATTATGGGTTTAGCATGACATATTTTGTTTTTATATAGATTTTACCTTTGTTTTTGCATAATTACTATTATATTTTTATAGAGCTGAATATTTGAAATGGAAAAGTTATAGTGTTTTGGAAAGGTAAATTACAGGAATTGCTATTTTTTGGTCTAGTTCTTTCCACATGGTCCTTAACTAATTTCAAGCTTTTGAAATTGTTTATTCATCTTAAGTTGTTTATAGAAGATCAAAAAGCTATTTTTTTCTAGTCATAGAACATCAAAGTAATGTCTTCCTTTCAAATACCATCACCCTGCTGGAGAGAGTATGTCTAACCAACTCTGCAAAGTAAATTAAAGACGAGAGGAAAATAACATAAAATAATTTACAATTATTTTCAGTGATAGCTGATGACATTTATGTCATATTGTCCAAACTCCAGAATTCTATCTAGATCTAGAGGATTAAATAAGTTTTATTTAGTATAATTATGAACTTTGCAGATGATGGGTTAGAGTTTCAGTGAAGTTAATTGAAGTTTTTCCATATTATCTGTTCTCTCAGTTTTTTTTAGTAATTAAGTTCAGACACTTGAATGGGGCACATGGGCATTTGGCATAAAGACTGCAAGATTAACTTCCAGCCAATGAGATGCAAGCAAACATTTTAGTTATAAATTCTGGAAAGTGTTCTTTAAGGGAAACACATATATCTTTTCTCATATTTTGCCTTCTACTTGCTAGAGTTTGGACAAAGTAGCTGAAACTGAAACATGTTAGACAACGTGGTAAACCTATAGACTGAGGATCAGAGAGCAATGTGACAGTAAAAGTCTTGATACCCAACAAGTTTTATGAACCAACACAGACTTTCCTTCTACCTACTTCAGGTCCATATGCCCTAGTTTAAAAATCAGCTTTCAAAGAGCCATTACTCCCAGGGAAGTAGAAAACTATTTGATTCTACAAGACTATTTCTGAGCTCAAATAGTAACCCACTTGTATGGCAGTCAGATTGACTTTATTAATGCTTTATAACAAAACTTCTCAAGTGTTATTCCAGGAGTATTGACCCCCCAACTTTTTTTTTTATATTTTATTGATATTTTACAGAGAGGAAGGGAGAGGGATAGAGAGCTAGAAACATCGATGAGAGAGAAGCATCAATCAGCTGCCTCCTGCACACCTCCCACTGGGGATGTGCCCGAAACCAAGGTACATACCCTTGACCGGAATCGAACCCGGGACCCTTCAGTCCACAGGCCGACGCTCTATCCACTGAGCCAAACCGGTTTCGGCGATCCCCCAACTTTTTAGGGTGGATCCTGGAGAAGCCAGAGCTATCAGGCTGGTTGGCTACCATTAATCTCAATATGGCTCAAAGATAAAGTTTTCTGTGCCCCATATTCAGAAAACATTTAGAAAACATTGCATTATAGTCATATACTTTTAACAACTATTTAAAACTTCTACCATTTAAAAAGATGAAATCATTTATTCCGAGATAGCCTAAGAAGTTGCCAAAGCCACACCTACTTTAGGCTAGAAAGAAAGTCAGAACACAAGCTGCCCTGCCTTCAAGTTCCTTACAATATAACACTCTACTTCATCAGATGGCTTGGTTTTTGGCACAAAGATGTGAAGTTATTGAGCACATTCAGGAGATTATTAACTTTTGAATTATTATATAAGAAATGTGTCCAGGAAAGTGGCCTAATAAAAATAATTTGAATCATGGGCCATTCATATCACAGGTGATGAGAGTTAAGTGATGGATGAAAGAGGTCAAAATCAGTTTGACAAATAACCAAAATTAATTTTTATCACTAGCAATAAACTATGGTACATCAATAAATTGGAATAATATGCAGTTATTAAAATGAGTAATGTGACTCTCTATGCGATCACACAAAAATGTACCTTTATGAAGATGATTAAGTGAAAAATTTCAGATTACAGAGAAAAAAATGTGTAATGTAGGTCCATAATTACTTATGTAAAATTCTGGGAAATAGAGTTCTGGATTTTTTAAAATGTATTTGGTGTCAAAAACCTAATTGGTTTTGAACTTATTTAGCAGCAAACTTTGACCTAAACTGACATGAGGTGATTTGTAGTTCTTATTTATTCTAATTATTACAAATATGTACATGGATTTGCTAAAGAAATATTACGTTAATAGATATTGGGGTGGTTCCCTGGTCCATACTGGTAATTCATCAGTTATGGTATTTAATTATCTCACCTTTCTAAAATTCAAAAAAAAATTACTCCACAAATATATCTGGCCCTAAGGGTGTTAGGATAAATATTTAGTAATAAGTTAATGGTGTATAGTTTCAAAGGTTACTGGAAATGTGTATTTTGAATAGAAAATATTTTTATGAAGTCTGCTATATATGGCTGTATTACATATATAATCAGAAAAATGTAATAAACTTTTCTTAAACCAAAGAAAAAAAATTTCCAATGTATGTTATTTCTTAGGAAATACCCAGCACTGGACAATAATATTAACCTTTTGTAAGCACTATATTTTTCATAGACTTTAGTTATATTCACAAAATATTATTATAGAATTGGGCTTAATAGTCCAAGTTCTAGAATTGAATAGTCCCAGTTTGGATTTTTGTGCTATGTCACTTACTAGATTTATGAAAGAGATGAGTTATAATTGTTGAGCTTTTTATTTTCACCTGAAAGGGAGGATAATGGCTATATCTATCTCATAGAACAATTGGGAGGATAAATGGTCTAATGAGCATAATTCAATTTGCTTAATATCTGCCATTTACTAAAACCCTTGGTAGATGTTAATTATAATCATTATCACATTTTTGTTTTTTTATTTATTTCAGACAGAAAGGGAGAGGGAGGATAGGAACATCAATGATGAGATACAATCATTAATTGGCTGCCTCCTGCACGTCTTCCACTGAGGATTGAGCCCACAACCCGGGCATGTGCCCTTGACTGGAATCGAACCTGGGACCCCTTAGTCCACAGGCCGATGCTCTATCCACTGAGCCAAACCAGCTAGGGCCATTATCACATTTTTGAACATGTCCTTTCAAAATCAAAATTCCTTTTGTCTGCCATTTCCTCTAATGCCTGAACCATATCTTTGTCCTGTCACATAATTCTGAATCTCTTCCTTGCCTTGGATGTGCCTATTTGGGAGTATGAGATATGAGCAGGTGAGACAAAAAAAAAAAAGAGTTGAGATATAGTCTGAGATGGTTTGTCTCTGACTTTTTGAAACATGTCATTCTATCAATTTTGGTTTTCAGTGCTGATGGAAATGTTTACTTCCTTTTTCCTTTCTACCATTCTATTGATTTTCTCTCCATCCCACCTTTCTTCCTTTTTGCTTTAATTACACCTGACAGATAATGACATTAACCTTCGACAAATGTATTCGACAGTGAGCAATCAATTTAGATTTTTGCCACTTACTTTATCCTCTTGAAATAATTCCTGTTAAAACCTAGAGAAGTATTTTAGCATGTAAGTCTATCAATAAATGCCTTTTAACTAATATTACACTATCTAAAATTAAGCATGGATCCCAGCAGGCGTGGTTCAGGAGGTCAGGGTTCGATTGCCAGTCAGGACATATGCCTGGGTTGCAGGCTTGATCCCAAGTTTGGGGCCTGTAGGAGGCAGCCAATCAATGATTTTCTTTCATTATTGATGTTTCTATCTCTCTCTCCCTCTCACTTCCTCTCTAATATATATATATATATATATATATATATATATATATATATATATATATATATGTGTGTGTGTGTGTGTGTGTGTGTGTGTGTGTGTGTGTGTGTGTGTATTTAATTAAATTAAGCATAAAGTTCATTTTGAAGTTCTCATTCTTTACTCAATGACCTTGCAGGGTTTTGAACTTATTTAACAGCAATAAAGTGGAGTCCTGTCTTGTGAATGACTACATATATTTAAGTGTATCTTCTAATTCTGGGATAGGAATGATATTTTCATTAATTCTCATGAAATTCTTCTTACTGCAGAGCCCAAAACTACAACATTACACAAGGTTTATAAAGCTAAACATAAGAGTGGTTAAGATAGTTTGTAAGGGAACCAATGGGCAGGAATATGGTTTGAGCCTCCAATTCTGCTGTTCTGAACTAGTCTTCTTCCTCCTTGGGTTTACTGGCCCTAAAAAGCTACCCAATATATCAACAGAGCACAAGGAAATCTTTAGATATTTGGTGTTCTAACCATCTTCTTGTATACCCAAGATGCTGGTCAAAGTGTGCTTACCTCATATGGAAGACCTATCCTTATCTGTTTTATTTTATTTTATTTTTTCATATACTAGGGAAAGTTTATTTAGAAAGTAACAGAGGTAGAAATGAGCCATGGCAGAAATGAGCCAGCTGGACTGTGTGGATTCAGGAAAGAAGTTCCAGAGGCAAAAGAAGGGTCCTTGGAGCTAGGAGAAAGGCAAAGAAAAAGTGCCTGGAGGAAGGAGAGGGGGAAAGGAATGGAGAGGGGGAGCAGGTACTTCCTCTTAAGGGGTTTATCTGTTTTCAAAGGCAGGGATTTTAGTGGAAGTCTCAGGGGAAGATAACAATAGAATATTATCAGCTTTTCCAGGTGCGTTTTAAAGATATCATAGAAGATTTAATGAAAAGCATGTTAATTATTCTCAATTGCCAACCTCTACAATTATTGACAAACTTTGCCACTTGCCCATGGCATCATTTTATAGTTAGAACTTAATTTGATTTGTATTCTGATAAAATATAAATATTCAGTTTCAAGCCACTGTGTGTTCTAAAGCTATTGCAAATCCTTAATGATAAGCAATAATATAGTATAGCATAAATAATTTGGGAATAGAATTTGATTTGTATTTGTGCCACAAACTAGCTTCTTTGCATAGGTAGGTCACCATTAATTTTATAGATTATTATTTTTTTCTTTAAAACTGCAGTAAGTTATATTTGTAACTGTTTCACAAATTTTATGGAATTGTCAAATATGACTATGTATATGAAAATGCTTTAAACCTTTATTGGTTCTATAAGTATGCCAAACAGTTCTGTGTTGAAGCAATGATTCCTTAGAGTAATGAATGCTTTCAGAAATACTAGGAAAGATATCAATCATATATGAGAAAAATATACATAATGCCAGTATTTACATATAAGTTCAGGGAACTGTTTAGGAGCTTAAATATTCTTTTATATAATTTCACGGCAAAAGACGACCAATAAGCTAAATTGAAATATGTATCACAAAGTCAACATATCCATAAAATAAACATATCCATGAGGGCAGCATCCTCTTTATCCAGCTCAGTTCTAGGAAGCAGGAGAGAAAAATGTTCTCTCAGTTCTTTCTTGGATCTGTTTTTGTGTTCGCCCCATTTTAAGAGGCAAAGTCAGGGGCCTGTAATCAGTAAGGAGCCTGTCTAAAATGTATTCAAACTGAGGGGAACATTGAAACCATCCTGGTCACTTTCAATTCCAGAGTGAAACTGACCATGTCCAAGTCTGGGCCCTCACTGCATTCCACATCTTGCAGAGGGCAAAGGAACACGCTAAATGCCAGATCCCTTAAGAACAGTGTCTTCATTTTCTGCTGTGCACATCAAATACGGGATTTCTTTGACCCATTCTCATATCTATGTGGGTTTATTATTGTTAGTTGATGAAAAGAATTCTTTTTTAAATACATGTAAAATTTCATCTTAGAATATACTAAGTGATTCCCCTTCTCCTGCCCTCAAATGATTTCTAATAGGAATAAGAAGAAGCATTCACCCCTCAGGATAATATACTCCAGATGAGGCTCTCAATCCTCATTGTTATTTGGAAAAAGAAATAATCAGAATGATTTGGGAATCATTTGAAGAAATAATAACAATAGGAAGAATTTGTCAGATAGAACCATGAGCTGGAATTCAATATGAGGATTTATCTAAAGCAACTGATTAATCCATAAAATACAGCTTTGCATCTCAAATGCATAAAAAAGGAACTTGCCTTAACCTTTTCCATAGAATCATATAAAAACAAAATACACATATATGAAACTTTGTGAATTGAAATGAAAATTAATCCTTTAAATTTTGCTGAAATTAAAAATTAATTATAATGAGATATGAAGAATATGAAGTAGTGGATAAACTTTCAAATTAATTTTATTTTATATCAATTCAGTCATTATAAAGAGACCAGAGGCCTGATGCATGAAATTCGTGCAAGAGTAGGCCTTCCTTCCCCCGACTGCCAGCACTGGCTTCCCTCTGGCAGCCGGGACCCAGGCTTCCCTTGAATCCCCAGCTTTGTCTGGAAGGTCGTCCTGCAAGGATGTCCAGTCTAATTAGCATATTATGCTTTTTTATTATGGATATGTGGCCTAGCTGGCATGGCTCAGTAGTTGAGTGTCTATCTATGAAGCAAGAGATCATGGTTTGATTCCCCGTCAGGGCACATGTCCAGGTTGCAGGCTTGATCCCCAGTAGGGGGCATGCAGGAGGCAGCTGATCAATGATTCTCATCATTAATGTTTCTATCTCTCTCTCCCTATCCCTTACTCTCTGGCATCAATAAAAAAATATTTTTAAAAAAGAGATATGTGGATGTCAGAAGTACAGGGGAGGGAAAAATGTTCCCTCTTTTCCCTCTTAGTTGATATGAGACAGATTAACAGGAAAAATAAGCAAATTTAATTATGTATCTACATATGGAGACTCTGTAAGAATATGGGATCCTGGACAAATCGGGTAGTTGATGTTTATATGCTATTCTGAACCAAAAAGAGGGAGCATTTTTGGGATCTCAGAGGGGAAGTAGACAGTTCACAAGTATATGAGAACGAGCAAACATTTGTGAACAAATTCTTGCTGGGCCATCAGAAACACTGGGGCACAGAGGTGTGCCTAACAACCTAACTTCCAGTCTTAGCTCATGCTAGCTAAGGTAGCTTCCTTCCTGGAACAGGTTTTTCTATCTGAATTCTTTAATCACCAGCCTGACATCATAGCACATAAAAGGAATATTTGAGGGTGGCAAAACTCTGCCCCCCCCTCAGAAGTAAAGTTAGGATGACTTCCTTTTAAAAAATGTGGGTCTCACAAAGGAAAAGACCCTACAAAAGTTTTCCAATTTATTTTCAAGGACATTTCTTGGACCATAGATAGTGGCAAAACATGGGAGAACATTTGATTCATCTAAAGCCAATGGGTATCTATGGAACACTCCAGCCTGCTGAAGCTGTTGGGTAGGTTCTTTGCTTGGGAAATCTGACATTTTAAGACATTTTAATTCTTCGTAGGCTTCCTCAGAGTGCATATACTGCTTCATACAGTGATGTGCACACTAGGCATTCTGAACTCTGACTCTAGAGAAAAAGCCCTAACTGGTTTGGCTCAGTGGATAGAGCGTCGGCCTGCAGACTGAAGGGTCCCAGGTTTGATTCCGGTCAAGGGCATGTACCTTGGTTGCGGGCACATTCCCAGTAGGGGGTGTGCAGGAGGCAGCTGATTGATATTTCTCTCTCATCGATGTTTCTAACTCTCTATCCCTCTCCCTTCCTCTCTGTAAAAAAATCAATAAAATGTATTTAACAAAAGAGAGAGAGAAAAAGAGAGATAGTGATCTTCATCTGGCCCAAGAGACTGTTATATTTAAGTACATCTATACTTAAGAAAAAGGGTAGATAAAACAGGAAAAAAAGTGCTACTTTTCAAACACTAATATAGGGAGTGATAAAGAGAGTGGCAGTTCTAATAAGTAGAGATGCTCAAGTTGAACTTGAATGACTCTTCGTTGAAGCCATTTGAACACTGAATGGGGGTATGGAAGAACAGGTGGCACTAACAGCTAACATCACCCAGTACTTTACATGTTCCAGCCTTTGTTCAAAGGGCTTTACACATTTCACATACTTTCACAGCATTCTTATGAAGCAGTCAGTGTCAGGAAAATATATACTATGGACCAAGCATTGAACTGATTGTTTTATATGTTATATTATCCATAATTCTCATAAGAGTACTCATGACAATTGCATTATTGATCTTGTTTTTTAAATGAAGAAACTGAGGCACAGAGATATTTAGTTACTTGCATGTTGGCATATGTCAAGTAAGACTGGAGCCAGAATGTGCAAAGATAATAAAATCCCCAATTTGAGCTTTTTCATCACTACTACACCAACAGTCTGGGTGCATTTTTATTCTTTTTCTATTGATTCATTTTTAAATTTATTCATGTTTATGGAATAATCTTCCATGTGGTATGTAACTTCTGAGGATATAATACCTGTCTTCTGGGGAAGTCTGAAGCCCATTTAATAGAACACACATGGAGAATTTTTCTCTTAAAGAAACATTCTTAACTCTGTTTAACCCAATGTTTTCCATCTTTATCTTTCCAAAGATACCACTTCGTTTACCACACCTATTAATGTGATATAAGAATAGGGTATAGAGGAGGTGCAAGTTTCATGGAAAGATAAGACTTGGATGTTAAAGATGTCAACGAAGTTAGCTTTAGGCAGGCACTCTCTGTGGGGCCCTGTCTGCTCTTTGGAGTGCCTCCTTCAAATTATGTAAGTCCCCTCTGATGCCTGGGACTGATGAGGCTGCAGTGTCATCTCTGCAGAGACAGGACTCCTGCGGACCTTAATCCCTGTTTATCTCCTTCAAGGTGTGTTTTGACCCTTTACATCCCTTGCCATAAATCAGTTTGACCATATGTGCTGAGCAGCTCCAGGACTTGTACCTATGAGGGTTGTCTCAGGGCCCCAAGGATGGGCTGGGATCAGGAAGGGTGAGCTGGTGATTCAGCACAGCACTGCTCTCCTGGGATCAAGTGAGTTTGGGCCTCTAGAATGATGCTGACATGCTGTTTTGGGGTGATGCTCACTCTCATCAGACATAGGATGAGTTCAAGATAAATTCAGGGCTCTGGTCTATGACAGCCCTGACTTGAGATTACATGTGTGGCTAGTGAGACAGTTCTCGTCTATTTGTATCATGACCACAGACAAAGTCAGTACAGGTGGTGACAGGTGTCCTGCATACTATGTATCCCTTGCCATTGGCTCCCAGGGCAGTCCCTCCAACCCCCTAATAGGCTGTCACATGTCAGAAAGCCCCATGTGCTTGTCATGTATACCTGCTCTGAGGGGTTTTGAGACCAAAACATCATAACATCAAGGATCTTCTTAGACCTACGTATTTTCTCACATGTGATCGGTGTGGTAATGGTGTTCTCTTAGGTTAGTCTTAAGCCCTGCCAGAAATGATAGAGAAAGAATTTGTACAAATGGGACTGTTCTTGCCTGGGCATAGGGATATCACCCAGCTTTCTGCTTGTGGCCATATGTAGCAGCTGTGCTGTTGACATTAAAAGAAATCATATTGTAGAATGCGGTGATTACAGCCTAAATATTTCAAGGGGCATTGTTTGAAGATGTGTTTTTGTAGATTTATATTATAAAATTCCACACAACAAATTAAACATGACTAGAAAATGAATTATTTTCCCCATTCTCTTGCATTCTCTGGGTAAGATATGCATTTGTGTTTGAGCATCAACAAAAACCCATAAACTTTGAGTTATCAGGAGTTAGCGTTCATGAATAAATGATGCTGTCCTATATAATGATTTAATCAGCATTAAATAGATGTATATTAGGCAAAGACCTAAAGATTTATATTAGGCTGAAAGATTTATATTGTTTCAGTACAAACAGATGCTAATGCACTGTGACACTGTGAGAAGTAACAACATTTCTGTCCTTTTTTCATAGTTACAGTTTTAAAATTAACCAGGAATAATATACATGAAAATAAAGAATATGAAGGGTTGGTTCCTGGCCATGAAAAAAAAAAGAGAAAGTGCTTACAATTAGTGAAGAATCTTCCCATGCATTTAATAAGGCAGTAAACAAATGCATTAGCCCCTCTTCTCTATCAGTTTTTCCACACCTTCATCAGTCTATTACTAAACTTCACTTGAACCAGTGGGTCTTGGAGTAACTTTTGAAATCAAGTTGTTTACAAAGTAATGTGTCCCTGAAAAAACCTGTTGGTCTATGGCCATGTATAGATAACCCTGATAAAAATTGTAATGTTTTAACTATTTAGGGAAATTTTTTCATGTCTATTATTTTCACGTTGCTTATCTTCAAGAAATATGAAGACACTATATTGCATTTATTGATCTCTTATTTATAAGACATTGTTTCTATTTTATTTTCCCAATACCATTATAAAATAAAAGAAATAAAAATAAAACAGTGCTAAGAACAAAAAAAGACATGATTTCTAATTTCAAAAGACTGATTTGCATCTATACTTATATATGTATCTCCCACTTGACAAGTATCTTTGCATTTCAGTGACACTTGGGAATTTTATGTCTTATATTTAGGCAATATATGCAGCTTGTCGGCTCCATGATAAGGACTTTGAAGCAAATTTTTAAATTCATACTCCAGCAATATTTATGCCCCTGTCAATTGTATTCATGTTTCATTAGTGCAGTCTCATAGCACTGCTTTGCTACAACATTTTCAGTACAGAAATATTTGTGCAATAAAATATATGTTATGGATCTGTAATATTTCCGCAAGGAATGGTAGCTACCCAGAGACTTGTGAAAGTCATTTGACATCAAGGACTTTTCCTAAATGTCACTGCTCAGGAAGAAAGTGCCCCATATTTGAATGAATAATGGAAAGAATTATGTCCAGGAGTATGGCACATTTCAGGAAATTGAAAAAGATTGATGTAGCCATTGTCAAGAGCAATGTCTGCCGGTTACCATGAACTATGCTATGATGACTCCATGTAGCGTTGATTATGGAACACATCTATATATTCTCCAGCCTTCCAACCCTCACCCCTGAATTAAATGGTATAAGCCTGTTGTTTTTGACCTGTTGTCAGACAACACTTCATCCTCTGATTCTCAGCCATGGGTATACTTAATATCATCTCAGAGGCTTCATACAAATGTGGATGTTTGGTCTCCATTCATAAACTGCTGAATTGGGATCTCTAGAGGGTGGTCTGAGCAGGTGTAATTTTTTTAGTATTTCACTGGTGATTCAGATGGACACCCTAGGTTAGGAACCATTGGGTTAATAAAAATCTAGAATTTTCCTGAACTACTGAAAAAATAGTACTCTTCTTTCACCTTAATTCCTTTTTCCCATTTTTGTTTATTTCAGTAAAATACACATAAGAAAATTTATTATACTAAACATTTTTATGTATATAGTTCAATGGTTTTAAATACATTCATATTGTTGTACAACCATCACTTAATTTTCAAAAAACTTTTTATAATGCAATACTGAAGATCTATTCCCATTAAAAAAGAACTCTCCATTTCTCCTTCCCCAGCCCCTGACAATGACCACTTACTTTCCATGTCTATGATTTTGCTACTTTCAGTACCTCACATAAGTGTAATCATATAGTATTTGGCTTTTGAAACTGGCTTATTTCTTTTCCCATAATGTCCTCAAGGTTCATCAATGTCAGAATTGTCTATCTTTTTTAATGCTGCATAATATTCCACTATAAATACATATCCCACATTTTGTATATCCACTAATTTGGCGATGGACACTTGGGTTGCTTCCACACTTTTGCTATTGTGAATCATGCTGCCATGAAAAGATTTCTCTGAGACCCTGCTTTCGATTGTTTTGTTTATGTAGCCAGAAGTGGAATTGTTGCATCATATGGTAATTCTATTATTAATTCTTTGTTAAATGTTATTATTTTTCATACTAATTTTTATTAATATAGCATTAATTATTAATACTGTGATCAGAAACAAACCATCAGCTATCAAAGCACAGGTCCTTGAAATTTAGGGATAGGTCCATTTTTGCCCACCATAGCTCCCTTAAGCTGGTGCAAGCTGATCCAGGAACATGTACACAGCTGCCTCTCAGTGGGCTGAGGAATGAGGGCTGGATAGCTGCTGAGAACTGTGCTAAGAGCTGAAATTGATAAAAAATTAACCATAATTTACCATCCTTTTCCCCCCAGAAGTTGCAAGCCTTCAGTATACTCTGGAGTTCCAACTGGAACAGACAGCATGTGCCAGTGCAGTTGTTGTCTAGTTGGAGAAACAAATTTCTTGTGCTATGTCACCTTTTTTAGGGTGAAATCCTTCTTAATTGGGTCATCACTGGGTTTTGTGGGTTTTTTTTAACATTTTTAAAAATATATTTTATTGATTTTTTTACAGAGAGGAAGAGAGAGGGATAGAGAGCTAGAAACATCGATGAGAGAGAAACAATGATCAGCTGCCTCCTGCACACTCTCTACTGGGGATGTGTGAGCAACAAAGGTACAGGCCCTTGATTGGAATCGAACCCAGGACCCTTAGTTTGCAGGCCGATGCTCTATCCACTTATCCAAACCGGTCAGGGCATCACTGGGGTTTAAACCAGGTTGTCATCAAAATTTCTTGTGGCCAGGCCGGCATGGCTCAGTAGTTGAGCGTCGACCTATGAACCAGAAGGTCACGGTTTGATTCCAGGTCAGGGCACATGCCCGTGTTGCAGGCTCCCTCCCCAGTGTGGGGCATGTAGGAGGCAGCTGATCAATGATTCTCTCTCATCATTGATGTTTCTATCTCTCTCTTCTTTTCCCTTCCTCTCTGAAATCAATAAAAATATATTTAAAAAAATTTCTTCTGGATCACCTTTCTTAGCTCCCAGCAGCCTCTCTTCATTTTATTCCCCTGTACTTTTAAAATGAGAAATTTGTCTAATTCTCTAGCCTTCAAATCAATAAGAGCTCTGTTTTAGCAACATACTGCTCATATGTGATGTACATATAAGTCATAAATTAACATATATCAGTTTTACCCAGTGACAAGCAGATTCTATCCAATTGTTAGAATGAAACAACCCACTCAGTTGCCTATTCGGGCCACTTCCTTTTTTTCTGAATCAACAATTTAAATTTACTTGAATATCCTGAGTAAATCTAATATAAAACACATTCTTTTATGAGAGGTGTAGCTCCTCTGAGATATAAGATTATAAATTACTTGTAAATATCATCTATCCTTATACCTGAACGATCTACAGTTCTTCTCCCAAGAGTGTTATTAAAGAACCCCTTTTCAAAAGAAAACAAGACTTATGGGCAGATATTTTGAAATTTTTTATTACAGTGTTATATAAATCAACTTTTGATGCAACACTTTTTGAGCATTTTTGAAAACATTCTCCCTTGAAGTCTTTCATGTAAAAAACCATTTTATTGATTTAAAATTATGTGTCTAAAATACTTTTCCCTTTTATTTTACCCATTAAATGCAATAATGACACGTCTATATTTTACCACTGGGCATATTTTCATATCTCGGAACTACTATTGGAATATTCTTTCTCTTAAAAAATATATATTGAATGGCATAACAACTAACTGGTTTATGAGTGAATGATGGCATTGAAGTCCTTCTTTACGTAAAAGCGATAACCAAAAACCAAAAACTTAACATTTGAGCAGTTTCATTACAAATGTATGCATCTGTGCATATATATGCAAATGAATATACCCAAAATGATCTACCTGCACATTCACCAATTATTACTATTTCAATCCAGTAATGTGCTATATTTTACATATAGTAGTACTATAGATAGTAACTATATATACCTACATATCTGACATAGTATTCATGAACTCAGGAAACTATAGCGAGGTTTTTTTTGTGGCACATTTCAGACAGGACTTCTAAGAGTGATGCAGATCTATAGCACTTATTCCCTGTATTAGAAAGCATAGTCACTATTTCTCAGGATATAGTCTTTCTGACTTAGGCTCTGTGGATCTAGGAAGCAGAGCTCTGCATTGATAATAATACATTAAAAATGTATCCACATGTAAGAAGTCATCATAGGGATTTAGGTGGACCAAAGTTTATTTTAGATAGAACCCTCTAAGACAGTGTTCGGCAAACTCACTAGTCAACAGAGCCAAATATCAACAGTACAACGATTGAAATTTCTTTTGAGAGCCAAATTTTTAAAATTTAAACTATATAGGTAGGTATATTGTTATTAACTTAATTAGGGTACTCCTAAGCTGGCCTTTGCTAAAAACTCAAGGGGCCAAAGAGGCACATGTGGCTCGTGAGCTGCAGTTTGCCAACCACTGCTCTAGGATGAATGCATGTGAAGAGGGCAGAACTGCAGGCAGAAGATTTGTCAGGATATTTTTGTTACTCCAAGGAAGTCATAATGAAGACCTGAATCAGGGCAGCGGCAAGCGGCAGTAGGTGTTGAGGGAAATCAGATGAAAAATTATGTCCCTTCCATCTATCACCCCTAATTCAGGACAACCGGCATTTATGAATCACTTACTGTGGGCTGGGTCTCTGACACCACACCTTGTTGAGAGTAGACAAATGGGAGAGGATGGGGGATATTTCTTTTTAAGGTCCCAAGCATGACGGAGGCTTATTAGTGGGTAGCTATATCCATGTTCTGATCCATTTCACCCACATTATTTCCTCTCGTATTAACTTTACTGCACCATCATCACCCTGGGTCTGCTCTCCACTCATCTAGTAAACAGACATTAAAAAGCTAATTAGGTGGCTATCTTACCGATGTCCAAGACCAGCTTCATTATCTCAATTAGGATTTGATTTATCAATTAGCTGTAGAACTGATAGTTCCAGAATCACTGTGCATTGCAATGTGGCAAAATTTAATTACAGCACAAGCTATTAAAAGCGCTTAGAAAAATGCTATGAGATTAAATAATAATAAAATATCTTGAAATGTAACTATTACAAAGCCTTTAGCACACATTTTTAACAATGCCAAAGCAACAGAATTGCCATATTAAGGAAGGATGGTCCAATTGATGCAAATAGCTTATTTTAGT
Source organism: Plecotus auritus (assembly GCF_963455305.1). Taxonomy (NCBI): domain Eukaryota; kingdom Metazoa; phylum Chordata; class Mammalia; order Chiroptera; family Vespertilionidae; genus Plecotus; species Plecotus auritus. The sequence goes on along the minus strand of NC_137783.1, from coordinate 144,252,565 downwards.
TTCTTAAATAGGAAGTGGATCCCAATAAATAATTCAAAAATAAAATATATATAAAATTATACATTGAGAAGTCACTGTTGTGCATGTACTAGTATGCGTCTTCCAGTTAATACTTTTATAGCACTTTAATTTTTAAAATACTAGTACTTTTTATTTTTTTCAAGTATACTTGATGTGCAATATTATATCAACTTTAGGTGTACAACCTAGTGATTAGGCATTTATATAACTTATGAAGTGATCACCCCCAAAAATCTAGTACCCACCTAGCACCATATACTAGTATAGTTATTACAATATTATTGACTATAGTAGGCTGTACTTTATATCCCCATGACTGTTATGTAACTGCTAATTTATAGTTCTGAATTCCCTCACCTCTGTCACCCATCCTCCCAACTGTCCTCCCACCTGGCAAATGTCAAAATGTTCTCTGCATCTATGAGTCCGTTTCTGTTCTGCTTACTTGTTTATTTTGTTTTTAAAATTCCACATAGATATGAAATGCTATAGCATTTGTCTTTCTCTGTCTGGTTTATTTCACTCAGCAATATGCCCTTTGAAACCTGCTCTTCCCCTCCCCCCCTCAAGTTCATGTGGCATTTTTGGATTGCTCCTGACAGTAAAGATATGAAGAAAAAAATGTTTGCTCATTTTAATGTGTAGAACAAAGACACATTTCAATGAAGTTCTGAATTATCATACCTCAAACACCTGCAAAAACTACTCTATGAAAAACTTAATTTATCTTTGAAAAATCCTCTGATTAAAAAAAAATCTGCATTGCAGATAAACAAATGGTCTATATCTTCCTCTGCAAGTGATGTTGTGAGATAGGGACATGCTTGCTTTATACAGTGGGATGCTGTAAACAGTGTTTTTCTTAAACTCAATTTTTTGTCAGAGCATCCTCTATCATAGCAGAAAAAATAAGCCCAATGTATCTTGGTAATTGTTAGTGATGAACGTTAGTAACTGAGCTGACAATGGAAACTCACACACACACACACACACACACACACACACACACACACAGGTATTTAGGAATTTATGCTTCTCTGATACAACTTATTTGTTGTTTTCTTAAAGTAGGAAAATAATATTATGGGAAGTTTTAGATGACTGTTTTTATTCAAACCAGTTGTTTTCCTGAGACGTGTACCAAATGCACAAAACCATTAGTGAGAATATTTTAGACTCTACTAGTATTGTATTGGTTCTCTGAGTTTTAAGAAAGTTGACCCTGGAATATCCATTCACCTTCTTCTCACATTGATATTAGAACTCCAGCAGAGCTCAGCAAAAGCAGTTCTTTCCCAAGATATTTAATTATTCTCTAATTGGTGGTCCAGGTTGGCCTATTCTCTGTTTTAACAGAGCTAAAATAAATCAGCAGTTTATAATTTAGACAAGTCCATATACCCCAAAATATGGTTAAAGCATTCTTTAAATATCACTTTCTCATTTTCTTCATATGTCACTTGAAATATCAATGTTAAAGGGAACAATCTAAAACAATCTGTCATACAATTACAGATCAGGCATTGGATGTATTTTGCTACCTTCTCTCACCCATTTTCAGAGAGCCTGGACTCATGGTCCCTTCTGTGGGGATATTAGACTGTGGGACCAGGCTTTTGTAGTCCAAAATGCTTGACTACTTAATATAGTCAACTACCATTTTTATTTCCGTGCCCTACGTAGGCAACAAGGTTTTCTACTTAGAGAAAGAAGGGTTCTAGTGCATCTCTGTTGGGTTCTTAAACTCAAAAATCATGTTAAGCTTGAGCTGGGAGTCAATTTTGGCCCATATGTCAATGATATAGTCAAAGCTGTTTTTAAAAAAAAGCAGGAGAATAAAGAACATGGTAAGTGTCTTTGAGAGAGAATAAGATGGAGAGAATTTTTCCCTGAATCATTTATTGGTTTCAGTCTCTAATTTGGTCACTGCACTTCCTGCCAAGTTTGATGAGATGCTCTTAGATTTCTCCAGTGTATTTTCTTTTGTTTTGTTTTTTTCTTTTTTTTCCAAGTCATTTAAGTTGGTTGAAAGTGTCACCAGCCAAACTTTATTTCATACATGTGTCTTTACCTTGAAGATTTTAATTATTCCACTGGAATTAAGCAATTTGACTCATGTTTAGTTTAATTTGTTTTCAACAACTCTTATACAAGTGGTGATTTAGGAAGTGATGCCCTTTTCTTAGATAAATGAAAACACATTTCAATACTGATAAAAGCCCAATAGCAGGACACTGATTAATTAAGCCCCTGATTGAATGTCATGCATTCTTTAGAAGCTAGGAGTCTGAGAGCTCCCTTATAACATTAAAGAATGCTTGGAATGACATCTAATTAAATGCATAGTTCATTAAAATAGGTAGGATGATGAACACACAATACAGTGTACAGATGATGTGGTGTAGAATTGTACCCCTGAAACATGTATATTTTGTTAGCCATTGTCACCCCAATAAATTCAATAAAAAGGAAAAAAAAAGAAAAGAAATTCATTGAAGTAAAGTGAACCACAGAGAAAACATTCACTTATGCAATTTGCTTAACTACCATTTTTATAAAAACCTATCCAATCTCCATTAAACAGAGGAGGAAACTGAGGTCCGAGAGGATAAATATTTAGCTCACGATTAGAGCTTGTAAGTTGATTCCCCCACCAAAAATAATTTTGAAGAAAAGTTAATGAGAAACACATTAAGTGAAAATAGGTGGAATAAAAAAAAGTAAAATTGTTGGATAAATATATTTAATTTTTACTACAATTTTATTTATTACTGTCATCAAAAGCATAGTAAAAATTAAAATGTTCTCAACTATGCAAGCACGTACATCTCTTTTTACATTTAAAAATAAAAATAAAATTTATAACATGGAAATCATGAACGATTTCGAAAAACTGGTTAATTTTTGAAGATAAGAAAATAGGCGTTGTTTATCAGTTTTGAAAATAGAAGTACTGTTGCAGCTATTTCTTCTATTACTGTCATTCCTAGGCCATCAAGCCTATGACTGCGCAACTTATGGGGGCCACGCCAATCTCCCCTAAGTCCCTCTCACAGAGCTGCTGGAGCTGTCACTTGAAGGAGCATGGCTGCAGCCGTTTTCTGCTCCCTGAACTGCATAATCATGAGTCAATGTAACTTAATCTCCCCTGATCAAAGATGGACCCCTGTACAGACTGCTGATGCCCTTTAAGGAAGTTTAAGTAAAGGCTAGTCAATTATCTGGTCTTCAAGAAGGAAATGATTAGATTCAGCCTGGGTAAAAGAAAAAAAAAAAGAGAAAAAAAAAGTTAAATCTAAAGAGAGGACCTATCTCTTTCTCTGTTTTCTTCATTGTTTGCAGGTCTTCATAAACTGATTAATCATAAATTATTAATGTCAGTAGGGCTGAGATGCATTCTGTCTTCATTTATTGAAAGGTATCTCTCAAGCGTCCTGATGGTGGTTTTAACGAATAAGCCAATAGGGCTGGCATTTGCACAAATACACGGGCACTCTGCTGCCAAGCTAATTACTAGCTATAGGCATTGTCATATGAGAATATCTATATTAGGTTAAAATTAAATAACATTAACATTTTAATTCACTGATCACACTAGCCATATTTTATTTTTTTTCAAATCTTTATTGTTGAAAGTATTACAGATGTTTCATGTTTTTCCCATTGACCCCTCCACCCTGCACCCACCCTCTCCCCACTCCAGGACTTTGGTTAATCTCTTCCCACCCTCCTATCTTCCCTCTGACATTCATCAGTCTGTTTCATGTTCCATGTCTCTGGATCTATTTTGCACATGTACCATATCTAATGGCACAAAAACTAGACTGCAGCTGTAGTCACTTTTCCTTTTTTTCTGTTCAACCTGAACTTTGATGGATCATAAACAGCCACTGGGGAGTGGGTGGAAGGAGACCAAGAGAGGAAGTGAAGACTGGCCATACCCAGTTCTGTCCTTCTGTTTCCCACTGTGAAAAGGGGATAAACTGTTGGAAGGGGAGAAAAACACACAACTTTATATTGGATAGAGAGTCAAGTTTAATTTTACACTAGGGGTGGACTTTTTATTACTGAACAACTAAGAAGCAGAAGAAAAAATGGGAGAATGACCTGGGATTTCACCTAGGGATGTTATAAGGAAAAATAAAGTTTGCTTTTGATTACACCTGCCAAATCAGTTATATCTCCCTGGTGAATCTTTTGTGTCTGCTCGATGCCACATGAGATCACATTAAAAGTTCTGAATTGTTTCCTCTCCCACTTGTAGACAATATGATTCCTTTTAAAATCAAATCATGACTATGATTTATATAAATATGTCAAAATGAAGAGAACTTTTTTGTGGGAAAGTAGGGGTGTCTATATGAATGGCTGTAAACGTATTTGCTCCCAAATTGCTACTTAAAGTATCCTATTTGGCCCTATCTGGTTTTTCTCAGTGGATAGAGCATCAGCCTGTAGACTGAAGGGTCCTGGGTTCGATTCTGGTCAAGGGCACGTACCACGGTTGCAGGTTTCTCCCTGGCCTGGGCCCTGGTCAGGGTGCATGCAGGAGGCAACCAATTGATGTGTTTCTCTTAAATCAATATTTTTCTCTGTCTTCCCTTTCTCTTTCACTCTCTAATAAAATGGAAAATATTCTAAGGTGAGGATTAAATAAATAAATAAATAAATAAATAAATAAATAAATAAAATAAAGTATCCTATTTGTATATCTCAACCTCAGTTACCATGAGGAATTAAGGTAGCTGTAGAGAACAATGTATTTCCTAGAAAGTTTGCAAATATTCTATTTGATGTCACTATATGCAGAGAGAAAGGGATTTGATTGGATGGCAAGAGTGTCTTGTAAACCTTGTATATTGAAACAGAAAAGCACATGCTAGGAACTTTCTCAGCAGAGCCAGTGTGTCGGTAATAGCTCCCTATTCAAAGTGAAAAGTCCGGGCCCTATTCCCAGCTCTGCCCCCAAAGCTGCCACATGATTCAAGCAGCTCTCTTAGCTACTCTGAGCTTTCTGCACAAATGAAGTTTCCTCCTTCAGCGATTTCCAAATTGTACACCAGCACACGAAAGGCCTTCTTCTACAAATGTTGCTATAAGTCACTTCATCTTCTTACAAGAATCTATATCAAATGGTTTTCAGTTTAATTCCTCAATCAACTAAATACCTACCTACCATCAAACCCAGTTAGAATATTTGTATCCTCAATCTCTGATCAGTGACTTGCAGCATTTAATACTTGCCAGGTTGTCTTATGTAACTGAGAAGAGAATATAATATGCATAAAATAGCTATTTTGAGTATTAAAAGGTAATAATAACTTTGAAAATATTAAAGACAATGAGTGCCTTATACAGTATCTCTATAATACCACCCAACCAGTTTGATTTTTTTGGCACTGAAATGATTGTTTTAAAAATTGATCATTCGAATTGACCTGCTACTTTGATGTTGTAAGAGTACAATCTGTGTTACTCTGAGGGTATGTTTCCTATTGAAGGCCATTGACCCACAGAAAATACATCAACTGAAAGCTGCTCAACGATGACATCACTTATAAGCAATCCATTTCTCTTCTAAAATAAGAAACAGCATATTACTAAATGGTTATTTATATACAGAATATACATAGTCTAAATTCATTACTTTAATAGCATTATAGTATTAAAAGAAAGAGAGAATATCGGAAACATAAAAAGAAAAAAAAATAGCATATATGTCAAAGAACACTGCACAAAGGCCAGATGAGAGAATCATGTATCCATACATTCAGGTAAAAGGGAAAAGAGGATTGGAGATATTAAAACACACACACACACACAAACAATCATGTAGATTGAATTCTGTGTGTTTGTGGGTGGGTGGGTGGGATGTGGGGGTGTGTGGTGTGTATCCACATACTTATAAGAAGTATAAGAAGGCAACTAAATGGAAAATGCTTTTCTATATAGCAGCATTGTTCCCTTGAATAACAGCACCTTATTACAGTTCTTATCTAAAGGCATGTTTATTCTCATTCTTATAGGAGTAAAAGAAAAAGACTATCTCTTTGCCCATGTATTGTGAGAATTTAAGTCCCCTGGCTGATACCCTCCAACCACTACCCACACTTGACAAGTGAGCCAAATATCAGGCAGGCCAGTCAGCAGTTCCTGGAGCAAAGGAAAACAAATAACCTATCCAAGCAGGAATATTTTCAAAAACCTTTCTTTTCTATAATTGGCTTGTCCCAAATACCATGTTTAAGAAACCCTGCAGTGTGCACAAAGATTAAAAAGTGACATTCTCAATGGACAGCTATCTAAAGTTATAAGTTCACAAGTCAAGTTTATATAGAAAGGATTTATTTAGAAAGGGAAAATGTTGGAGTTTGGATTGCTTTAAAATTCAAATCAGTCACTTATTAAACATTTAATTTTAAGTAGATTTCTTAAGAGTTCTGACTTATTTTCTTGTCTTTAACATGAAGATAATATAACTCAAGTGGGTCATTGTGAGGATTGGAGCTGATATATGCATAATATATGCAACATAATATCTGTAACATATATGTATAATATCTGCTTCTACCAGTAAGAGGTAGAAGCAACACTTGGCATCTGTTATATTTTACATATAATGGAGCACAGGAATTTTCAACAATTTCTTTATTTTGTAAATGAAGATGATAGCTTTATTATTAATGTCTAGTTTTTATTTAATTATATATACACACACATATAAACACAAATATGTAATATACTAGGTAACTCCTGGTAAGAGACATTTTAAGAGACCTAATAATTAGTTCACTATTGTTCTCTGAGCATATTATAAAATTAAATTCTGGGTATGACAGTTTGTGAATTTATTATCAGTCTTTGACTGAAAGTATCAAAGGAATCTCTAGCAAGGTAAAGCCACATATATTTCCTTTTAACTTCTGTAAAAATTCCCCTATTTATTATTTTCTCTCTCTTCTTAAATCTCCAAAGTATATTTTAAATACATTTACCTCCTTGTAAATTAAGCAAAAATAAAATTTCATGCTTCATTCAAATGGATCATTTCCATATGTGTGTGTGTGTGTGTGTGTGTGTGTATTTCCTATCTAATAAAAGAGTAATATGCAAATTGACCATCACTCCAACACACAAGATGGCCACCCCCATGTGAACACAAGGTGGCTGCCACAAGATGGCAGGCAGGGGTGGGCAGTTGGGAGGGACCTGGCCTGCAAGAGAGGGCAGTTGGGGGCAACCAGGCCTGCAGGGGAGGGCAGTTGTGGGGGACCAGGCCTTCAGGGGAGGGTAGTTGGGGGTGACCGGGCTGGCAGCAGAGGGCATTTGGGGGTGACCGTGCCAGCAGTGGAAGGCAGTTGGGGGTGACTGTGCCGGCAGGAGAGGGCAGTTGGGGGCGACTGGGCCAGCAGGGGAGGGCAGTTAAGAGCAATCGGGCCAGAAGGGGAGAAGTTAGGCGCTGATCAGGCTGGCAGGGGAGTGGTTAGGGGGTGATCAGGCTGGCAGGCAGAAGTGGTTAGGGGCAATCAGGCAGGCAGGCAGGCGAGCAATTGGGAGCCAGCAGTCCTGGATTGTGAGAGGGATGTCCTACTGGCATAGGGCCTAAATGGGCAGTTGGACATCCCTCAAGGGGTCCCAGATTGCAGAGGGTGTAGGCTGGGCTTAGGGACACCCCCCCCCCCACCGTGCACAAATTTTGTGCACTGGGCTTCTAGTATATATATTAGATAACCTTTCATGTAAAAATATGAGTATATAAATATCTCCCCAGGTCTATTATTGTGGTTTTTCTTTCCTCTGTATTATAAGAGGATACTTGCTTGCAACTCCATGCTACCAAACTTCTTTTCAGGTTAACCTTTATCCTGTTGCAAGAAAAGCAACATTACTCTGTTAGAACCTCATTAAAGATAATCAGACTTTTGCTCCAACATTGATCTCTCTCTCTCTCTCTCTCTCCCTTCCTTTTTTTGTTTTGTTTTCTTTTCTTTATTGATTAAGGTATTACATATGTGTCCTTATCCCCCCATTGGACCCCCCCGCCACACATACACACTCAGGCCCTCTCCCCCCTGGTGTCTGTGTCCATTGGTTAGGCTTAAATGCATGCATACAAGTCCTTTGGTTGATCTCTCCTCCTTACCCCCACCCTCCCTTCCCTTCCCTCTGAGGTTTGACAATCTGATCAATGCTTCTCTGTCTCTGGATCTGGTCACGATTCGGTGCTCTCCCTTCCTTTTGTTTCTAAAAATCAATAAAAACATTTAAACAAATTAAAAACAATAAAAAATCAAATTCAGCTACTAAATATGGTCTAGTCTTTGGGAAACTTACCATCAGCTGGGAATGTATGCATTGTGCAATGCAAATTTACTTTTGAATAGTAAACATGTATGTGATGGTACATGTCCATGAGTGCCCTTCAAAGCACCAGGGGCATTAATTTGGGGGCTAAAAATAACTTTTAGCTAACATGCCAATTCACAAATGTGGAACTCATGAATAATAAGGATCAATTGCATACAAGGTCATATTTTGATGTGTTTGCCTTTACCTATATAATAACTATGCTTCCTTTACCTACATAATAAATATGCTTCTAGAAGCAGACACAGATACTGCCCCATCCCCTACAGTACGTGATCCAGATATACTGGAAGAGAAAAACACTCTCTTTATAAAACTGCATTGAAAATAGCTGCATTTGTTCCTTGGGAAATGAAAGATGACACCATACAGGGAAATTGATTTGCAACTGCCATGGACTATATAGCCAATTAATCAGAGGTCCATGGAAAATCTTACATAAGGTTGTATAGTGGTCCACAAAAAACTGTCACTGCCTTTTGTAAAAAGTGTATGAATAGATTTTGCTACTATACCAGTCTCTCCTGTAACAGAATATGATTTTAAGGTACATGAACCTCTTTTTATTTGAACTTAATTTAGACTCTATTTGAAATCAAAGTTTGTGCAGCAAAATCCACAGTCATTCTGAAACATCTTCAAATACTTTTTATATCCGTGTATCTCCTTCTTCATTTGTACCCCCACTGTTAAATGAATTCTTTTGACAATCTACTGTCCACTGAGATTAAAGTCTCAGGACTGGTTTATTTAGAAGAACAAAGGATGAATAGAAATAGTAACTTCATGGAGAGATCCTTTGCAGACGCACTAGCTTCATTTCTTCTGCTACTTTCTCATGCAGGAAATATATTTGGATTGTTAGAATATGAAGGCTCTGTTGTTGTTTTTAACCTTAATATGGAAATGAATTTCTGACTCAGGGATATGCTGTCAACTTTTTAATTTATTTGTCTTCTTCCATATACATTCCTGTGAGTCTTTTATATCCCTGCTTAGTCTCTCGTGGAAATATATTATTTATAGTGAACAAGGAGCTGACACTCTTCCTACAAATCACTTCATTTTAAAAAATAAGGTAGAGGAAAAAGACATGTTTACTAGAAAGACCAGCTTTCTGAGCTAAGCATTTGGTTTTCTCCTGTGTATTTTTTTCTGTGCTCCCATTTCTGAATCAAAATGAGAAAAAAAAATACTACAGAAAAGATTTATTGCTCTAGCCAACATTTTTAAGCTATTCAGACAAATCTTGAAAAATGACATAAAATTTATAAAGATCCAAATACCTAAGTCTGTTTGAAGGGGCCGATGAAGCATTTAGTGTAATGGGCTTGGACAAAAGGAAGAATTGCTTAATATTCCATCTTTTATTGGAGCATTCCATGGTCCCGTAGAGCAAATTGTTCCATAAGCTGAGATTTCCTCCCAATATTTATTATCGACATTTTCCTGGAAACACTCTGTAGAAATAAAGGTGAATGATTGGTGAGGCTGGATAACATAAGATTGTAGAATGGCCTAGATTCTACCCATAATTTCATCTTTCCAAATCTGTCTGCAGACATTTCTTCACAGAATTTGTGTGTGTGTGCTATAATAAAAATACCACTTTACTAGGAGTAAATATTTTGCACTGCTGTTTTGCATTCTTGAATTTTGCACCTTGAATTTACTAGCTGTTTGACTTTGGTCAAGTCATTTTACCTCTCTGGCCTCAGTTTTCTTAGCTGCTTTAATGGATATAATAGTGAATTTCTGTTTTGTGGTTTAGAATTTTAGTATTAAATGGATGAGGCTCTATAAAGTTTAACCTGATTGACAGGTATAGAATTCTGAATATTTAAGCAAAGTTTTTGAATGATTCTCACCATAGAAATGAAATAAAAATGTTTAACCAAATATTAAATTGAAATTTTAAATGAATCTTTAAAAGAGAAAAATCTATCCCCATCACCACCACCACCAATCACAATATGTAAACTTTCCAAAAGAAATTAATCAAAATTGGTGGTATGGCCCTGGCTAGTGTGGCTCAGTTGGTTGGAGCTTCGTTCCATACACCAAAAGGTTGCAGGTTGGCTTCCTGATCAGGGCACATACCCACGTTTTGGGTTCCATCCTGTTAGGGTTTGTGTGAGAGACAACTGATACATGTTTTTCTCACACATACTAGTAGATGTTTCTCTCTCTCTCTCTCTCTCTCTCTCTCTCTCTCTCTCTCTCTCTCTCTCTCTCCCTCTCTCCCTCTCTCTCTCTCCATCCCTATCCTTCTACCTTCCTTTCTCTCTAAAAATCAATAAAAACATATCCTTGAGCGAGGCTTAAAAAATTGGTGGTATGATTTTTGGAACCTCAGATAAAACAAAGCTACTGAAATGATTTGGAGTTGAAGATACCCTTCTGGAAAGAATAATTGGTCAGTTGTAAGTCCTCATCTCACTTCCTGTGGGAGGAATGGAATAAGCTGATTCTTTTGCTTTGATCTTAGTGAAGGAAGTTTTCACTCAGATCCTTTCTCTGCATCAGAGAATAATAGAGAACTGGTACCTGACTCTTGCCAACAAAAGAAGGATGGCTACAGAAAAGAGGGAGTTGTAATGGGATGAGTTTGCACTTCCAGAATTTGTTGTGGGCAAGGATGTATTAGTGTGTATCCACACTGAAAAAAAATCAGCTTAGAGACATTTTTCTCCCTCCATAAAAGGGCTGCCTATAGAAGTGAGGGAGAGAATACAGAAGCTGAACATGAATACTTAATGCTTTGGGACTGAAAAACAGCAAGTGACCTACTGGACTAGATATTATTATACCCAGGAAAGAAGACATTGCAGTCATGCCCAATGAGAGTCGTAGTTAAATATTAGCCACTCTCAGAGTACAAACCAAATTTTGGGATAAACATATTTAAGGAAACCTTTTCAATGCTCTTATCACTCTTCTCTCCTTAGCTGTCATATTGACACCAAAGGGTTCAGAACAGGCTACCAAGGCAGATGGAGGAGAGGGAGAGAGGCAGCGAAACAAGGGAGAATCTAACTGTCCAACTACTTGTCATTTCCCGCTATACATTTTCATTTGGTATCAGATTTATGCTATAGGAAGGAAAATTTACTGTTCAATCAACTTACCTTTTTTGATTCATATTATTTCTTATAAATTATATATACTGAATAGACAGTATATCTGTGGCCAGGTAACTATCAGACTGCTATTTTCTTGCACAAAGTGCATGGATGTTTAAAGATTTTATCTGATGTCAGGGGAAAACCTTACATCACTGATTAAAGGTAGATGGGGACAGTGGAAGCCAAAAGCAATTAAAGCAAGTTTGTCCTTTATTTCATCTCTTAAATGAGATTCCGTTTGGAAGCTCCACAGACATTCTCATAGTCCCTTTCCTCTTTTCCTAATCACTTTTATCTTTTTCATTTTTCTCACTGTTCATATTTTCTAAAAACCTCTTAATCACTAATCTCCTATCCTTCAAACCTCATCACTCTGTCCTCAGACAAGTGTTATATCTTCTCCTGGTATTTTTCTTTTATTTCTTCATTTCGTGAGTTGACCAAAATTTCTCTCACAGATTCCTCTTTGAGCAATGTCTGAGTGAGGGGTAGGAGATGTATTTCTTGCAGTTTCAAGATTATCTTTGATTTCTGGGATGAGATTGCTCATGTCTCTTATCATATCCAATAATAATTTTATCAAGTGTTTCTATCACATATTTCCACAGTGTTCATCATGCTCGATACACATGCACACCCTCCGAGTACCACTGTCATGACACTATCCAATAAGAACTTTACCCCTTCACCTCTTCCTCTTCCTCTTCCTTCTTTTTTGTCTATTTCTTCATCTTTTTTTCTTCTTCTTCCTCTTCCTCTTCCTGTTTCTCCTGCTCCTCCTCTCTGCTCCTGCCCTCAGGTAGAAACTGATGGTTTCTATTACAGTCTCCTCTAATAAATCATGCAATAAAAGAATAACTAATCTTCCTTTTAGTGAAAGTATCAGTCTGAGAATTGAATATCCAACAATATCTTCGTCATGGAGAGGAAATGAGGAATAAGCAGATCATAAATTTTTATCTTTGCTGTATTTAAAGTCAGTCTGAAATTGACCTTGGAAATGTCAAGGTTTTACCTACCATTAGGTCAGAAATGACTATAGAGGGCATTATGATGCAATGGTCCAATTACATTGACCCAGTCTCCTGATGACAAGTAAATAGAAAATGAAACTTCCAGTTTGAACTTTCAAGGTTGCCTTAGGAAGGGTCTTGTGCTGACACATTGAATTTAGGGAATCTGTGTACTGGTTTCTCTTGTCATTTTTTCCTGTCCGAGGAAGTAGGCATGTCTTACATATGGAGCCATGTCTAAACATTTCCAATAGTCCCCCCCAGCTTGATTCATTAAGGCGTAATTGACAAATGGAAACTTTCAACTTCTTAAGTCCCACAGATATCTATGGCTTGAATTATGTTATTTGGTTCTGATTCTTCATTGAACGACATCTCTGCCTCCCATTGTCCCTGCCCAAGGTTAGATTTACTGACAGTGAGAATTTGCTTGCAATTTAGAGCAGAAATTATGGTTTATTAAAATCTTATTTATTATTTCTGACTATACTTCAACCTGTGTAATTTTAGGTTAAGTGCCTCCAAGGTTCAGAGCTTCATTCCACGGCTTGCTGGCAGACAGCCCACTACTGTAGTTCTTCCATTTGGCGCACGGAGACAGAACAATTCTCCCTGGGTCATTGGCATGCTATATTGAATTCAGAATATGAATTCCAATCTCTGTCCCCCTGTAAAATACTTGTTCTATTCTTATACATAAATGTCAGACTTTATGGATTTGGGTCAACATTGACCTGATGGCAGTCATAGTGAACTCTCACAAGCAGGCTGTGTCTTCACCTCTGAGCCTGTCTTTCCTGCTGTGATTTTTGAGAACTAGTCAAACCATAATTTCAAAATCACTTTATTTGGATCCTAGATCATTCATTACCTGCTACTTCTCAAAGTTTTTCTATTGCTGGTTCCTAAGCCAGCAGTCCCCACACTTTGTTTCTCAGAGAACTGTTAATGTTGCTCCTGCTGATTGTATTTGCAATAATAGACTCCAGCATTGCCTTTGAATTAGCTTGAATAAAACTCTAATTTTAGTCAAAAGCTGTAGTCACACAAAGAGACTTTAATTTGTTAATAAACAGGGAGTGAAAATTATTTTTTCTTCTACTTATTTTTAATGCTATTTTCCTAAGTTAGTGAGCTAATGCATCTGAGTACATTGTTATATGCTTGGAACATCCAGTTTCAAATAATACATAGTTCATGATCTGCAACTTTGAATTATTTTTTTCAAAACATGATTAAGATGTTAAATTATTGCAATAATTACAATGCCTCATAATTTAAAAACCAGATCTATAATTCAAATATCTGACTAAGGCTGGTGTAGAGGAAGGTAAGGGTTTTTTTTTTTAAATATATTTTTTATTTCAGAGAGGAAGGGAGAAGGAGAGAGAGATAGAAATATCAATAATGAGATTCAATGATAGGCTGCCTCCTGCATGCTCCCTACTGGGGATGCGCTTTGTTTAGGAATCAAACCCTGACCTCCTGGTTCATGGGTTGATGCTCAACCATTGAGCTATACTGGTGGGCAAACCTGCTATTCTTGATGTTTAGGCCCTGCCATGTATTCTATATGTCAGGTAATACTAAATTCAACTGGTATGATTTGGCAGTTTTCAGAATCCAATGGTAATTTCCTTCTGTCTCCTTCAACCCTGTGCCTGTAAGTGACAAGTGTGTTTACCATGTTCATGAACGCCTCCTGGGCTTCAGTGTTTGATTTGACCCGAAGAGTTAGGGATTGAAGATTGCAGTACTCTTTTCTTAAGCTGTCTAGTGCATTAGAAATAGGTACTTGTTGAATTCCTCCTGTCATTCATACTATTTTGTGTTAGGGTTAGTTCAGTTCCTCAAACACTGTATTTCTTCCAGGTGACATAATGATACACAAACTAGTACCTTCACCACAGCACACCATTCACTTACAGGTTCCTATCACTGTATATGCATGGATATGTGTAAGACTTTCACTTTCTTCTAATTCTGTGGTCTCCCATACCCAGTGCATAGTGTCATAAGTGTTCTTGGTTGCAAACAACAGAAATTAACTCTGAGTAACTCAAGCAGAAAAGGTATTTGGTAGAATAATTGCAGGTACTTACTACATTGACAGGGTACCTTATAAATGAGGGTTAAACATATAGGGATTGAGGAGAGTAGGCAGTCCAGCATGAAACCTCATTGCACCATAGAATCAGTTTTATTAGTATGTCCTCTGGAACAGCTGCGACAAAGGAGTCTTGACTATGACGTCCACAGAATGAGTACTGTGCTGCCACCAACTCCATTGAGAACTGATGTCAGTACCACCAGTGTTGAGCTGCTTCTCTGCGTCACTTGTTCAATATATAATTTTCCTTGCAGTCATATCTCTTTGGCTGAGATTGTATTAAGTGTATTATGTAGGTAGATAGATATAAATGTAGAAATGTATCCAAGTGTGTGAGTGTAGAGAAATACAGGTAAAGATGATTGATTGATTGATGGATCGATGGATAGATGTTGACGGATGGTTGAGTGTGTGTGTGAGTGTGTGTGTGTGTGTGTGTGTGTGTGTGTGTGTTTGCACATGTATAATCTTCCCATAAATCATAAAATGCTTCAGAAAGTGCATGGTACAGAAGCAGTACTCAAAAATAGGAGACATTGTTAGTCAAAGGGATCAATAAAAGCTAATGTTATTGTTCTCTCCTCTTAGATATAGTTATAATTTATTCCTTAGCTGTTATTCATTGATCTCATCTACTCTGCCCAGCTAAAAGAACTAGATTCAAAGAAAGGAAACATAATAATTCTTTTTTTAAAAAATTTATTGTATTGATTTTTTTACAGAGAGAAAGGGAGAGGGCTAGAGAGTTAGAAACATTGATGAGAGAGAAACATCGATCAGCTGCCTCCTGCACACTCCCCACTGGGTATGTGCCCGCAACCAAGGTACATGCCCTTGACCGGAATCGAACCTGGGACCCTTGAGTCCGCAGGCCGACGCTTTATCCACTGAGCCAAACCGGTTAGGGCGATATAATAATTCTTAACATAAACATGGCCTGTTTGGATCACTTCATTGTTATATATTATATGTTCAAAAGTTATTACATAAAAATATAAGAGATTAAGCAGAAAAAAAAGTATTTGAGTTAAGTAAATGTGCATTATCTGATATTTTCATTGACATACTATAGTGTTTGTGGGTGTCCTTGAAGTAAAAGTCACTTCGAATGCCATATAATTTTGAACAAACTACATAAAAACAAAGATGTGTTTTTGAGTATAAAATATGAAAATAGACATAAGGAAACTCAGAATCTTACAGGTAACACTATGCTGCTTTCCAGCATTTAAATTTTGCTCTGTTCTGTTGCTTTTATTGACATTATTCTGTCACTAATACAGTTTAGTACTGTAAAAAGTTAGAAGAGTACTTTTCATGCAGTTTATTATTTTATCTTTTCACCTTCCAATCTGTCATTCAAAATTATAAAAAAAATTATTTTATTTTATTTTTAATTTCTTTATTGATTAAAGTATCACGTATTTGTCCTCATCCCCCCATTCCCATCCCAAACCCCTCCCCACGCATGCCCCCACCCCCCTGTTGTCTGTGACCACTGGTTAGGTTTATATGCATGCATACAAGTCCTTTGGTTGATCTCTCCCCTTTACCCCCACCCTCCCCTACCTTTCCTCCGAGGCCCAACTGTCTGATCGATGCTTCCCTGTCTCTGGGTCTGTTTTTGTTCATCAGTTTATGTTGTTCATTATTTCCCCCAGATGAGTGAGATCATGTGATACTAGAAATACACTTATAAGAACCGAAAATGAGACAAGCAATAATGGTTATGCTGAGAGGCAAATGAATCAGTCTGTAGTGAGTTTCTTTCTGGGCCAACAGTTCTTTTGAGTCCCAATTTCAACGTCAAACAGTTCCTTATGTTCCTTATGTGTACATGTCAGCAATGATATTTCAGTTCTGGATGGTGGACAAATGGTGGTAATGCAGGTCCGACCCTCTCTGGTTTGGTCCTGGGCAACCTGCAGTGACTCACAGCTGCTGACTGCTGGTATGGCAAGGCATCGTCAGCATCTTCCATCTTTGGACTGTTTCTCTTCTGTCTTCATGGCTGGAGCAGTCCTGTCAATTCCTCTCTGTTGCAGGAATCCACATGGTCTTGGAGTTGTTTTCTGAAAATATACAAACATATTCTATAACAAAAATTTTAAAAATTAAAACATAAATATTCTAAAAGTCACTGATTCTATTAATAGGATAATATTTTTAGTGACTGTTCAAAAAAATTAGAAGCTACATTACTATGAGTTCTATTGGTTAAAGATAACATGCAGGCTTAATGGCACTAATACCATATACACACCACATCACCTCTCTAGCTCAATATTATAATACCATCTCATCTTACATGCTAGACAACTATCATCATGTGAGGTGACCATTCTAGTGATTTATTTGCAACAGGTAAACAATCTATAAATGCCTTTTTCAACAAATGCAGTTTACTGGATAACTGATGTTCTTGTCTTGAAATGTCTTTTCGTTTATGTCTCTAGAGTTAAACTTTTAAATTCAGTAAGCTATTATTACAAGTGTCAGAGGTTTAGAATTATTATATGCCTTTATATTTTTAGACTCCAGACTGGTTGGATTAGTTTTGATATAATTAATCTGATAAATCAGAAAATATGGTAGTTCAGTCTAAAGAGGCAGATCCTTTTGACTGACTTTATTCCACTGTCAAGATAGGTAAAGTGACCCTAGCCACTTTGGTTCTGTGGATAGATTGTGGGCCTGCGGACGATAGGGTCCCTGGTTCAATTCCAGTCAAGAGCACTTACCTTGATTGCAGGCTCCTCCCCAGCCCAGGCCCTGGTCAGGGCGTATGCAGGAGGCAACTAGTCAATGTTTCTCTCACATCGATGTTTCTCTCAGTCTTTCCCTCTCTCTTCCACTCTCCCTAAAAGATCAAAGGAAAAATATCCTCAGGTGAGGATTAATGAAAAAAAAAAAAAAAGATAGGTAAAGTGGCCCCAATCCATTGACAAAGAGACAGAAAATAACTAACTGTGCCTTGAGATTTTTTATCTTCAGGCAAGTCGGTAATTCTACTAAAAAAATCCTGTTTCCATACAATAATTATAAAATAAATAAAACATAAAAAATAATACTAGGTCTCTTTGCTCTGAGCAAGGCCATAAATGTATTTCTGGTAGAGAGGCCACAGAAAACAACACTTGATAGCTCCCTTGAATTCCAGAATATCAATAAAAATGGGACAGATGTTCAATAAATTCTCTTGAAGGTTGGAGGCATAGCAAGCATGGATTCCAAGTGATAAACTCAAATGCTAAAACGCGGAGGCTGCTGAAGGATTTTTACCTTTAAAGATTTGGTGTCTGGAAAATGTACCAATGTAGCCTCAGATTCCGAAAGCTCCAAACCTTTCCCTAAATAGAAAAGACAAATAAATGCAATAAAATGAGTTATTCTGATAGAAAAAATAAATTATGGAATAATGTTAAACTGAAGAAGAGAAACTTCCTAAATGAACAAGCTCTATTTTGCCATGTTTTTTTGTAAATGGATGTGAAGTGTCACATCTGTTGTTGAGTTTAGGTATTTTCCATTTACTTAGTGAAACTGCTCCATCCTTTGAAATGTTCCTGTAACGATGCAAAAGATAAAAAGAAAACACAATGTTGTAATTTCACACCTGTAAGCACAAAGTAAACAAGCGCATAGGAGAATGAACCATGTAGGTAGAACATCATCAGAGGTTGATAATATTAATGTGCTTTCCTTTTAGGATAGTTCCAAATACCAGAAGAGGAAACTATCACCTGTGAAATTGCACTCTATAAAGTGCTGTGCCCCTTCTTATAAACACCTTGGAAACTAGAGAACAGGGCATTTTCAATGAAATTTTATGTAACGTTGATCAAGTAAAAAAAAATATTGTTTGGCATTTTAATAATGATAGTCATTATGCAGTATCTTCCTTGGCAAAATCTCTCTAATATACTGGATTTTTTTGGGGGGGTGTGTGTGTGTTGTTTTTTTTTTTGTGGGCAGAAAATTTTATTTCTCTTAACAGGTATCTAAGGGTAAGACTACTGGGTTAAATGGTTAGTACATACTTAACTTTTTTTGTAATTCTATTTTATTGTTTAAAGTATTACAAATAGTAGTACATATGTCTCTTTTTTTTTCCCCCATTGACCTTCCCCTACCCCCGGCACATGCCCTCACCGCGCCCCCCCCCCCCCCCCGCAGTGTCTTGTGTTCATTGGTTATGCTTATATGCATGCATACAAGTCCTTCGGTTGATCTTTTACCTCCTCCCCCACTCCGCCCACAACCCTTCCAGCATTCCCACTGTAGTTTGACAGTCTGTTGATGCTTCTCTGCTGAGCTTTCTTTGCTTCTCCTAGTGAGATAAACTTATTGAGGGACCTTTTCTGTAATCAGAAAACATTCTTGAGGAAGGAACTTTATTTTTTCCTATTTGGTTCCGACCATTGAATGCCACATGTGTGAGATGAAGATGAAAGTTTCTGACAACCAGAAAATAAATGTCTATCAGATAACATGAAATTGAACAACGCTGTGTGTTCAGATATTTGATTGTTGCATATTGGAAATATAGAAATGTATCATGGTTACAGAAATCACTTTTCAATAGTGAAGGAGGCTGTCAGTAGAAATATCTCTAGATTCTATGCAGCACAAAGAGAAATATTGATTACTCACGATACTGTTTCCATAACAACAAAGGCAATAATACAAACATACCTTTGACGTAAAAATCTGATACCAAGGAAAATACTGAGATTAAGCCTTCCTTGCTAATCATATCCTAATAACGAGCATATTTCCATGTGTCTTTCACTGCCTTTGGTTTTGTTTCTAAATTCATATTCCTTTGAGGTACAGTCAGACGAAATGCTGAATTCTGAGAGAGTTCTAGTACAGAGCTGCCTTTCAGCTTTGGAAAATATGCATCCAAAACAAAACCAAATATTATAGTCAACAAATTCACAAAGGCAAACTTATGGTTCCCACCCCTAAATGAGATTGGGGATTTTGAATGTGGCTCTAAGAGTTAACATTTCTATCTGTGTGTTATGTATGCTAAGTGATATCCCCAGTAGGACTGACTACTAGACTGTAAGTGTGTTTTATCAAAGTGTGTAAGAATAAAAACTCGCACAAATTGAAAAGTACAGAAATGGCACTTGTGAATGTTAACACTGTAGTTGATAAATCTTAAGCTGCTAATTGTTGAGAGAGAATTACATTTATGTTTTGTCTGGTTGCTGCAGATTCTCAGCAGCACTTTTACTGTATATACAAATTGAAATAAAGACCTCAGCTATTGCCCTGACCGGTTTGGCCCAGTGGATAAAGCATCGACCTGCGGACTGAAGGGTCCCAGGTTCGATTCCAGTCAAGGGCATGTACCTTGGTTGCGGGCACATCCCCAATGGGGAGTGTGCAGGAGGCGGCTGATCCATGTTTCTCTCTCATCGATGTTTCTAACTCTATCCCTCTTCCTCTCCCTTCCTCTCTGTAAAAAAATCAATAAAAATATATTTAAAAAAAGACCTCAGCTATTAACGAGGTGGTTGGGGGGAAAAAAGAAAGTCCCAAGAATGAATATTAGCACACATGTCCTACCATATAACATAATGTATGAGGTAAATAAATACAGGGTTGGGCAAACGTAGGCTTCCAATTTTTCATACGGAAAATGGTGCATTAAATAATAGGTAATAATACAAGATAAACTCTGCATTTCAGATACTCACAACTGTGAGCTACTTTTGCCCCGTCTGGTAAATAAGTCAGAAGTTACATACTTATAGCAGAAAAACCAGCAAAATGGACCTTACTCTATGAGCCAATGAAAATGGCTCAATTTTCTATCTGTTTAACATGCTCATGTTATTAAAAATTCTATGCCTCTCACTACATTTGCAAAACAGATATTCTGCCTTTATCAATAACATATATTATATTTGCATTTAGATGCACTCGTTTTTACTGGACATAGTTCCAATAGATTATCATTGAACTCAGGCTGAGGAACGCGTAACTGGTGCCATCACTCTTGTTACATGACACTGGAGTAATAATTTGTAAAAATGACAGTCTGTTTTGAGTCTTTTTACTATATTAGCTGTGTGACTTAGATAAATTTTCTAACTGCTCTGAGTCTTTAAATTCCTTCAAGCAAAAAATATACTTATTATGCTTATTTTAAAGTATTGGTACATAGTGGACTCAATAAATGTTAGCTTCTCCATTTTTCTTTTATCACACAGCCTGACATTTCATCAAGTAGAGATTCATTGTTATTAATAAACCACCTCATTTAAAATTGAAATGTCTCTGGGAAGTTTAAGATTTTTATATCTTATTTTCAGTTCATTTAATTAGACTATTTTATGCCTGGATCTAAACTCAACCTCCAAGATTGAGTACACTATGGAAGCAGGATTTCGATAGGGATGGTGAAAAGGTGATAGATGTGACTTAAATCTACGGAAAGATGTAGAGAGGAAGTTCTTCAGATATAGTCCCTTAATGACATAAAAGGGACAATTTAAGAGCAATATGTACAAAGAGTAGAGAAATGAATATTATAAACACCCTGTTTATAATTTCCTGGGTAATGATACAGTCTTATCTTTCTTGCTCTCGATATACCAGGAGTTAGTTCTTTTCACATAGAATCCCATTTTCTAATCCGTACTACAAGCACTGTAAGATATATAGCAATGAGTCTAATTCTGGTCCAGCAGTTCATATATTGTCACCTTGCTGGATGCATTGACACCTCACAATGACCCCATGAAATAGGAGCTATTTTTTCCATCATGACTATTTTACCAACAAGGAAATTGAGGCCAGGTCTAATGCTTGCAAATATCACAGCTGAAATTAGAATTTAGATAGTTTATTTTCAGTACCAGTGCTCAAAATATTATGCCCTAATGAATATAGTCCAATAAATTGCTTTTTAAAAACAGACCATATTTTTGAGGTTTTATTTTATACTGGGACTATTTTTTTGCAAATTGTTTTTTTACTAAACATTTTTAATGTTGACATTATTGCAGGTGTCCCCCTTTATTCCCCTTCCACCCACCCCCTTCTTCCCCCTTCCCTGCCTTGATAGAAAGTTTCTCTGCATTCTTTTTATGTGCTATTTTATATTCAAAGAGCAGCTTTTATGTGCTAAAACATTTGATGGTGATGTATGTGAATAAAATAAAACTCTTGTCTACTTGTTCAAATATTACTGTGGACTGACATGTATATACACTTACCTTCCTTCCTACCGAAACATGATAGATAATTTCCTACCAAAGCCTCCCGTTGAACATCATGTGATTCCTAAGCTTTGGTGCTTGCACATGTGCCCTTCAGTCTTTACAATGTGTCTTTGCAAATAGAACTTCTGGTAGAACCTAAATAGTAGAATTTAGTAAATTTTTAGCACTACAGTATAACTTTGTCTTCTTACATATTTTAATGTGTTTGTGTGTGTGTGTGTGTGTGTGTGTGTGTGTGAGAGAGAGAGAGAGAGAGAGAGAGAGAGAGAGAGAGAGAGAGAGAGAAAGAGAGAGAGAGAATAAGTTACCAGTAAAATGGTTGAATAATGCACAGAAATGGAAATGTGTGGTGTTTCCAGGTTTTACAAACACACACACACAAATAGAATAAAATAAAGACACATTTTTGGATCAGTTTTCAGCCCATCAGGAAGACCCCAGAAGCCTGCTGGCGGCCTATGGCCCTTTGAGAGCACTCGGTGTCTGTGGAGAGCAGACAAGGCCACACAGGTTAACTTTTTGAATTCTTGCAGCTTAATTCTTCTATCTGCATCCAAGTCCTTACTGCCAGTTAGGAGGATTTTAGTTCAGAACTTGCCCAGGGCTAGATGATCCCTTGTGCGATCTCTTAGCAGCAGATTACAGGATCGCTGCTGCCGGACTGGCCTGGAGTCTCCACACCACCTCTACCCCTCGTTGTGTGGGCACCACATTAACTTTCAGAATTTAATCTGTGCAGCAAAAGAGCCTGGGGCCTTTCTAAAGCTTCCACATTTTTCTATTTGAGAACTAGGAGAGAGGAGTTGCCCATTTTCATGCTTTATTTATCTTCTTATAACAGATTTGGAAATAACTGGGGCATCCAACAACAATCCTTGGAAAATCTGCAGTTTCCTTCATAGAGTTCTGAATTGTCTTGGCTGTTCATCAGGCAACATCTGAACCAAATCAGAGCCAATGGGCTGGCCAAGTCAGAGGGAGGTACCTTAGCTCCTTTAAACCCTTCATTCTTTCTTATTCCTCAGTTCTGACTACAAGCTAGAATGAGTGGTATTCTTTCTGAACACTAATTTAAAGTTGGCCAGGTTCACAGAAAGTTAGCTCTAAAAAACTCTGGAGTCCTAACTGCTACCTAACTGCTTCATGTTATAGAAGAGGAAATTGAGTCTTGGTCACAAAAATAATGGGACATTCCCAAAGTCACAATGTTACTAGTAAATCTGGAAACAGAACTCTTGATCTCCGAGTCCTACTACTGTAATCATACTTCTACATTATTGCCTCGCTAGAATTAAAAGGTTGGGCTTTAATATAGAACAAATGCATGTGCACCCACTCTTTGTATTATTTTTTGGCAGCCTTGCCTAAAAACACACCATTAGTAAATTGAATACTAATCTTACTTTACCCATTATTTACAACAATGTTATTCATCATCAATACCATGATTATTCCTCAAAAAAAAAAAATAGTTATCAGGGCACCACAGTGTCCTTAGAAATCTTACTTTCCATGTTTTCAGGAACCTTTTTCTTTCTCCACCTCCAATATCTATGGTTTCTATTATTTTTCACTTGGGTTCACTATCTCCTTCAGCAGAGAAGTTGATCATGCAGTGAGTACAATGATGTCAACAGTCTCTGTACATTGACATCTTTTCAGCACTAGTTTAAAAGTTAGGAAAGATAGAGACAGTCTTCCCTGATAAGTGTGTCAAGAATAAAAACAAACAAACATAAAACCATTCTCAGGGGTGATTCTAATCAGACTAAACGAATCATTTTGCCCACTGGACAGAGGGTTCTGAGGGGGTGACCTCCAACCAGGGGTGGGACAGAATCCCAGCTACTGTGATAAAAATCCCACCAGAGCCTGGCCAGTGTGGCTTAGTGGTTGAGCATCAACCTATGAATTAGGAGGTCAGGATTCGATTCCCAGGTTGTAGGCTGGATCCCCAATAAGGAGCATACAGGAAGTAGACAATCAATGATTCTCTCTCATCATTCATGTTTCAATCTCTCTCTCCCTCTCCCTTCCTCTCTGAAATCAATACAAATATATATATATATATATATATATATATATATATATATATATATATATATATATATAATTTTAAATTCATGGCAAGAAAAGACCCTAGAGCATAAGATTCAATTTTTAAAGAGAGGGATGGATGCCATGCTTGAGAAGTAGCAATAAATAACGCAGAAAATGCAGTGTAGGACTTGAGGGCACTGAAAGATGCAAAGCTGAGTGCATGGAATAGTGCTTTCCTGATTGGATACTTACAGGAGCAAAATGGACCGAGTCATTGTGTTAAACACTGAGCTATTAAGATTGCTTGAAATGACAGGGAGTCTACCCTGAGTAATACCTAATACTGTATGTTGCCAATATTTTCTCCCTGATTGTTTATATTTGTAAACTTTGTTCATGATGCCCTAATAGAAATGCTGTGTGTTTTTTTTTTTTAATTCACCTTTATTGTTGAAAGTATTATAGATGTTCCCCCTTTGGTCCCCATTGGCCCCCTCCCCCTTGCTCCCACCCACACCCAGGCCTTCACCCCACTATTTTTATTATGCTAAACCTGTGAGTTTATTCCTTTTTGTCTTATTAAGACAGTTTTTAGCCACTGTCATCTCCAGGGATGAGTATGGACCTGTCACTTTGAAATTCCTCAGTGATGTAACTCTTGGGCAAACAGTAAGGAAACAAGCAGTCTTCAGTATTTTCATTCCAATGCTGATGTTTCATCACTGCATCATCAACTATGTCATTGTTTTTTACTTATCTCATAGGTACTAGTGAGAACCTGGCTAAATGAAACATTACAGGGAATAGTCCCAACCTTGAATAAGGGTCCCCAGTGTATTTAACTTACGATATTTTGAAGTATTTCTAAGAAGAATTATTATTTTCTAATTCCTATAAATTACAGTAGTTAGACCAACACTTCTGTGTTTATGATCAACAGTTTAAACTCATGAACTAATGTCAAACTTGTGCTCCAGCTTTGTTGAATTTCTTGTCGCCTTTGAGTCATGTTACTTAACCATGACAGCACACTCCTCAATTCAGCCTAATGCTTTTTTTGTCTGAAACTAGAGAAGGTGATAAATGTCTCCTATTCTTCATCTGTCAAACTATAGACAGTTACTGACCACATAGGAAAAAATTAAAGATCACTAAGAAAACTTTCTCAAAGTTTCAGGATAGTTGACATACTCATTTCTTGCATTCTCTACACAGGGTCCATTTTTTAGTCTATCTGAGGCATCTGACCTGAATGAGCTGGATCTCTATCATAGTGGGGGCAGGATTAAGGACTGGTCTGCTGATGGCCAGATTTAATATATGCAAGGATAAAACAGAATTTCCATGTGCTAGTAGCAGATGAGCCTAATTATGCTCACAGTTGTGTCACTCATGAGGCCACTCCTGCACCTAGCTGGCCCTCTGCTTCCTTTCCCAGAGTTCTCTACCAAAGAGATGAGACTTTCTAGTCTCTAGTGCTTGAGCTCATGCTGACTTGACTAATTACTGATCCCAGCTGTTCTTCTATAGCAACACACAATTTCACATCTGCAGGGCCATTTGGATCACAGATGTGAGTGGCAAAGATCACTGCTTGACTATGTTTGGAAATTTGGGGTTGTAGTTAGAATTGAAGTCAATTTAAAATGAAAAGTTTTAATTACCTTATAGTCTGACTACATGTTGACTTTCAACAAGTATATCTTTTTGTGGATTGGAAACTAAACTCTACAATCTGAAATCCACCTTAATATAAGTACAGATCGCACACATACATAAGCAACAAAAAAGGAGGGCTTAAAACTAAAAAATAAATTAAGATCTATGATTAACTGTGAATGATAACCATGAATGTTGAATTTCCACTGATGAGCTACATGACCCTAACAAGTCAACTAACATCTTGTGGTTTTTTTTTTCTCATTGATATAACAAGATAGGATTAGATGTTCTGCAATAAAATTTTGGTTTCTAATTTTATGATATCATAATTTATGTTAAATAGGGAATAGAGCTACCAAAATATCATAATTATATGAAAAATGAAGTTTCTCATAGAAAACACAGAGGATATCATAAATAGGAAATACAGCCTGGCAGATTTAGAAAAACATATGCTTGGTACAAAAAGTTATAAACAACAATGATCAATCAATAAATGGATAGTGAAACCTGAGAGTAATAGCAATACAATGTGATATGTGAAAACTATTATTTCAGAAAATGAAAGTGAACTGCAAAACTAGTGAGGAAAGGAAAAGGGAGATGGATGGGTTTGACAGCACAAAGTCCTGCTCAGTCCTCACTGGTCTCTAAATGAGTGATACCAATGCTATTTTTTAAGAGGAAATCAGAGAACAACAGGCAAACACTTTCATCACTGGTGAATATTTTCTCTCAACCTAACAACCATCTCTTTGGACCATTTCCTCCATCAACATATTACCCATTTGAAAGAAAACTTTGAAGGTTCTCTGTTGAAAAGAATTGTTTTAAAGATAATGGCTATTTCTGAGGAAAAAATAATACTGTGCTCTATTTGATTTCTGTAGACATAACTAATCCAGGGGCTTTTCATTCAAGTTTGGATCCTTTCTTCCTCCCTTCCTCCTTTTCCCTTTTCTTCACATATTTTTACGTTGTTTGAATTTCCAAAGCGGTTGATAAGACTTCAAAATTGAAGTGTTGCAATATTCTCAACTTACAATATTGTGTCCATTGAAATTATTCTCATCAGTATTGCACCATTGAGACTGCTTAATTTTTCTTCTAAAATTTTTGTGTGGTTTGACATGTTCTCACACCCTCCACAAATGTACCTAAATGTCATGTCTCAGCTGGTAATTCAATTTTTTATCCATTCTGGCCCTGATTTCTCTCTCTCTCTCTCTCTCTCTCTCTCTCTCTCTCTCTCTCTCTCTCTCTCTCTCACACACACACACACACACACACACACACTTTTTTTTAAAACTGTAAATAGAATGAGCATTAATTGTACTCTCCACTAGAGCTAAATATTCTAATCACCCTAATTGAAATTATGTGTGAATTTCTGGCTAATCCACCTTACTTCACATTATTCATCATACCCATACCCCTCAGCTTCCTTCTATTCAATTATACCAATTATATACAGTTTTTCCTAGGAAACAGGCTTATTAATATCACACGAAAATCCCAAGGATTACCAGGTACACAGTGGAACACCTTTTCTCTTATTTGACATTCATAATTTATATTTTTCTATTGTTTGTTATATATCCAGAGTGTGTTGGTAAATTTTAACAATCGGCTCTTTGGGGAGTGAGGGAAAGTATAAGGCAGAGATTGATTTTCAAAACTTACAGATGGTGGTGGTGTAAATATTCTGAATATGGCTGATTTTAGGGTACCCATGTGACTTCACTGAATGGGGAATTGAGAAAACTGATACACGGTTGGCTCTTGTTCACTATTACCAACTGACTGCAGCAAGTAGAGCTTGCTTCTTCAAACTGATGATTATAAAAAGCCTTGAGAGTACATAATGTTTTAAATCTATGAAATCTCCACATGTCCATAACAATACTCTGACTATATTTGCTATGCATAGAATATATGCGTTATTAGAAATTTCGGTAATGTCTGTTTTCCATGTCCTGGGATGTATGAAAATAAATGTGATCCAGTGCCCCTCTCTTGCAGACCTGATCATTTGATTTGCCACAAATAAGTGTCATTTCCTGAGCACATTTACAATTCACATGCATTTTCTCTTAAAAATTTTTTAAAATATATTTTATTGATTTTTTACAGAGAGGAAGGGAGAGGGATAGAGAGTTAGAAACATCAATGAGAGAGAAACATCGATCAGCTGCCTCCTGCACACCCCCTACTGGGGATGTGCCCGCAACCAAGGTACATGCCCTTGACAGGAATTGAACCTGGGACCCTTCAGTCCACAGGCCGACTCTCTATCCACTGAGCCAAACCAGCTAGAGCTCTTACAGTTTTTGATCCTCTCAGAGGACATGATTATTACGCTCTTACAGATGAGAAAACCGAGGGTCAAATGAGATGAACTTATACATAAGTTGCCATGTTACATAAATTCAACTGGCAAAGCCATGCTAGTACTGAGTGGCTACTTGTTTAAGTTGCAACCACTTGCCTCCCTACCCTGTTTGCCACCAAAGAAAGAGAGAAATAAAAGACATGAGTCTCCTATCCTCTTAATAAGTTAACAATAAATCCAGATTTAGATAAAA
Source organism: Plecotus auritus (assembly GCF_963455305.1). Classification (NCBI taxonomy): domain Eukaryota; kingdom Metazoa; phylum Chordata; class Mammalia; order Chiroptera; family Vespertilionidae; genus Plecotus; species Plecotus auritus. The sequence continues at coordinate 144,224,401 of NC_137783.1, read as the reverse complement.
TTAATTGATAATTTTAGGAATGGTGTGTAGTGAAGGATCTGGCCTTCCTCAAAGAGAGGAAGCCTTTGTGACTGGCTTCTGGGACATTATTTCTAAAACTTGGGAATTTCCTGAGTGGTAGGAGTGTCTTTGTTATTGATGGTGGGCCCCTCTAACCACAGCTGGTTGTTTATGCTAATGAAGTGAATCATGGTGAGCCTTTTGAGTGTGTGATATTAGCCAGACTTCTAGAGAAAAGGGTGCAAGGGACTGAGTTCAAAAACAAGGGAAACCAATCAGTCGATCAATCAGTCAGTCACGCCTAAGTAATGAGCCCTAATAAAAACTCTAGACACTGAGGCTTGGGTTAGCTTCACAGTGTGGTGATGCTCCTTAAGGACAGTCATACATCAATGCCCAGAGGTAAAACATCACGAGGACAATGGAAGCTTCTCATTTGAAACTTTCCCAGACTCTGCTTTATATGTCTCTCTCTCTCTCTTTTTTTATTGATTAAAGTATTATATATGTGTCCTTATCCCCTTGTTGACCCTCCCACCGCCCCTCATGACCCCACCCCCCTGTTGTCTGTGTCCACTGGTTAGGCTTATATGCATGCATACAAGTCCTTTGGTTGATCTCTCCCCCTTATCCCTACCCTTCCCTACCTTCCCTCTAAGGTTTGATGGTCTGATGCTTCTCTGTCTCTGGATCTGTTTTTGTTCATCAGTATGTTGTTCATTATATTCCACAAAATGATTGAGATCATGTGATATTTATCTTTCTCTGACTGGCTTACTTCGCTTAGCATAATGCCTTAGGTGATTTTCACTATCCTTTTCTTATAATAAACCCTGTGAATATATCTTTCAGTGAGTTCTGTGAGTCCTTCTAACCAGTTATCAAAACTGAAAGTCATTTTGAAGGCCTGTAGTCTAGCAGTTAGTATTTGAAGTCTTGGACAGATTTGGGAATCTGGAGGTTGGTGCCCTCAGACTTCTTCGTTTGACTACAAGAAAATGCCCTATAATAAAAATGGATTTGAAAAAAAAATACAATTTCAATTTGTTTCATGTGAAGAAAAATGTACTCTTTAAATTCCTCAGTGTTAGCACCAGGAGGCAGGATGATCTACTCATTTGTATTTATAACCTAAACTCCTATCCTTGGCTGAAATTTCAAAGTTTCAGTAAGAAAACATTTGTATTGGAAATCACATATTTTTAGAAAGTTGGCCTTTAGAAAATAAACCTTACATTTGCTTATCTCTTTTTGAGAACTTTTAAGTTGTCTGCCATATTACTCTTAGATAACAGAAATTAAGAAAGGGACCGTACTAAGTTTTAAAAGATTGAATAGTGATATGCTTGAAATATATTAGAATGAAAGGTATAAAGAAATAGGAGAAATAAATCAGACAAGTCAAATCTTGGATGGTAGAGAAATTATTTTATTGGTATAATGAAGGAGCTAGGTCTTTAAAACACCCTGCATTTATCCTCAGACCCTTCCATAAATTTTTCAAAATAGACCTGAGTCCATTTGCATGAACCTTCGAAGTATTCCAAGTTAAAAGAGTTTTACATGAATTTAGATATGGGTATTGCTAGAAGATCTCTAAGCTCATTAATAAGTGTGCTAGTATGGCTGAAGATAAAGTGATTGAATCACCTATACCAGTGGTCGGCAAACTCATTAGTCAGCAGAGCCAAATATCAACAGTACGATGATTGAAATTTCTTTTGAGAGCCAAATTTTTTAAACTTAAACTTCTTCTAATGCCACTTCTTCAAAATAGAATCGCCCAGGCTGTGGTATTTTGTGGAAGAGCCACACTCAAGGGGCCAAAGAGCCGTATGTGGCTCGCGAGCCGCAGTTTGCCGACCACGGACCTATACTTTTCGTCACTTTCAATCTTTTCTATACAGAAGAGATAAAAATAACCAACTTGCCCCCCTAAAAAGAGCATAAGACATATTCAGTTACATAAGACAATGTTTAATATTCCAATGTTATTTCAGCTAGTGGCATTAAGAACATTTTAGGAGAAAGCTAGGCAAATTTCACTCCAAAACGCTAACCTCAAAACTTTTGAGGAAACTAAAATTTCTATCTTCTCTGTAGTAACTACTATGAGCATATAAATTTTGGCAAAGTACATTTTAATGCTGTATAATATGTGTGTATGTCATTTGACATATTCAACTATACATTTAATAATATACATCAATCATTGTTAGGCAACCTATTTAAAGTATTAATATATAATCCCTAGTGATGGTAGTTGGTGACCATATATGTGCAGATCATTATAGAATGGTTGATCTCTTAGACCTCACCCTAGATACATAATTGTTAAATTTCTAATAAATCTAAGTTTCTATTCCATGGAAACTATTCTATGCTTTTGGTCTTTAAATTACTCATCATTGGATATTCTCTAGTATGTGTATGTTTTTGGTGTATGGTAATCAGCCAAGCTGTGGTAATTAATCACTGTGTAAATTTAGTGGATTTGCCTTCCCTGTTTGAGTAGGGATTTTCATAAGGAAAAGAAATATGATGCATCCTCAATTCTGAATTACCTATGGGAAGACATTTTTTTTATTCCCTTCTCTATAAGTAGGAAGTTAGTCACATTTAATATTTGAAATACTTACTAAATATTTCCTCCATTTCATGAAGTTGGAGAAAGTGCATTTCATCGTAGAAGAGCACAGACATTGAGGCAGTTCTATTTTATTGATGGATTGGATATGGAAGCGTGGAACTATTCTCCACATTTTTTTTGTCCACAATGGTTGTCAGTGTCAGTTCAACAACGGGAACCCTTAATTTGGTGTGCAGTGAAGAAGGAAACAATTCAGTGCAAAGAGCTCAATTGTGATACAGCACAGCTATGGGGTAGCAACTCAGCTCAATTATGAAGCAGCAGTCTGTGAGGCCTAAGGCTAGGTGGTCCTGTGGCCAGACCCCTCTCTGGCTAAGCAGCTCTGCTCCGCTCAGCTTCAGTTTGCTCTGCCCTGCCCGCTCTTCTGCACTCTGGTCTAGCAAGACATCTTTGCTGTTTTATCTTTAGTATTTCAGCTTCAGCTGGGGAAAGGCAGTCTTTAATCTTTGGTGGAAAGGGAAAGTGTGCTCCCAGGGCCATAGGGGAGCTGACTTATATAAACAAATGTCCCCACCCTTGGTCCCTGATTGGCCCATCCTTATGCAAATGAGGACTCCAAATCCTTGCAGTTTGATTGCCTCAAAGACACTGTCCTGATTGAATAGAATGAAGAGGCTCTGATTGGTCAGTGCAGATGTTGATGGAGATATAGCTGCACAGCTCTGATTGAGGAAGTCGCAGTTCTATTGGTTGAAATGGGATTCTGGATCTCCTTTATAAGGGCTGGCTCAGAGGGCAGGTACACAGTGCAGGCAGGCATACTTTGGGTGAGAGGCCCCTAATGCAGAAATGAGTGCTAGCCTCTGTTTTTATGTGTGGGTTTTTTTGTTTGTTTGTTTTTATTTTTGTTTTTGGTTGCGTGTGTGTGTGTGTGTGTGTGTGTGTGTGTGTGTGTGTGTGTTTTGAGGCCAGTTAGCCACCAGGAGCCCTTCTGAGTGGGCATATTTTTTCTCAAGGACCCAAGAATGAATTATTGCTAAACAATGAATAACTTTAAAAAAAGATGCCAGTTATATCTTTTTTTTTTCAGACAAGAAAAAAATGAGACCCTTCTCTAGATTCCTCTGATTGTAAAGACTGACTAATATGTAGGGGTGGGCCAAAGTAAATTTAATTTATTGTGCAGTGAAGAAGGAGTACACGAAACACAGTTTATTCTTATATTACTTTCCATAGAAATGACTATAAGCCTACTGTTGCCCAACCTTGTATCTTTATGGGAGTAAGTATATTTTAATCCATTAACTAAACACCTGGGCTCAAATAGAAAACATATTTTGTTCTGAAAGAATCAGAAGAGGCAGAACTAAGAAAACTTTCCATAAACCTGTAATCTTCTCCAAATACTAATTATGTATAAGAGAAAAAAGCTGAAATAGCCATATATATTATCAAATGAAGGGGAAAGGTGTAAGATATAAAATACATTGTAGATTCTTCCTAAAACCCTTTGTGGATATTTAAAGAAGACAACCAGATATATTTACCATTAAAAACACAATAGAAAAGAGTTCTAATTGGACTCAAGCAGCTCTTTTGATTTTTATGCTCCATTTAATGAAAATAATTTGCCTCTAATAATAAGAAACACTCCATTAAAAAATTGTACACCAGAAATAAATGGCAATAATGTAGTATGTCATTTAAGTCAGCATGTGCCTGCACACACAAGCACACTGAATGGTATAAGGAAAATATTAGTGAGTTTGCTTATATTTATGATAGAGTATTTTCTATCTCTCTATATAAAACCCTAATATGTAAATAGACTGAACGGTGGAACAACCGAACAATCAGTCGCTATGATGTGTGCTGACCACCAGCGGGTGCATGCGGAACATGGTGGGCATTGGCCGCGGCGGAATGGTGGAGCAAGTGAGAGGCAGGGCAGTGGTTGCTGTCATCAGGGTGAGTCTCTGGTAGTTACTGAAAATTCTTTGCTCCTGCACACCATGGTCCCGCCCAGCACTCGCACCTGCTGCCAGTGACGGCCCCACTCACACCCACTGCAGGCACCTTGCACCAGCCCTGATCACCCTTCAGGGCTTCTGCACCTCCCCCTGCTCCTGAGGGACAATCAGGACCGGCAGCTGCTTCTTGCACCCGCTGCCGGCGCCAGAGCCACTGTCCACACTCACTGCTAGCGCTGGCCCTGCTCGCACCCACAGCCGGCGCCGAAGCTGCCATTTGCACCTGCTGTGGTGCCGGGTGCTGGTCCCAATCACTCAGCACCGTCAGCGGTGCGAGTGGGGCCCGCACTATCACAGTTGGGAGTAGCGGTGGTGGGAGCGGGGCTGCTGGCAGAAGAGGGGATCTGGGGCCGCAGCAGGATGGCCCAGGTGGAGGCACGGATGATGGGCCAAGACCTGCCCCTGTGCCCACTGCAGCCTTGCAGCCCACAGTTCCTTTCAAGGTGCACGAATTTGTTTTTATATAAAACTAGGGGCCCAGTGCATGAAATTCATGCACTAGTAGGGTTCCTTAGCAGCTGCCAGCTGCTGGCTGGGTACTCCCTCCCTTCCCCTAGCTGGGCCTGTCCCCTAGTCGAACTCCCAGATGACCTCCCGGTAGAGGGGACAATTTGCATACTATACTTTTATTATATAGGATGTCTCACCAAATAGAGGTAAAAAAAGAATGCTTTAAATAAAAAATGGCTTGATACATCTCTTGAGAACAAAACACTAATTAAAACCATAATCCGAGGTAAGATTCTCAATATAGCCGTTCTTTTGTTGTGAGTAGGGACAGTAGGACTGATAATGGATTTGGTTAATATCATTCTTCAGTATATGTAACAAACAACTCTTCACTAGCCCTGAATTCTGGCAGGGGAGATAAAGATATTTATCATTTTATTAAGTTTCAATTAGAATCAAATGCTTGATGAATAGTTTTTCATCCAAATAATGATTTTTTTATTTCAGACATTTTTATTTTATTTTTTACTTTATAACAAATGCCTCCCCTCTCCCCACACTTTGCCTCCCTCCACCCTGCCCCCTCCACACCCCCTAGGCCTTCACCACAATATATTATGTCTGTGTCCAAGGGCTATGCATATATATAGTTTGGTTGATCTCTTCCAGCCCTCCCCATATTAGTGTTAATTTCTCTGTGAGCCTTCTAATAAGCCTTTAATATATTGCTTCATGATATTGCAGAAATAATGGATTCTAGGTTTTTCAAACCCAATGGTCAACACACCTAGCTTTTAGGACTACTATGAGGGGGTCAAAAAATGGCACAGTATAAAGCATTTAATCTAATTGCTGCAAATGATGAGGGTTCTGAACATTGTAGCTATTAATATTTAAATTTAAACTCCTGGTACTGGATATTGTAAACACCTAGAAATTCTGTTATTTGATAACTCAGGTTATGAATTGTTTCAGCTATATATGAAGTATTTATTTATGTTTTCCTAAATTATATTGAGTTAATTTTAGATATACCTAGACCTTGATATCTGTTTTTTTTAAAGCAAATTTAGCAATATTTAAGTAGCAAGTTTTTCATAGCATTATCTTATCCTTTTTTGACCCTAGACTTTGTTGAATTTTGCATAATTATTAATGTTACAAACAACAAATCTGTGTGAAAATTTATTTGTATCCTTTTTAAGCTAGTAAATTATATTTCATAATTTTAAAAGGAGCTGCATCTTTATGAAATTATTTTGATTTATTATGACATTGTTATTTTTGCTGGGATCCCCAGGTCCAAATTATAATTGCCTTCAAACAACATTGATGATATTGGCGTGTAAGCAAACTCCTAAATGATGGGATCCAAGTAGTTTTCACCTGTAGATGCCCCAGAGGCCATCATATATTTAGTTCCTTTTAGGAAACAGTTCTAAGTAAAAGGCAATTAGGAATATCTACCTCCTGAAAAATTTCTCTAGAAAGGACAAAAATTTCTTTCAGACATGGACGACTGGTTAAGAAAGAAAAAGAAATTCACATACAGAGTCCAAGGTGGTCAGTTTCCCTTCAAACAACTCAGGGAAGAAAAGTTGCATTAGCAAAAAAGACTATTCAGCCCTGAGGTGTTAGCCATTAGATTGTGTAGGAGGAGAAAGACTGTGGAGACTGAGATCCAGAAAGCCTCTAATGAGTTCTACAGGGAATATTTATATAACTCAGCCTCTATGAGATAATGATGGGCTGGCTCAAGGGGGAAGGGTGTTTTATTTTATTTTTTTCCCCTCAGGGTTAGGTTTCTGATTCCATGAAAGCACTTAATAAATAGTGCTTTGGCCAATTGGTATATCTCTTAGGCCATGCAGATGGTAGCCTTCTGGGAGAAAATGCTAAAAAATCACATATAATTTTTTTTCTTACACTTTCACCATCATTTTTATTGGATAGGTGGGGAAACAAGAAGAATTTCCAAGGGCCATTGTTTAAAAATAAAATAAGGAACCGTGTAGATGGTTTTCTCTCATGTACGTGATGACCAAAACTCATCTGAAAAGGCAAGATCTCGCTGATGGTGTCCAGTGTTCTCACTTTATGCCAATCTCTCCCCTTTTGTACTTTGCCCTGCAAACTGTGCCTAGTAGACATCCTGGTTATCCCAACCCCGCACCCTCTCTCTAACTTTTGGAGATCACCAGCTTCTGGACACTCCCCAGGCAGTAGCCGTGGGTGATAGTGAGGCTTGCCTCCTTTGTTTTCTCTGTCAGAGGTTTTGCTACATTCTATTTCCCTGGCATTCCACCTTTCACTCACATGGAAGTCCTCAGATAAAAATGAGTTCTTAGGGACAGAGAGGGATAGTTCATAAAAACCATGTCCTAGTTCAAAAAAGGAATTAAATAATGTAAACATATAACTACCATCTCTTCTCCCATTTAACGTAATTAGGATACCAAACTATATATTTTGCTTTTTAATTATATTTCCATTTTTAAAAAGGAGAGACTATCTGAAAAAAAACAACCTGTAATCATTAAATTTTACTGCATTTTATATTTGATCTAAAAACACCCTAAATGAAGTTATAGGGGAGGGAAAAATGGCGGTGGAATAGACAGACATGTTCGGAGCCTTGTCCCGGAACAGAAAGAAAGAACAGCTGAGGGTCGCACGAGGAGTGTTTGTTGGCAAGTTGGGGGACAGCTGAACCCCAGAAGAAGGTGGGGGACTGCTAGACGAGGTTCCCCTGACCTGGCAGCCCCCACTGCGGCTGGGTCCCCTCCCGGAGCTGCGGGCTTGGACGCGGAGTCTGCGCCATCTTGATCCGGAAAGTGGAGCTTATCGGAAGCCTGAGAATCCACAACTGCGGCACCCAGGGAACAGCTGCGAGCCCCAGAACAATGCTCCCCAATTGGCGCAAACACACGGGTTCAGAGGAGCTCTACACTCCACCACGGAAAGGTCAGATTTCGCCTGGGATAAGGTGAGGTCTCTGGTCCCAGCGCGAGAGAGGAACGCGCTGTTTTGCGGGAGCTGGAGGACCAGGGAAGTCTGTGCCTAGAAAAATCCGTGGCTGTTGGGGCTGGCGTGATCTGTGAATGTGGAAGGGAGTCCTCAGAGCTGCTAACAGAAGGGCTCTCTAAAAAGCAACCCATTTTGATCTGACGTGCAGGGACACCCTAAGAATTTCAGGGGTGTGCCGGCTGCCTAGACTTACGCACAGCCCCGGAGTGCGCACACTTGGGCTTTTTCCTCTTGAAATTCTTGCTTCTGATTACTAAGCCCAATACATAGGATCACCCAGTTGGGGACACCCTGGGAGACTGCAGGGGAAAGTTGTTTTTCTGGAACCTGGGGATCGGAGCGGGGAGTGACCATCGGAGAGCCAGCTCTGAGGCAGCCCACTCCCATAAACCAGTAGTGAGTGCCACAGGGAAAGAAGGCTCTAACACTGCCTAGAGAGGCCATAGATAGACCCGGAAGTCAATCCAGAAACACTGCCACCCAGGGGCTGAATCACAAATTGCCTCTTGTGTAATCAAAAATAAAGAAATACGAGAAATTAAGACACACCGCCTGCTTAAAATCAGGACTGGCTTACAACACTGAAGAACAGTGGAATGCAGGGAACTGCAATACTGTCCAGACTGAGAAACAGGCGTGCCAAACTAAACAACAGAGGAAGTGAATGACCTTCACTACTCCACATTTTATTTTTATTTTTTATTTTTTTTATTTTCATTTTTTGCATCTTTTACTCAAGAAACTAATTTTTTTTCTATTTTCCTCACTTGATTTTACCTTTTTAATTATTACATTTTTATTTTCAATCCGTATTATTACAACTGCTATTTTATCTTTTTTTTTTTAAGTGTCATTTTATTTTCTCTTCATTTTATTTTGGGGTTAGTGTTCTACATTCTATTTTTATCTTTCCTTTAGCATCGTTTTACTCTATCTCAACTCTACCTTTATGACATCACTCTCTTCCTAATCTTCCCCATTTCGGTGTCCTGTTTATCTTACCCCTTTCCTGCTTTAGATTTTCCCTATTCTTTCTGTTTACCCCTTGTTAAAATTTCACCCTACTTACATATCTAATCTCCAATCCCCTGCTCCAAGTCCATACACACCTCTCTCTTTGCTGTCTGAACTATCCAAAAAATTGTTTTTCTCTCTGTCCTTTTGTTGTTGTTCGCTTGAATGTAGATTATATAGAATTTTTATGCTTTTTTGTGAGATTGTTTTGCTTATTCTTCTTTTGTTTATTTTTTGTTTGTGTTGTGCTTCTGTTTTCCCTTGCCTCACTCAAAATTAGTTGGTTTTGTAGTTTGTATTAATCCCCAGGTACTTGTTGCTGGCATTTGCTGGGATTAGTGATTGTTCTATTAGAGTTTTATCCCCAATATATATAGTCTGTTCTCCTTTCTCTCTTAGTCTCTTTCTTGTCTCTCTTACTTTTTTTTTTCTTTCCATTTTCCCAATTTCATTTTGACACTCCTTTTTTTTTCTTCTTTCTTTCTTTTTCCTCTTCTTCTTTCTCTCCTATCCCCTAATTTGCCTTTCTCTGGTGGTCACCTTTATTGGAGGTTATTAATATCATGAATACATTTCTATTCAGTGCCTTGTGTGTTGTACCTGGTAGTGCTGTATTTTGTGCCTTTAAATCAACGCAGGAGAGAGAGAACTACATAACCAGACACCCAGAGAAGAGAGACCATGGGGAGACAAAGAAACAGCCCACATAGGAAAGAAAAGCAGGCATCACCAGAAAAGGAAGTAAACAAGATGGAGGCAAGCAACCTTCCAGAAAAAGAATTCAGAGAAATGGTCATAAGGTGGCTGAAAAGAATGGAAGACAAATTTGACAATATGAACAAGAACCAAGAGGAAATGAAGAAGAACCAAGAAGAAATGAAAAATGACATCGCTGCTGTAAAGAACTCAATAGAAAGCATCAAGAGTAGACTAGAAGAAGCAGAGGACCACATCAGTGAGCTAGAAGACAAGATGGGAAAAAATACCCAAGTAGAGCAGCTTCTAGAAAAAAAAAAATTAAAAGGAAGGAGGAGAGCCTAAGGGAACTTTGGGACAACACGAAACAAAACAACATCTGCATAATAGGGGTTCCAGAAGGAAAGGAAGCTGAGCAAGGAATAGAAAACCTCTTTGAAGAAATAATGACAGAAATTTTCCCTGATATAGAGAAGAAAAAACCCACACAAATCCAAGAAGCTCACAGAGTCCCAAGCAAAATGAACCCCAAAAGACCGACGCCAAGGCATATTATAATTAAATTGGCAAACACCAACGACAAAGTAAGAATCTTAAAAGCAGCAAGAGAGAGACAGAAAGTTACATACAAAGGAACCCCCATCATACTAGCAACTGATTTCTCAACAGAAACTCATCAGGCCAGAAGGGAATGGAATGAAATATACAAAGTCATGCAAAGGAAGGGTCTGAATCCAAGAATACTGTACCCAGCAAGGCTGTCAATCAAAATTGAAGGTGAAATCAGGAGCGTTATAGACAAAAAAGGCCTAAGGGAATTTATTACCACCAAACCAGCAATACAAGAAATGCTAAAGGGTCTGCTGTAAAAAAAAAACAAACAAAAGGAATAGGAAGCAAAGAAGGAACAAAAGGAACAAAGGTGTAAAGAATAGGAATGGCGACAAATAAGTACCTATCAATAATAACTTTAAATGTAAACGGATTAAATGCCCCAATCAAAAGACATAGGGTAACTGATTGGATAAGAAAACATGACCCATATATCTGCTGTCTACAAGAAACCCACCTCAGAAAAAAAGATGCACACAGACTGAGGGTGAAGGGATGGAAAAAAGTTTTCCAGGCAAATGGTACTGAAAAAAAAGCTGGGGTAGCAATACTTATATTTGACAAATTAGATCTCAAAGTGAAGGACATAACAAGAGATAAGGAAGGCCACTTCATAATACTAAAGGGAGCAATCCAACAAGAAGAAATAACTCTGGTAAACATATATGCACCCAATACAGGAGCACACAAATACATAAAAAAACTCCTGGAGGATATCAAGGGAGAGATTGACAGCAATACAATCATAGTAGGAGACTTTAATACCCCACTATCACCATTGGACAAATCCTCTAAACAAAACATCAGCAAAGAAACATCAATCCTAAATGACTCACTAGACCAGATGGAATTAATTGACATCTTCAGAACATTTCACCCCAAAGCCACAGAATATACATTCTTATCAAGTGCACATGGGTCATTTTCAAAGATAGACCATATGTTGGGACCTAGGCAAAGTCTCTTCAAATTCAAGAAGATAGAAATCATATCAAGCATCTTCTCAGACCACAGTGGCATAAAACTGGAAATCAACTACAATAAAAACAACCCAAAGAAATCAAACACATGGAGACTAAACAGCATGCTATTAAACTATGACTGGGTTACCAGAGAGATCAAAGAATAAATTAAAAACATCATGGCAACAAATGACAATGAAAACACTACAATCCAAAATCTATGGGACACAGCAAAAGCAGTCTTGAGAGGGAAGTTCATAGCTCTACAAGCATACTGCAAAAAACAAGAAACAATGGTAATAAATTACTTAACCCAACAATTCAAAGAGTTAGAAAAAGAGCAACAACAAAAGCCCAGTGTAAGCAGAAGGAAGGAAATAATAAAGATCAGAGCGGAGATAAACGACCTAGAGACCAAAGAAACAATACAAAAGATCAACAAAACCGAGAGCTGGTTCTTTGAAAGGATAAACAAGATTGATGAACCTCTAGCCAGGCTCACCAAGAAGCAAAGAGAGAGGACCCAAATAAACAAAATCAGAAATGAAAGAGGTGAAATAACAACAGATCCCGCCGAAATACAAAGGATTGTTAAAAAATACTACGAACAACTCTATTCCAACAAACTGCACAACCTGAAGGAAATGGACATATTCCTAGAAAAATATAACCTTCCAAAACTCAATCAAGAAGTATCTAAACAGCTCAATATGCCAGTAACTATGGAAGAAATTGAAGCAGTCATCAAAAAGCTTCCAGCAAATAAAAGCCCGGGACCAGACGGCTTCACAGGAGAGTTTTACCAAACATTCAATGAAGAACTAAAACCTATCCTCCTCAGGCTCTTCCAAAAAATTCAAGAGGAAGGAACACTTCCAAGCTGCTTTTATGAAGCCAGCACCACCCTAATCCCAAAACCAGATAAAGACAACACAATGAAGGAGAATTACAGGCCAATATCCCTCATGAATGTATATGCCAAAATCCTCAACAAAATTCTAGCAAATCGGATCCAGCAGTACATCAGAAATATCATACACCATGACCAAGTAGGGTTTATCCCAGGAATGCAAGGATGGTACAATATCCGCAAATCAATAAATGTGATACATCACATAAACAAATTGAGAGATAAAAATCACATAGTCATATCAATTTGTGCAGAAAAAGCATTTGACAAAATCCAACACCCTTTCTTGATAAAAACTCTCAACAAGGTGGGAATAGAAGGATCATACCTCAACATAATAAAAGCTCTATATGATAAACCCACAGCTAACATCATACACAATGGGCAAAAACTAAAACCATTTCCCCTAAGAACAGGAACAAGACAGGGATGCCCACTCTCACCGCTCCTGTTTGACATAGTACTGGAAGTATTAGCCATTGCAATTAGACAAGAAGAAGAAATAAAAGGCATCCAAATTGGAAAAGAAGAAGTAAAGCTGTCCTTATTTGCAGATGACATGATATTGTACATAAAAAACCCGAAAGACTTCATCAAAAAACTAACAGACCTAATAAATGAATTTGGCAATGTAGCAGGATACAAAATTAACGCCAAGAAATCTATGGCATTTCTATACACCAACAGTGAACTTACAGAAAGAGAGACTAAAAAAGCAATCCCATTTTCCATCGCATCAAAAAAATTAATATACTTAGGAATAAACCTAACCAAGGAGGTAAAAGACCTATACGCGGAAAACTACAGGACACTGAAAAAAGAGATAGAGGAAGATGTAAACAGATGGAAGAACATACCATGTTTATGGATAGGTAGAATCAACATCATTAAAATGTCCATACTACCCAAAGCAATCTATAGATTCAGTGCACTCCCCATTAAAATACCAACGGCATATTTCACAGACCTAGAAAGAACTCTCCAAAAATTCATCTGGAATAAAAAAGGACCCCGAATAGCCACAGCAATCCTGAGAAAGAAGAACAAAGTAGGTGGGATCTCAATACCAGGTTTCAAGCTGTATTACAAAGCCACTGTTCTCAAAACAGCCTGGTACTGGCACAAGAACAGACATATAGACCAATGGAATAGAATAGAGAATCCATATATTGACCCAAACCACTATATGCAATTAATATTTGACAAAGGAGGCATGAGCATAAAATGGAGTCAAGACAGTCTCTTCAATAAATGGTGTTGGGAAAATTGGACAGATACATGCAAAAAAATGAAACTAGATCACCAACTTACACCATACACAAAAATAAACTCAAAATGGATTCAGGACTTAAACATAAGATGGGAAACCATAAAAATACTAGAGGAATCCACAGGCAGCAAAATCTCAGACATATGCCAAAAGAACTTTTTCAGTGATACTGCCCCTAGGGCAATGGAAGCCAAAGAGAAAATAAACAAATGGGACTACATCAAAATAAAAAGCTTTTGCACAGCAAAAGAAACCATCAAGAAAACAACAAGAAACCCCACTGTATGGGAGAACATATTTGCAAATGTTATCACTGATAAAGGTTTAATCTCCAACATTTACAGGGAACTCATACAACTTAATAAAAGGAAGATAAACGACCCAATAAAAAAAAAATGGGCAACGGACCTAAATAGATACTTTTTGAAAGAAGACAGAAGGAAGGCCAAGAGACATATGAAAACATGCTCAAAGTCACTAATTATCCTAAAGATGCAAATCAAAATGACAATGTGGTACTATCTCACACCTGTCAGAATGGCTATCATCAACAAATCAACAAACAACAAGTGTTGGCGAGGATGCGGAGTAAAAGGAACCCTCGTGCACTGCTGGGGAGAATGCAGACTGGTGCAGCCACTGTGGAGAAGAGTATGGAGTTTCCTCAAAAAACTGAAAATGGAACTCCCATTTGACCCAGTAATCCCACTCCTAGGAATATATCCTAAGAAACTAGAAACACCAATCAGAAAGGATATATGCACCCCTATGTTCATAGCAGCACAATTTACAATAGCTAAGATTTGGAAACAGCCTAAGTGCCCATCAGCAGATGACTGGATCAGAAAACTATGGTACATCTACACAATAGAATACTATGCTGCCATAAAAAAAGAAGGAATTACTACCATTTGTAGGCACCTGGATGGAATTAGAGAACATTATGCTAAGTGAAATAAGCCAGTCAATGAAAGAAAAATACCACATGATCTCACTCATTTGGGGATAATGAAAAACATTATAAACTGATGAACAAAAAGATAGATACAGAGGCAGTAAAGCATCAAACAGACTGTCAAATTACAGCGGTAAGGTTAGGGAGAGGTGGGGGAAATAAGAGATCAACTGAAGGACTTATATGCATGCATATAAGAGTAACCAATGGTTGCAAAACATTGGGGGGTGAGGGCATGTATGGGAGTGGGGTGGGGGGGGCAATGGTAAGAAATGTACACATATAATACCTTAATAAAAAAAATAAAAAAATAAAAACACCCTAAATGGATTAATAATCAGCCTAATAAAAGTTTCATGATTTTTATCTCCTTAAATTACCTACGTATAATCTATTTTCTATATATTTAGTTGGAAAACAATCATAAAAATCCTAAGAGTGAAGGTCAGAATACAAAAAAAAAAAAAAAATTTTTCCTTTCTAGAGTCTGTTTTCTAAAATAAATATTTGTAATTGTTGATTTTTTTAAACTTTACTACAGAGACTAGTTGAAACATGAGGTGGAATGTGCTTTAAAAAAAGAGAACAGCCAAAACTGGTTTGGCTCAGTGGATAGAGCGTCGGCCTGCGGACTGAAAGGTCCCGGGTTCGATTCCGGTCAAGGGCATGTACCTTGGTTGCGGGCACATCCCCAGTGGGAAGTGTGCAGGAGGCAGCTGATCGATATTTCTCTCTCATCGGTGTTTCTAGCTCTCTATCCCTCTCCCTTCCTCTCTGTGAAATATCAAAAAATATATTAAAAAATAAATAAATAAAATAAAATAAAACCCATGAAAATCATTAAAAAAAAAAGAGAGAGAGAACAGAACATGGAATTTATAATAATTTGTATTATTCTAATGCTATATAATAGTGGTATAATTCTGTGTACTCATACATATGCAGTAAATTACAATTGTAGAATTCCCAGGATATACACAATACAAAAATCTATAAAAATTATGTGTTATATATGTTAATGTATATATATTACACACACACACACACACACACACACACACACACATATCTACACTAATAAAAGAGAAAGATGCAAATTGACCATATCTTTGCAATGCCCACCAGCCAATCAGTAGTGAGTATGCAAATTAACACATATATAGTTAATCCTCACCCGAGGCTATTTTTTTCCATTGATTCTTAGAGAGCGAGCGTGGAGGGGAAGAAGGAGGAAGGAAAGAAACATCGATGTGAGAGATACACATCAATTTTTGCCTCCCACATACCACACATACCCCGACCCAGGGACCTGGTATGGAGCCTGCAACTGAGGTACCTGCTCTTGACTAGAAATCAAACATGAGACCTTTTGGTCCTTAGGCCGACAGTTTAACCACTGAACCAAACCAGCCAGGGCTTTTATATATTAATGCTTTTTATTATTAAATAATATAAATCATTTGACAAACTAATATGTAAGTTAGGAAATCTAAGATTTTAATATTACAATTGAGTTTCCACTAGATCCTTTTATAAAACCAGAGATTGCTTTCTCCTGATGTTTTATAATTTTCTTTTAGAGATTACACTTAACCTTCTCTCCAAATCAAAAATGCAATTTTGGAAGCAAATATATAATTACAGTGTGCAAATCTTTTGTGTGTATTGTATGTAAGTAATCTAAACAAAAACACACCACTCTCTTCAAATATTTATTACTAGAATTTTATTAAACACTAGAGGCCCAGTGCATGAATTCATGCACTAGTGGGGTCCCTCAGCCTGGCCTGTGGGATAGGGCTGAAACCGGCTCTCCAACATCCCCCGAGGGGTCCCAGATTGTGAGAGGGCACAGGCCAGGCTGAGAGACCCCGCCTGGGAGAGACACAGGAGGTTGGCCAGCCAAGGAGACACTGCAGGAGGGCTCCAGGGAATGTAAGGCCTGTCTCCCTCAGTCCCGATCAGATGGACCCCAGCGGCAAGCTAACCTACCGGTCAGAGTGTCTGTTCTCTGGTAGTCAGTGCACGTCATAGTGAGCAGTTGAGTGGCCTTGGCATATCATTAGCATATTTCACTTTGATTGGTTGAACAGCCCATCAGTTGACTGGACACTTAGCATATTAGGCTTTTATTATATAGGACTAGAGGCCCGGTGCACGAAATTCATGCACAGGGGGTTGTCCCTCAGCCCAGCCTGCACTCTCAGCAATCTGGGACCCCTCGAGGGATGTCCGACTGCCCGTTTAGGCCCGATCCCGGTAGTTGGACATCCCTCTCACAATCCTGGACTGCTGGCTCCCAACTGCTCACCTGCCTGCCTTCCAGATTGACCCTAACTGCTTCTGCCTGCCAGTCTGATCACCCCCAACCACTCCCCTGCCAGCCTGATTGATGCCTAACTGCTCCCCTGCCAGCCTGTTTGCCCCTAACTGCCCTCCCCTGCAAGCCTGGTCCCCTCCAACTGCTCTCCCCTGCAGGCCTGGGTCCCCCCCCCCCCAACTGCCCTTCCCTGCAGGCCCAGTCACCCCCAACTTCCCTCCTCTGGCAGCCTGGTCACCCCTTCACTGCCCTCCCCTGAAGGCTTGATTGTCTCTAACTGCCCTCCCTTGCAGGCCTGGTCCCTCCCAACTGCCTCACCCTGCTGGGCTGATTGCCCACAACTGCCCTCCCTTGCAGGCCTGTTCCCTTCCAACTGCCGTCTCCTGCTGGCCATCTTGTGGTGGCCATCTTGTGTCCACATGGGGGCAGCCATCTTGTGTGTTGGAATGATGGTCAATCTGCATATTACTCTTTTATTAGATAGGATAGAGGCCTGGTGCACAGGTGGGACCAGCTGGTTTGCCCTGAAGGGTGTCCTGGATCAGGGTGGGGGTTCCCTTGGGGTTTGGGGTGGCCTGGGTGAGGGGCCTGTGGTGGTTTGCAGGCCAGCCATGCCCCCCCCCGGTGAAGCAAGCAGAGGCCCTGTTATCTGGGATTTATTTATCTTCTACAATTGAAACTTTGTAGCCTGGAGTGGAGCCAAGCCTTCTGCTCCTTTTGTGGTGGCAGCCATTTCTGTTGGGATTTATTTATCTTCTATAATTGAAACTTTGTAGCCTTAAGCGGAGGCCAAGGCAGGCCAGGGTGTGTGGAAAGCTTGGCTTCCTTCATCGCCGGGGAAAACCCTAACCTCCTGCTCTCTCCAGCTCTGTGGCTGCCGCCATTTCTGTTGGGCTTTATTTATCTTCTATAATTGAAACTTTGTAGCCTGGAGTGGAGGCCTGAGCCCGCCAGGGTGTGCAGAAAGCTTGGCTTCCTCCATTGCCGGGGAAACCCAAGCCTCCCTCCTGCTTTCTGTGGCCACAGCCATCTTGGTTGGATTTATTTGCATATTCGCTCCTGATTGGCTGGTGGGCGTGGCTTGTGGGTATAGCAGAGTTATGGTCAATTTGCATATTACTCTTTTATTAGATAGGATAGCATTAGTGAGCAAACAGGACTGGTGCACAGTTTTGTTGAGGAAAGGGAACTCAGGGTAAGAGCTGCAAAACCAGGGTGTATCGTGGCAATAATACGAATCACTGTCATTATCAGCACTTAACTATGAAATGTCAAATATCACCTCATGAGGTAGGTGCTATTATTTATCATAATTTTACTGATGTGGAAACTAAAGCACTGAGCCGATAAGGAACGTAAGTGGCAGAGCAGGTGTAAATGAAGCTCTGGTTGGTGTTACCAGGCCATTTTTCTTTAAACAGCTTTATGAATATATAATTCATAGACCAGGGCAGAGAATATTAAGACAAGAGTTTGAGACTTCAAAGAGATTTTAACTTACAGTGGATGCTTCAAACTCCTCAGCTCTGAGCCTGGGGAGAAAGAAGCATTAATTTAATTCAAGCTTTCAAGTCCCTTATTTTGTAGATAAAGAAATCAAGCCCCAAAGAAGTGAACAGACCTGCCTAAGAGCCTATTAGTAGCAAATCAGTATTTGCCTATTAGTAACAAATAAGTAATGACAACTGTAGGCTTCAAGTTCCATACACCTACACATGCCAGTTGCTTAACATCTTCTTTCTGCTCCTTAGCTATATTCTCATATCGTTTTTGTGTGACTATAATTAGAAGATAGACACAGCTTGGTAAATATTAACTTTTTTAAAAGTTTTCCTTTTTCTAAATTCTATTATATCATTTTTATTTTTTTTAACTTTCTTCTTGTCTTTATACCTGACACATTTGCTCTATTCGCCTGCCTGTGGAGCATTTTTGTATGAAGCCCAGGACACTCAGAAGGCCTTTTTGCTAGCATTTATTAAAAATCTCTGACCACATTTTAAAATTTAATATGTTTTTCTTTTAAATAGACTTTATTTTTAGAGTAATTTTTGGTTCACTGTGCAGGACATACAGAGGGTTTGCATTTACACCCTGCCCATAAATATGCACAGTGCTCTCCACAGTCAGCACCATGTGGCAGGATGGCCCATTTGTTACAACTGGTGAACCTTCATCGACACCGCATTATCACCCAAAGTCCATTGTTCACATTAGAGTGCACTGCTGATGTTGTACATTCTATTGATTTAGACAGATATGTAATAGCATGCACCCACTATTATAGTATCATACAAAATATGAAACTAAAATTATTCTTTACATGACATAGTTTCACTGCCCTAAAACTCCTCTGTGCTCAACCTATCCATCCCTCTACTCTAGCAGAGCTATTTCTTATGTCTCTAAAACATTATATTAAAATATTACATTTGTAATGTCAGTGTTATAGCTATGAAACAATAGCAACGGTGCACAAAATAAACATAAAACCTGCTCTGAAACAGCCTCCTTTGTATATCTTGTAGAGCAATGAAGTGATTCTGTGATCATTTTGAAACTGGTCCTTATAAGAAATGAAAAACAAGTTGCTTCTTGATTTTATTTTTCTTTTTCATATCAATAATTACATTTTAGTTAGTATTTAGGGGGGGGGGGGAATACCAAAACGTGATATTCCTTTCAAAAATGAAATAGTCCTTAGGTAACAGAATGGTCCTACTATGTGCTTTTACACACAGACTTCCACAACCTTTGATGCTATTACTTTTCTTTAAAGTCTGTTGGAAATAGGTACCAGGCTGGATGTAACATGTACATTCCTATATCTTATCCCCTAAAGTTGCTTTTCATTAGCTCACTAGTTTTCTAGATTTCTCCCATTTGTTAATGTTTCTGGTAGGGTGTGCCACGCCAGCACAGCCAAGGGTTTGGCGAGCCTGAGGGAGGGCTGGTGAAGGATGAAGAAAAAGACAGGCAAAGAGAATAAGCTGGGTCTAGGTGGATCTTCTGTGCCTGGCTGAGGCCACAGAACAGATCCAGTCTGCAAGCTGATGGTTTATTTTATAGTCAGAGGTAAACAAGGTAATTTACAATGTTCTTGCAATTTTCACTTGTTTTGTCAGCACTTGCTGCACCTCCCACAGCCCATTAGCTACCCAGGAAAGATCTAGGGAGCAGTCACAAGATCAAGCTTAATTATGCTTAGAGGGCTGTGCCCTCCAAGCTGGGACTTGTTTGCGACTTTTCCAGCAGGTCATTCTGAGGCTTAACCCTATAACCGCTCCCTACATCTCGCCTTTCTTTTAATTTTAAGCTACTAATAATGGAAGTAAAACTTAAACATCAAGAACAAAGTTCTGACCATTAAAATATTACCAAAATGATGCCAATGCAAAACCCAATAACAAAACAATGCAAATGCAAAACCCAGACATGGCTATTAATAAAACAATGCCAATGCAACACAACAATAATAGAGAAATCAAACTACAGTAACATTTTCCTACTAAATGAAAGTTTCTTTTGCTGATTTACTCAAGAGTCCTCAGACTTGGCTGTGAAAAAGTTTGCAGAAGACTGGCAGCTAACCAATGCTAGCATAGCCAGAAACATGATTAAGGGAGTAGCTTCCACTTCTTGCTTTTCTGCCATCTGCTGAGCCTCAGTTGTTAACTTCTTCAGCTGACCCCATGTTGGCACCTCGGTCTCTTGCGTAGCCTTCGTCATCGGGGCAACTCTCAGTCTTTTGAACGATGGGACAAGGAGCTTCTCTGGGTCTATTGTGGTGACGCATGTAACACTCTGGCACCCAAATTGGCTGCTCTGCTCCTTCTAGAAAGATACAAACACAACCTCTTCCCCACATCATTACTGGATCTGATCCAAATCATTGTCCAGTTTGTGCATCCTTCCATTGGGCTAACCCCACGGAGGCTATTGTACAAGAGGCCCGATGCCTTTTGGCTGCTGTATTACCCTCTGCATCGCAATTCAAAAAATTTAAAGTATAAAGAACATGACTGAGTTTGTTTTGAGGTGACACATAACATCCATCTCCCCCTTTCTGTTTTAATAATTGCACTTTAAGAGTATGATTTGTTCTTTCCACTATTGCTTGATAATTTTTGGAAGTCATTTAATGTAAGTAAAGTGTTAGTCCGAATTTGAATTTTCTGAGGTTTTATTGTTTTTCCCTCAATAATGCTGCCAAGATAAGAAAAAGGAAATGTCCTTTGAACTTTTTCAGGTGCTATGCATAATCCATCACAATGCAGAGAATCCTGCATTATGAGATATTTAGTTACTTCATTTTGCCCTTCACAGAGGCCAAAACCTTCATAACATTTAAAATATATTTATTAATTTTTATTTGATAAGGCTTTCCATGTAATATCAAGTATATTAGATCTGTTAAATTTAAAAGATTTCCTTTAAGAAGAGAGAATAAATTTCTTGTATTACTCCAGGCCCTTGGAGCTTTCCAAGAATCATCTCTGTTAAAGCCTTGAAATTTTAACATGGAAAAAAACATCAAACAAATATCTATATATGATGTAAATATTATAATACTTTTTATAATTATTTTAAGATATCAATTAGATTTTAAACTAGTTTTTGCATAGAAAAATTTTGGTTGGGATCACAGAATTAATCCTCTTTTTAAATTAGACCAATAAGCAACTTATTTTGAATTCCTAATTATTTTCAGAGAAAACATAACATTTTTTTCAACAATTTTTTATACTTTAGACATTTAATTACCACAACTATATAATTTCTCCCAATTTAATTTGCACTTTGAACTTTTAAAGCTGGCAAGTCAAACATTTAGCAGTTCCTAGATTAATAAAACTTTTATATTCTTAATAAATTAATAGCTTCAATTCTGTCCTCTAGGTTTTTTATGAGGAAGCAAACTCAGATTATTAAACAAGTTTTTATCTTTTGATTAACAGGCCCAGCCTAGCTGCTTGACCTTTTAAAACAGCCATGATTTTCCTTTGCCTGGGGAAATTGAGTAGCAAGCCTGCAAGTATTCAAATGCAAAAATTGTCCTTAAAGAATGACTACTGGCAGGAACTGGTCTATCTGTCCAGCTGGGGGAAGGGCATCTACCCCTCTTCCTCCATTAACAAAGGGCGTAGCCAGCCCTCACCTGGGCTATTTAGAATTTTTATAATTAATACATTATCTATATTTCAACAACTTCTTTGCGATTCTAGAGTCAATTATAATTATTTTAAAGCATTTACTTTGGATAAACTCTATAACAGAGAATTTACTGGTTTTCTTGAAGGCATTAAAAGTTAACTTTTTTAACAAGGTTCATTAGCATTTTGAAAACTACTCTTTATTATGGAAATGCAAATCCTGTTGCTGGAATTAGCTTGAATTTCTTTCCAGAAGACTTTTTTGCCGTTTTTCTTAGGAAAAAGAACCAGTTCTGGGTTTCTCATTTTCTATAGCTTTTGCAGAGACATTCCAGCTGAAGACAATCTAAATGTCTGAAATAGGACCATGCGCGCATTCTGTCTTACAGCTATGTTCTCTCCCCATGAGCACAGAAATTCCAGATATATTTCTAAATTTTTAAGACTTTTTCATGGCGAGAAAGGAAACTTTAAATTAGCATACTGGGCGAGTGGGCTTCCATATTGGCTAGCCACACATCTCCCTTCCCCCATATCCTGCTTACTTTGGGGGAAGTTTCAGCAACAGATCTGGCTCTGGCCGAATTTCTTTTCACGCTTAATAGGTAAAGACAGATCTTAAATTTTTTCTTTCTTTTTCGCTTTCTGAAGTAATAACTAACACCGAATTTAGCCACTAACACCCAATTAGGCCAAGATTTGCATTTCCCTGCCACATTCCTCCACTCCCCTTCTGGAGTGGGCTCTAGGTAGTCCCAAATCAGGGACCACAGACTGAAAGTAGAGGCAGGCATTTCCTCTGGACCTTCAGCTATATAATGATCACGAAGTTGTATTCCTACCTTCTCCCATGCCTCTATATTTACCTTTTCTTCCTCAGAAAACCAAGGGCAGGTTTTACTCACAAAATCCAAAAAATCGAAAAGCTGTTCATACCTCACAGAACAGCCCCTTGCTTGGAGCATAGCCTTAAGCATGGATACGCATACATTCTTTCCCTGCGATCCTGAATTTCCCATGCTTTACACCTAGCTAGCACTAAACTGCGCTCCTTACCTTCCTTTATGCTTTCTGCACGTGCTTCACTGGAGCGTCCTTTCACCTGACAATTGCAGTTCCCTCACACTCAGGTCTGCATTGAGTGCCACTTGGGCCAAACCCAGCCCCGTGATGGGCGCCACTTGTGCCGCGCCAGCACAGCCAAGGGTTTGGCGAGCCTGAGGGAGGGCTGGTGAAGGATGTGGAAAAAGACAGGCAAAGAGAATAAGCTGGGTCTAGGTGGATCTTCTGTGCCTGGCTGAGGCCACAGAACAGATCCAGATGGCAAGCTGAGCCTTTATTTTATAGTCAGAGGTAAACAAGGTAATTTACAATGTTCTTGCAAGTTTCACTTGTTTTGTCAGCACTTGCTGCACCTCCCACAGCCCATTAGCTACCCAGGAAAGATCTAGGGAGCAGTCACAAGATCAAGCTTAATTATGCTAAGAGGGCTGTGACCTCCAAGCTGGGACTTGTTTGCAACTTTGCCAGCAGGTCATTCTGAGGCTTAACCCTATAACCGCTCCCTACAGTAGGGAATTAAATTTGTTAATTTGTACTGTTTTATGTAAAGCACAGAAAGTTTAAAAGCATTCACTGTCACTATACCATATGATACACGTCAGGGAGTTCTTTCTAATTCAGGCAAGAAAGTTTTTAAAATATGAAAATTTTCTCAATTATTAGTGTTAAACATAAATTCAGTTATATTGCCAATAAATAAAAATTCTTCATCTACACTTTTAAAGCTGACACTGGGAAATGAAACTCCAGTAAGAGAAATTTGAAGTGGCTTTCTACTTAGAAGACATAATAACAGACTTCCCACTCGGTAATTTCTTTCTTGAAGGCTTAATATAAAAGGTTTTTGAGCAGCAATTTTGTCAATGTTCCCTTTTTAGTTAAGTAGAGCAAGGCAAACACATGTGCTGAAAGTTATGTGAGAGGAAGCAGGGCTACCTTCTATTTAATCCACCTTAAACTTTCAGTTGACAATGTAAAGATTCTTTGAGAATAATAAGGAATGTCATTAAATGTTTCTGACAAATGCCTGTAGAAAGTGTGTAGGTATTAGTGGTAGGAATAATAGTGAATAATTAATATTTTTATGAGAAAATTATGTGCCAAACATAATAACACATTTGTTAACTTACCTAGTTCTGTGGCAACTCTATGAGAAAAGGCCTATTTTCTCTTCACTTTACGATGAAGAAAACTGAAGTTTATTAAATCCACGTACTGAGCAAGTGTGTAAAGCATGACTTGCAGAGAAAGATTTCAAAGCACCTATTATGAATGTGTTCTGAGTATTAAATTATGTTTAACATTTTAAAGGAAAGTCTGACAACAAATACAAGTATTAATAAAGAGATAGACTCTTTGAAAAGAAGAAAATGGAACTTCTGAAGTTCCAATTTACAATTTTTGAAATGAAAAATTTACTAGACCAGCTGAACAAGAGACCTGAATTAGTATAAGCATCCATGGTTTTTATGGTTATTGTTTACTTGATGTCTTTTTTTTTCCCCTAGTCTGTTTCTTTCTGCCTATTTGTATCTTTTCATAGAAAGTGTATTCCTTATAGTTATCATACTTTGATCTTGTTTTTCGGCCACTCACACTTATACCAACTAATTCCATAGTTGGTTTTATAATTGCCTTTTTGCCATTTTTCTATTTCTTGATATTTTAAGTTATTTTGTTGATTTTTTCCCTACTGTTTGTTCTAGTAACTACAAAAGACATCTTAATTTATCATAATGTAATCCATGTTACTATTGACTTAAATCCTATAAAGAGGCATTTTGCTCTATTGTATGCCAGTTCTTTCCCTTATATGTTACACCTATGTTAAAACTAAATGCTATAGTGTTACATTCTTACTGTTGATACATACATATTTATGTTTTCAAAGAAATTAAGAAGAGGAAATATATATTAATGTAGGTATAGTACCCACATATCTGTAATTTTCCACTATTTCTTCCTATAGGTTTAAGTTACAGTCTCTCATCAATTTCTTTAAACCTGAAGGACTTCCTTCCGTATTACCCATAGGGCATGCATACAAGTAATAAATGGTCTGTTGTTTTTTTGTGTTTATTTTTTTTCCTGAGAATGTTTTAATTATGTGTTTAATTTTGAAGTATAGTTTTGACAGATATAGAAAACTTTATTGACAAGTTTTATTCCAGCACATTGAATATGTCATTCTACTGCCTTTGAGCCCCCTTGTTTTTGTTGAGAAGTTAGTTGTTATTCATGTCATTATTTTCCTATATTGATGATTTGTTTTTGTTCTAATTAGTATCAGGATTTTTTTTCTAGTACTTGATGATGGTATATCTAGGTAGGCATATCTTTGTGTTTATATTTTTTGTAATTCATTGAGCTTTTTTCCTCTTAGATTTTTATTTCTCATCAGATTTAGAAATCTTTAGGTCATTATTTCTTTACATATTTTTCTTCCCTTTTCTCTCTCAATAAACCAAGCCTACAACCTTTGGTAGCACACACTTTGGTTTTCACAGCCAAACCTGCCCTGGCTAAACAACCATGCTTGCCAAATGAGCTAAGGGTTGGGAATTGGGATCAGCCTTAGGCAGGAAGGCAACAGAGTCATGTTTTTCTTACTGAATACTTTTCATGAATAAATGTTTCTTGATTTATTGTATATTTTTGTAGCTAATTTCCAGAGCTCTAAAATGGTTGTCTTTAAGAATTTGTTTTACAAAATGATGACTGAGAGATATGTGGTAAGGAAAGCAAAAAAAATTGTGGAACCAAGTTGAATTTTTGTTCCTTTTAGGCAAGAGAACCTCAAGATATGAGATAAATGTATTTAAATTCTCAGGTACATATTTTATGGTCACATCAGTTTTTGCATGTACAAATCCCTAGAGTGCATGAAAATTTTTAAAGGCTAAAGCAATTGAATTTCTATTTTAATTGATGTGAGAAAAACTACTAAAAGCTTATGTAAATCTTTGAAAATCCAACTATATTTAAAAGGCTACACTCAAATCCCTGCTGCATTGTAATATGGTACCAATTCCTGAACGTACACCTACATATGAGAAATCTAGGAAGGGAAAAACCTAGGACTCTGTATATCCTTTGACAATTTTCATTTTGTACCGTTTACATTTTTGCAACCATTGGTGTTTAAAAATATTAAACATTAGAATGGTTTCTTACGTACAAAAGTTAACATTAAATAAAGTCTGTGAAATAATAAACTATAGTATACATAAATTTCTCTGTTTATTTTCAGTAAGTTTATTAGATATAAAAGTCTAACTTAAGAAAATTTTCTGGCAACGTATTCTGAACCCCTCCATCACTATTTCTTCAGCCAACCCCAAGTACACAGTTTTGATTAAAAAAATGATAATTTGTCCCCATTTTATACTTGTATTTTGGGGGAAAGGGTTTACTTACCTTTTTTTTTTTTTTTTGCTTTGTTTCTATTATATCCAGAACACAAATTTTGCTTCCTTTTGTTTTTCTGACTCAGCCACTGTCAGCATCCTATATATTTACTTTTCCACAAATCACATATTTTCCTATGTGTGGAAACATGGAACAGACTAATGAATCTCAGAAGGAAAGGGGGAGGGGGAGGGCGAGAAGAGATTAACCAAAGATCTTATATGCATACTAGAGGCCCGGTGCACGGATTCGTGCACCAGTGGGGTCCCTCAGCCTGGCCTGTGCCCTCTTGCAATTTAGAGCCCTTGGGGGATGTCAGTCCACTGGTTTTGGTCTGGTCCCCATAGGCCAGGCCGAGGTACCCCACTGGTACATGAATCTGTGTACCAGGCCTCTAGTTAAAAATTAGAAGATATTTCCTAAAATTAGTTTCCTATAGAATATTATTTCCATATTCATGCTCTACCTTAATACCTTCAGAAAAATGGGCACTTCCTATGATATTTCAGTGTTTTAATTTAAAAAATATTTTTAGCCCTAACTGGTTTGGCTCAGTGGATAGAACGTTGGCCTGCAGACTGAAGGGTCCCAGGTTCGATTCCGGTCAAGGGCATGTACCTTGGTTGCGGGCACATCACCAGTAGGGGGTGTGCAGGAGGCAGCTGATGGATGTTTCTCTCTCATCGATGTTTCTAACTCTCTATCCCTCTCTCTTCCACTCTGTAAAAAAATCAATAAAATATGTATAAAAATAAAAATATTTTTAAAACAAACATTTGATATTTTCTCATACATGGTAAGATTTATGCAGACTAAGTTTGGACAAAAATGGGACATGTGAATTTTCCTTGGTTCTGTACTTTTTCGCTAACTTGCTGAACTCATTCCCATTTTGCCCTTTGCATCTGAGCCCCTCCTCCTTCTATTTTAATCACTTGTTACAGGCCACCTGTTCTGTGATGAAGCAAAAAGTCTAAGGTAAATAGTTGAGAGCAAAGATAATATGTGGAGGTATTTTAAGCTCTATCAGCACAACTTGGAAAGTACATGTTCTTTGATATACACCATTTCAAATCAAGTTCTATTTACTTATTTATTTATTTATTTATTTATTTATTTATTTTAATATATTTTATTGATATTTTACAGAGAGGAAGGGAGAGGGATAGAGAGCTAGAAACATCGATGAGAGAGAAACATCGATCAGCTGCCTCCTGCACAACCCCCACTGGGGATGTGCCCGCAACCACAGTACATGCCCTTGACCGGAATCGAACCTGGGACCCTTGAGTCCGCAGGCCGACGCTCTATCCACTGAGCCAAACCGGTTTCGGCTACTTATTTATTTTTAATATTTTATTTTTAAAATATATTATTATTGATTTCAGAGAGGAATGGGGAGGGAGAGGGAGAATCATTGATTGGCTGCCTCCTGTAGGTCCCCTACTGGGTACTGAACCTGCAACTCGGGCATGTGCCCTTGACTAGAATCGAAACCAAGACCCTTCAGTCTGCAGGCTCATGCTCTAGCCAGTAGGCAAAACCAGTTAGGGCTCAAGTTCTATTTAAAAACAAATACATATTTGGCCTTTGTTATTCTATGGGGGATATCAAACAGCATGCTAGCTCTATTTTGTTAAAGAAGAGCACCTTTAAAATGTGCTGTATGCTTATAAAATGGTTTCTTTAAACTAAGAATAAGAAATAACAATTCAATTCGGATGC
Organism: Plecotus auritus; assembly: GCF_963455305.1. Lineage (NCBI taxonomy): Eukaryota > Metazoa > Chordata > Mammalia > Chiroptera > Vespertilionidae > Plecotus > Plecotus auritus. The sequence goes on along the minus strand of NC_137783.1, from coordinate 144,196,217 downwards.
TCAGTTAGAAATAACTGTTCATTCTTTGCAATGCCACTGTTCCTAGCTAAACAGTTAAAGAACTTGTTCAAAATGTAAATCTGATTTCTTGGGAGAAATTTGACTTTATCATCCTTTAACTCTATATTCCTGAAAACTTCTAGTGGGTAGCTATAAATATGCTAATAGAGCCTCTGGCATATTAGTAGAAGGTATCCTAAACTAAAGTCAGTTTTCAGATTTGCTGTCCTTCAAGTGAAAATAAAATTTTTAGGAGAAAATGCCTTAAGGAGAGTTGATCCTTGTGTGTGACCAAACCTCTTCACTATGCTCTGCAGCACAGCCTCTCCCTTTCATCTGCTTCTCTACCCTCCAGATCACTTTCTTGGGATCTGAGGAAATTGTGCAGACCGATACGGAAGTAAAATATAACTGTTGTCTCACTGATATGCCATGCTCTGAAACACACATATGTTAATTTTCCCCTCATCTGTGTGCGTTGTATTTCCTATATGAATGAGTAGTTATCACACAGATTTGTGAAATATATTAGAAACCCGGAAGAATACAAATGCTTCTTCCTGTTTAATTATAAAAGGACATTCGCAATTCAGAGAAACTAGGAGAAGGTGCACGTTAATTAAATATCATTGCCTATTTATTAAGGATATAGCTACAATGATATTCATTTATCTACTTTTTTGTTAAAGACAATACCTTCTAACCAAAATTTAGAGGACAGAAGATAATTTTCATTACTGATCAAGTAGGATGAAGAACGTGTCATGGTCATTGATTCAAAACTCTGTTCACCATCTTTCAAATCTTTAAGGAGAATTTAAAGAAAAATCAGTCTCAAAACCAGTCTGGGAGAGTTTAAATACTATTTGTATGACAATCATTCCAATAAATGTGGTCTAAATAGCAAGTAAACATTTGATTAGAGCATAATTTCTGTGTCAAAGGAATAAAGAAGTTATTTCCTATTGTAATGAATAAAGTCGATTTTGTAGAGAAAGTCCTTGAAGAATAGAGCACAGTGTTTCAGTTAAAGGAAACAGCATTAGCAATTGCAGAGAGATTTTGGAGTAGTTTGTACATTTGAAGATAAATAAATGTTTTTTTGAGGGAGAGAGTGAAGGAATATTAATGTGTGAAATGGAATAATGGAAGAAAAGTATGGAAAGCTTGGTGTCAGGCCCTATTGCAGAGAGAGAAGAGGATAAAAGACAATACACAGATATTCAGAGATGGATTTTATATGATGCAATTGAGTTTTAGATTCAGGGATCTTCTACTTTCCCGATACCTTCCAAGGCCTGGAAAATCACTTGGGATTTTCATTGTTGTTGTTAATTTACAAAAGTATGATTACTAATAACAATTGGTTAAAATCGTGAATTCTTTCTACTCCAGTTGCCGGTCTATCCCACTTCTCCTTATGTCATGTGGTGGTGAAGTTGCTGTTTTTATTTTGGGGGTCAGAATAAAAGGAGATTAAATTGGAAATATATGTAGTTTAACTTCTGTGTGTGTGTGTAATCCTAATATACTGTCATGTGTATATCACTTGAACTACCTATGTAATTTCATTGTTAAGCATAATAAAATTTGTTAATATAGTTGTATGATTTCTGACCCTACCAAGTGTGTGTTGTCCTCCCCTTCCCTGCAGAACCCTCTAAAAATATACATCATAGCCTGGCTAGTGTGGCTCAATGGTTGAGGTTGACCCAGGAACCAACAGGTTGCAGGTTTGATTCCTAGTCAGGGCATATACCTGGGTTGCAGGCTCGATCCTGAATAGGGGCCCTGCAGGAGGCAGTCGATTGATTATGTTCCTCTTTCATTGATATTTCTATCTCTCTCTCTCCCTTCCCCTCTGAAATCAATAAATATATTTTTAAAAAGAAAAAATAAGATATGTTTAAAACTCTACACTAGAAGGCAGAATGAAATATTTTCCTAATCTATAGAAAATGTAATATAAAGTTTTTATCAAGTGGCCCAGCTGGTGTGGCTCAGTGGTTGGTTGAGCTTCGACCTATGAACCAGAAGGGCTCAATCCCAGTGTGGGATATGCAGGAGGCAGCTGATCAATGATTCTCTCTCATCATTGATGTTTCTGTGTCTCTCCCTCTCCCTTCCTCTCTGAAATAAATTAAAAACAATTTTTAAAAAATCTTTAGCAAGTGAAAAATCAAAAAGTATCTAGTCAATGAATATAAACAGGTCTATACAGACTCACTAATATCTTATTCCAATATCAAATTTAATAGATTTGAGTGAATTGGTTTACTTTTTGTCACATATTAAAAATAATGGCCAAAATAATGATATTTACAGACATTATTTTTAACAATAACTACAGTAAATAATTTCCCATTATATTACCTTACCACTTGGACAACACTTTCTTCCTCAGCTCTGACATGGAAGATTCCAAAGAAGCCTACTAGTAACTGATTTTCAGAGCTATAGAGAGAAGGCAAATTTGCCTTTCAAATAATAATGGTGCTTCTGTCATCCTACAGCGTAATTTGAAAGATGTTCTGCATTGCCCTTCAAGAGAGAGGAGGAAAAATCAGAATATGGCTAGGTCAGGTGTCTAAAATACAGAGCAGTGCTGAAATGAAATATTTGTCTGAGAAATCAAAGAAGCAACCGGAAGTCAAGAGGGTATGATTGGCTGCTCACAGGGAAAATGTCTCCTAGTCCTCTGTGTTGTACTTCAGGTCACTTGAGGAATCAGAATAAGACATTAAGTAGAATTCTCCACATGAGCCTTTGTGTGCACTGCTAAACTGAAAGAAATCTGAAGTGAGAAAGAATCTCATCTGAGAGCTTTTACAATATCCCAGGGAAAAGTAATTTCCTTTGTCTGTTTGGGCTTGAGAAAAAAGAAGAAAAGAGATAACATAAAATCACCCATTTAGAATCTGTGTTTTGTTTTGTTATTTTTTTTAAATAAGGAAGATTGCTTTAAAGTGTCATGGGACAAGAGCTCATTAAAAGTTTTAAAATACAAACAAGTGAGGAATATAGGACTCGAGGGTCTACAGTTTAAGAATACAATCAGCCAAAAATAAGGCGCTGAAGTGAGTAAAGCTGTAAGGCAAATGCCTTCTGTTTTTCTGGTACATCAAGATCTTAGTACTCTAAGTTTCATAACAAGTTCAGCAAACACTCAGTAATAGGTTTTGCCTTGATAAAAAGAAGATTAATTGATGGTGAGTTAATTATCATGGACATCATCACAGGGATCAATTATTGTCACAAACCCCTGTTCAAGTTCAAAAATCTGTGACCTCATGCACTTTCTGACAACCTCATTCAACATTCAACATGCACAATTTAAGTCTTCTAATCTATGGGCCCATGTAATCATGAAATAATTTGCTTTCAGGGTGGGTAATGTGGTGATTTATATATAGACTAGAGGCCCGGTGCATGGATTCATGCACATTAAAAGGAAATTAATTAGAAGAAATATTTTAGAGGCTGGGGAGAGACCACAGGAGATTGGCCGGCTGGGGAGGGACCACGGGAGAGCTCCAGGGCATATCTGGCCCATCTCACCCAGTCCCAGTTGGCTGAATCCCAGCAGCAAGCTAACCTACCGGTTTGAGCGTCTGCCCCTGGTAGTCAGTGCACATCATAGGGCTGATTGAATGGTCGAACACAGCATATTAGGCTTTTATATATATAGATAGAGTGCCAAGATTTTAGACTTGGGAATGATAACAATGGAAGTGACAACATTGTATGCTGTATTCAGAACAGAGATGATCAATTGGTAGAATATTTTCCTTGACCTTTTAAAAAGAGAAATTTAAAAAAGGCATTATTTGTACTAAGAAACAATGTACATATTTAACTTATGCGCTAGAACTAAATGTGAAATGTTGTATTTAAACATAGATTTTTTGTTTGTTTTTTATTATGATGATGATAAAAAACATACAACATACAATTTTCCATCTTTTTTTTCTTTATAGTTCACATTTAATATTATTCTGTATTACTTTCAGGTGCACAACATAGTGGTTAGACAAGCATATACTTTACAGAGTAATCCCCCTAATATTTCCAGTACCCCCCCCAGCCCATACATAGCTATTACAATATTATTTTTTCCCTCCATTGACCTCTCTCAAGCCACTCCTGCCCCCCAGCAAATGCCCTCACCCGCTAGTGACTGTGTCTATTGCTAATGCTTGTATACATGCATATAAGTCTTTTGGTTTATCTCTTACCCCACTCCGCTGCCTTCTCTTTGAGGTTTGACAGTTCCATGCTTCTCTGTCTCTGGATCTATTTTTGTCCATTGGTTATGTTGTTCATTATATTGCACAAATGAGTGAGATCATGTGATATTTATCTTTCTCTGATTGGTGTATTTCACTTAGCATAATGCTCTCCAGACCCATCCATGCTGTTGCAAATGGTAAGAGTTCCTTCTTTTTTACAGCAGCTTAGTATTCCATTGTGTAGATCTACCACAGTTTTTAACCCATTCATCTGCTGATGGGCACTTAGGCTGGAAATCTTAGCCAATATAAGAAAAATAAATGAGATATTGATATTGAAAAAAGACACTATTATTAATTAAATATTCTAAGTTTTCTGCCCAAATATGCAAAGAAATATAATTATATAAAATTTAGAATTAATTAAAGATTAATTAGGATGATAATTTAAAAATTATTAGTTTTCTGTGTGATAGCAGTGAGCAATGAGGAAAAATAATATGAGAACACGAAGATCTCAGTAGCCATAAATATAAAAAGCTATAAAAATAGCAAAGGTATTACATAGGCTGGCTTTGCCTATGTATCACAAAAATCTGGCTCATGCTGCCTTAGTTGTAAAGGACAGATTATTGTTTAAAATAATTGAAAACGCTAGAGTTAACTGCAGATGAAGCTTAATCCAGTGGCTTCATGATATTACCTAACAAATAATTTATGCTTCTCTGTCCTTTGAAAGCCATTATATCATCTTGACCCTATGATTGATTTCGCTTTTGCCACCAAGATGAATGTTAGCAAATTCTTGGGCTATACGTTTCCCTGTTTCTGTCCAGAAGTAAAGAGTAATGTCTTTTTCTCAGCATTCCTAGCAAAGGTCTAATTGGACTAATTTAGACTTATTATCCATTGTAGTAGGCAGAATAATGACTTCCCAAAGATATCCACTTCTTTATTCCTGAAACCTGAGAATATGTAATACGATGAGTAAACAGGAATTAAGGCAGTAGATGGAATTAATGGAGCTAAGCAGTGTCCTGATTATCCAATGAAATCCCAAGGGTCCTTATATGTGGAAGAGGGAGTCAAAATGGTCAGTGTGAGGGTAAAGCGATGTGTCAAAGACTCCATTTTTCTCTTTGAAGATCAAAGAAGGCCCGGAGTTAAGGAATGTGGGCAGTTTTTAGAGGCTCAAAAGACAAGAAAATAGATTCTCCTATAGTTTTTGGGAATTAAAACAGCCACATTTCTAATAATGCTACTGCAATTCTAAAAGTAGTGTTTTCAGTCACTTGAGAAAATTAACCTATTTTTAAAAGTTAGTCAAATTGCTTATCCTTTTGAAAAATTAGATTAGAATCATCATAATAAAAATTGATAATGAATTAAAGTTCTAAATGTAAAGAAAATCCTAAAATAGTTCAGTGAAAACATAAGAAGGTATTTCATAATCTTGGGATGAAGAAGACCTTATAATGACTGACAAAATATAAACTTAAAGGCAAATATATTTGAGAATTTTGACTCAAATATATTTTAATCTTGCCAAGGCTCTAACACAAGTGTTACTTCCATATTTGATTTTCAAATAAATGTTGAGGTCAGCTTCTCATGATCTATTATTAATGCCATGTCATCTTAATCATTAATCTCCATTTTAAGATTCTAATTAATCAAAATACACAATTACTCAAGAATATATATTTATTTTAATAATAAGGGAAGAGAGTGATCAAATAAATAACATGATTATATTATGGTACACTGTACAATAACAAAAAAGATATGTTAGACTTATATGTACTGATATGACATTCTGAAGTGAAAAAAATGGTAACATAAATGTAAAATATAATGCTCAATTTTCTAAAATTAAAGTATATATATATAATGTGTTTTGTGTATGCGTATTTGAGAATAAGAGCTAAGAGTGCAGGTGATCATTTCCAACATAAAAGCAATTAGAAGGATGAATGGCAAATATTGGTCCTTTTCCCTCTTTCCTATCTCTCTCCCTTCTTTCTTTTTTTTTTACCCTTAGTCTCCTTCTCACTCTCTTCATTTTTTTGACTTGTTAAAAAATATTTTGCCCAGCCAGTGTAGCTCAGTGGTTGAGCATTGGCCTATGAACCAGGAGGTCACCCTTGGATTTCTGGTCAGGGCACATGTCCCTGTTGCAGGCTCGGTTCCTTGTGTAGGGCGTGCAGGAAGCAGCCAATCAATTATTTTCTCTCATCATTGATGTTTCTACCTCTCTCTCCTCCTTTCCTCTCTGAAATCAATTATTTTTATATAATGTTTAATAAATACCAACTATAAATAAGCCAGTATTACAGAGGTATATTTATATGTATTTTAGTCAATCAGTACATTTAAAATGTATTTTTTAGTTTAGTGTACAATTTAATTAGGTTTATAATTTTACCCAGTTGTACAGCTGTCATCATAATCCTGAATATTTTAATCACACAAAAGAATTTTTTATGCCTCTTTATAGTTAATCTCTATATCCCTCCTCAGCCCCAGGGGACCCCAATCCACTGTATGTCCCTACAAAGTTTCTTTTCTCTAAAATTTATTATTATCAGTTTACGGTGACCAGAATATTCTATTCATATAAAATTTTAGATATATGGAGAAAATATATATTATTGTATTTTCAGTAAGTACCATAATTTTTCTGCCAAACCCCACCTACTGTGGAGAGAAAGAAATAATCACACATTCCATTTCCTTTAAATATAATCTCAACGTACATTTGAAATAGAAATCTGCACAACATAGAATTTCAAGGTTTCTCATTTGTAAAAAATTGTGTATTCTCTCACCTGGCCAGCGTGACTTAGTGGTTGAGCTTTGACCTATGAACCAGGAGATCATGGTTCTATTCCTGGTCAGGGCACATGCCCGGATTGCAGGCTCTATTCCCAATAGGGAGTGTGCAGGAGGCAGCTGATCAATGATTCTCTTTCATCATTGATGTTTCTATCTCTCCTTCTCCCTTCCTCTCTGAAGTCAATAAAAAATATATATTTTTAAAAGTGTACATTCTCAGTTATCATTTCTCATTTTTATGGTTGTATCATGGTGTGCCTAGGGCAGGCGTATTATGTAAGTTTTGTATTTAGATGGTGTTGGAAATAAAGGAAAGACTTAGGGTTCTCACCTGTTGTGTCTGTCCTCTTCCCTCCCTTGGCACTTATCATGTCTTGCCTGACCAGGTGTCTCTGGCTATGTCTCCACATTGAAGACAAACAATTTAACAAGTTTCTGGGATTGTTAGAAGAGAGGCGGGGGGAGATTTTTATGTTGTTCATTGAAGTGAAATAATTGGCATCATCCTAGAAATAAAAGTAGTTTATTTACATAGACTGTTTAAATAATACCCAACCATGTTATTAGAATGGATTAACTTAAGCCTAATAAGCAAGTTTTTTTCAATATGATTAAAGATCTTATTAGATTCATTGGAGCATTCCTAAGATTTTTCATTTTCAGGGAATTGAGCAGATTGGAGATGAGTCAGAGAAGAGGTATGAAAATAAGTAACAGAGCTAGATGTAGAATTTATAAGAAAGGTGAAAATAGTTCATATTGTTTCATGTGGATCTGAGAATCCTCCAGGTATATGAAAAGTTATTTCAAGTGGAAAGACCAACAGCTGCCTTCAATTTCAGCTTCTAACAAGAAAACACATTTTTATGTGATAGTGGCATTTTCCTTAGAAGTCATAAAGTAAGTTTCTAGATAACTGAGGAAAGTTAGTGCAATATTTTAAAACTAAGAGAGACAACATATGGTGAGTGATTCCGGTGGGGAATGAAGTAGGTGAACTCGGCCAACCACATCTCAAAAAGTAAAAATAAAAACAAATCACAAAAGCTCCCTCTACTTTTGTACTTGAGCATGAATCTCCATTCTCATTTTTGCATTTGTTAGCCTAGGAAATGTAACATTTCTGAAACCTTGTTAAACCGCTTAGACCCTCTGTATTTCGCCTCTATACACTCATTTTATAACAAGAATCTCCTTGCTGGAAAGAACATTACGTTTACTTAAGTTTAGCAACCCACAAAAGATAAATCCACACCTCACTCTCAACTCCAATGTACGAAATTTCATCCAGTAAAGACTATAAACTTGTTTGGATCATGAGTTCATCTCTGGGCCAATCACTGTGGCCTGGTCTGAGGGGGCTGTGAAGAGCCCATGCTGGGTCAGATGATCAAGCCTGTGGCTCAAGGGTTGAAGCTTCAGGGTCTGTTAACAGTAGGACAAAATGGATTGACTGACATTAATGAATATAACCATTTATACTGATCCTTTAAACCCCTGAAAACTGAGACAGCTCTTTTCAGCTTAATGAATATCTAATGAATTCTATTTGTCAGCTTCTCTGCTAGATAATTAAGCCAAATTAAAGACTATCAAGAAGAATACCTGTTGTTATATTAATAAAGAGGCTACCATTGATGGGATAAAAATAAAAATATTATAGATGATTTATAAATATTATGCTTAACATTAATAGATCTTGCAAAAGCATACTTGTTAGTGTTCTCAATTTTACACCTGGAATTTCTGAGTAACAATGTTAAAAAACATGTTCTAGGTCACGGAAGTATTGTCAAAACCAGAATTTAGAGACACTGTGACCTAAACCCATGTATTTCTATCATGCTCTTTTATTCCTCTCTATGCCATCATGTTGCTACTAATGGTCCTAGAGGTTTGAATTAAGTAGTAATGTATCCCATTTGGAGGAAGCTGCTTGCCTGGAAAAGGATCATTTTTAGATTAAAGAGGAAGAGAAAAAATGAAATCATGATTCAAAACACATGAAACTATGATTTGTCAACCACAAAAGTTCACAAAGAAAGAAGTAAAACAAATATTTAATATGTAAATTATCTTAGACGGCAGAGCAATAGTAAACAACACTGAATATGTAAATATGTAGTCTGAGCAAGAATTACACCTGAATGCAGGGATGTAATAAAACAACTGTACTCCCACATACTTGCTATTGCCAAGACTATTTTTCTAGTTTAGATTTCTTACTGTAGAATTCAAAAAATGTTCAAGGTTATAAAATAATGGCAAACACTTTTTACTTCTGATATTACATTTACGTCCACATTTTATAAGCTTCAGCAAAAGCAAGTGAACAAAGGCATAGGATGATGATTTTGAGTTTACGTAAAGTGAAAAATATAAATCCCAATATAATTTTAAAACATATATTAGGTATATCTTTTTTCATGGATAGAAGTCCATTTTCCTTCTATAGTTTAACAATAACTGTTTGTTGTAGAAATTGGAAATGAAATAACCAAAAGGTAAAGGAACTAACTACTCAGCTAAATATTTTATTTACTGTACGTGTAGATCAGCTCTGAAACAAAATTAAAAATTATAGTATCTTACTGAATAATTTCTTATAGGTTAATATGTAGATTTTTTTTATTATTCCTTATTATTCATACTAACTTGGCATCTTGAATATTCACAACTGTTTAAATAGATTTGCTGTAACTTTGAAGAAAATATTAAACTAGTCTTTTTGCCATACATAACATCTGCTCAGCTTTAATCAAGGTTGGGCCAAATCCACACGATCAAGAAATGTGCCGATTTTATTGTTGTATTTTCTCCTTTCCTTCTATATTTAGGAAAAGTCATCTTCTACTGAATTCTCAGAATTTAGAACTTCTCCCCCACCACTCCACCTCCCACCACAGAATTACTTAGGAATGGCTGAAGATGAAGGCTATTACTACTATTAACTATATAAGTTTTCAAAGTTGTTTCTATGCCTATCAGTTAGTCAAGTTTGCTTTCTATTGTTGCTGACTACCTATGTGTTGTAAACTGAAAACCATCAAGGATAGGAGCTATAGTTGCTAGCCAGTGGCCAGCAACAACTTACTTTAAATGTGACTGAGCTACCTTGGCATTGAATCCCCCAGTGTTGTCAGGCTGTTGGGTGACTACAGGCTCAGCAAATACTGATTGCAACCACATAAGAGACCCCGAGCAAGGATTGCCCAGCTGAGTCTTTCCTGAATTTCCAACCCAAAGACTCCATGAGCGTGATAAATGATTGTTTCATGCCACTAATTTCAGGGTAATTTGTTACGCAGCATTAGATAAACAAAGTAATCATTTTCTGTATTGCAGCTCATTTCATCTGAACATGAGGCTCTCAGTTTGTTATTATTGCCCACAACATATTGATATCACCAATGATTTCTCTTGACGTAATGGCCGGTTTCCTGCCCCCATTTTATTTAAGTTCTCAGTAGTGTTTTCAGCAGTTGCCCTCCTCTACCTTTGCAGTCTTCAGTAACACTACACTTACCTTGTTTTCTTCCTACTTTCAGATGTTCGTTTCTTGGTTTCTGTTGAGTATTTCTCATCTTCTGTCTGCAGCCTAAGTGTTCGTATGTGTCAGTGTTCAAGCACTGGACTTCTTCTTTTCTTCATCTGCTGATTCCCTTTGTTATTTCACCCACGTCCATACTTTAAATATGACTATGTATCCTATTTATCTCATACATTCATCTCATCCTCCTCAGTTATCTATACGCATGCCTTCTCACATATCCATTGGAATATCTAATGGCTTTTTCAAAGATAATTTGGTCAAAAAACAAATACTAACATACTCTACCCTCCACTCCAATAGAAACCTCTTCCTCTCCCAGTAGCCCTCATTCTGGTTAATGGCCCTACTAACTGTACAGTTATTCTGGCTAAAAGAATCCTACAAATAATCCTTAATTTATTTGGATCTTACAACCCACATTTAATCTGCTACTAAATTCTTTCCGGCTCTGCCACAAAATACATCTCAAAGTCTACCATCACCATTTTCACTATTAACTTCCTAGAACCAAGGCAACATCAGGCAACTGTAAACATTTAAATGCCTGCTGCCTTCTTCATAATGGTTGATAAAAATCATTTTATTATTCAAGTCACTTCCTTGGGCTATATCTGGTCTTAATTGTGATAGAAACAATCATTAGGCTATAAATCCTGGCAGAAACTAAGACCTGGATGCTTTGCTCATCCTTTGGACAAATATCTCTGTAGCCAGCAGCACACAGCTATGGTTCCAATGTTCTCTCAGTTACCACAGGTTCCAAGGTTAGCAGGAGATGATGCAGTTCCCCACCTACTAATAAACACCATCTGGAAATAGTAAAAACATTCTCCTTTGTGGAGTTTTATGTGCTAATAATTGCTGAATGAATAGATAGATCAATTAATAACTTTTAACTCAGTAATATATAGTAAAACACTATTTGCTAATTAGAGATCTTTAGTCAAGAAGTTAGTCTGGCGACGTGGCTCAGTGGTTGAGCATCAACCTATGAAACAGGAGGTCACAGTCTCATTCCAGGTGGGGGCACATGCCAGGGCTAGATCCCTGGTGTGGAGTGTGCAGGAGGCAGCTGACCAATGATCCACTCTCATCATTGATGTTTCTCTCTCTCTCTCTCTCTCTCTCTCTCTCTCTCTCTCTCTCTCTCTCTCTCCCTCTCCCCCTTCCTCTCGGAAATCAATAAAAATATATATTAAAAAACCATGAAATTATCTCCACAGCCCCTTCATATTCTCCAGTCCACCCCTAACAAACACATTTCCTTCTGTAACAAACCTCAACAACAACCTAGAACTTACCATTTTTTCTTCAAAGCCATTTGGTTTTTTCACTCCGGTCAAATCCTGTGAATGTTGGTGTTAAAGTCAAAGTGCATTTTTTTTTTTACAATTGGTCAGTTTGGGTTTTACAAACTGTACATTGTTGCTTTGGCATCAAGGTGACTGGTGGTCCATCTTGCACTGACCTGTAATGTCCAGGGTTGTTGTTTTTTTAACTAACAATATATTACATTTTGGCATCAGCAGGTCCCAATTGATTTCCAGAACAAATTAAATGCCCTGATGGTTGAAATATTGTGATTTATTACTGGAGTCAACAGCAGTTTTGCTTTGCAATGGATTTAAGCAAAAGGTTGAGAGAAAACTCCACCTCCTTAGGTAGAGGGTTGAAAGTTTTAAGGGTGCAAACACTCATAAAGATTTAGACAAGAAAACTACCAAGTTTGACTGTTAGGGAAGTCCTGCGGAAATTGAGTTATTGAAAACAAATGACAGGTTCTGTGTATAATTAAGCTAAGATCTGTTCTGTCCAAGTTGCATGTACTCTTCATTGCTTTGGATTTTTCTTGTGATCATTGAGAGAGAAAAGTACTATGTTGTCACCCTTCATAAAGCATCCCCTGCTCAGGTCATGAGATATGTTGTGATTTATTTTATTGTGTCGGAAACAAAGAACCTAAGCCATTAGGGTAACAAAACGATTTCGGGAATTACTACATTCAGAGCTAGAGTAACTAATCAGGGCATTTTCTTGTTATTAATTGACAGAAAATCTACTCTCAAGATGGCTTCTGTAAACAAAGCGGTTGTTTTAATTGCATTCTGAGGAACACGCTTACAACATATTGGAAGAAAAAAAGAGATTAGAGTTTTTACAGGTTATTTCATCCCTGTTAGAGTGATGAGTATTTTGTCTCTAGTGCTGAAGGAGGCATGCATAATGTGTTAATGTTTGTTTTTGACTCATAATAAAAATATGGTAGGCTTAATTTGAGGTTGTGACACCTGCAGATGACATGTTTTGACTTTTTCCCTTTGTATTAGACTGGGTGGCTTCAACAACAGAAACGTTTGTCTCACAGTTCTGGAAGTTAGAAATCCAAAATTAAGGTGTTGACAGGATTAGTTCCTTCTGAAGGCTGTGAGGGGACTATCTATTCAAGGTCTTTTTACTTGGCTTGTAGATGCTTAGATTCCTTCTATGTCTCTTTGCATTATCTTCCATGTATGTCTATGTACAAAAATTCTTCTTCTTATGAGGCACCAGTCATATTGCATCTCACTTTAACTTGATTACCTCTGTGAAGACCTTATTACACATAAGGTCACATTCTGAGTTACTGGGGCTTAGGACTTCAGCATATGGATTTTAAGGGGATACAGTTCAACCCATAATACCCTCACAGACCCAGGAACAAGAGAAGAATATCTCTGAGCTACTAGGAGCTTCTGGTCTAAACATGGCTTGATTTTTAGGACCCCAATTGTGACACCAGGAAATCTCAGCTTCTATGGAGAGTGTATTGTGGAGTTTCCAAAAGCATCTGCTACGCATACTATCCTAATAATTATTTGAAGTAGAATAATCACTAGCCTTTTATTTTTTTATGAATAAACTCATAATATTGTGCAAACTTTGCTGAAAATGTTTAACACATTTTGTGGGTTTTTTTTCCAACTCATTTTTAAAATACTTATACAAGAAAGTTTAAAAAAGCAACTTTGTTTTCAAGGCATCTGCTTTTACTGGAGATTGTAAAATTTCTGTTTCATTATATCTGTTTAAATTCTAATTATCAGATAATTTTGCCTTACAACAATATTACTCTCTTTTACTCCAATAAACAACAGCAACACAGCATGTACATTAACTTATTAGTCATCTGGCACCATTATATACATCTTTTTACATTTTTTTCAAAAAGAAGCATGTACAATAATTCAATTCAAATGTATGCAAATGTAGGTACTTTCTTTTCAGCTTGTTAATTGATGGCCATACTCTAATAAATAGATCACCACTTTTCATGTTCCAGTGTTTTATAATTTCTATCTTAATTAGACAATACCAGATAGCCAATTCTGATTTGTTAACTCAACATTAATCCAAGCTCTTACAGGTAACAAAAGATACTAGAATTATACTTTAAGCTAGTACACTACTGAGAGAACAAAGGTGATTTAAAATTTTTATCTAAAAGATAAAACTTAAGCCGAAACCGGTTTGGCTCAGTGGATAGAGCGTCGGCCTGCGGACTGAAGGGTCCCGGGTTCGATTCCGGTCGAGGGCATGTACCGTGGTTGCGGGCACATCCCCAGTGGGAGGTGTGCAGGAGGCAGCTGATCGGTGTTTCTCTCTCGTCGATGTTTCTGGCTCTCTATCCCTCTCCCTTCCTCTCTGTAAAAAATCAATAAAATATATTTAAAAAAAATAAATAAAAAATAAAAGATAAAACTTAAATTTTTAAAAAAACTGTGAAGATTGTTTAAGAAGAAAAACTGACCCTTGTAAATTTGGCATAAGTTTACAAGAACAAACCTTTGATGAAACATGATTGTAATTTAATTTTGTTGAACACATAATTTTACTTGTTTTTATAGTTAAATATTCTGTAGCTAAAGCAATTATTTAATTAATAAATAAAATGATATTAAATTAGGAAAGTTCAATAGAGCTCCATAGAACCCAATGTAATATAGAAACTATATAAAGAATGATTTCAATAGACATATGACTCACTGAGAAACAAAATCATGCCTACGGTTGTGCTGGGTTCTTTAGAACTTGGCATTTTGGTTTGTGTATGTCCTGTACACTTTCCTTTCTTCCTCAGTGACATGTTGCCTCTACTTTTGTGAACCCACCTGTGTGATGTGGAAGCAACTGACCATGGGTTGTCATGTGACTCAAGCCAGGCTAAAGATGGGCCTGCTTATAAACATTCTGCTTGAATTCTTAGTAGAGACTGGATTATTTTTTTAACTAGTGGCCCGGTGCACGAAATTCCTGCACATTAAAAGGGGATTAATTAGAGGAAATAAGTTAATATTGCTATTTGCCCTTTCTCTATAATAGAAGTGTCAGAGATGAAAGAAAATTAGTAAAATGTATATGAAAATGTTCCTCCTGTCAGAGTCTGGGGCACACCATGGGACCCAGAGTCAAGTCCCCGCCCACCCACATGCGCCTCAAAATCGCGTGAGACCCAGACCCAGCTGCCCCCCCCCCCCCGCCCCCTGCTCATTGGGATAGATCCAGACCTGGCTAGTTCCACCCTTGTCAAGCCCTGCTGGGCAGGGAACATAGCCTCAGGTCCCCTGGCCCAGCGCCAGGATGGGGGGCATGGCCTGAGGTCCCCTAGCCCATAGCAAGGTGGTGGGGCGTGCCTTGAGGTCCCCTGTCAAGCCCCGCCAGGTGTGGGACATGGCCTGAGATCCCCTGTCAAGCCCCACTGGGTGGTGGGCATGGCCTGAGGTACCCCGTCAAGCCCTGCCAGGCAGGGGTAGGGGGGCAGCGCGCAGCCTCAGGTCCCCCAGCCTGGCCCCGGGGAGGGGAGGACAGCCTCAGGTCCCCTGTCAAGCCCCATTGGCAGGGGGGTGCAGCCTCAGGTCCCCCCTGGGCGGGGGGCATGGCCTGAGTTCCCCCAACCCAGCACTGGGGGTGCACCTTGAGGTCCCCTGTCAAGCCCTGCCAGGCAGGGGGCCCCAGCCTCAGGTCCCCTGGCTCAGTGCTGGGGCGGGGGTGCGGCCTGAGGTCCTTCAGCCTGGTGCTGGGGTGGGGGGCGTGGCCTGAAGTCCCCTGTCAAGCCCCACCTGGTGGGGAGCATGGCCTGAGGTCCCCCGGCCTGGTGCTGGGGCGAGGGGAGCAGCCTGATGTCCCTTAGCCCAGAACCAGGATGGGAAGCGCACCTTGAGGTCCCCTGTCAAGCCCCACGGGGGCGGGGGAGGGCGTAGCCTCAGGTCCCTGATGATTGCTTGTTAAGGCTCCTTATGGAAACTTGGCCTCAGCTGTGGGTGCAGCAATCTTTGTGACAGAGTGATGGTTAATTAGCATATTCCCTCTTTATTAGATAGGATTGGTAAACCTCTGGATGTCAATCTGGATTTGGCTGGGGTTATTTAAGCCTATCTGATCCTCTCTATGAAGAAGGGCTACTCTCAATAAGGAGGTACTAAGAAACAGAACTCCAATGGCCTTGCAGGGGGATCTGGAAGCAATCATGACTTAAGCCTCACTGCGTTCCTCACATTCTAGCTGTATAGGACAACAAATTCCCTTTCTGTGGTTTATCTTTTTTTGTATTGTCTTTATCTCATTTGAAACTGAATGCATTTTAAGTAATTCACAGGAGGGAGAAAGAAGTTTGCTCTTTAAATTAGGGGGTGCAATTCATGCACATTAAACAGATGAATCCAGAACATGTCCAACAAGTGCAAGAATAGCAGAATTTTGTAGCCTCATCAACTGGGTATAAATAACAAGGTAGATTCAAAGTCATGTTTGAAAGTTATTGATTTTCTAGTAAAAAATGTCCACAATGGTAATAATACCTCAGTGGAGAACTATGGATTATTTGAATTTAGAATTTTCACAAAGTAAATGAAGAACATTTATTTAATCTGGCTACATACAATATTAAAAATTAAATTCTTTCTCTCTCTCTCACATATGTGAGTACTTTATTTCTCCTTTTAGTGCCCTTTATATATTTCTCACTGATTCTAGGATAAAGTTCAAATTCAGCAAGATATGGCAGGGCATTTTGATATAGTTCTTTCTTGACATTACTTCCTGACCATAATTGTATTTATTTATTATTTATTTATTTATGGAATGATCACCTCATTTCTAAATGTAAAATCCTTTCTTACATTTCAACTTCTTATACTTCTCTCTTTCTGGAAAGTCTTTCTATGCTTTATTTGTCCAGGTGAGTTTTATTTGTGTATCAGAACTTAGTTTAATGCCCATATCTTCTTATACATTTTCCATGTTCTCCATGTCAATCTCCAACATGCATTTGGGTTCCTTTTCTATGAGCTTCTATAATAAATATAACCCACCTCAATTTTTGCAAAGTATTTATCATATCGAATTCTAATAATTTATTTGGTTACACCTCAATTAACAATGTCTTTCCACGTCTGTAGTCTTATTATTTAGCATTTTGCATAATGAACTTATTATATTGGGCAAGGCAACTATTTCTACTCTCAAAGTTCTCATCTGTTTCATGTTGGGGAGAATAAGGCATAGACTGGAAATGGTTTAACCAGGTTAATGGTTGCCAAAGTTTTCAACCCCAAATTTCTTCTTCACTATTGTGCTTATGATTTGAAAGATGTATCTGTCATAGTACATTGATTAAGAGTCACTTTCTTTTTATTTTATTAAGTTTACTTTACTAACTATAGATACTCCATATGGTGCCAGGTGGGTACTGGAAATATTGGGGGTACCTCTTTGTTAAGTATATGAATGTCCTACCATATGCTAAATATCTGAAACTAATACAAACTAACACTGAATATAAACTGTAATTGAAAAAAATAAAATTAAAAAAATTCATAACTTTGCATGAGAAGGGAATAACCAGTCATTACATCCTTCTAAGACATTTGTGGTTACACTTAGCTTGTTAGACTTTATTATTGTGGCAATTTGTGATTTCCATTAGGCTTCCTGAAATATTGAAAAATGACCCAGAATCCTCATTTCATCTTTTAGACTCTCAGCAGTTCAGGGAAACCATGTTAAAAATAAATGATTTATAAGCTCCCTTCTAGCTGTAACATTTTGTACTTTCTTGACTTTAGGTTTCTAATATAGCATAACATATACATTAAGCTTTACATATGCTAATATTGCATAGTATATGCCATATTATAGGTATGGTTAGATGAGGGCATTGGTAGGAGATACAGCTGATTTGTGATTCTGGGTGGTCACTGTGCTCAGTAATAGCTCTACAGTAACTTGTTCAGCAAACCTTCAACCTTTTCTCTTTTCCTCTTTTGCAAAGGAACACATCAACGCCTTCAGTTGTCCTCATTTTTCTCTAGCCCTGACTAGGGGTCAGAATTCAACTCAACCGTAGCTGTCTCATAGTGAGTATTACAATTTCTTTTTCCATGGACATTAAAGAATTATAAGAAAGACTAAATAAAAGCATTTCAAAACACCCCCATCTAAAGACAAATCATCCCTTTACCCATTGGCACATACACACACAAGCACACTAGAGATTTTTTAGTTACTTTTATTTTTAGGACATTGAGTCAAAAGGAAGGCTTTTCAAAGGCAAAAAGGAATCATTTTATCTTCTTACTCCAGTCTAAGATGCCTACCAAACTAATGTGTACTAACATTCTTTTAGTGGAGCATCCAGGGGTGGGCAAACTTTTTGACTCGAGGGCCACAATGGGTTCTTAAACTGGACCGGAGGGCCGGAACAAAAGCATGGATGGAGTGTTTGTGTGAACTAATATAAATTCAAAGTAAAGGAGCGGAGGGGAGAGCAAGAGAACCGGATAGAACAGCCGGATCCGGCCCGCGGGCCGTAGTTTGCCCAAGGCTGACTAGTCCCACCCACAGATGTATCATTCAGCTCTATGGCTTGAAGGAAGCCTGTATATAATCCACCATCAGTATATGATCCAAAGTATGTATTAGATGATACCAGATATTATGTACCACCTCCTGTTGTGTGTTAACATGACACCTGAAGTTAAGAATTGTCAAATTCATTCCACTTACTTGTTAACCCTTCACTTTCACAAGGCAAGAAGAGACAAATAAAGTCAGGGTCCAATTGGAAATGTGGTCACCTTATCACATGATCTTTGCATGTTGTTTTTTTGGCCTCAGAAAGTTTGTTAATTTAGTACTCTTATTAATGTAGCAACAATAGATATTGATATCGTGTAGCATGAGCTAGATTTGCTTAGCATATCTACCTTAAAATAATTTTAATTTTTAGTCTTTATTTTTACTAGAATTAGAAAAAGATGTCATATCAACAGACATATTTTATATTGTGACTTCTAAAGTCAGTGATCAATTTTAAGTCAGTATTTAGCATTTTTATTCTTCTTACTATTTTCCATCATAATCCCTATATGCTTCCATTTTTCTTAGCAGCTATGGTTTTGTCACTTAGAAGAAAATGAATTATTTTTTTGTAAGTCAGGCATCCATTGTAATTACTTCAATAGCAATAGTATGTTTTTCTTCAAGAATTGTTTACAAGATGGGGAAAGCGAAAGCTAATGGTCATCACTCATTCCCCTAGACTCATTACTCAAGTAGCTATTTATTTCTAACTGGAAAAAAATATTTTCTAAGTATAATTTACATATTCAACAGCTTCTTGCCTTGCATTTTGCAAAACTATGGAAAAATACCACCTGTTTGTCATTATTAAAAGTGCCAGGGGCTGCAATGACATTGTATTTATTATTAGTCACAAATTCGTACCATTATATCCTTAACCCTGATGGCTCCTTTAAGACGATACTAAAATACAAGTAAGGATAATGATCAGCAAAGTTCCCCACTCCAAAACCCCTGATCTAAGAGACTAATATAACAGGAGACCTTGAAAACAAGCACACCTCTGCACCCTGACTTCTTTAATTCTTCAGAGACTTTCACTAGTAGGAAAAGCATGTTCATTTTCCTGCTGAGGTCCTCCCAGGTCTGTGATGATGACAGGGCTGCCTGGATGTGAACCTTCTACTTCCCTCATGGAGGAGGATCTTGCCTATGATCTGGCTTAAAAAGACATATCAAAAAAAGAAGCTCTCACCCTAACAGGTTTGGCTCAGTGGATAGAGCATTGACCTGCAGACTGAAAGGTCCCAGGTTCAATTCTGGTCAAGGGCATGTACCTTGGTTGCGGGCACATCCCCAGTAGGGGGTGTGCAGGAGGCAGCTGATCAATGTTTCTCTCTCATTGATGTTTCTAACTCTCTATCCCTCTCCCTTCCGCTCTGTAAAAAAAAAAAAAAAAAAAAAAAAAAATCAATAAAATATAAAAAAGTTAAAAAATAAATAAAAAGAGAAGCTCTCATTTGTATTTTCCTGTGACAAGAGGCCTTCGATCCTCAGTTCCCTTGATTATCATGATAAAAGAAGATACTTTGAGAAAGAGCAACAATATAAAACCCTAAAGACATGCCTAATCAGCTTATGCAAAAAAATTACTCTGCTCAAATGTCTATACTTATATTAGACTAGAGGCCCGATGCACAAAATTCATGCAAGAGTAGGCCTTCCTTCCCCCGGCTGCGGGCATCAGCTTCCCTCCGTCACCCGGGACCTAGGTTTCCCTCTGGCCGCCAACAGGCACCAGGGACCCAGGCTTCCCTCGCAGCCCCGGCTTTGTCCGGAAGGTTGTCTGGAAGGATGTCTGGTCGAATTAGCATATTATGTTTTTATTATAATAGATGTTGTCCATATCCATTTAGATTGTAATAATTGGTGCTACTTTACACTTTTAAAAAAAATCACATCCTAGCTGGTTTTGCTCAGTGGATAGAGCTCTGGCCTGTGAACTGAAGGGTTCTGGCTTCCATTCCAGTCAAGGGTACAAGGGAACATGCCCAGGTTGTGGTTTCAATCCCCAGTGAGGGGGCATTCAGGAGGCATCTGATCAGTGATTCTCTCTCATCATTGATGTTTCTATTACCCTCTCCCTCTCCCTTTCTCTCTGAAATCAATAAAAATATATATTTTAAAAATCCTTATAAATAAGATGAGTGAAGGATAAGAAGACCAGAGTTATATTATTTTTTCTAGGAGACATGTCTGTTATAATTCACTTTAATGTAAGTTTATTTTTCATTGCCAAGATAATGTAAAGTTATTCATTTATTCAGCTAACACTCATTAAATACTAAGTATGAGGGGCTACATTAAGTTCTTGTGATGCATATCAGTGAATAAGTGAGATGAAATTTCCTGCCCTTATGGAACTTTCTAATGAGGAGAGATGAGTGATACGCAAATAAATGCTTAAATATATGGAGTAGATCTAATCTATTAAGCTCTCTGGATTTTGAAAAGTATTTGTAAATTCCTTCCATGATTCTAGGCTATTTTTGAATATATTTTTCTGAACTGATGTAAGCTCCAAATTCTGATGTCAGGTAACATATCTGCAAGGGCTTCTGTGTCTTGGTAAATATTTACTCTCAAGTGCATTTCATGATTTAGTAATTCTGGTAATCAATTTCTTATGCCATTACCTACAAATATTCCATGATTATACATTTTTACACTTTTCCTGACTGACGTAGGATTCCATAGTTATGTGGGGTACATTCAATAATAGCCATGTGTACAATGTGAAAAAATACAGTAATTAGGACACATACTGTAAGTATAATTAAAAATTATAACCAAGGGGAAGAGACTCAAGAAGCTATATAAATAATAATTTAATTAATTACAATAAGGACTTAAAATAAGTAATCTCATTTTATTAACAAGGAAATCCTACAAATTCAGCCCAAAATGAGATAAGTTTAAAATAATGAAAGGAAATTACAAGGATTTATTTTTAATGCATTTAGTTAGTAGACATGCATATACAAAAATGATGATTATTCTTTACTTGAGAAAAAGGCATATCTTCAGTTTTCAAGAAGGAATTTGAAACATACCAATCATTTTTACCTTAGTGTAAAATGTTGTGCCGTGGGCTTTATTTACATGGCTTGATTTGATCTGAACAGTCGTTTTCCTAACCTAGATGTCATTATCCTCATTTACAGATAAAGACATCTAGGTTCAGAATTAAGTAAATTGCTTGAGTAAGTGTCAAATCTTTTATGATAAATTTCAGGTTCTTTATTCATATTCTGTACCACCTCCCACAAATTTATAAACTCAGGTCCCCTGATTCCCTTTGAACCAGATCTACAGTAAAACTGTTAGTCTGTGAAATACACTTACTTATTATGGTTGCTTGTGTTTTCTAATCATCATGCTCAAATGCCAATCTAATTTGATGAGCCTAGATGCTGGGTTATAATCAACTGTTCATATCATGGGTTACCCTTTATCTAAAGTAATGGAGGGGATGGCCTATTATTTAAATCATCATGAGGACTAATGTTTATAATATCAATTGCTAAATCATTTTAATTTACTATATATAGAATTCTGCTATTTGGTATGGATTGGAATAAATTTATTGCAAACAATGTCTTCTATTTATTACAAGAAATGATTATTTCAAAGTATAATTTCTTTAATCTACTACAACCCAATGCAAAATTGTTTATTTTATTATGGTACCCAGCCACCAGTTCATTGTTTGAATTACTCTTCTCACAAATGCTAATGCTGTTAAAGTGGTTTGAATATTTCCTGTGGGGAATGTTAATGTATTTTGTTTTCATTTTCTCCTTAAACTTGACCTCTCAATATAAAAAAAACAGTGACAGGGATGTAAAGTACAGCATTAGGGGAAAAACTCTGCCTCTGGAATTCCATCCTATTACTCAACACGGGGATGATGTGGTACTAGAGAGAGAACTAGTTAGAATTGAAAAATCCATCATATATGTAAATAAAACTCTTACTTCTCTAAAACATAGTTTCCCCATCTGCAAACTTGTGATAATAATATCACTTTATACTTTTGGAAACTACATTGTATATATTAGGAAGGCCATACAATTCAGATGGTCTGTCTCCTGTCCAAAGCATCTCTGTCAGGTAGCCCATTCAACCTGAATAGTCCAGGCTTTTCTCTACTCCATTCCAGCCCTGATTTCAGCCTGATGTGGCAAGCAACCCCCTTCTCTATCTAAGCTGCAGTGCTAAGCAGGGTATACCCAGCCTCACAGGGGATGAAAACCAATTTCTCTCATCCATCCAGGGGTAGAGCTTCATATTTTGTGCCGCATGGCAATGATTAGATAACCCATATCTTGACATAAATTAAGAATGCCTAGATTAAGACCTCAACATGCAAATCAGCCCTGGAATAAATGATTTGGCACCTAAAGGGAAGTGCATATAGTATATAGCTAATCTGGCTACAGGCTTCAATTCACAAAATTGCAAGTATTGCATCTGCAAGACTGTCATTCAAGAGGACACTTGGGCACAAGTTAAATAGCCTAAGACAGTGGTCGGCAAACTCATTAGTCAACAGAGCCAAATATCAACAGTACAACAATTGAAATTTCTTTTGAGAGCCAAAATTTTTAAACTTAAACTTCTTCTAACATCACTTCTTCAAAATAGACATGCCCAGACTGTGGTATTTTGTGGAAGAGCCACACTCAAGGGGCCAAAGAGCTGCATGTGGCTCATGAGCCACAGTTTGCCGACCACTGGCCCAAGATATTATTATGCAAACATCAATGCCTCTCCTATGCCTCCTGGTTTGGGAACAAGGTTAGAGAACCAGATACAGTATTTTATTTATTTTCAGCAAAAACCAGTCAGGTCATTATTGCTATATTCAGTCTTCAGATGAAGAAAACATGGGTCAGAGAAGAGAGACTTCCTCAAGGTCACTAAAACCTAGTGGCTTCAGAAAGCGGAGCATTAGTTAAACTCTGGTTTTCTCACTCCAGAACTGTGAAGTGCAGGGTGTTTTCTGTACTTTAGGACTACACTGGGAAATCCTGTCCTTGAAGTCATGTAGAAAGCATATCACTGTCTGCAAGTTAAGAGAGGAGCAAAGCAGAGCACAAAATATGATGCATCTTTAAATGAAATGCAACAATAACGCTAAACCTGGCAAGAGTTGGGTACAGTTTGGGAAGAAGTACTAATGGTACTAAAAGTAAAAGGGGATTTTATCTCCCAGCCAAGGAAATTGCTATAGGCTGAGTGTGCATCCCTCCAATGCTCATATGCTACATTCTAACATGCCCAGTGTGATAGAGTTTGGAGGTCAGGGTTTTGGGAGGTGAGTCATGAGGGTGGAGCCTTCGTGAATGAGATCATTGCCTTT
Organism: Plecotus auritus; assembly: GCF_963455305.1. Classification (NCBI taxonomy): domain Eukaryota; kingdom Metazoa; phylum Chordata; class Mammalia; order Chiroptera; family Vespertilionidae; genus Plecotus; species Plecotus auritus. The sequence continues at coordinate 144,172,339 of NC_137783.1, read as the reverse complement.
ATAAAAGAGACCCTGGGGAGCTCTGCCATTTCTGCCAAAAAGATGGGCATCTATGAAACAGGTGGTGGACTTTCACCATATACCACCTCTCCCTTCCTTCCTTCCTTCCTTCCTTCCTTCCTTCCTTCCTTCCTTCCTTCCTTTCTTTCTTTCTTTCTTTCTTTCTTTCTTTCTTTCTTTCTTCTTTCCTATTTTTATTTTATTTGGTGGGATTGTTTCAATTTTGTGAATTTTTTCCTTCTTTTTATTGAATTTATTGGGATGACACTGGTAAAATTAGACAGGTTTCAGGTGCACAATTCTACAAGACATCTCTTGTACACTATATTGTGTGTTCACCACCCCAATTGAAGTCTCTGTCCATCATCATTTATGCCCCTATGCCTTCTTCCACCTGCCTCCCTCCTGCCCCCACTGCTGGTGTTTTATCTTGGATTTCTCAGCCTGTAAGAAATACATTTCTGTTGTTTATAAGCCACCCAGTCTATAGCATTTTATTATAGTAGCCCAAATAGATTAAGAGAAACATAGAAAAAACATAGTCTCAAAGACAAACTTTGTACGTATTTAAAACACTCAGGGAGAAAACTCACTAGCCTTCCAACTCCAGGAAAAGGAAATGAGTACTTACAGGAGACATGGGAATATGCTCCTGACATATTTCAACCTTTTCAATGATACATCTGACACCAGAAAATTATATCTTCTAAGTATATTTTTTCTTCATACATAAATATAATGTATATCAAATGCTAGTTTCTCCCCAGTCTGTTGAGTCTCTTAGGGTGGTCTACAATGCTTTTTCCCCTTGAGATTTGTATTGTTTATTTTCAAAGTCTAAATTGGCTTTCTGGCTTATCCAAGGTACTGCAAAAGTAGGTTTACAGTTGTGAGTATGCAAAACACAGAGCCTATTATTGATTAATCCTATATAATAACTAGTGGCCCGGTGCACAAAATTCATGCACATTAAAAGGGGATTAATTAGAGGAAATAATTTAATATTGCTATTTGCCCTTTCTCTATAATAGAAGTGTCAGAGATGAAAGAAAATTAGTAAAATGTATATGAAAACCTTCCTCCTGTCAGAGTCTGGGGCACACCATGGGACCCAGAGTCAAGTCCCTGCCCACCCACATGCACCTCAAAATCTTGTGAGACCCAGACCTGGCCGCCCCCCACCCCTCATTGGGATAGATCCAGACCTGGCTAGTCCCACCCTTGTCAAGCCCCGCCAGGCAGGGAATGTAGCCTCAGGTCCCCTGGCCCGGCGCCAGGATGGGGGCATGGCCTGAGGTCCCCCAGCCCAGACTGAGGTGGGGGTGGCATGCCTTGAGGTCTCCCGTCAGGCCCCACCAGATATCGGACATGGCCTGAGACCCCCTGTCAAGCCCCACTGGGTAGGGGGCATGGCCTGAGGTCCCCCGTCAAGCCCTGCCAGGCGGGGGGCGGGTGAAAAGCCTCAGGTCCCCTGTCAAGCCCCATAAGCAGGGGGGTGCAGCCGCAGATCCCCCCTGTGCGGGGGGCATGGCCTGAGTTCCCCCAACCCAGCCCTGGGGGTGCACCTTGAGGTCCCCTGTAAATCCCCACCAGGCAGGGGGGCGTAGCCTCAGGTTCCCTGGCTCGGTGCTGGGGCCAGGGGAGCAGCCTGAGGTCCCTTAGCCCAGCACCAGGACGGGAAGCGTACCTTGAGGTCCCCCGTCAAGCCCCACTGGGGCGGGGGAGGGCATAGCCTCAGGTCCCTGCTGATTGCTTCTTAAGGCTCCTTATGGGAACTTGGCCTCAGCTGTGGGTTCAGCCATCTTTGTGATGGAGTGATGGTTAATTAGCATATTCACTCTTTATTAGATAGGATAAAAGGGTAATATGCAAATCGACCAAACGATGGAACGTCTGGTCGCTATTACCACCAGGGGGCAGACACTCAATGCAGGAGCTGCCACCTGGTGGTCAGTGCGCTCCTACAGGGGGATGCTACTCAGCCTGAGCCAGGCTCATGGCTGGCGAGCACAGCGGCAGTGGTGGGATCCTCTCCCCACTCAGCAGTATCACTAAGGATGTCTGACTGACAGCTTAGGGACCCCCTGAGTTCACAAATTTCATGCACCAGGTCTCTAGTTATTGTATAATTTTCCATATGAACAACTATAAGACCATGGTTTTATAAGCCTACTTTTACCCCAACCTGTATATCAGGATTTTTGATTTTGTTCATCTGAGCTTGCCATGTCTGTTCTATTGAATCTTATGTAATCACTCAGATTTCATTTTAATTCTGATAAAATATTTTAAAATATCCTCATACGTTTAGGTAATAAAATTAATATTAGTACAGCAAAGTGGCATCATTTTACCTTTTCTGTGATAAGTGCATTGCAGACGTCTGAATGGACTGAATAATGACTCAGTTTTCATTAACCTAAAATAATTAAAGTACTCTTTTTTTGTTTTTCTTAACCTGCCAAAATGACACAGATTTTAATTAAAATGAAGAGTCATTGCCAATGAGGATGCAGTGAAACAGACATTGATAAGCTTTTGGTGGCAGTGTAAATTGGTACAGTCTCTCTAGAAATGAGTTTGGCTGCAGGTATCATGAGAATGTCATCTCTGCTCTCTAACCCCATAATCCTCCTAAGAGACAGTATTACTTTTCACCATCAGCTTCGGTTTAAATGCTGTTTCAGAGAGCTCAAAAAACAGGTATAGCTATGGATATAGACAGAGATGATAAAGCTATAAAGATAAGTATAGAGATATAGATATAGATGTAATATTAGGGACATGAAAGTCAGTGATCTGCAGGTCACTTCTTTGGGGGTCTAAGGAATTCATTAGAGCAAAATTGGTCTAGAAACTAAATGAATCAATTAAACTGCTGTATAACACCTCATGATGTGGTTATCCAAAGTAAACAGCGAGATCAAAGAGGAGCAGTTTGCAAACAAATTGAGGACAATGAAGTACAACCTTGAACTGGAGGCTACTTTTTTACTTGCAAAGAACTAAACTAGAGTTAAGATAGAGTACGGATTATATACAGAGGAAGGCAAAAGTAGGTCACAGGTGTGAGTATGCAAAATAGCTTATTTTTATGTTATTATTAACTACTGTATTATTTTCCAGATGAACAACTGTAAATTTACTTTTGTCCAACCTAGTATATGCAATCAGAAAGGACAAAGCTATATTGAACTTCTTCCTCTGTTCCTTTTTTTTTTTTTCTGGTTACCTTCTTAAATTTGCAAATCAACACATTATCAGCAACTGATATATTCTCATCAGTTATTTATTTAAAGTTTTCTAGCTGATGATTAGAGGAGCCAGGACTGGAATGTAGGTCACCTGATTCATTATGTAGTGGATTTTTTTGGAGGGCAGACATGTTATTTCCTTGTATATATGCTGTGGTATATTTTTTTATACTTTATAAATTGCAAAATGAGAGATGCAAATCAAAACGACAATGTGGTACCATCTCACACCTGTCAGAATGGCTACCATCAACAGTTCATATTCTTTAACAGAACTGTGTTCACTGGGGACATTTATGCACAATGATGTAGTAATGTGCATTGTACTTTAGATCATGTTATAGTTTTCATGTCTCTAGCAACAGACCTCAAGGCTAAAAAGCTAATCATTCTGTATAATTACTCAACCCCAGGGAGTCTCCACAAGAATCTTCTGAAATAACTGATTAATTATAAGAATACATGAAGGCCAAAACTGCATAAAAACATCAGGGACTGAGTCTGTCTTTGCAGATGTGGCATTAAGTATTTAACACTAGGCAAATGGGAGTCAAGGAACCTGTGGGGAAGATTTGACTCCAGAGTTACCAACTGAGAATTAAAAGCTTAAATGACAACATTTCAAATGCCCTTTCTATAACCGGAGATCAACTTCTTAATGGAAGCAATATGTATCCCTTGTTAATGTCATACACAGGACATTCTGACTTTTACTGATATTCATGGGTTAATTTCCAAAACAGCTGTTGTAGATGTAGACGTTGCTAGTGTTAACTCTCTGCTTTGAATCATTTAAACATGCATAGGAGAATAAAACCTTTATGAACATAAAGACAGTTATAAGGATGGAGAAAGATTAATATTTCATTTCTCTGTGTTGAGTGTTTTCATTTTCTGATCAATGTCTCATACGAGTAAGGCATGGGAACTACCTCAGAGGCTTGCCATTGTTTTGGATTTAATGTGGTGTCATAAAAATAAAAAGAATCTTATCTATATGATTCTAATCCTCTTGTTCGTTCCCATTTTCCCCCAACTAAGTCAGTTCCTTTTAATCACTCTTTGGCCTTATCTGAGCAAAGCCTCTAGGTTATACTTGGATAGAACTTGTAGATACTGATTTTATTATGTGTTCTTTTCCCAAATTTAAAAAATAACAACACTTGAATAATAGTTAGAGTTTGTTGCCTTTATCATATATAATTCACTATGCAACATTAAAATTGTTGCATAAAAATAAACCCACAAAATATCTATATTGGGTTTCTTTACTCTGTACTTGTTAGTTGCATCTGTTAGCATATACATTCCAAATGGTGTGAGGATAAAAAGCATTTTGTAATTTTATTTACTTCAACACACTCATTTGAAAATGAAGAGACATTGGCTGATATGAGAACCTTAAATAAGAACTCAAGACTATTGTCTCCCAACTTATAGCCTTCAAAAGTACACTATCATAGAGAACCAACAGTGAGCAAACTGCAATGTTTTCAAAGGGTAAAAAAAAAAAAAAAAAAGTGAAATTGTGCCCAGTTTTGTAAAAAGAATTGGAGAGAATAGTTTAGCTGTCTTCTTAAGGTGTTACCCTATTTGGAACTTCAAAAGACAAAAGGTCAGATTAATATTAAGTTATTCTTTATAAGAAGACAATGTAAACTCAGTGGTTGAGCATCAACCTATGAACCATGAGGTCACGGTCAATTCCCTGTCAGGGCACATGCCCAGGTTATAGGCTTGATCCCTAGAGTGGGGCATGCAGGAGGCAGCCAATCAATGATTCTCTCTCATCATTGATGTTTCTATCTATCTCTCCTTCTCTCTTCCTCTCTAAAATCAATAAAAACATATTTTTTAAAAAGAAGACACTGTGATAATTGAAAATAGACCATCAAATTCAGTTTAAGGTGTTTTTAACAAACTATTAGCAGAATTTTAGAAATGAGGTCTTCAGAGATGTCTAAAGGTTTTTCATGTGCATTGTAGCAGCAAAAGTCATAAAGGAAGAATATTAAAATATTGATCAGAAGTTGTTTTTCTTTCATGTTACTATGGAAATGCCCAGGTATATTTGGGAAAGTTTTATTTATATAGCAAATGACATTTTATACAAGCAAATATGTCAGGAGCAGTTGAGATGTGATAAAGAACTGGAAAAATTATCATACTAAAGAGTATATTCTTATTTAGCTTCACTGCCTCTGGAAGAATTCCATGTTAAGTGATAAGATAATTTAAATTGCAATAGGTGGTTTTTTAAAAAAAATTAAACAGTCATGGCACTACTCAATTACCAGCCTTTGTTTATGGATTCTCAGGTGAAGATGGCCCATCCCCTACCAGTCCTCAGAAGGAAGAAACAGAACAGGAAAAAAAAAAGCCAAACAAAAGTAGTTACAAGTCTTATGGAACTTCAGTCTAGTTGGATACAGAATCCATTCATTAAAATGTATTAAGTTGACTTACAAATAAATACAAAGGCTCAAACAAATTAAGACACTGGCAATGGAATAAGTTAATGTTCACTAAAAGTAGACCAAACCTTGAATAAGAATAGTTTATGATGGGTAGGATAAGGAGAAGAGTAATGACAAACTTAACTCCCCAATGTATTTGCTGCTTTCTCTATTATTGAATTAATCTCTTACCTCTAGAGTATTTATAATCTTGTCTCAACCACTTTGCTTTGGTTATTTGCACAACCCAAGGACTGCTCTCTTAAGTTCTGGTGACTTCTAATACTTTGTACTTTCCTGACATGAGGTTGATTCTTCCAATTACAGGACTTCCATAATCCTGATACTATTCTCTGGAATGTCCTTCAGGTACATTTCCCTTTGAGGCAAGGGAAAAATAAGGGCAAAAGATGATAGTGACCACAAGTAAGTGAGTAATAGAAGGAATAGACAGAAGTGGGTAGATTTGAGAAAGGAAACAAAGAAAAAATCCAGAATCTCGGGATTAATTGTCTATGATTGATGATGAAGAGTTGGACAATTGGGTTGGTGATTGCATTGTTGATAGAGATTTACATATAAAAGATGACATGTTTTAGAGGTGATAATGAGATGAGTTTTGCTCACTTTTTCTTGAAATATTTATGGTAAATTCAAGAGGAGGTATGTAACAGACAGCCAGGCACATCAATGTGACATTAAGGAAAGAAACTCAAATTGTAAATCTATATCTGTGAGACATTTTTATAGAGATAGTAATATGATCTCTTCAGTAAATGGAGTCACTTGTAACACTTTAATATAGTTACACTTTTTTTTAAAATATATTTTATTGATTTTTTACAGAGAGGAAGAGAGAGGGATAGAGAGTTAGAAACATCGATGAGAGAGAGACATCGATCAGCTGCCTCCTGCACGCCCCCTACTGGGGATGTGCCCGCAACCCAGGTACATGCCCTTGACCGGAATCGAACCTGGGACCTTTCAGTCCGCAGGCCAATGCTCTATCCACTGAGCCAAACCGGTTTCGGCTACACTTTTGTATTTATTAATTTAGCAGGGAAAAACCTCAAAATTGGGAAAAACTCCATTAATGTTTGGATTTTTTTCCCATAATTGAATGATGCCTGGCTCATTTATATTTCCTAAACATTTTTTGTAATTTATTTAAAATAACTTCAGGTCAGATTCCATGATGAGCATGAGCTATATTGGATGTGTAGAATGCTTTATGAAGAGATAAGTGCACGTGTCTATCTATATATATATAAAAGCCCAGTGACAGGAATGGCTGAACGACCAGAATGACTGGTGGCTATGACATGCACTGCAGCAGCCAATCAGCCTGATCTGGGCCCCGATCGGCCCCCTCCCCAGCTGGCCTGGCCCCTGATCGGCCCCCAACACCCAACAAGGGTTGGGGCCAGCCGGCCAGCCAACAACCCGCAGACCCTCCCCACTGCCAGCCTGGTCCAATGGGCCTGCATCAGGGCTGGCTGGCTGGACCCCACCTGTGCATGAATTCATGCACCAGACCTCTAGTCTTTATATATTTTTCAGAATCTCTACAGAGAATGAAAGTGTGGGCATCTTTATAATATACTCATTCATTCATCAGTTTAATCATTTTCAGTAACTTTTTCAAGGCACTGCATTAGGACAATTTTTTTTTAAAATATATTTTATTGATTTTTTACAGAGAGGAAGAGAGGAAGGGAGAGGGATAGAGAGTTAGAAACATCGATGAGAGAGAAACATCGATCAGCTGCCTCTTGCATGCCCCCTACTGGGGATGTGCCCGCAACCAAGGTACATGCCCTTGACCGGAATCGAACCTGGGACCCTTGAGTCCGCAGGCCGATGCTCTATCCACTGAGCCAAACCGGTTTTGGCATGCATTAGGACAATTTTTATTCAAATCCTCAAAATATATGTGCAATACCAAGACATAACTTTTGAACATTGAAAAAAGACTTAAATGGCCTATTTTTTTCAGTAACATTTTGGTTACTTATAATATAGAAACAATATTTATATTATTTTGCCTTGTGTCTCCCATCCTTCATCTCTACTACAGAATTTTCATTGTATAGTTGCTGAAAAAAGGATGAATGCATGAATGAAATTTTAAGAGTGGTGGCCTAGCCCTAACCAGTTTGGCTCAGTGGATAGAGCATCAGCCTGCGGACTAAAGGGTCCCAGGTTCGATTCCGGTCAAGGGCATGTACCTTGGTTGCGGGCACATCCCCAGTAGGGGGTGTGCAGGAGGCAGCTGATCTATGTTTCTCTCTCATTGATGTTTCTAACTCTCTATCGCTCTCCCTTCCTCTCTGTAAAAAATCAATAAAATATATTTTTTTTTAAAAAAAGAAAGAGTGGTGGCCTAGAAATTAGATTTATCATAATAAGTTGATAAGTTTTACATTGCTATTTTAGTGTTTAGTCCTTGAATTTCTTCACTGTAAAATGAAGGTAGATTAGCAAATCTCTATTGCTTTCAGGTCAAAAATACTAGAACATACTTTTTGCATAAAATGTGTACTTCTTATTTTCAAAGATAAAAATGCAAAGGCTATAACTGCTATAATGTTTTTTCCTTATTTTTATTTTCTATCTGTCCATGAACCTTTGTAGCACCTAGCATAATGCCTTACACATGATAGATATGGAATGTATGTTTAATAAATGAATCATTTTTAAAAAATAAAAAGATAAATTAATCCAGAGCACTGAATATAAGTTGCAGATGCAACTCAGAGGTACAGTGAATGGCACAGATTTCTTTAATATATATTTATGAAGGACACACTCTAATACAGGTACTGTTTTTTTACATTGGGCATGCAATTAGTGATGATCAATGCAAAGTCAGATGCTTGCTTTCATTGATTTTACATTGCATTGGAGGGGAGATAGAAATCAGAGTCAAAAAATAAATAAAAAGAAAGTTTCATATATATAAAAGCCTAAGTGACCATTACGGGAAATGACCAGAATGACTGGTCGCTATGATGCACACTGAGCAGGCAGGCAAGTGGTTAAGAGCTAGCAGGCAGGCGGATGAGCAGTTAGGGGAGAGCAGGCAGGCAGGCAGGTGAGCAGGTAGGGGCGAGCGATCTCAGATTTTGAGAGGGATGTCCCCCAATGGGTCCCAGATTGGGAGAGGGTACAGGCCAGGCTGAGGGACCCCCAACCATGCACAAATTTTGTGCACTGGATCTCTAGTATAATCATAAATATTAGAAGGAATTTAGACATAGTAATAGACAAGGGTAAGACTTAAACACATCCATTGCCTCACATGAGTCACATGCCTTCTTTCTATGCTTTGGACCATTTAATTTTTAGAAAACTTGGTTAGAAAAAATATATTTTCCTTATCTTCTCAGTAGTAATAAGTTACAAATAATAAATAACATATAGATATCATATAAAATTATACTGTGTAAAAAAACAGCACAGTGATTGGTACATAGAAACTCATAATTTAAAAAAAAAACACACACACAATTTGAGTTTTAGTAATGCAGTGAAATGCACTTTCCCCCTGAAATAGAATACAAATGTCAATAAATAAAATAAGAGCCAAGAGTCAATTAGGTAATATATTGTCATTTGTCAAGTGGAAGCCACAGGGAAAAATGAACATTCTCCTTATTGCACTATCATTATCGATAGAGACACTCCTTTTTCCTGATATCACAATTTCCTGGAGGATATTTTTTTTTGTCTCCGCTCCTTAGTACTATCTCCTTTTTTCCCCATATTTATAAGGTCACATCTACATCCTTCATGTCTCTTGCCTACTATTATGCCCCTCACCCTCTAAGAGCCTATTTTGCCTTGTTTAGGGTTTATTAGACAGGAATAGATCAAAGGGTGCAAATTAGGTCTGTGAGTTCCGGCTGTCAGAAACATCAGCCAGCAGTGATTGATTAATGGAAGAATGCATCCGATTTTTGTGGTGCAAAAGCCCCTTGCAGCTGTTTCAGAAGATTCTGTCAGCAAAGCCTTCTCAGCTGACAGTCTTCATGGAACAGCCATCTGTTTCTGAGGATTACAAATACTTTATCAAAATATTTATGACATGTTTCCTCTGAAAGGTGATATATTATCCTTTTCAATAGATTAATGCCTTGAAGGTAACTGCAAAGCTAAGTAGAGAGACAAAACTTAACTTTAAAATTTATCTCCGTCAAAAGCCAATGCCTGCCCATTTTTCCCCAGACTGTCACTAGGTTATTAAATTAATATCAACTGGAGTTGGTTTCACTTTTATTTACAGATTTAATGTCAGATTGAATGAAGAAATTGCATACATTTAAATGGCTCATTTGGGGTTCAATTACATCTCTTTTATCAGTCATGTGTGTCTACATAAAATATGTAAAATTTACAAATGCATCTAAATGAGAATTTGGACATTACAAGATATGTTTCTTAATTTGCTGTAGAATATATTAGTAGATTTAGAAACAGGATGCTTTATCTCTTTCTAGTGGAAAGGTATATAAAATACATTTATCTCTTGAAGGAAGTTGGCCACACCATTAAGGTGAAAGGAACTTTGCCTCCATTTAAAATTTTATTTCACATGGCTTGATTATGTCATAAAAAATATTTTGTGTGATGAATGCAGTGAACTAAAAATATTTGAAAGAATTATAACAAAAGGATATAAGCATTATACTCTGATCTTCTAACCTTTTGGAAAGTAAACTTCTAATTATATCGGTATAATTAAGTGGAGTTTGTCTCAGTAAAAAGCTTTTGTTCAGAACGTTCATTGAAGTCTTGACTTTTCCTTTTGCATATAGCATGTGTTTAAAAAAAAATCTCTGCAGTTGTTTTGGATGATTTTCCCTAATATGCACTGTTATTTTACTTGAGAAAAAGACAATAGACCAAGAAACAATGTTCTTTGTTGTGGTCAGATTTCTACCTTAAGAAATTGGAAGTCATTTTTAATTTAGCTGTTTGTAGTCTTTTAATTTTATTTTTTGGTCACAAAGGTTAACCCTAAAAATATAATGGTTTTTGTACTTCTCTAAAACCACTTTGGGGATCAACATTATTTTTTATTGCAAAACTGGAATATCATTTAAACCTATGTATCATGAATATACTTATTAACTGAGTTGATATGCAATCTGATTTATTTGAAAATACAATATCATAGTTTAAAATTTGCTGAGAAAATACAGAATTGGGCAAGAAGTAGAACAATATTATTGAGCTTAAATAGTTTACAGTCTAGTGAGAAAACTTAAAATGGATAATTAGAGATCCAAAATTGAATTTTGGATTTAGATAGCCCTGGATAGCCCTGCTGTATGTTGGATTGTGAATTAAAACAGATTCCCAAACTTGTCTGAAATTTAGTATAACTCAGAGATGATTGGCATCAACTCCAAAAGGTTGATCCTGAAACTCAATGAGAGATCACAGCACAGAATTGGCCTGCAGAAACTGCATCAATATGACTTCTGCATCCTTATATAATAAGTCATATGTGGTAAATGTTATCAAGGAATTTTATACAAGGAAATGTAGAAGCACAGAGTGAGGAAGGTTAATTAAATTATAGAAATCTAGAAAGTTAGAATTTGAACTAAATAAATATTAAATGCCCATGCAGTACTTAAAACATGAGAGGAGATGGATTTATATGCAATTCCTGTCCAATTTTGTTTGACTTCCATAAATATCGAATTCCTTTCTATTTTATTCAAAAGTGCTACTACTATATGCTTAATAGAGCCCCAATTTCAGACAAAAGAGAAGGGCCTACTAAGTAAATTAAATTTAAATCCCATAGGAATAAGAGTAAACTTGAGTTGAAATGAGAATTACACTGAGTATTATTCCATGTGATTGAAATTAAACTCAATTTAATGCAGAAAAGTTGAGATTGGAAGGAGCCCAAGGCAGAAATATAAGACAGGTAAAGGTGGTGTCATATAGTATATATGATACTTCTGGAAAACAAAGACAAAAAAAGAGAACAAATATTTAAGATACATCACAAGAAAAAAACAACACACAAAATAAAAGAGGAATTGAGTATATACATTAAAAAGGTGCAGTTTGAGGAAATATTAATCCAGATCAGACCACACAGAGGCACATCCCTAAATTTCAAAACAGTTAAAGAGGAAAAATTAGGCTGACCTCAGAACTTGTTTATGATACCATCCTATATAATAAAAGCTTAATATGCTAAGTGTCCGGTCATCCGTTCAGCTGTCCAGCTGTTTAACCAATCAAAGTGTAATATGCTAATGATATACTAAGGCCACTCAACCACTTGCTATCATGTTCACTGACCACCAGGGGGCAGACACTCAACCAGTGGCAGTGGCAGGGGGCGAGACCAGCAAGTGGGCAGTGCCAGGCCACCAGCCAAAGCAGGTGCGAGCGGGGCCCCTCGGTCACCTTGTGGGTCGCCCCACAGAGGGAGGTAATGGGAGGGGGGAGGGCAGGGGGGCCAGTGAGAGCGGGTGGCGCCAGGCCACCAAGACGAGTGTGAATGGGGGCCCCAATCACCCTGCCGGTTGCCCCACAGATTGGCCCTGATTGCCGGCCAGGCTTAGGGACCCTACCTTTGCATGAATTTCATGCACCAGGCCTCTAGTAGAATGATAAGACAGTAGAGCAATACCTACAAAATTTTCAGGAAAACAAATAGGATATAGAAAAGAACAAAAAAGTTGTTATTGACGGTCAGGGAAAATTGTTCACATGGGCAGTTTCTTAGGGATTTACTAATTCAGGTGCCAGGGAAGTAGAGAAGGTTCTTTCCTGGAAGTGAAAATGAAAAGATAAAACAGATCCCAAAACATTCCACAAACAAGGTTTTGAGTTAAATTCCAGGACCCTAGAGCAGTGGTCAGCAAACCGCGGCTCGCGAGCTGCCACAGTTTGCCGCTCTGTTGACTAATGAGTTTGCCAACCACTGCCCTAGAGTCAGTGCCTGGACTTGGAGAGGTCTGTGAACTTTCTGAAGGAACCAACCACACCACGATATAAAATAAGTGTGGTGGACATATAAAAGTTGGATATTAGGCATAGAAAGCAAGAGATGGACTGACGGAGTCTCACAAATCTGATGGAAATTAGCTATTAAACCTTTCATAGATGTCTAATAGTAGTTTGTGAAAATACATTTAAAACCTTTAATGCAACAGGAGTTGAGAGACTCAATAGAACCCAAGTGAAAAACTATTTTAGAATTTATCCTATCTAATAAAGAGGGAATATGCTAATTAACCATCACTCCGCCACAAAGATGGCTGCACCCACAGCTGAGGCCAAGTTCCCATAAGGAGCCTTAAGAAGCAATCAGCAGAAACCTGAGGCTACCCCCTCCCCCGCCCTGGTGGGGCTTGACAGGGACCTCAGGCTGGCAGGGCTTGACAGAAGATCTCAGGTCGCACCCCCCACCTGGCTGGGCTTGACAGGGGACCTCAAGGTGTGCTTCCCATCCTGGTGCTGGGCTAGGGGACCTCAGGCTGTTGCTCCCCCGCCTCAGCGCCAGGCCGGGGACCTCAGGCCACGCCTCCCTCCAGGTGGGGCTTAACAGGGAACCTCAGGCCGCACCCCCCACCCCAGCACCGAGCCAGGGGACCTGAGGCTGCGCCCCCCTTCCTGGCGGGGCTTCACAGGGGACCTCAAGGTGCACCCCCAGTGCTGGGCCAGGGGAACTCAGGCCATGCCCCCTGCCTAGGGGACTTGACAGGGGACCTGAGGCTGCGCCCCCCACCACTGCCTGGCGGGGCTTGATGGGGGACCTCAGGCCATGCCCCCCACCCAGCGAGGCTTGACAGGGGATCTCAGGCCATGTCCCACACCTAGTGGGGCTTGATGGGGAACCTCAAGGCACGCCCCCCACCCCAGTCTGGGCTGGGGGACCTCAGGCCACGCCCCCCATCCTGGCGCTGGGCCAAGGGACCTGAGGCTATGTTTCCTGCTCGGCGGGGCTTGACAAGGGTGGGACTAGCCTGGTCTGGATCTATCCCAATGAGGTGGGGGGGGGTGGCAGTGTCTGGGTCTCACGCTATTTTCAGGTCCATGTGGGTGGGCGGGGCCTTGACTTTGGGTCCCGTGGTGTGCCCCAGACTCTGACAGAAGGAAGGTTTTCATATACATTTTACTAATTTTCTTTCATCTCTGACACTTCTATTATAGAGAAAGGGCAAATAGCAATATTAAATTATTTCCTCTAATTAATCCCCTTTTAATGTGCATGAATTTCATGCACCTGGCCACTAGTTTAGTATAATTTCTTACCAAACTAGAGTCATTTCTTTCTTGATAAAAATTCTAAACTTGATCAAAACATAAGAAAAGTTATAATCTTGCTACCATGTAGAGGTGAAAGTAAATCTTGACCCTATTACCTCTTAGCTATAAAACCATTGATAAGTTTAAACTTATTTAACCTCAGTTTCTTTGCCTATAGAAGATAAGGGTGATACTTACCTTCTTGACTTGCTTGAAGTCTTATGAGATAAGTAAATGTAAAATGTCCTACTATTGCAATTATCTTTAATGAAGTCATACATATTATTTTTCACATTCTAGATATTTTTGGGATTTTTTTGCTGATGAAGTAGACTGGTTGGCCATATTGGTCATATGTGATTCTTCTCCCCCAGAGGCACCCTGCAGCATCCATTAGTGGACTGAGTTGGGCATGGAATAATGGATAGCTCAATCTATATTTAACCCCCTCCTCTACTGTGGCTCCATATCTGAACCAAGAGATACAATTTTTGTTTTATTTTGTTTTGAGAATTGAAATAAATCCAAAGCAACATTGTGAAGTAACAGGTGAGCCAGAACTGATTAAACATTTTACTCTGAACCTGGTATTTAGAGAAGAAAGGAACAGAAAACAAGAGAATAAATTAACCAAACCAACAAACAAAAACCAAGGACCACAAAAACAATCCTGAGATAGAGTCCAATTATGCTCTGTTCCTATGCCTGCCTGGATGCCCAGTGACTGAGATTTTCTTAGTTCACCCTGTCGTTTTCTGTCGTTGCCTTCGTCAATTCCATAACTTTATGAAACTCAAGTTTTCCCTTTTTCTTAAGCTAGTCTTGGTTGGATCCTGTTTTATGCATTTAAATAATCTCTCATATAATCAGTTCCTTTATCCATTCCCTTTCTAAAGCATACTCAAATATTTAGCCCTTCCCACTCCCCTTGCCTGAACCCATCAGCTCTAAATCTTTATACTAAAAGGAGTCAATATTGTTTTGAAGTAGTTATTTCAACTTGGCGCTTCTATTATCAGGTTCTTACTTATTTCAAATCGTTTTCCTATTTACTCCCAATCCTGGAATATCAGCTACCCTATTCCCAGGCTGGGAAAAGCATGAGTGTACATGTTTGTGTATGGGGGAGGAAAGGGCACATAGCTTCTAAGCCAGTGGTCGGCAAACTGCGGCTCGCGAGCCACATGTGGCTCACAAGCCGTGGTTTGCTGCTCTGTTGACTAATGAGTTTGCCGACCACTGGGATAGGGGCTTAATCACAAGGAACAACAAAAGCCTGTAATTATGAGAATCGAAAGTCTAGGTCAGTGGTCGGCAAACTCATTAGTCAACAGAGTGGCAAATCGCGGCTCATGAGCCGCATGTGGCTTGCGAGCCGCAGTTTGCCGACCACTGCTCTAAGCAAACTGATTAGCATTTAAATAAAATGTTTTCCAAACTGATGACATAAAAACCTAAGAATATACTATAGATATTGCCAAATAAATCCAATTTTTAATGATTCTTGCTGCTTTACTGATCTGGTGCTTTCTCATTAGCACATCTAAAAATATCTTGAAAAGTAGTGATTATCATCTAGATAGGAGGACTTTAGTTTATTAAAAATATTTAGAACTTTACAAGAGCTATAGGAAATCGTTGAAATGAAAATGGCACTGGTCAGGAATGAGATTATTATTCATTTGCAATGCAGATATTTCCCCTAATTGTGTAAGACCCAGCAGATAGCACATTTAATGTTGAGTGGCTTTGTCCTTCACTGTTGCAGAACACTGACAATTTAAGAGAAGAAAGCAAGCTAAAATAGGCTTCTCTTAAAGCAAGATAAGAAGTCCTTGCTTGACTATTTGGTTTAACTAGAATTTTTCCAGCTTTTCAAATGTCTCAGTTTGCAAACAGAAGTAAATTTTCTCTCTCTTTTTAAAATCCCTCTTCGTTTTTTAAGGCATTTTGTTCAGTAGTGTAATAAGACCTTATATTAAAGATTAAATTTATTTGCCCTTTTCTACGTGGTAGAAATAGCCATAAATGGCCCTATGCTAAAAATATTCCTGAAGACGAGATTCTGTTTAGCGATGTTTGGCTGTGATGTCCTCGACCAATAGCAAGAGTCAATCTTAAGAGTGTAAAAGGTCTTAGTCTTATAAAACTCCTTATAAACTGTTCATTATCTTGTGCAATAGTTTGCACTTACAAATAAATTAGACAGGCAATTTTTGTCATGCTTCTAATAAATGTATTCAAAGCCAGAACATCTGACCCAAAGGTCAAAGCCAGACTGCCCAATATTGCCTTTAAGCTCCAAGAATTCATAAACCGAGAGCTGTTTATTTTTTATATGTCTGAGGAAATATTCTATCATGGTCCTTTTCATAAGAAAAGTATTAGTAATAGTCTTCATTTTTCACCTTTATGAAACTGCTTGATTTATAATTTTCCTTAAAAGAAAATGATCTTTCTTTTTCTTCATTAAAATTCTATATGTCAAACTACAGGTTGTGGCCCAACATCATTTCGTGAAATCAGTGTATTCAATGGAGTAAGTATGTATTAACATGATGTACAGTATAGTAGAACATATTAAACTTTTCATTGCACATAGTGAGAGCAAGGGCTATAACTGAGTTTTGCTTTCTTTTTGTGTATGTGTGTGCCCATGTGGTAAGTTAGGTCATGATGCAAACTACTATGTTTCTTATTATGTTTCTGTCCTAGCTTGTTTAATGAATTACCCAAACTAAGTGGCTTAAAGTGACAAATGTATTATGTCCCACGATGACTATGGTCAGGAATTCGGTGTAACTTACCTGCACGTCTGTGGCCTCAGCTGGAAGGCTTGAAGGCCAAAGTTTGCTCTCACCTAAAGGCCCATTCACTTTTACGTTTGCCCATTGGGACTGTCAGCCAGAACAGCTATAGGTGGCTTGTCCATGTGACTAGGGTTTCCTCACGAGCTGAAGGCTAGGTTCCAAGGACAATCATTGCAATAGAGACAGAAACAGCATTGCTTCCAATGGTCTGACATCTGAAATCACAAAGTAATGCATTTTCTTTTTAATTACATTATGTTCGCTAACACGGTTATAAAGGTCCTCTGAGATTCAAGGGCACTAAATGTGGACTCCACCTCTCCATAAAGAATGTCAATGTCACCCTGTAAAAAGAGCATCTGGATCAGAATATATGATTGTATGGCCATCGGTGGAATATAAAATTTGCTGCCACAGGTAATAGTAAAAAATAAAAAAGAAGAAAGAAAGAAAAATGCTTGGGCCTTGGTCACAGCCTTTGGGATATTAAATGTTAAATACTTTATTAGGCACAAAGAGACTTACACTGAAGAACCTCCATCAAAATTCCTGGCCATTACTCTAGAACACACATAGGAAAAACAGTTAAATTTAGGAGAAGTAAGAATGACATGAACATCATAGAGTATCAAGTCCTTGGAGAGTTATACTGGTCAGAATGTACCTGGCATCTTTTTTCTCTTCTTCTTGTTTTAAATGGTATACTTGGTATTGCTGGTGAAACCAAAATTTTGGGTGTTTGGGTCCAAGTTCGTTGTCTGGCAAAACCTAAGAATGTATTTGTGGACAAAGACGGGTAGTGGAAGCAAAATTGGAGAGAGGCCAGTCCTGGAAAAGGTGCAGCCAAGGTTCCAGAAGCAGGCCAGTGTCCAGAGCTTCCATTCCATGCTGTAGTCAGGGTCAGTTCAGTATCCAAGCGAATTAAAGTCCATTAGTCCATGGGTGGAGCCCCACACTGGGGTAACTTACATGGGTGCAGGGAAGCACAACCCCTGGAACCCAGTGTGCCCCAAAGTGAGAGAGGGATAGGGAGAGAGAAAAAGGGAGAGAGAGGAATGGAGGGAAGGAGGGAGAGAGAGAGAGAGAAGGAATGACAGAGAGAGAGAGAGAGAGAGAGAGAGAGAGAGAGAGAGAGAGAGAGAGAACCTTAGCAATTCTGCCTAGCTGGGTTTAGTCTTCCCCGCCCAGCTGGGTCTAGTTCTACATCATTTTGTCTGTCTCTGTGGTTTTTCTCAGAACAGGGCTCGGTCAGCAAGTTGTGTTCCGCCCCTCTCTGCAACGCTCCCCTTCCAAGCCCCTTCCATGGCCCCATTCCTCTATGCCCAGCCCTTCTATCTCCTCACTAGGTCATGGGAAAAGTTCTAAATTTCAAAGTAATTAATTATTTTTATGCACTTTATATTAATTGACTACTCATTCAACTACAGGCATTATTCTAGGCACTGGAGTGGATATTATGCAAAATAAAACAAAATATCTTTCCTTAGTGAATATATATATATCAGGAGAAATATTTATTCAAGAGAAATACATATAAACATGTTATTTTTATGTACTGTATTTTAAGCCAAATAAGAATAATTACAGGGTACTATGGGGATTGAGAGAAAAGTGTCTGATTCTAGTTGATGGATTTGTAAAGCCTTCTCAGAAGAACTGCTTTTTGAATTATATCTTAACTAGAGGCCCATTGCATGAAGAGATTCGTGCAATAGGCCTTCCTTCCCTTGGCTTCCAGCACTGCTTTTCCTCTGGCACCCGGGACCCAGGCCTTTGCTCCAACCAGAGTCTGCCTTCTTTGTCTTTGCTGCATACTCAGGCTGGAGTCTGCCATCTTCGTCTTGGCTGCAGACTCCGACCAGAGTCTGCCATCTTCGCTGCAAACTCAGGCCAGAGTCTGCATCTTTGTCTTGGCTGCAAACTCAGGCCAGAGTCTGCCATCTTCATCTTTGCTGCAGACTCAAGCCGGAGTCTGCCATCTTCGTCTTTGTTGCAGACTCCGGAGTCTGCAGTCTTATCTTCGCTGTGGCACTCCACTTCTATAGATCCCTTCGCCCCCCGCCCTCCTTTTCATAGCAGCCATCCTGCCCCGCCTGGCCACTCCACGCCTGGAGTAGCTGGGTGGCCGCCAACTTTGGCCTTCTTATTTGCATACTCACTCTGATTGGCTGTGGGCGTAGCGGAGGTATGGTCAATTTACATGTTTGTCTATTATTAGGTAAGATATGCTCCTGGAGATAAGTTATTTCACACAATGATTATAGGTTACTAGAGGCCCAGTACATGAAAATTTATGCGCTGGAGGGGGGCATCCCTCAGCCCAGCCTGCCCCCTCTCACAGTCCGGGAGCCCTCAGGGGCAGGAGGTGACCCGGTGATCAGGGGAAGGCAATGCCCCATCACACCTCTGCTGCTGCCACTGCTGGCAACACAAGCCTCAGCTGGCCCTGGTTACGTGAGCTTTGGGCAGCCTTGGGCAGCTGGGCAGCCACCATCTGAGGCTTGCCTGCACCACAGGCCAGCCCTGGGCAGCTGGGAAGCTGAGGGGACTGGGGGACTCAGGAGGCAGGCATGCGGAGCAGCCGGGCGGGCCCAGCCTTGCTGCACCGCACCTGCCACCCAGGCGGGGTTAAGGGGACTAGGCGCTGCCATCTTGTGGCTGTGGGTGCTGTCATCTTTGAGGGTGTGGCAGTCAATTAGCATATTCCCTCTTTATTAGATAGAATGTTACCATAGTCACAAGGAAATATAGTACTCATAGCAGATGTCAGAGTTGAAATAGAATTACCAAGTTAGACCAGTGGTCAGCAAACTGCGGCTCGTGAGCCACATGCAGCTCTTTGGTCCCTTGAGTGTGGCTCTTCCACAAAATACCACGGCCTGGGCGAGTCTATTTTGAAGAAGTAGTGTTAGAAGAAGTTTAAGTTTAAAAAATTTGGCTCTCAAAAGAAATTTCAATCATTGTACTGTTGATATTTGGCTCTGTTGACTAATGAGTTTGCCGACCACTGAGTTAGACAAAAGAAATGGCTAATTCTTGTATTCATTAAGAATGAGGATCAAATTCTGGCTATGCCATCCATAACCTTGTACCTTGAGTAAATTACCTAATTTCACTATACTTCTTCAGGTTTTTGTCTAAAAAATAAAAAATAGCAACACCTACCTCATAATGCTGTTATAGGGCTGAAAGGAATAGTATTTGTGAAGTGATTATAATAGTGTCTGGCATGTCTTAAGCAGTAAAGAAATATCTGCCAATACTACCAGCACTGTTTTCATTATAAATATTATGTTATAAAGAGGAGGACATATTGTGTAGCTTATCAGAATTACACTAGTTTAGCAAAAGTTAAGCTAAGGATGTGATAATTTTAGAAATCATCAACATCAAAATACAAATGGAGTAAGAGCAATCAACAAAGTCAATCACTTAAATTACTGTGTTTCACTCTCATGTTATCACTTAGCACAATAAATGGTGTGTTGCTCATTTTTATTCAAGATTTCTCTGAGCCTTTATCAGTGAGGTTTCAATCAGAGCAGCAGACCCAGCAGGAGATACATTTTTAAATGAAGAGATCTACTTCCCACAGTTGACCAATGAGATTGGAGGCTGGGGGGCAAGTCTAGCTTCCTGCTGGTAAGGCAGGCCTTCTGGACGAGGAGGCTGGAACTGGTACTTCTCAGCAGGGCTAACGCTGCTACCTACAGGCAGTGCTCTTTAAAAAAAAATAGATGTTTGACATGGAATATTATGTAAATTTAAGGTATACAGCATGTTAATTTGATAGGTTTATATACTGTCACATAATTGCCATTGTAGGTATAATTTGTACCATAATTTGCAATAGCCAAGATACAGAAACAACCTAAGTTCCCCTCAAGGGATGAATAGATAAAAAAGAGATGATATTGATCTACATGTCAGTATTATTTAACCATGAGAAAGGAGGACATCCTGCCATTTTTGACAGCATGGGTGGATGGTGAGCACATTATGCCAGGTGACATAGGCCAGACAAAGACAGGCAGAGTTCTGAATGAGGGAAATATCAGGCCCACCCAGATGATCCAGGATAACCTCCTTTACTTAAGCTGTGTAATAATGTAACTTAAGCATATATACAAAGTACATTCACATAGACACCTATATTAGGGTTTGAATAACTGGAGACTGAAGTCTAACCAAGTTGATCCATCAAAAGACCATCACAGTATCCAATAGCTTTTCTTTTTCATGCATTCAGATTTTTCTCCACAACCTGTAGCATGCCCAGAGCTACAGCAGAAACTAAAAAAATATTTGTTAGATGAATAGACAAATACATATGTGTTCTGTTATGTTGCATCTAATAAGCCATGCAAAGGATTTCAAACATAGCCTATAAACAAATGCAGACCAGAAAATATTTTCAGGTCAGATGATAATTTCCTGAAGTTTTTTTTTTTTTTTCCTCAAAAATAAATTCTGGCCATATGGAACGCTTATTAAAGAGATGGCCTCTAGGAACAACCATGAGGAGGGTGTTTATGCAGGAGAGAGAAAATGGGCCCTTATACTAGGCAACACAGCAAATAGGAGTGTATCTGAAAGAATTCTGAAAGACATGCATATACACCACATACATATTAAATATTACACCCATGTCCTTTCCAAATGTGGTTAAAATTATAATGCAGAAAAATATGTCCATACCATTAAATGAAGCTTTCTTACATAAACAAAAACCAAGATTCTTTATTAATCTTCATAATGTACTAACTTTAAAAATACATGTTTGGAAGAGATCAGATAGAACAATAATATTGCATTTGGTACAATATATATGCATGTATGTATGTATGTATGTATGTATCTACCTACCTACCTAATTTATCTATCTGAAAGTCTTCTTTATCAATGAGGGTTAGATTATTAATTTTTTTAAAATTAATTTTTGTAAAATGGTGAGTGAAAATGATAGATAAATGAAATACTTATCAGATTTTATCTATAATAATAAAACCATAATATGTTAATTAGACCAGACAGCCGAACGACCTTCTGGACATCATTCTGGACATCCTTCCAGACAAAGCCATGGTGGCAGGAACCGAGGCAGAGGCAGTTAGGGGTGATCAGGCAAGCAGGCGAGGGTTTAGGGGCGATCAGGCAGGCAGGCAGAGGTGGTTAGGAGTGATCAGGCAGGCAGGCAGAGGTGGTTAGGGGCAATCAGGCAGGCAGGCAAGCAGTTAGGGGCAATCAGGCAGGCATCAGAGTGGTTATGGGCAATCAGGCAGGCAAGGGAGCGGTTAGGAGCCAGTGGTCCCGGGTTATGAGAAGGATGTCCAACTGCCGGTTTAGGACATACGGCAGTCGGACATCCCCTGAGGGTTCTCAGATTGTGAGAAGGTGCAGGCTGGGCTGAGGGACCCCCACACCCCTGCCCCATGCATGAATTTCGTGTACCGGGCCTCTAGTTTTTTAGTAAAATATAACAAGTTCTTAAATCTCCTTGTCTGGAATTGGAAAATTGAATAGCCTTATCTTAGCATCAATTTCATAATATAAAGTAAGGCCATAACCTAGAAGGACAATTTTTATTATCTTATTTGATTTCCTATTGCATTCTTTTGTTTTGTCAGTGTCCATTCTATTAACAGAATTCAGAGGCACCACTTGGACATGGTAAGAGTTTTAGCAACTCATAAACAATACAACCAGAGATAGGAAAGAGAAAGTGGTATTATAGAGTCCTTTGGTTTGTGTGTATTTTTTCTTGTCAAAGAATGACGCCCCCCTACCTCCCCCCCCAAAAAAAGGAGTGGAGTTTCTGAAATAATAGATCCGAAATAAAAGCTTTATTGTTTCCTCTTGATGCAACAATGTTAGACAATATTTGAAATTTTTTAAAAAAGCAGTAGCTAAGCAATAGTTGATATTGTAAATGTCAACAACCTCTCTAAGAGTGCATTCTTTATTGACTTTGGGGGAAAAAATAAGATTCTATGGCATTTATTTCCAATTTTTGAAAATGCACAATATCCACAAATAACAAAAGGCTGTCCATGCTTTCTACATAGAGTCACACTTGTCACTCGCTATTATGCACATGGGCCCTGTTTGCAGTGGAGGTGGTGGCTGTCTTCTCATTTGCTTTTGTTTTTCTGTGTGATCAGCGACAGTGTAGCTCATTCTCTCTGAAAGCTTATCTATTGGCTTCCCTTCTCCACAGCTATGGTGACACTTTTGCTCATGTGCATTAATGCATCAAATAATCCAAAAGAAGCTTCTGCTAGAGAATGATATAGGTTGACCTTCTTTTCCTCTTGACACCAGTGAGGTGAGTGTTCTCCTCTTCCTGGCACTTAGGGAGGACCATGCCATGGGATTCAATCTGTCTAGCAGAATGCAGCATAAGTGACCTATGTGACCTCCAGACCTGTCCTTACTGACAGGATCTGTAGTTAGATCTCCCATGTTGTTCACTAAGCTCTAACCATACTGGACTGGCTTAAAACCCTGCAGACTCTTCTCTGTTCCCTATTTTAAAGCCTTTGTACATAATTTTTTTTCTACCTGAAATCTGTGCCCCTCTATATTTTCTTGACTTGTTCGTACTCCTTGAATAGCAACTACAGTATCATAGTCTCAGATAAAATATCCTTTGAATATATCCCTAACACCTATGTTCTTTTCTTACTTCCCCGTGTTTATTTCTTTTATGGAAATCAATATAATTTATAATTATTTTTATTGAGATTTATTTCTCTTGCTCCTTAAATAAAAGCACTATATTTTGTTGAGTGCCTACAGTGTGCCCAACATTGTAAATTTTTTATGTAGCTAACTACATTCAACCCTTGCAAACATTGTATAAAAATTATTATTAATCCTTCTTTGATGATAAGGAAAACAAAGTTTAGGCAGATAGTCACCTACTCAAAATCTCAGAGCTAGCAAATAGCTGATTACAGAATTGAATAAAAGCCATTTATTCCATAAAGATGGGATAGAGTCAGCTTTATTCCCTCCTTTATTAATAACCCCTGCTATGTTACCCATTGTATATTTGATACTTTGTAAGTAAATGAAAGAATGGTGAAATATCATAGTTTTACTACATCGGGAATCTTCTAAGTTGTGACTACCCCTTGCAAATTACTGAGACATGATACTAGAAAAAGATTTTCTTTCACTCTGTATTTTATCAAAGAGAGATATTTGAATTTTGATAAATGACTAGTCCATTGTCCACTTTTCAAAGAATCATTCAAAAAGTCTTCTGAACAAAGGAAGCTACATGTATTAGATCTGCTACAGTATCAGAGAACATCACCTTGAGAGTCTAATGGTGTTTCAAGGAGGGAAGTTAGGAGGAAACATTTATGAAGTTTTAGGTCTGCACTGGTTGATTTTAGGAGTTGGGGAACTGATTGATTCTGGACAAAGTTTGTGAATCAGTTTGATGTATTGATTACAATAAGGCAGAGGTCTTAAAGATAGTCTTAATGGTATTAGCAGGCTGTTAGACTTGATTAGTAAGAATTTTTATTTGACATATAGCCTAATATTCCAGATGCAAGTCTTTTCTTGAGCAACTAGCTAAATTATTTTTGCTTGTTCTCAGTATCATATAACATTGGTACAGAAAAATATGCTTGGTCTCATATTGCTTAATTCAGTGATATGAAAGTATGCACAATTTCATTATCACTTAGCTTAGTCAGTTCAAAATAGATTGGTTTCATTTTTCTAAAAAAAGTGATATATATATATATATATATATATATATATATATATATATGCCTAAGTAACCGTTACAACCAGTTGACCAAACAACCAGTCAACCGGACGCTATGACACTCACTGACCACCTGGGGGGCAGAAGCTCAATGAAGAAACTTCCCCCTGGTGGTCAGTGCACTCCCACAGCCAACCGCCCATGGCTGGCCAACCTCCTGCAGTCCATACCCCCGGCCGGCCAGCCCCAATCAGCCCCAATCACCAGCCAGGCTGAGGAACCCCACACGTGCATGAATTTGTGCTCTGGGCCTCTAGTCCTATCTAATAAAAGAGTAATATGCAAATTGACCGTACCTCCACTACACCTACCAGCCACGCCCACTAGCCAATCAGGAGGGAATATGCAAATAAATCCAACCAAGATGGCTGCAGCCACAGAGAGCAGGAGGGAAGCTTGGGTTTCCCTGGCAATGGAGGAAGCCAAGCTTTCCACCTGCCCTTGCCGGCCCAGGTCTCCACTCAATGCTACAAAGTTTCAATTATAGAAGATAAATCCCAACAGAAATGGCGGCAGCCACGAGCTGGAGAAAGCAGGAGGCTAGGGTTGCCTGTGGCTATGGAGGAAGCCAAGCTTCTGCAGCCCTGGCCTGCTTTGGCCTCCGCTTAAGGCTACAAAGTTTCAATTATAGAAGATACATAAATCCCAACAGAAATGGCTGCTGCCACGAAGCGAGCAGAAGGCTTGGCTCCACTCCAGGCTACAAAGTTTCAATTGTAGAAGATAAATAAATCCCAGATCCCAGGGCCTCTGCTTGGGTCACCGGGGGGCATGGCCGGCCTGCAAACCACCACAGGCCCCTCACCCAGGCTGCCCCACACCCCAAAGGAACCCCCACCCTGATCCGGGACACCCTTCAGGGCAAACCAGCTGGCCCCCACCCATGCACCAGGCCTCTATCCTATCTAATAAAAGAGTAATATGCAGATTGACCATCACTCCAACACACAAGATAGCTGCCCCCATGTTGTCAAAGATCCTGCCCCCATGTGGACACAAGATGGCCACCACAAGATGGCCAGCAGGGGAGGGCAGTTGGGAGGGACAAGGCCTGCAAGAGAGGGCAGTTGTGGGTGATCAAGCCTGCAGGGGAGGGCAGTTAGGGGTGACCTGGCCGGCAGAGTAGGGAAGTTGGGGGTGACTGGGTCTGCATGGAAGGGCAGTTGGGGGGGACCCAGGCCTGCAGGGGAGAGCGGTTGGGGAATATCAGGCCTGCAGGGGAGGGCAGTTAGGGGCAAACAGGAAGGCAGGGGAGCAGTTAGGTATCAATCAGGTTGTCAGGGGAGTGGTTAGGGGGTGATCAGGCTGGCAGGCAGAAGCGATTAGGGGCAATCAGGAAGGCAGGCAGGCGAGCAGTTGGGAGCCAGCAGTCCTGGATTGTGAGAGGGATGTCTGACTGCCCCTTTAGGCCCGATCCCACTGGCAGTTGGACATCCCTCAAGGTGTCCCAGTTTGGAGAGGGTGCAGGCTGGACTGAAGGACACATCCCCTCCCCCGTGCGTGAATTTCGTGCACTGGTCCTCTAGTATTATATAAGACCAAAAAGCAAAGTATGAAGAGATGCTTCCCCCCCACCTGCCAGCAGAAACCCAGTGTGGCTTTGTATTCACATATTGACATATAGACATCTCATTTACCAGTGTGAATGTTAGGCTAGCGATGTCACAAACTGCTGCTTCTTCCTAGCCCATCTTACCAGGTGGCACTCTGCTTCTAATTATATTTGCAGACTGCATGTTTCCAATTAATAATTTTTAAATTTACAAAACCAAATGGAAATGAACTGCAAAACAACGGGGCATGCACAGGGAGGTGTGATTCTGAAGACTGTTTAATGTCATGGACAATCGATTTTCTTACTTCCTGCTTTATTGACTCTGAGATTCACAAACATTTCAGCTTTGCAACACGCTGAAAACAAATGTAGTTGTCGACATTGAATCTCTTTGTGAAATAATGTACTACCCATTTTAATTGACTTCAAATAGGGTTTTCTGGAAGTTGACATTGCGTTTTGAAGAGAAAGTCCATTTCGGAGAGTTTGTTTGTTGGTTTGAAGGCTGTGACTTTTGTTTTTGTCCTCAGAGACTTGAGTGAGCCATAAAAATGTTATTCCCTTTACTTATCTTCTAAGATTGCTTTCTGAGCTAATTTAATAGTGAAATCACTTAATAAAGCAGAAAATAATTTCTATAAATGTACTCTTCATGGGGGAAGTAAAATTCATGTTGTGTGCATAAGAAAACTTAGACTATTACTTATTATGAATATCACATCCAGTTGCTTTAAAAAACACACAAATGCTGCCCTGCTGGAGTGGCTCAGTGGATTGAGTGTCATCCCATGGGCCAAGAAAGAGGTCCTGGGTTCGATTGCTGGTCAGGGCACATGCCTGAGTTGCCAGCTCCATTGCCAGTAGGGGGCATGCAGGAGGCTGCCGATCCATGTGCCTCTTTCACAGATATTTCTGTCTCTCTCTCCCTGTCCCTTCCTCTCTGAAGCCAATAAAAAAATACATATATATTTCACAAATACTCTAATGCTGCTTTGGGAAGGGAAAAAACTTCCCTTAAACTAATCCACCAGAAAATATCAGCATTATAGTATCTTTGAGCAAAATGCTTTGCTGTCTATAATGTGAAGGTTTGAGAAAAAAAGTTTAACTTATACCAACAGAAATTGTATTTAGGGCAGTTTGTCCATATTACTACAGGTACAAAATAGAGTAAATGTAATCTTGCCTGTTATGTTTTTGTTTTGTTTCATTTTTGGAAGGCTTCCGATTACTAACCAGGGAAGATAAATTCATTTTCAGGGCCAATAATCTTCTGATTTGGAATATTTTGGCATTTATTTTTATGACTCCTGGTTATTCCTGTAATTTACTTATTATAATGCATTTAAAATCAAGCCACGCTTATGTCTCTCATGTTTTATCTAGGATGTTTATCCCTCTGGCTATCAAGCTCACAAATCCTATGTAAAACCATGCTTTTCTTAGAGATAACATTGATGCCGTGATACAAAAACAGAGAGTTAGAGCACTCATAACTTGAGCCAATGTAGCCACAGATTCTCACCAGCATCACTTGCTATTCAAGCACATAATTATAGCCATTAACCTCTAAGAATCTGCCAATCAGGCAAATCAAGATCAAAAGGTAAAAAGATTAATATGGAGGTTTCTTTAACTAGGGATAATATTTTAACAACACCAAAATGAAATAAAACACTTTGTTTCAGATCATACTGACTTTTAGACTAGATACTGGGTTATTACAAAGCATAAAACCATTAAAACATCATGGGTAAATAAAAGTGATCTTCTGAAAAAATGATTTATTTTAGATATGTCTTTTAGAATTTGATGTTTTCTGACATTAGTATTGCTCTTGCTATCTTGGAGTAGTCATTAAACTTAGTAATTGACATGTGGTAACATTTTTTCCCCTGAGAGTTATTAATTTTGCCAAAAGAGGGAGAAGCATGGGCTATGAGAAAAGCAAAGGGATTGGAATCAAATGGCCTGGCTTATTTTGAGTCCTGGCTCTGTCCCTTGGTACTCTGTGAGCTGGGCCATTTAGTTAAACTTTCTGGTTCTCACCTGCCTTTGTAAAATGAAGATAATGTAAATCACAGAAATTGTATAAATTAGTGAGACTATGGGGAATAAAACGTAAACTGGGAAGTGTCATAAATGTATCAGTTGTTACTATTATTACTACTATTACTATCCTATCTAATAAAAGAATGATATGCAAATTGACCATCACTCCAACACACAAGATGGCTGCCCCCATGTGGTCAAAGATGGGTGCCCCCATGTGGACACAAGATGGCCACCACAAGACGGCCAGCAGGGCAGGGCAGTTGGGAGGGACCAGGCCTGCAAGGGAGGGCAGTTGTGGGGATCAGGCTAGCAGGGGAGGGCAGTTGGGGATGACTGGGTCTGCAGGGGAGAGCAGTTGGGGGAGACCCAGGCCTGAAGGAGAGAACAGTTAAGAGTGACCAGGCCTGCAGGGGAGGGGAGTTAGGGGTGACCAGGCCAGCAGGGGAGGGCAGTTAGGGGTGACCAGGCCAGCAGGGGAGGGCAGTTAGGGGTGACCAGGCCTGCAGGGGAGGGCAGTTAGGGGTGACCAGGCTGGCAGGGGAGGGCAGTTAGGGGCAAACAGGCTGGCAGGGGAACAGTTAGGCATCAATCAGTCTGGCAGGGGAGTGGTTAGGGGGTAATCAGGCTGTCAGGCAGAAGCGGTTAGGGGCAATCAGGAAGGCAGGCAGGCAAGCAGTTGGGAGCCAGCAGTTCTGGATTGTGAGAGGGATGTCTGACTGCCTGTTTAAGGGCAGTCGGACATCACTCGAGGGGTCCCAGATTGGAGAGGGTGCAGGCTGGGCTGAGGGACACATACCCCCATGCACGAATTTTGTGCACTGGGCCTCTAGTCACTAAAATAAAGCTGTAAGAGTCAAGAATCCAAATTTGACAAGACACAGTATCTTACACATGATTGTATGGCTGAACCTCCTAATTTCATTAACTGCGTGTGTTTCCTTTCCCTGACCCATCAAATATAAAACAACAACAAAAAAATTCTAAACAACTCTGATTGGATACTATAATATCTGGTGTGACATGACATCACTGAGAAAGATCTGGAAGTAGCATAGAAATAATTAAGGGCCTGGATGCTATCTCCTAATTGCCTATGATTTGAGATATAAGTGTGGACGTGTGGCTGTTGCCATGAAGGCAAATATATTATTGATTGGTCAAAAAGTTACACTCCAGAAAGAAAGCAAATTTGGTAACTCTTGCATCAGAGAAGGGAAAAGACAAGAGAAAAGAATATCAAATAATCTTATCCTACTTAATTGTTGAGCAAGAGCTACTTAATGAATTCTCTTCTTGAAAAAAATAATTATTCAATTAAAATGTGAATGAATTGTTATTAAAATATATGGAAGGGTGTGCTGAAAATATATAGTATAGTTAAATGAATAGTGTTCAAATTGTTTTGGATGAATTATATAAGACTAGAAGCCCAGTGCATGAAATTTGTGCACTTGGGGGGGGGAGGGGTCCCTCAGCCTGGCCTGTGCCCTCTCACAGTCCAGGAGCCCTCAGGGGATATCCCACTGATGGCAGTTGGACATCCTTAGCTCTGCCACAGAGGTGGGAGAGGCTTCTGCCACCACCACTGCGCTCGCCAACTGTGAGCCCCGCTCCTGTATTGAGCATCTGCCCCCTGGTGGTCAGTGTGCATCATAGCGACCAGTCATACCACCTCAGGCTAAAACTGGCTCTCCAACATCCCCTGAGGGGTCCAGGTTGTGAGAGGGCACAGGCCAGGCCAAGGGATCCCACTGGTGTGCAATCAGGGCCGGGGGGGACACAGGAGGTTGGCCAGCCAGGGAGGGACTGCGGGAGGACTCCAGGGCATGTCCAGCCCATCGCACTCAGTCCCTATTGGCTGGACCCCAGCAGCAAGCTAACCTACTGGTCAGAGCATCTACCCCCTGGTGGTCAGTGCATGCCATAGTGACTGGTAGACCAGTTGACTGTCTGCCCCTGGCGGTCAGTGCACGTCATAGTGAGTGGTTGAGTGGCCTTAGCATATCATTAGCATATTGCACTTTGATTGGTTGAATGGCCGAACAGATGACCAGACACTTAGCATACTAGGCTTTTATTATATAGGATGATGAAGAAGAATTAATCAAAGGAGAAGAAACATTTATTGATTGCTCATTTGCAGGCAATGTTCTAAGAACTTTATGTACATTGTAATCATTAATCTTATAAAAAGTCCTGAGGAGAGAAAAATAAGGAAACACCACTAGGAAGGGCTCTTGGTGGCTAACAGTGCTCAAATAAAAATGCAAACTGCATTTCACAGTGGAGCCTCTGTGCTGAATTACCTGCTTCTGTGCTGAACTGCCTACCTATGCACTCAACCACCTGCATGTACTGTGTTTCTGTCATAGGAGCCAGCCCTTATGATGATTTTCTGAAATCCTATTTCAACGAATAGGAATGAGTCTTTCCCTATCCAATCAGAGATACGTAGCTCAGACCAATCAGAGTAGCCCTATTCTGACCAATCAGAACAGTGCCTTTGGACAGATGAAACTGGGAGGATTTGGAGTCTTCATTTGCATGAGGATGGTTCAATCAGAGACCAGTAGCAGGGACTTCTGTCCATAAAAGACAGCTCTCCTCGGGGTTCCAAGAGAGCACATTTTGTCTGTTTGCACCAGAGAATGAAGACTTGGTCTCCTTGGCTGAGCTGAAGCAGGAAAGACTTCACTAGAGCAAAGAGAAGCAGATGGGCAAGGAGTAGAACAGAGCACACCATCAAAGAGCACAACAGAGCTGACTAGCTGGAGAGGGGTCTGGGCCCAGAGCTGTTCTGCAGCTGTGCTGTGTCACAGTTGAGCTGCTTTGCACTGCATAAAGTTTCCTTCTTCACCGCACCCCAAATTGAGACTCCAGTTGATGCCATTGGGGTTGAACTGGTGCTAATGACCACCGGTTGATAAAAATTATGTTGTTTAGAAAGTGATTTGAAGAGTTGAATTTGCTCAAGATCAATCAGTGATTAAGGTGTAGAACAGGGGTTTGAACTGAAATAGCCTAACTCTGGTCTAATGAAAAAGTGTAAATTTTCAAAATGTTAATAACCATGACTCTCATGTGTGTATAAAATGAACACATATCAAAGTTTATGATAAATTTATTAATTAGTCAGGGGATCAGTAAAATATTATGACCCATTTAAAAATCATTTTAATTATATATATATATACACACACACACACACACACACACACACACACACACACACACCCTGGGAATGGGAAAGCTGTGAGTGATTATACTTTGGAAGTTGCTGTTGCCATTGAGGAGTTTCCTTTGGGTGCATATGGTCATCCCCCAAATTATGTCATTCCGGGAAAAGAGATATGTTGCTTGGCCTAGGCACCATTTCACCAGGAGTCAATCCCATCCTGTTTGCTCATCATCTAGGATAATAATATCTCATTAGAAAAGTAAATGGATGGAAGATTCAGAATTTAAGGTCAAATATGGGAAAAAGAAGGTTAAATAGTGTACAAACACAATTATATTAAACAATGATTGCTTGTAGCATTGGAAGCAGTTAAGTTCATTGGAATTTTTTTATAGCATCAACACATTATTTAACCAAACTTCAAGCATTGAGAGACAAGCAAAAATGTGATTAATCAATTTGTTCCCTGTTACAGTATATAATGAACTTTTCAGCATATCAAAAGCTTCCGGTGAATGCATTAATATTGGATGCATTTATAAATGAAACCACATAGATTCTAGACTATTAATATTATGCCTGTAATAAAAGTCAAAATTAATTACTAGACAACATCTTTGAGAAACAGATGCAATGTTGTATGAATTGTTAATAAATTACTTGAGGTCTATTTTGGAACAATATGCCTTTGAACACTATTTAATCAATCAGCAGATGATGATGTAATGAAATTGCTTGAAGCAAACATTGAGAACTGCCCTTCCATTTTTCTACTCCCTTTAAGATGCATTATAACTATATATGGATTAAAAAAAAAGTTGACTCATAAAAATTCCTTTTCCTTTTCCTTTATGTGCAAAATGATTATTCTAGAGGAATATTATATAAAATGTAATTGAATTGTCTTTTGAAGTTTCTGTCGTTTCTACAAATGGTAAAATGAACCATTTGATAACAAAAAAAGCCAATTATGTGGAATATAGATTTCAGTAAATCTACTAAAGAATTGTGTGCTTATCCCTGCAAATCCAGAAAACCATTATATATAAATTGAATTGATCTATCCAGCTTTTGGACTCAAAACCCCCTACAGCCCAGATTTTTACCACAAGAGTAACTTAAAGCTATTTTAGGTCCTGAGAACTTAAAATAAATAGTATTACATTTTTATTATATCTTCCTCCAAATGCTTTTACTTAATGTTTCAGACACCAAACTGAAGTAAATTCAGAGCCAAATTGTGCACATCTAAAGGTCATTATCTGTTTGTATTCCATATACATCACAATCACTGGTAAACTGTTCCTTCTCTTTTTGGCCAAACTTTGCTGAGAAGTTGATTTCCATGAAGATAGCTGCTGCAGTGGCCACACAAAACATAGGAAGACAATTTAATTCTTGGCGAGACCAGATGGTCAAATGCTGCAACTGACAGTAATCAAAAAATATAAAAAATGCAGAGTTGATTTAGGGGTGAATGTTATTGTTGAGCTGTTTAAAAGCCTATGTAAAGAAAGGTAATATATTGATTATTGAAATAAAAATGTGCTTGTAGCTCTATATACCTAAGATGGTATAGTGTAGTTGACACATATCCAAAAAGGGTATATAATAAATAATCCAACTTGGCATTGACAGACTTACTCTTTACCGTTTGCTTTTTCAACATAGATGTTATCAATGTAGAAGTAATAAAAGAAGTATGTAATTTAAAGAATACAAGTCTTATTTTATCTCCTCACTCTGATGGACTTTGCTTTTTGTGTTTATTAGTTATACTAGTAGCCCGGTGCACGAATTCATGCACATTGAAAGGAAATTAATTAGAAGAAATATTTTAATATCGCTATTCGAACTTTCTCTATAATAGAAATGTCAGAGATGAAAGAAAATTGCTAAAATGTCTATGAAAATAATACATAACTTGATTAATAAATAAACAATAACAACATGATATAACGACAACAAAGACATGATATAAAAACAACAAAAACATGATATAAAAACAACATTGATAAAAACAATGACTGTTAAATTGATTAAACTTATTCTAATATCTCCCTGTATACTACATTAAGAGTAAAAAGACTTTCAGAGTGCTTGACTAATTTCCCTTGTTATGAAGTATTTACAATTTTAACTTTAACATCACATGCTCTTCAAACTTGAGAGAAAGCAACATATAATTGACCATGTCCGCAAACGGGTTCAGGTAAGAATATTCCTACCCTGTCTAGAGTTTGTCCTCGTGATTTATTAATAGTCATAAAAAATACTGACATCACAGGAAACTGTCTTCGAATTAATTTAAATGGGAGACCAGTGTCAGACAGGGACAAATCAATTCTTGGAATCAGAACAGCCTCTCCCTCTGCAGATCCTGCTAATACTTCAGCTTCGATTATGTTAGGTCACAATCTTTTGATAATCTATTACCATTACAAAGACCCCATTTACTATTGAGATTTCTCAGTAGCATGATGATTGCACCTTCTTTCAATTTTAATTTATGGCACAGCATTCCTGAAGGAATAATACTATTAAGAAATTTGATGGGAAAATTTTCCTTTTTGGTATCATCCGTTGAATTGATGGAATCATCACTCAAATAGGTGTGAAAATCTCCATCGAGTATATCCAAAATTTCTTAATTTAATTTATGAACACGCTCATTTTTTGGACAAATAATCGCATGTTTAGATATATTTTTAATATTATCTATAGATATACTATTTCCAAAGGTAGCTTCAATAATAGCTCCGTTACAAACCATTTTAGAGGGGATTTCAATAATATCCATTCCTAAATGAAAACTGCTATCAAGTTTGCCATCTCCAAGTTTTACTAACCATTCACTATAAGCAGAATCCTCTGATCTCATATCTGTTTTAAGAGACATCTGTCTGAAACATCCCCAAACACTACAGTACTTTAAACTCATTTGTACTATGACCAGTCACATAGCATGCAGCACAACACTGAGACATTGTCGAAAATACCCTCCAAGAAGGATAACTTTCCCACCAAATGCAACATTCAAATTGGTGCCAGTGAGAGTTTTATATGTACCGTGCATGTGCAAGTCAACATTTATTTTTAAATTGCCAGTGTGGGTCATATGTACCAGCTGGTCGGTGTGTCAGATGGTCAGACAGATGGACGGTTGGTCACTTGTCCTTTTATATATATATATAGATTATTGCTACCTATCTTTACAGATTTTATTTGTTTTCTCCCTCCCTCTCTAATTCATTACCTCTACTTTGCCTCTATTTTTTCTTTTGTTTCCTAACTTTAAGGCTATAAAATGTGCTATTTTTTTTTTTTAACTTGATGTTTGCTTTTTTTTTTTTTTTTTTTTTTTGTCATCATCCCCTGTGGATGAGGGACCTCAATGTTGCTCATGCCAATAGAATAAGATTGTGTTCAGTAAAGCAGATAAAAAAAATTAATTTGATCAAAGAAGAGAAAAAGGTGAGTTCATGCTCTGAAGATTCCTTCTGTCAATGTTTGGGAAATCAGGAAGGTCTTAAGGGTTACGGAGGAAGTAGGCATGTTCAGGGGTGGGGATTTCAGGGTGGGGATTCCAGAGTGATTGGAATTGCAGGGGAGCATGTGTAGTTTTCAAACATACTTGGAACATGTCTTGTCATAGATCACATGTCTCATTGTAATGTTAAATACCCACTCTTGGGCATAAGTTTTAGTGTGCTAACAGAGAAAAGTTCCTCTAAAGATGATTTGGGAAGGGGTTCCAGACGCCATCTTGGATCTTTCGAGTGCAAGTTGGTTTCTTAGCATGGTTGAGTTTCTTATGTTTCCTGCTGGCAGGCTTAG
Source organism: Plecotus auritus (assembly GCF_963455305.1). Taxonomy (NCBI): domain Eukaryota; kingdom Metazoa; phylum Chordata; class Mammalia; order Chiroptera; family Vespertilionidae; genus Plecotus; species Plecotus auritus. The sequence goes on along the minus strand of NC_137783.1, from coordinate 144,137,125 downwards.
CTAGCCTGGAATTTCCTCCTTGGCTTGCTTTTGGCAGGGGATATGTTAGAAGACAAGAAATTCAGTAAAAGTTCAAGGATTAACTAATAATATGGTGGCACAACCCGGTGATATTTTCACTTAACAGTATGTCTTGGAAATCGTTCCATGTCACTGTATGTGCATAGACCTCATTCTTCTCAATTTGCACATGGTATTATATGTTATGAATATACAATATATTTTTTTCTTTTCTTACAAATAAATCTTGAGATTGTTTCTCTTTATTTTCTATTACATAGAATGTTTAAATTGATCTCCTTTTATATGTCTTTTGGAAGATATGCTGAGTTTTTAGTATTTTTTTAAATATAGAGTATAGTTTTAAAATCAATACATCAAAAGATATTTGATTATTAATTCCTTTAATGTTTTTCTCCTATATTTTAATTGTATAATGATTTTAATTTTTTTGTGTGTATGTATAGTTTGGTATACTGAATGATCTTTGGACTAGAATTTAAAGAACACAGATTCTAATGCCAACCCTTGCAATCACTGGACATATTTACCTCTAGGTAAATAACTAGTGTTCCCAGGCTCAGATCGCTCCTCTTGGGTAAAACAGTGTTGGCATAGACAATCTCTGGAACCTCCCCCTTCATGATTCCATGACACTCTATCAGCTTCACTTTGATAAAGTTGCTAATAAACACGAATGTTTAAATCAGATTTATGATTCTAAGTCTGAAAAAAACAACAACCTTGTTTTATAGTAAATAATAACAACACTTAAGATTTCTGTCCCATTTGCTGAGAAAGTTTGATCTGTATCAATACACATTTGCAGGTGAAGAGTAACTAAAGCTCAAATATAATGGTTCCATGAATTAATCATGTCTACCTTTGCACAGCAGTAGATGGTTTAGGGCTTAGGTAAGCCCCATTTAGTTCTCACTCACAGATTCTATCTCTGAGAATATAATATTGATTGTATGAATTGACATTTTCAATCCCAAGGCCCCTAAATGTGCAAGAGGTTATGAATATTATAGGGAGATATTTTCCCCTCAGCCTGCTCTGAATTCAGAATTTTATGGAATGTAAAGAGGGCAGTAAGGCAATGCCACATTCAGCCCATTGGGGAAGAGGGAAATGAAGAGAAGGCACATGAGGATTCCCAGGGGAGTCAATAGACACATCTATCCCACTTACATTCAGTTTGAAGAATAGCGATTATTATTACACATCCAGAGACTTTCCTGAACTTGATATCATGTTACGTTTAGTCATCATGTCTCTTTCAGCTTGTCTTGACTATGGCAATTTCTCATACCTCCCTTGTTTTTGATGACCTTGACAGTTTTGAGGAATACTGTCCAGATATTTTGTAAAATGGCACAGAATTAGAACTTGTCTGGTGGTTTTCTCATGGTAAGACTTGGTATATAAGTTATTGGAAGGAAAACCACAGATGTAATGTGCCATTTTCATCACACTATATCAAGGGTACATATTGTCAGTATGATTTATGACTATGGATATTGTCCTTGATCACCTAGCTAAGGTCGTGTTCATCAGGTTTTTCCACTATATGGTTACTCCCTTTTCCCCCTCTTCACATTGTATACTTTAGAAGGAACTCCCTATGCATAGTTCACACCAAAGGGGTGGGTGTATATGCTCCCCCCTTGAACATATAATTGTAGAATTCTTCTGCATGAAGCATTAGTCTCTTCCCCCCAATGTATTAAATAGATTTATTAAATTTATTAAAATAGATTAAATAGATTAATTTCAGTATATATATAATTGATTTCACACTTGGAGTTATAATCCATACTACTTTAAGATTTGGCTCAAATTTAATCCAACTTTGATTTTTTGGAGCTCTTTCAGTTGGCTCTGATATATTTTTATTCTAATTGTTTTTTCTGTGTGTGATTTTTTTTAGCACTTCCTTATTGCTGACTCTACAGAATAAACGTATTGTTTATTTCTTGCCCCACCCCTAGGTCAGCCATTACTTCAAAGACCCTTGGTTCCTTTTATTGGATACTGATATTATAAAGCAAGGCCTGGGTAAAAGGCAGACTCTTTGCTGCTGGGGTGTCATTTTTTTTGCTCTCTTAGCTAACGGAACGGTAAATGTATGGGTTTCACTAGTCTCTGTACATATAAGTATCTAGTATGCATCTTTCCATACTAACCATCCTCGTCTATACTAAGCTAAAAATGAGTTGAATCAATGTTTCTCACTCTAATTTATCACTTGTGGCTAATTTTAGCCTTCTCCAATTGCTTATCTGTAATTTTCTATAAACTGTGGGTAACCTGGCTCCCACTATATTTGCCATGTATTTACTTAATATTTTGATCTGGTATACATGAATAGAAGTGTCATAATGATTAATCTGTACCACTGTTGATGCAATTCTGTCAATTAAAAAATAGTACTTATACACAGTTTCTTTTGCTTTTTATTTTACAGATCCTACTCATTGCTAAAGTTCCTTAGGTCAGTGAGCTTATTCTATACATTTGTAATATAGTTAGACTTTCTTTTCATTTCTCCCAGGGGATACTACAATTTCCTGAATAATTTTACTTTTACTTTGCCTACATGAGGGTTCTTTCTGTGCTGTGAATTTCTAAGGATATAGACAAGAGCATAAGTTCTTTTATTCACCCTTAAAATATTGAACAGAATCATGTTGTTGCTTTAAAACTCCCCTGTGCTTCACCCATTCATTCCCTTTGGCCAGTAATAGCTGTAGTTAGTAGCCATGGATCCCAAGGCAATGATATACAACGGGGCATTTTCTGGGTGTGGCATCTGGGAGAGCTCTTGGTTTCCTGATCACATGAGACAGCTTTGCCTGTCACGGCCTCTGATTTGCCCTTTCCTCATCTTCCTGCTTGGTATCTGATGTGATGCCTAGAAGTACACCCATCATCTTGCCACACAAGACAAAGTGCTCATCCATTAAGGAACCGTTTACAGAGACTGCACCTCTGATGAAGTCATTAATCAGCTTCTCCCTCCACAGACCATCTCCAGGCTTCTTGTCATGTGTGAAATCAACTCTTATTTAAGCTATTTTTGGAAGACTCTCTCTTACTTGGTGCTAAGTGTAATACTAACTGCTATTACCATCTTGCTAGTTTGCTTTGATTGTTTGTAATTTCTGATACCTCTTACTATATCTTTCGTCTCTAATAACAGGCTGTTTGTGACTTTTCAAAAAAAAATGCTAGGAGTGTCTCTTTCAAAGAATGATACTCTTTCTAAAAATAAAAGTCTCACTTTCATTATTTTTATTTATTTATTTATTTATTTTAGTAAGATGAGAAGAAAATGTCAGGACCCTATGGTTCCAAGTTCTGTGAAAAGGATTAGCTTTCCCTTCTGTTCCTACAAATGGAATACTAGAAAACACTCAAATACTAACTCAAAATTTTTTACTTGCTGCGCAGCCAGTGTGGCTCAGTGGTTGAGTGCTGACCTATGAACCAGGAGGTCAGGTTATTCCCAGTCAGGGCACATGCCCCGGTTGCAGGCTTGATGCTCAGTAGGAGGCATGCAGGAGGCAGGTGATCAATGATTCTCATCACTGAAGTTTTTATCTCTCTCCTTCTCCCTTCCTCTGTGAAATCAATAAAAACATTTAATTTTTTCCCACCTGCTACAGGTGAGCTTCTCTCCCAGCTGATCTCTAATAAATATGGTCCAGTCTCCTGATGTATATATAATCCTTGCAGTTTAGTGAAGTGGAAAGAAATGAAGAAACACATAAGTGATAATCATTTATAATTCTTCTGTTTCTCATTAATATTTTTTCTATTGTCATATTGGGCTTTTTGTATTAAAGATTTTTTTTTTAGATAAAAACTTTAAAAGCTAGGTTATAAATAGAGTTTTAACAACAGATTATTCAGATCAAAGTTATTTTTCCCTGCAAAGGATTCTCTGATATCTGGAAGTTTAAAATAATTATGAATGATAACATGAGTGGGAATCTTAACCTTCCCAGTTTTTTAGGGTTATATTAATTTTTACAATGTGTAAAATCAGCATACCCAAAAACTCCCCCCTTACCTTGGAAATGGGCAATACATAGAGAAGTTGATTATTTTTATATTAGTGGAATTTTAAATGGCCATCACACTGATATATAACTATGCTCTGTCATAGTTAATATTGAATGGAAAGCAGGAAGTAGCCTTGGCCTTGTGGTCAGGGGCCTAATATGCAGACGTTTTGTACCAAATCTCTATGTAATTCCTAAAGAGTGTGGTTTTAAAATAGATTAGTAAGTTTTTGAAGGGAATGTCAGTCATTGTACACTTTTCTGTTTTAAATTTGTGGAGTGTTTCACTTTATGTTCAGAGTTTATGGAACTGTATAATTTATGAGATGTCAGAGTCCTTTGCGATCAGCTAGTCCAACCTCCTCTGAACCCAGATGAGAATATTGAGACATCAAGAGCCACATAACCAACGGTGCTGTCATGATGACCTCTATCAACTTGAGGACAATGTCAAGCACCTCCCTTCCTCACCATCCTCACCTTAAATCACTGATGTAGGAGTACATGTGACAAAAGTCTTTGAATGACTGACTTAGAGAATAACATCTAGTAGGCAACTTGGATCTTCTACAGATGCACAGTTTTATATCCTCTGAATAAAAGTAGTAAATGTATTAATAAGACATTTAAAATAAATGAAACAGCACCTGAAAATGACATGTAATATGTGGTAGACAGTGAATGTAACTTGCATTCAATATTAACATCAGTTTCTTGAATGCAACATTAATTTATGTAAATAATTTGGAAAAATGTTTCTATTTTTGTTGCAGATTTTCTTTAGTAATTCTATGTAGCTTAGTATATTATTTGTCCATAATATATTGTCCATCCTGGTTTGTATCCATATTGTCTGAAAACGCAGCAGTCAAGTATTTTGACACATGATCTGAGGTTAAAATGCTTAGATAAAAGCTGGTGTTTTTTTTAAGGCTTTATGTCTTTTTTTTTTTTTAAAAAAAGCTCATAAATTGTGTTTTACAGTAGAAGAACTACAAAGTCCTATTAGTTACACTTCACATTTTATAGTAGCTGCTACTTGCCAGTGATCATTAAGTGAATAAAACATCTATCAAGCGTATGGAAATGAGCCCGTTCATAAATCATTCTGCTCAATCTGTTAGCAAGGTGGGCTCCATGAACATTTTAGGAACATCTATAAAAATTTAAGACCAGGAGCCGGAATAATTTTCTCAATCTATTTAGTAGTCAGTACTGATAGAAGTCTTATAAGGAAAATTTTGTCAATTCTTTTTTTCATGTTGCATAGCAGTTATTCTAAACAAGTATCTCTCCTTGTGCATGCCATGACTTTTACATGGAGTAAATTTTCCATCCTTACACAGTCCTTTTCTGAGTGAGATAAGTGTTCACTAGGGAAGTTAAAAGCAGGTGCATGAACCCAGGAAATAAAACAACCCTATTTAGGAATCTTTCTGTTCCATTTCCTTAAGCAGTGGTCAGCAAACTGTGGCTCGCGAGCCACGGTTTGCTGCTCTGTTGACTAATGAGTTTGCCGACCACTGACCTAGACTCTCGATTCCAATAATTACAGGCTATTGTTGTTCCTTGTGATTAAGCCCCTAAGTACTGTTCCCCCATTTAAAGGATAAAATATAAAATGATTGCACTTCAAAAGCTATAGTCAAGAAGAGAGAGGAGAATATAACTACTTTAATTAAAAACTTAAATCCTCAGTAATTTTATGCAATAGATGATAAAATTTTATATTATTTTGTTCTATCACATTTCTTATTTGTCTTTTAATGTTATGATAATCAATCACATAATACCAAAAAATTACACACTTTTTTTATTCAGGTCCTAAGGATGGCTTAAGTAAACCTTGAGAATTTTGAAAATACAAGAGTGCATTGTTTCAGTACACCTTTCCATATAAATTATGAGTAGTTGCTAAACAACAAATGTTCTGCCATTTAAAAGAAAATACCTTTTAGCACTTTAAATAATTCAATGTTTCCTGCTCTACAAATGGTGATTTTTGCAACAGTATTACTAATTAAAGAGAATTTTACAAAACACAAATATCCAATATTTTATGATATGATAAGGTGAATATATTGATCCTTCCAGAAGAATCAATAATTAAATGTTTCAGAGGTACTGGTCTCAGTTGAAGTTAATGAAGAATTAATTTGAAAGAGACCTTTCCAGAAGTGGAGGGTACTGCTCTGGATGATCCTGAAGGTCACTCACCAAAGGTCTCCTGGCTAGACTGGATAATCCTCAGGTGGGGCTTTTGTCCTGAGCATTCAAACATCAAATACATGGATTCTAGGATCTTATGTTTATATTACCAAGTTATAAATAAACGAAGGGAGCAGGGGAACCAGACATGAAACATAATAAACTGGGGAGCTGAATCAGACACTGAGTCTACTTCACTGGAAGTTGCAGCATTCATAGGCCCCCGGGGAACCACTGCATCCTCCTTCGATGGGGACCTAATCCCCGAAACAGGCCGGGGAAATCTGTTATTGGCTATGAGCCAGGATTACCAAGGCAGGGGGGATGAACAGCGATGTGGAAATTCCTCTGCGGGGCACATCCCCAGCAGAAGCCAAGGTGGTGCAGGTGGAGTCCCTTCTACCTGGACGCATGGGCAGTAGGAGCCAAGATGACACCATAAAGGGGAGGTGTCTAATCTGGGAAAAAGGCTGGATTGGTTAGGGGGAAGACCCAAACACAAGCTCATGAAGGATTAGGAAATGGATTGGTTAGTTTGAAAGTAAGCTTGGGCTTTCCCAAACTGGAGAGAATATCATCAGAGCCTATCAGAGGCCTCTGGCTTGGTAACAGGCATTGGCCTGTTCATTTGTACCTTCTCTCTCTGCAGCCCCCTCATGGGGCCAGCAGCCACATGGGCCTGGCCTGGGAACAGACTCCCAGCCTGGCAGACTCCAAGCACAGGCTCCAAGCACCAGCCTGGATGGTGATGCTGCACCAGCCAGAGTACAGCTGGGAACAGAGATCAAGCCAGCTGACTGGACAGAGACAGAACTCGACTAAGCTTTGGCATGGACTGGACCAATGGCACCGAATTTCTGGGCCTCGACCTTCTTCTGGGCTTGATGAAGACAATGCTAGACTTCATCCCTAGTGGGACAAACAGTGGGCACCAGGAACTTGGGCTGGTCTTTTATTCCATCCCAGTAAATATTACCACTACACCTTACCCTCCCATGTGTGGGTCCTCCGGAATGCTTTTCTCACGACTCGGTGAAAGGACCCCATTTCCACTTGATGGTGGTGAAGATGCTTTTCATTGACATTAAGGGTCTAAACTCTACCACAGAAGCATTAATAGTAATTTTAAGTTTACTGAACTCAAACTCTCAGCATCTGTAATTGGTCAACCTCTGTGCCCTCAACTGCATCTAGCTATCAAAAGTTTAGTCAGCATTTAAATTGCTGGCACTTTCCTAACAGTCCATTTTAATTCAATCCCAGTTTTACTAAAGGAAGAGGTCATTAAAATACATATTTGTTTTATAAGAAGTTATTTTCTTCTTGTTTTAGAAAACTAGGAAGTAATAGTGATCCTTCATAGTAATCAATCTCAGGCGGCCCCTCAAGCCAATGAGGGAATTAAATTTGCTTGCCCCTGTGTTTTTTTGTTTTGTTTTTTTGTTTTTTTGTTTTGTTTTTTTTTTTTTTTCCTGGAGAATGAGGTTGATAATTGTAATCCACGTCAGAAGGTTTTGAGAGATTTAAATTGTTAATATTTGCAAACTTGTATATTCACTTAATAGGTGTGAACTATTATTTGCAGAATACAGATCAGTATTTTGCAATCCCAAATGTGGTGCCTCCTTTATTCCCTCAGATTTCCTGCTGAGAACTTAAGAGTTCCTTCCTTTTGTGTTGCTTGGCTTTTCTAGAAGTTTCCTTTCTTCACTTTATCTAAAGATGTCCTGAATAGAAACTGCATCCTTCCATTCCAACCATTCTTACTTAGGTCCTTTGCTTCAACTTTCAGAAGTGATGTAATTTGTGTTCATTTATTTTCACCAAGCAATCCCAACTTTCTCTGCATTTCTCTTGTCTCCTTTACCACGTATCTATTTCCTCCACAGCCCGATCGCCTAGCCCCTCACTTTTTTTTTTCTGTCCACAGATGTCAGAAGGAAGGATGGGACATCTTGTCACCAGTTCTTAGTAGAAATCACAGGGTCGGCTAGGCCCTTTCCAATTAACACTCCAAATTACATTGGTGAGGTGTGAGCTTCAGTGCTATATTCTTTACTGCCAGACCTAGTGAAAAGAATTCTGTCAAAAAATAGCCTGCAGTAATTCACATGACCTTGGGTATCACTGGAGATATAAATGCTTTATAAGGTATTTTGAACAAAATAACAAAATGCTTTTCTGAATAAAGCTAAAATCAGTAAGTCATGATTCCATTCGATTTGATGCCACCTGTTGTGATTTTTTTTTTAAGAAAGGAAAGTAAGAAAACACAACTGTGACTATCATAAATAAATAAATGATAGATAGATAGATGATAGATAGATAGATAGATGATAGATAGATAGATAGATAGATAGATGATAGATAGATAGATAGATAGATGATAGATAGATAGATAGATAGATAGATGATAGATAGATAGATAGATAGATAGATAGATAGATAGATAGATAGATAGATGATAGAATTCAAGCAGGAAGCACTTCCACTTTATGGGGGCAGTTTAGAATACCAATTGGAAAGTAAACTGTCTCCGTTGCAAATAGGCGGCATGTTTTACGGAGTAAGGAAGGGGAGTAGAGTATCCTGTGGCTGCTGGATTGAATTGCATTGCTCTGTTGCTTTGCTGCTTTGTGAAAGTAGTAGCCAGGTTTCTTCTGGATGTCCTTGAAAACGATGGCATTATTTTTCTTCCTACAACTAGGGGAAGGAAATAAAGGTGTTTATCCAAAATTGGAGGGGAAAAGACAACAACAATATTCATGCATATATTTAAAGGGTATGTCTCTGTAAGTAAGCAGTCATATTGTTTTGCAGGGAAGTCCCCAGACTTGGTTCACTCTCATGCCTTGGCAACGTGCTGTCCTCTGATCTGACATCGCCTCTTTTCTTCTTATGCCCTGTGTGTCCTTTCTCTTTTTCAGACACCGCAGTCTTGTACTTGGACGCTGGGAACGCTTTTCTTGACTCCCTTTACTAAATACCCTGCAGCATTCCTTTTCCTAGACTTCAATAGATCGATCGTCATATAAGTTTTTATCAAAGCTTGTTTACTTCATGCTCTAATTCTTTTTAACACATTCATCCTCCCACACTGACACCTAGCTCCATGAAGCCAGACTGTATCTTATTTCCCTTTGTGTCTTCATCTAATTCCCAACACATATTATACATGAAATAAATACTTTATTAAATGTATAAACATAGATATGTATATTCGAATATGTCATGTGGCCTTTTATATGTGTTTAGACACTCACACATACACAGCACACTTATGTGCACACATCAAAGGAAGATGTTGAGATAGGCATATAACACAAAAGATATATAAAGATATAAAAGAACAAAAAAGTACATATGAATAATTCTAGGTCCATAACAGCTGTTCTTATAAAAATCTGTTATCACAGCTCAGAGCAGAATACTACCATTCAGAAACTTTGCAGCATCGAGTTTCCATTCTACTTCTTAGAAAATTAAAATTCACTACATCAAATCAACAATGTACATACTTGGTTTCCTACTCCCAACGTGTATTTCCTCAAGTGATGGTACTATAATCTTTTCATTAATTTCTCTAAGATAAAAACACATGTGTTTAACAATCTCCTTAATCAAATCAGTAGATGTTATGACAAAGAAAATAGCCAACTCAGTTACTACTGATCTCTACTTTCTTTCCAAAGTCCACATTTTCTATAGCCCACTGATTATTTTCCATTTTTGTTTGCTCTGCTTTCTTGAAACACCCTTATCTTTCTTTGTCTTTAATATGTACCAGGGCTCTTTATCGATCCCACAAAGTATACACACCTTACATGGAATACATTTAATAAAATTGATCTGAAATGTGTCATATTTCATTCTGAATTAGGAAAATACCTGCAACCCTTGCTCCTATGTAGTACCTATCCCATTTCTATTAATTTTAATCATGGGTGTTTTCTTTACCTTTCTTCAAATGATTGTCAGGCAGAATATTTTAATGGAGGTCTGTATTTATCAATTCTAATGGTTGTTCACATCTTGTCTTGATTGTAAGGCTGATTCTTTAGGCAAATAATTTTCAGCTATTCTCTTGTGTGATCTTTTTTCTATTCATTTAGAGAATATATATTAAGCACTATATTCAAAGAATATAGTAGGCTGAAAATATAGTAGGCAACATGCTAAGAACTAAGGAAGTACTAGTATACTAGTATGTACAAGCCCAGATTCTATACTCCAAAGAGCTTGCTACCCTGAGGGTCACAGGCCCACAGGCAAGCACTTATATATAAAATGACATCTCAGAGATAATATCATTCAAGTCTTCCTGGAGGAATTGCTATTTCGTCATCATGGTTTTTACTTACAGAGCATCTTGGTTTTTACTTACAGAGCATCTTGTATTTATTAGATGCTATTCTTTCTAATACTTACTGTTATCACTCAGACTTAAGGTGTGAAAGACAAAGTAAACCTAGTGGAAGACTCAGGAAACACTAAAATGCTGAGAACTATGCCATTAAAATCAAATGCTCTGTGATGTACATCCTCCAGATAACTTCTAAGAGTTTTAGATCAATTGTTATTGGAAAAACACTTTTAGAAACTCTTATGAAGCCAATATATCCATATCTAACTCTATACATATATACATATAATGATACCTATATACCCATATATTTATACACAGATGCATATTTATGAAAAGCATTATTGATTAGAATATAGAAAAATAAATATGCACTTATGTAAAAGTATTGGCTCTGCTGAGGGTTTTATTATATGATGACTAAAGGATGTAACAGAAGACAGTCAAAGAATAGTATGAGCACATGTGTGTACATGCACTCCCTCACACATACATATACATGTATTCACACACAAACAAGTCAATGCCCAAGTACTGTTTATTGCTAACTTTCACTATGCATGAGTTTTCTCACTGACTTATAGAGATCATATTCCAATGCTAAAATGCTTTCCCTTTGTCTACATCAGTTAATGTCATGTGACAATCCAATCATAACACATCTTATCTCTCCATGGCTTAACTTTACATCAAATTGTTGATTAAAATCAGTGTTTAACAGATCTGAGGTTAAGAAAAATCTGTTATTAATGTTCTTTGCAATATTTGAGATGTGGATAGCAAACTAAAAAAATATGGAGAGATTACTCAAAATTGTACAAATTCCCATGGTCCTGGAAAGCTCAAATTTGCAGGGCAGTTTTGAGGTTGTAATGGTTCAAATGTGATTTATAAGACTCTTGGTGCTCTATTTGTAATTTTTGTTAATGACCTGTACTTTGTAAGTACAATAGTATAACCGATACTATACCAGTATTGAGTGTAAAATGTTTTCATTGTAATGTGATGAGCTACTGCTGTTGGTTGGGACATGTATAATGGTGTTATAAAAAATGGTTTGACACAGCTCTTATATTATTATATCAATTTTCATCTGGACTCCAATCAGGAAGACATTCTTCTCACCTAGTGTTTTAGATCCTTAGCATTATAGCAGTTTGCTAAGAGAACAGAGGCAGCCTAGCTAAAGAATGGTGTTAATGGAAGAGAAGACTCTACTAGTATCCACATTTAGAGGCATATTTATGTCATCAAACATCAATTATAGGTTATAAAAACTCAGTGAACAAAAGCTCTACTTTGAGGCAAAGCAGAAATAAAGTCTAAGACACAGCAAGAACGGTCTAAAATAATATGCTGACAGCTCAGTCAGGCCATGTGAGACAAAAAATAGTATGAGAGACAAATCAGTATCCAGAATAGGTAAGAGTTATCACCAGATACTTGCAATATACACTAGAAAGAATTAGCAGAATTCACAAGAAGTTCTCCATAGGTAATTATACCTATGGATAGTCAAGTGTATAATAAATTTATTTATTTTTCAAACTCATGAAGGTTTAACCAAACCTCTTCTTCATTGTGTTATATATAAATCTTTGGAATGGATTGTCTACACTTTTTGTTAGAAGTAAGATTTTGGGGCTCAAATAAGCCACTTCCAGAATTCTGATTCAGTATATCACATTATATCCTTAGCTGTAATTTGCAATGAGTATGAATCCATGCTAAAAATGGAAGTCATTTGCCATAATACTTTGTGGCCAAGAATCTACTATATAAGACAGAGAGAAAACTGACTTAAGGGATTGATATGACTAAAAAAGAGAAAAGCTGACTAGTCTCTACAGAGATCCAAACTAGAACACTTGGTTTAATTACTCTGAAAACAAAGACAGCTTAAATAATTAGCAACACATACATTAAAAATGCAAGATTGCCCTGGCCAGGTTGCTCAGTTGGTTGGCGCATACACCTAGGTTGTGGGTTCGATCTCTGGTCAGGGAACAAATGGGAGGCAACCGATTGATGTTTCTCTCTTTTTCTCTCTCTTATCTATAAAAGCATATCCTCATGTAAGGATTAAAGGGGAAAAAAGCAAGCCCTAACCGGTTTGGCTCAGTGGATAGAGCATTGGCCTGATGACTAAAGGGTCCCAGGTTTGATTCTGGTCAAGGGCATGTACTTTGGTTGCAGGCATATCCCCAGTGGGGGGTGTGCAGGAGGCAGCTGATCAATGTTTCTAACTCTCTATCCCTCTCCCTTCCTCTCTGTAAAAAATATATTTAAAAAAATAAATAAAGGGAAAAAAGCAAGATTAATGTGAACTGTGTCCAGCACGGCCAGAGGTGAACCTGAGGAGGGCGGTGAAGGATTAAAGAAGACAGACAAGAGAATACAGTTGGGACAGGTGGATCATTGTGCCTGGATGAGGAAACAGTGACACAGCCTGTAAGCAGAAGCTTTATTTTATAGTCAGATCACACAAAGCAAAACAAGGGCAAGATGTTTACAATATTCTTGCGAATTTCAAATCTGCTTCTTTCCTGTTGCTGCCATTCTCTGAACTCTATCAAGCTTTGTTTAGGCAGCACTTGCTGACCCCCGCCCCCCCTGTAGCCCACATCCCTTAGCTACCTAGGACTGCATGGTCCGGCTATAAGGTCAAGCTTACAACCATAGTCTTTTGGCTATAATTGTCTTCCCTGCTGGGACTTGTATGTGGCTTTGCCACAAGTCAGTCGGAGTCTTGATCTTTTCTGAACACTGTAGCAACTTTCCACAGTAATGGTAAAAAATAATCACTTTTTTTTTTCACTTATGACTTGGTTATATTTTATCTGACAATTGATACACAATAATGAAAATACAACGAATTAGGTAGAGGACTAGCATTCAGAGTTTAGGTATGTCCCCTACATATGGGAACATTATACTAATGTTCTTCTTACATTTTAATAGTCTATGTTATGTTAGAAAAAATATGAAAGATTTTGAAATTAAGTAGAACATCAACAGGTGTCCTGTCTAGTATTTCAGGTTACCTGTACCCTTAATTTATATTTGGGCTATTTTAAAACTCAATAACTTATGGAAAAGTGATAGTAATACCAATGATTATTTGCCATAGAAATACAAATGAATGTGTCTAACTGAGGTATGATTTATCCCTTCAAGCCAGTTTTGAATCCATAATCAATTCATTTCAGCATTCCTGATTGCCTATGTATATTTATGCTGAATTCTCCTTTGGATTAGTTTTAACTGGCTAACTGAAGAGTTAAATAAAATATTTGACACATGTTCAATTTATATTTTTATGACAGACCTGATTCACCCTTTTAAGAAATGTATTAACTGGTAATTCTTAAGATCTATTGTGAAATAGATGCATTCCCTCAACTTTCAACAAATCATGAGCAGCCACTGTGTGCCAGGAACTTTTTATATTTTATGCTCTCATGGAGCTTGTTTTCTAATGGGGGAGACAGACAATTAAAGTGTGAATATATAGTCTCTATCTATATAAAAGCCTAAGTGACTGGCCAACCAGCCAACCAGCTGACCAGCTGACTGTCCAACTGGCCAGTAGCTATGACACACACTGACCACCAGGGGGAAGACGCTCACCACAGGAGCTGCCGAGCTGTGGTCACTTGGCAGCGGTGGTTCTCAGGTGACACACACAAAACCAGCAAGGAGGGAGCCCAATTCTGGAGTGCATCACCCGAGAACTGCCCTCTCACAATCCAGGACCCCTTGAGGGATTTTGGAGAACTAGTTTCAGCCTGATCCCCACAGGCCAGGCCAAGGGACCCCACTGGTGCATGAATCCATGCACCACAACTCTAGTATTTTTATAAATTAATAAATTCAATGGGGGAAAGTAAAGGCAAATAGGAGAATAGCGAATGTCAGTAAACATTATGAAAGATGTTGAAATGATAAAAAACATTACTGAGGGTCCTGTCTAGGGCACTCTTCCATGCCATCTCTGCCTTGCATTGCCTTTGAGCTCATTTATAATTTTAAATTGTAGAAAAACTATAATAATAAAAGCCGCATTTTTAAAAAAATGCACATTAATTGAATCTGGTAGATGCTATTGATTATTGCTTTGTGTATTGAGTGGTTTGGCATCCTATATAATAAAAGCCTAATATGCAAACCAGCAGCGGTGGTGGTGGCGGGGCGGGGGCTGGGGGGAGGGGGAAGCTGGGTCCTGACTGATTGCTCCGCAGATGTTGACCAGTGGCCAGCAGGCCCTGATCACCCAATTGAGGCTGGGCCCTGGGCTGGGATGGAAGCTCGGGGTGGGTGGCAGTGACCAACATCCCGTGGCGGTAGGGCAGGGGGCTGCAACCTCTAGCTGGCTACCTGGGGGTAGGGGTGACAGGGACGGAGGTGTGGTGAGAATGTGGGGTGTCTGTAGAGCTTGCTCTCACTCCCCCTGCTACCCTCCCCCAGGATGCCAGGGTTTGTGCGCCGAGGGAAGCCCCTGCACTCAGGTGCCGGGTGCCCACGAGGAGCTCTCACCACACCTGCACGGCCTCTTCTGGGTGAGCCGGGCCACAGCCTCTGGGACCACAGAGCCCGGTCGTGCTCCCTGTGGGTTCACGCAGGAGCCAGTCTGTGAGGCCAGCCAGGAGAAAGCACACTGCCCAGCTTCCCAGTGGCACCTCTGGGTGGCCCAGAGGCCCACGCTATATCCTGGGCCGGTGGTGTAGGGCCGCGCTCACCGCATCTCCACATGGGGTCTCAGGTGCTCTGACTCAGGTGGAGGGGGTGCGTGGGGGCCTGGGGGCCCAAGTGCTGCCCAGGGCCCAGAGGTCAGCTGGGACCTACCCTTCCATGCCAGATGCTCGCCCTTCGATCACCGGCAAGGCCTAGGGACCTCACCCTGCAGAATTTTGTGCACCGGGCCTCTAGTCTATTTATAAATTTAATTCAGAATTCCTTAGTGTCTCTCTACATGTATGGTTCTTTGACTTCTCCTTTAAACTGTTTGTGACATTTGATTGGTTTCCCCTAATTTGACGTTATTTTTTTTAATATTTTATATTTGTATATCCGTCTTGAGCTTACCTTGTTAAAAAACAAGATGGAGGAACAAAGACATGGCTAAGATGTGCTTGTTGAGACGTTGTTGAATAAAGAGCTAAAAGAATTATGTGTGAATTATGTGTATATCTAGGGAATGAACATTCAAGGAAGAGAGGGAAATGTGGAAAGACTCTTCAGTAGAAAAACTAGGTATGTTTGAGGAAAGGTCAAGAAAGAGTCAGTTTGAAGAGATGTAAGCCATACAAAAAACATGGTGGGTTTAGAGAAGTCAGCTGAGTCAGCCAATATATGTGAAGATAAAGAATTGACATTTTCTAAGTATGATATAGCGGACAGAGCAAGGGGAAGGATTAGATTTTACTTGCCTTTGAAAAAGATAAGATAACTTTGAATGTAGTTCTAAAGATAGTTTTCAGGTAAGAAGAGTGGAAGAAGGAAGACCTATAAGGAGACTATGTTTGTATTTTGCAAGAACTGTGATTGTGATTAGACATAGGGTGGTCACAAATGTAAAGTGGTGGTCTGATTTATAGTATATTTTTAAAGAAGAGTCAATAGCATTAATAAATTGAATGTGTTATGAAGAGGGAAAAAAACAACAACTGTGATTTCTAAGTATTAAGACTGAGTAACTAGATGAATGATGGTGTGTTTATTGATTAATAGAAGACCTGTGAAAGAAAAAAAAGTTTGAGGGTGAAATCAAAAACTTTGGATGTATAGTCAACTTCCAAGGATAGATGATTAGTAAGCGATTGGACACCTGAGTCTGGAGTAATTTCATCCAGGTTGGAGAAAAAGACGTGATCGTCAATAGCATATCTAAGAGACATAAAGCCATGAGAATGAAAAGGATGACTCAGGGAGAGTGAAGGGAAATACAAAAAGTGAAGGGAAAAGGACACAGTATGAGTTTTTTTTTTTTTTTTTTTGGCAACTTAATGCTGATAATTCAGCAAAGCAAAATATAACAATAATTCAGCTACCGAAGTGGAGCTGACCTTGAAGTAGGAGGACAGACAGGAGCACATAGTGTCCAGGATGTCGAGTGAAGCAGGCATTTCAGAGGGAAAATCAATTTTTTAAGCTCCACTGAGAAGTCAAAAAATATTGACAAGATGAAAATTCTTGACTACAATGACAAGATATTTCCTGCCCCTCCCCTACATAGTGGAGTTATTAGGATGAAAGTATAATGGATTGACTCTAGAGGGCAATTGGGCAGGAATTGTAGACAACATTTTCAATGAGTTTTGCTATAAAGTGAACTAGATAAGGAAAGAGGAGAGGGAAGGGCATGTGAGAATTAAAGGGTTGTTTTTCTTCTCTAGATGAGAAATATTGCAGAATGTTTACATGGTGATAAAATAGTCCAGAGAAAATGAATGCACTGATGCTACAGGAAGAATGAGGAGATGACTGAACAGTAGCCTGGAAAGATAGGAGTTGATGATTTGTATGTGGGTGATTAAGATTGAGATAATTATGAGTAACAGTGCTGTATCATATGGCAGGGTGGAGATAAATATTGTTAAAAATAGTGAACCAAGGAACCAAATGACCTAATATTGATTTAATAATCAAATGTTGGTTGAATGATACAGTTGAAAATTTTAGCGACTAAAAACAATAGCAAAAATAGTGCTAGATATTAACATTTTCAAGAAAGGAGGGGGAATGAGTTGCAGGTTATTAGATAACCACAAAGGCATGGGATGTCTCACTGGTATAGTGTGAAGTTATGCTTTTTATGAAGGAAATGGCATATTTGAGTGAAAAGTAGTTCACAAGCGGAAATGAAGAAAAAGGGAGACACCCACCTCAATCTCAGGCTCCTTAGTAAGAAAGATGTAAAAAGCTACACTGGAGAGGTTTGCAGCCAGGTTTCAAACAGAACAAATGGTGAAGCAAACACTGAGAGAGGGTTTGAAAACAATGCACTTCATTCTTAATGGCTGGTATGAGTCTAAAAGGCGCAGTAGAAGGTATGAAAAGTGAGGAAGATGTATTCCCGCATATATTTCATTTAGTGGCTAACTAGAGACATAGGAATAAAGGCCTAGTTAATGAGGAGCAATTATTGGTAGAGGGAATATATGCCTGCCTCTTTTATTCCTGTTGTTTCAGTGTAATTCTTTTTTTTTTTTTTATTCTCACAATTTTATTTTTAAAAATATTAATAATGCAAGAAATAAAATGAAAATGTTCTCCTGAATCCATTGTAAGTGAAATAAGACTCATAAGAATCATTCAAATTTTTCTTAGACCTTTGTCAATAGAATATATTGCTTATTAATGAGATATTTTTACAAAAGTAAAATACTATTATGAAAAATAGGTGTGACTTTACACTGATTAAATTTGACCATATTTTTTTAAAATCCTACTAAATAATTTAGAATAATCTTTTGCACTAAAAAAGCTGTGAGCATACTTTATTTTAATTAAGTCGTAGGATAATTTTTTTTTCTTTTTTTTATTTTATTCTTATTATTATTTTTTTTTCAAATTTTTTATTAAGGTATTATATGTGTACATATAGTGTAATTCTTTAGAGTTTAATTCCACTTTCTGGAATTATTTTGGAAAATAAATTATAGATCAATCTACTTACAAATGAATGAGGTAAATAGGAATAAAAACCTGATGTGATTTGTGCTCATATTCTCTTAGAAATGAGTTGGTAATCAGCTCTAATTATAGATTCCTTTTTACCACTGGTCCTGTAAGAAGTTGGTTTGCAGTACTCAAGTTGGTGATACCAGCATCAGGGAAGGGATGGTATTCTTTATGTGATGCAATGGGTAGTTTGGGCACATTTGTTGGGGGCAGGTGTGATATTATTACAAGGATTTAATGAAAAGTAGATGATTGAGTTATTATTAGCTTTTAAAATATTTTATCTATAAGGTTCACTTGCTTGAAGTTTTTTCTTATATTTTCTTCTACTTTATAAATGGAGATTACTAGTATAATGGTTTGAGTAGCGACCATACCCCAGAACCTCAAAATGTGGTTTTAATTGGACATAATCTTTGTGCAGGTATATAGTTAAGAAGAGGTCCTACTGGATTAGGGTGGGGTCTAATCCAATGGCTGGTGTCTTTATAAGAGAAAATTCAGGAAGATTCAGAGATAGACATAGAGAGAGAAGGCCATGCAAAGGTGGAGGCAGAGATTAGCATAATGCAGTTTCAAGCCAAACAAGGCAGGGAGTCCTGGGAGCCACCAGAGCTGGGCAGAGGCAAGGAAAGATGCTTCCCTGTAACCTTTGGAGGAACATGACCTTGCTGGCACCTTCATTCTGTCCTTTTAGCCTCCAGAACGGTGAGAGAAAAATCCCCCTTGTTTTAAGCAGTAACAGTACAAGGTAATTTGTTATGGCAACCCTTGAAAACTAAAACAGAGACCAAAAGTAATTTTTTAAAAATTAAATTACTGAAATTCATGTCCCTCTTCTGTTTCAAGGTAAAAAACAGCCTTATTTTTATATCTTTAAAGAAACTGACAAACTGTTATTTTAATGTAGTTTTCTTATCACTTTGCTATCTTCAGGAAAATGATATATGGTGTAAACATGGCATGTGGCTAGGTGAATTGAGTATATTAATTGGGTTTCTTTCAGGTGAATATTTTAAAATGAGACTCAGAGTGACTTGTATAGAATAGACACTAAAAATTATGGGAATTTGGATAACTAAAAGCTAAATGCTATAGAATAGGGAAATTTTGTGACTCCAAACATCTAACTATAGTATTTATAGAATTATAGTTTTTATAAGCCAATACATTTTAAACCTCCAATCCTAAATTAAGAGCTACTCCTTGACTCTGCTAAGTAACGATAACAGAAATGTTTCCTTTAATTAGGAGACTATTTGTTTCTAAAAATCAGAGCATACTCACTAATCAGCGGATGGAGTTCTTGAGGCTATCATCAAGAAAATATATGCAAGAGCTGAGGCAATTTAGCACGTTATGCACCAGTCTCATAAAGAAAAATCATGGAAATGTAAAATATGCCAATGCTAGAAGTGACATGATGTAATTGTCAAGAAAAATTAACTTCCTGATGTGCTTCAATCCCTTTAACATGAAGCCACTTGTGTCTGAATACATAGGATCCGACAAATTACCGATGGCGGTAAGATTAAGCAAAATGAAAAAATAATTGATGCTATAGGAAATGACAGACAGTTCACCTTGCTAAAGAAGCAGCTATTTGGGGGTTAGGATCAGATATACAATAAAGGAAAGCTGCCTCCATAGGGCATCCCAGTATTTCCTTGGCCAATGACTTATTCATAGAGTGTTGTTGACTTATTAATAGAACATGGAGTGGCAATGATACCTAGAAAGTTCTTTAAAAATATAACTACTTTTTTTGGCTCTTAACTCTACATTTTTTTATTTATGATGTACAGCTATGAATAGAAATTAAAGGGTCTGATGGTTAAGATTGTGATTTATTGTTACTTAGTAAATTTCTATAGCCAAATACTTTCATTTATGTGAGTATATATTTTATAAACTGGCATATTTCATTAATAATTATAATTAAATTTATAACAATTAAAAATAAAGTGAATAGACCCAATTCAGTAATTACAAATGACTGACTACACCTTATTTTGAATTTTAACAAACCCAAAATAATATTACCCAACAATTCTGTTGAAGATGTATTGTTAAACCTGGCCAGCATGGCTCAGTGGTTAAGCATCAACCTATGAACCAGGAAGTCATGGTTCGATTCCCAGTCAGGTCACATGCCTGGGTTGTGGGCTCAATCCCCAGTGTGGGATGTTCAGGAGGCAGCCGATCAATGATTCTCTCTAGTCATTGATGTTTCTATCTCTCCCTTCCTCTCCCTTCCTCTCTGAAATCAATAACAATATATTTTTAAAAATAATAAAAAGTTGGGCAGGTTTGCTAGAAGCTGCAAAAGATCTAGATTTCTTAAACCCTGTGGTCCCAGGGCTCTCATGTCTGTGGGACTTTGGGGGCAACAGAACTAATGTGAATGTGAAGTTCATGCTGGCTCCTCTGTCCTGAGTAATAAAGTCCTTCAACTCTGACCCAGAATCATCTCTTCCCACAGCATCTATGAAGCTGAGGCAGGCTAACTGGTTAGGTTATGAGTAGAGCAAAATCTTAGTCTCCATACATGGTAGTTATTTATTTCTTACTATAAAATAATCATGGTAGTTATTTATTTCTTACTATAAAATAATATTTTATTAGTGCAGGAAATTAGAAAACTAGAGAAGACATGCAAGAAAGAAAAAATATCCATAATCTCCACACCCACAGGAGGGTAATATTTTAGCACAATTGTAATATTGCTGTATATGTACACATACACAACATTATATCCTCATGCTAATAGCATAAATTGGGTTTTGCCTACAGCTTTTGTCTTCCAAAATTATATGATGAGTGTTTCTGTGTCATTACTTTTTAAACATGGTTTTGAATACCTGCTTAGTATTCTCTTTTATTATAACCTAACCATTATTTATAATAATCGGTCTCCTATTATTGAACATTTAGGTAATTTAGAGCTTTGAGCTATTAAAAATAATTCTATAAGGGCCATCTTTTCATACTCTTAGTGTGCTTCACTCTCTTCTTTACATGTAAAAACAAATCCATGAGGCAAACTTGCTGGGACTTAGCAGCTTTTCATTAATATTTCCATGTGTACTTTGGCCCCTTCATTATTGAACCAGAATTTCCCATAATCAGAATCTGCACTGGAGGCGCTTTATCTAATCCTTAACCTCATTAGACTTCTGATCTGGGTAAAGGGCCTTTGCGGTTGGATTCTTCTGGATGGGTTGTTCCACAGATCCCATTGAAATCACCCATTTCACCCTGCACTCAGGGAGTCATGTAACACGCTGCATCCAATTTCTTTCCATTTATCTGGTCTTTTTAGGAGTTGTTCCTTGATTCTTTTGAAATGCAGGCAAAGGTATACAGGGCAGATTTACTTCAGGGACCTGTCAAAATTCTACTCTTTAATTCCTTGAGTCCTTAACATTTTCAAACAGGTTAAGGTTGATCGCAGCAGTTTGTCTCATCATGGCTTTGAAATGGATCAATTGTTTATTATCTTAGAATTCCTATCAGGATGCAAATGCTTGATCAAATTAAATATTTAATCTGGATAATACCATCTCTGCTAAAGCTTCCTCATTGCATGCACCTCTCTGATGTCTGCCACATCCTCTGGAGTAACTTCCATTGCTTCTCTAAGGAAGTTTACCTGCCATTTTGATAACCAATGGTCCATTGTCATAGCTTAAGTAAGGGTAAGGCTTTCACATATAGGATCTAATTTTATAATTGTATCAAATTCTAAATACCCATCACTTTGTCTCTTCCCAAATCAGTATGAATGGTTCTAGGGTCGTGGGTGGACTTCAGTTTGGAGGAGCACACTGCTGGTCCCTCAGCAACTTACACATAAAACTTAAATGAGTTCTCCCTCTCTGAGATGTGGTAAGCAGAAAGACAAAGCACCTATTCAGTTTTGCATGTTTATACACTGACATCTGAAAGGAATATAAATGAAGCAAGTGATCAAATGACTACAAAAAGATATGAACAAAGAGCCCTTCTGTTCTTCGGGTGCCAAAATGTAATAAACACAGCCTTCTAATTTTTCTGTTTGCAGTTTTCTTAAGAATGTTTGAGTTCTTTTCAGGATTCCAGCTTAGAGAAGACAAATAAGCAAAAACAAACAAGCCAACAAAACAAAGAAACAAAAGTAAATATGTAAAGAAAACAAAAACAAACTCCAGGGTAGATCATGAATCTGGGTAAAAATCTTTCTCTCCCAAAGGAATCTTTACTTCTCACTCCTACTTTACACATAGAATCTATAGAAATCTGAACATTAAAACAAGGAACAAGACTGCTCCTTCTTTCTATCCCAACACATTCCAAAGACTGGCATGTACCAGATATTAAAAATGTATTTATAGAATTAATGAATAAATGAGTGTTCTGAATCAAGGAATGATGAATGAATGATGGCTTTATTTTCTTATGAAGATGCAAAATGTGGATGGACACATTTATCTAAGCAAACATTGCACTGAACAAGATTTGATAGGCAAGGAAGACTTTATCAGGATATTGGAGTGGGGAGAGAGGCCAGAACTCAGTTTGAGCTCAATATCAATGAATCAGAAGGTGAGAGGTTTTTCTTTTCCTTTTTAAAATAAATCTCTCTCTCTCTCTCTCTCTCTCTTTCTCTCTTTCTCTCTCTCTCTGGTATTGGGGCAAGCTAGTTGAAAGGTTAAGGGGAGGCAGAGCAATAGGTTGTGTCCAGTGCATTGAGTTGTTTCTGAATTTGCAAATGCTTTTCTTGGTGATTAGCCCTTCTGTGTTTACTAATGGCACCATTGACATTAGGCTCCTACTTTCTTAGCAGAGCCTGAGAGATAGGGTTCCTAATATTCCCTGGTAATTAAATATCAAAGAAATTGCTCCTGGGCAAGAGGATTTTGTTTTAAAAGATCTGCAAATATCTCAAAAGGGAGGGAGAAAGAATTTACAGTTGCAAGATTTCTACAGTCCAATGCTTTCAGAAAAGAGAAGGTAGGGGTCTGTGGTCAGGAAGGAGGTATTCTTAAGTTTAGTCAAGATGATGTGATAGAGTTAGGGTCTCTTTGTCACATGCATCTTCTTAATTTAATAGAAATTAATTACAAGGGAATATTTCTTTTTCTCCCTGTGTACTAGGTGTACTGGTTAATAATACAATTTTTTTTTCAATAGATGGAGTTACACATATGTTGATATATATGCGATTTAATATGTATGCTATTTTGTTGTATTGACAACAAGCTTCAAAATTTCATATGTCAAATTTGCTGAAGGTGTTAACATCATAGATATTTTTACGCTTAAAAATGTCGAATTTTGTTCCAGAAAAAGAGCATTTGCGGGAAGTTTTAATTTATTACTTTGAAGAAAAGTGTTGCTGAATACTTCAGAAAGCTTATGGTGAACATGCTCCATCTCAAGAGACTTGTGAATGCTGGTTTAAATGCTTTAAAAGTGATGATGTCAATGTGAAAGACAAAGAACGTCCAGGTCAACTGAAAAAGTTTGAAGCATTACAAGCATTATTAGATGAAGATGCATGTCAAACTCAAAAACCACTTGCAGAAAGATTAATTGTTGCTCAGCAAACAATTTCCAATCATTTACAACCAATGGGAAAGATTTTACAGGAAGGAAAATGGGTGACATATCAATTGAACGAAAGACAAATGGAAAAACGAAAAGTCACCAGTAAAATGTTGCTTTAACTTTTTTGCATCGAATTGTGACTGGCGATGAAAAGTGGATTTATTTTGAGAATCCCAAATGCACAAAATCATGGGTTGATCCAGGTCAATCATCAACATGGACTGCAAGGTCAAATCGCTTTGGAAAAAAGACAATGCTCTGGGTTTGGTGGGGTCAGGAAGGTGTGATCTATTATGAGCTTCTAAAACTAGGTGAAACTTAATACTGATTGCTACCAAAAACAAATAATCAGTTTGAACCATGCTTTTATTGTGAAACCACCAGAATGTGCCAGAAGACACGGCAAAGTAATTTTGGTTCATGATGTCGCACCATCACACATTTCCAAACCAGTTAAAGACACGTTAAAAGATCTTGCCTGAGAAGTATTAACCCACCCGCTATATTCACCAGACCTTGCTCCTTCAGATTACCACTTGTTCTGATCCATGGCACATGCACTTTCTGAGCAGCACTTCAAAACTTATGAAGAAGTGGAAAATTGGGTCTCTGAATGGTTTGCCTCAAAATAAGAAAAGTTCTATTGGGATGTATCCACAAATTACCGGAAAGATGGGGAAATGTGTAGCTAGCAATGGACATTACTTTGAATAAAGCACTTTTGATGTTTCTCTTAAAATTATTGTGTTTTCTTTGATTATAAAATTTGCATTATTAACCTGTACACCTTGTATACAGAACTGCTAACTATTTCCATTGCATGGATATTCTCAAAAGGTCAAATACAAGAAAATTATTACATGCATTCAGCAAGAATTGAACTATAACTTTTAAATAACAAAGCACTTGTATGTTATTTAGTAGAATCATAAGATTAGAGCATGTAGCCCTGGCCGGTTTGGTTCAGTGGATAGAGCATCGGCCTGAGGACTGAAGGGTCCCAGGTTCGATTCCGGTCAAGGGCATGTACCTTGGTTGCGGGCACATCCCCAGTAGGGGGTGTGTAGGAGGCAGCTGATCGATGTCTCTCTCTCATCAATGTTTCTAGTTCTCTATCCCTCTCCCTTCCTCTCTGTAAAAAATCAATAAAATATATTTTAAAAAAAGAGAAAAGAAATTAAAAATAAAAAAGATTAGAGCATGTAGTATTTTTGTCTTTAATCAGCAGGTAATAAATAACAATCCCTTGATGTTTTGTTTATTTTATTGTCCCATCACTTTTGTTGGGTTAGAGCCATGTGGGATTGGAGCATCTGCTGACTTACCACACTATAATATCTTTCCCCTGAATTGAAACCTGAAGCAGCAGAGGTGAGATGTGGGTTGTCATTTATGCCAAAACTCTTCATCATTGTCACTGTCACATTTCTCACTTTATCAATTCATGTCCCACATTTTCTTGTCATGAATTTTGCATGGTTCTTCTGCTTTTTTCTTTAACAGGGCCTACTTTGTTTCTGCATCTTTAAAAAAAAAATACATTTTATTGATTTCAGAAAGGAAAGGAGAGGGATATAGGGAAACATCAATGACCAGAAAGTATCATTGATCGGTTGCCTCCTGCAAGCCCCTCACTGGGGATTGAGCCCTCAACCCAGGCATTTTCCCTGAATGGGAATCAAATCGTGACCCCCAGGTTCATAGGTCCACTCTCAACCATTGAGCCATGCCAACTGGGCTGCATCTTCTTCTTGGCCATCCTATATATAAAAGCCTAATATGCAAATAGACTGAACAGCGAAAAGACTGGTGGAACGACCGTCACCATGATGCGCTGACCACCAAGGGGCAGAAGCTCAATGCAGGAGCTGCCCCCAGCCCACAGGCCCTAGGTGGGTGCCAGAGGGGGCCTCCTGATTGCCCCATTGGTCGTCCCACAGATGGAGGCGACCAGCAGCAGCAGTGGGGGGCAGGGCCAGCGAGCAGGCAGGCACCAGGCTGGCCAAGGCAGGTGCCAGTGGGGGCCCTCCTGATTGTTCCACCAGTTGCCCCACAGATCGGCTCTAATTGCTGGCCAGGCCTAGGGACCCTACCCATGCATGAATTTCATGTACCGGGCCTCTAGTAAATATATATTCCTAAATACATAGTGGATGCAGGTGAAACCAAAACTTCTGATAGTCCCAGATTGGCTACACATTGCCAGAATATAAAATAAAGTACTTGAAGAACAAATATACTCTCTAAGATTACAACAAGTCATTGTATGGATGAGATTTCCTTTTTAGTTGGGTGGAATTTTCTTTGTGTATATAAAATTAACTTAATTATCATATGGTTTTATTTTAAAACTATAATTAATATAAACTTATAATCATCGTTTTGAAATACAATGAGGATACTTTTTAAATTACTGGGACAACACATTGTTGTCAATGAGTAAAACTCATTTTAAAAAGGGTATCCCTGAAGCCTCAGTTTTGCCTTCTGTATAATAGGAATAATGTTTTGATTATTAAATGTTACTTTAGAAAGAAGCAGATGCCTGGGGGGAAAGAGCAAGAGCATATTGGAATAGACCTATAATAATATTTTAGAAAAATTTGAATTTTCAATTAAATCTAAATGTTTCACCATGAGATTTTAAAAATAATATCAAGAATATAAAAGACCTAAGAGTAATTTATTTTCAAATACACTTAAATCCTTAGGCAAGTGGCACTGTGTTTATTGCATGATTTGGATGCTTCATCAGAGGAAAGCGCTTGTCTCTCTCAGATAAAAAGATGCACTCTCTTCATTCTAGGAAGGCAATTGTTTTGAGCTTTGTTATAAAGAAATCCTGTGTTACCTGTCTCTTATAATTCTAAAATACAAGTAACTTTTCCTTTAACAAAACTTCAAGCATAACCCTGTTTAAACTAATTTGGAGATATAAAGCTGAACCTAGTTATTTTGTAGAAAGCTTTTAGGAATAGTTTCAAATGGATAACCAAAGCTGATTTGAGATATACTTTATCAATTTAAACATAAAATGGAAATTTTGATAGAGTCATGGGTGCCAGAAGATGGCCATAGTTTCCTTGACATATATCCTTACAGTGGGTCAGAGAGAGTGCCTGCTTCCTAACACAGCCAAAATGTATCTATCTGGCAAGAATTCGAGTAAGAAATAGATTGTTGCATTACATCAAAATCATATTTCTATCTAATCCCTTACAAAAAGAGTTGAAATTACATCTCTGTCTCTATCTCTATCTCTATCTCTATCTCTATCTCTATCTCTATCTCTATCTCTATCTCTATATCCATATCCATATCTATATCCATATCTCTATCTATCTATCTATCTATCTATCTATCTATCTATCTATCTATCTATCATCTATGTATCTATGTCTATATCTATTCTATATCTATATCTATATCTATATCTATATCTATATCTATATCTATATCTATATCTATATCTATATCTATATCTATCATCTATCTATATCTATATCTATATCTATATCTATATCTATATCTATATCTATATCTATATCTATATCTATATCATCTATATCTATATCTATATATCTATAATCTTCTATACCTCTATCTCTATATCAATATCTATATTTATACTATATCTATCTATAATCTATATATATAAAAAGCCAGTGACCAGAATGCTGGAATGACCAGAACAACCAGAATGACCAGTCACTATGATGCCCTATGCGGCTGGCCAACCAGCCTGATCAGGGGCGGGGCCAGCCAGCCAACTTCCCGTGGCCCCTCCCCCAGCCAGCCCAGCCCTGATTGGCCCCCATCGGGGCAGGCCGGCCAGACCCCACCCGTGCACAAATTCATGCACTGGGCCTCTAATATATCTATCTTTCTATCCATCAAAAAAGGGACAACCATACTAATTTTCTATAACTGAAAAGTTTAGTTTTGCTCATCATCCTTCTGAATCTTATAAATCTTGTTTTTTTTGGAACTTGACTAAATGAATTATTTGAAGTAACAAGCAGTTTTCCTCTGATGCTACATAGAAACATAGGCAAGAATGTCAGAATAACCAGGAAAACAGATAAAAGTGATTGAAGAGGGTACAGAGAACTGGAGCAGAACTGGTCTGTGGCATTGCGACATCCCATAGGGCCTTCCTTTGAGGTATGTATGCCACTGATTAGATTGCCAAATAGCAGTCCAGCTACCACCCCACCCCATGTCTATTCTGTAGAATTTATCAGGTTACATTATCCATACCCTTCACCAGCCACCCCTACTTATTCATTGTCACCTGAATGGTTGCATCTTTGAACATAAAGCACATACTACAAAATCTGGGGCCTTAGGGAGTGTCAATATGGTTAAGAATTTGAAGTGGCAAGATTTGAAATTGATATTACCTTTATTCATCCCCCCCCCAAGTACCTAACCAGCTAGACATAAATTCTTAACAATATACAACACAATTATTTTTAAAGCACCTGAAAGTTAGACATTTCTAATTTTTTTCCTAAAATACCAATTCATCTTTTTCTTTTTTATATCTCCCTACTTGAAGAATTTTAAGATGATATTCTGTCTGATTTTGATTCTCTAGCTTCTTTCTTTTCATTTTCTGCTCATATTATCATTTTTGTACTATATGATTTGTTTCATGTGTTATATATCCATTTTCATAAAAAATGATTAGAAAAGCTATCAAATCCAAAATCTTTTGAATCTTGGAACATGTACTCAGCATATTTTCAAAAATCTTAAGGGCTTTATCATATTAACTTTTGGAACACAATATGTGAGATAGGAAAGTAATTATAGGTGTACCTATGTATTTCTTCTTCCTTTATATAAGACCCTCAAGGCCATCTTTAAGATGCTAAGTAGTTTGAAGTGTTATGAAAGACAGAGAATAGCTTCTTTTTGTCTGTAGGGATATCCTTGTCATAAAGTTACACAGGCTTTGGAAAGTCAAGGTTAAATCTAATTTAGTTAACATCAGGCAATGTAGCTTTCATTAAGTCTTGAATTTTCATTCATATTATCATTTTGTAAGTGGTACAGATAGCTCTGGGACAATCATGCAAGCAAAATGTATGCCTTTATAAGTGCGTTACTTAATAGAAGACACTAAACATTTGTTTTATGAGGTAAACATTGCTATCAAGCTGACATTTAAAAAGGATGGGCTTCTAAGTGTCTCTTTTTTCAGCAATGATAAAAACAATGTCTAATTTTTTTTTCAACCTAAGGGTCTGTTTTATTAGCCTTACCCTCATTAGTTGTTGTGTGGTTTTGTTTTTGTGTTTTGTTTTTTGTTTTTTTTTTTTTTTTTTTTGATAATTTATTGGTATAGCTTTCCAAGAGCATTTAGAGAACTATAACAAAGAAAGTGTATTCATAATAAAGTCATTCAGGGGCATTTCTGTAGTAACAAAGCTGAGCAAAGTTTTCATATGTTTCTTGCTAAAAAAAAAATTGGCAATTATTTGCAAAGCTGCCATTTACTGTAAAGTTTGGGCTCCAGTGGGGAACACAGAATGTTCTTCACGTTCCTTGGTCGCAGCCTCATTTTCTCTACAGGATGCTCCCAATGGGATTTCAGAAAAATTCCTCAAGAAAATAGGTGGCTTTTTTGGATTATGTTATCCCATGGTATTCCCCCAATTTTTTAAAAATACACACACAGTTCAAATTTCTATCATGTTAAAAGAAATGAGATGAAAATAAGAAGAATATTAAGTTTTTCTAGATCTGCTTTCCTGGATTGTGAAAAGTGTCAGTTTCCATTTTTATTTGTTCTTAAGACACCACTGGGAAATTATCCCAGGCTTATAATTCTCTTCCAGAGCACCTTTCTTTAAACACATTGTATTTCTTTCATTTTATACTTCTGGAGGTAAGATGCAGGGTAATATGAAGACTGGTATAACAACTTCTCTAGAAAAAAATGCTTGAGAACAGTTTCTAATATGGAAGAATTATATATATGATCACAATTTCTTAATTAAAATATAAATCAATTGTTGTTTATAAAATATCCAATATAAAGTGATTTGCATTTTTAAAAACTCTGAATTAAATATATCAGAAGAGAGAAAGATTAAAATTTCAGAATAATACATTTAGATATTACTGGGTATTAACATATTAAAAATGAACAGTATAAAAATTTTAAATGTTTCTGCAAAGAAATTATATATACTTTTCACTTTACAAAAAATATGACATGAAAAATTTTTCATATAAAATATAAACCACTCAATATTTAGTACAGATTTAATTAGAATGGCAGTTTATATATGTTGTAAAATATTTTCTTTTTGGTAAACTTTTTCTTCCATGTCCCACATACTATAGACTATGGGGTAAGGTATATATCTCACTTGACCCTAATTTTTATTTTCAAACTATTGCCATGCCTACCCCCCATTTCTCAAGTAAATAAATAAAGGTTTATTTGAACCCATGATATAAAATTATCTGGTCAACTGACCTCCCAGTTACTCTCCTTCATTTATTGAAGATTTTAATATATATTTCATTGTTTTTATCTCAAACACTACTTTTGTCATTCTGTAGAGTTCACTACCAATATAATTCACCCAATGGGAAACCCAGTAATTGGTATCTCTTTAAGACCACAAACCCCAAGTGTTCTCTCAAGTGCACTGTTTCAGACCTAACTACAATTTGCTATTTTATTTACTTTTCCATTCTCCCAAAGAACTTTCTCAAAACTTTTTTCTCTACTCAAAAATATAACATAGCTTAGTCTATTTTACATCAGTATGTATACTGGTTTCTTAGGACCTTGATAAACAATTTAGCAACTCCCTTCTCATCTTCCCATGACTAAAATCTACTTTATTACCATATAATTTTTCTACATTGTTTTTTCTTGTTGTGTTGCTCAGGTACAAAGGTGAATAGAAATGATGACAGTGGTTGTCCTTGTCATGCTCCTAACCTAAAAAAAGACTGTCTACTGTGCCTTCTTTGAGATTTTTATTTCGTATAGTCTGTGTGAATAGTGTTAATTCAATTAAGGAACTCATTTGACGGTGACATACTCATATCTGGATGATTTTATTTTTTCTTCTCTGAACTTCAGTTAGGTCCTATTTGAGTCCATTATAATCATTGGTTCATAACATACTTCATTGGTCCACACCTGACATGCTTTTGTGTATTTATCCAGCTAGTTAATTATTACATCTGTTTGGCTTTCTAAGAAAATGGAAGTATAATGGAAATAAGGATTGCATATAGGAACTAGAGATTCCGCAAATGTGTGTGGACTTGGGTGAGAGAATGTCTGGGTGACTGTAGTAAAAAGATCAGAAATAATGTCAATATGATATTGAGTGTAAGCACTGGTGAAGAGAATGAAGCAGGCAATCATGGGGGCATCTGAGAATTTACTACTACAAGCCAAAGGGAGGTAACGGCCAGGTCTGAACAGCTGCCAGTGTTTGCAGAAGTTTCTGTAAGTGGACCATTGGTTTTACTTGTTTGAAATATTTCTTCCTTATGTTACAATAGTTAATAAGTATACTATTCCTTGTTTTTATTTCATGTCCCTATGTATCACGGCTATGGTGTAAAGATACAATATGTAGGTCACTGATTCAGGCATGTACCATATCCTGCAGAACCTATTACAGTATCAGCTGGTGCCATAACAGTGCTTCTTTTTGTCAAGACAGCTCCCTCAGAGCTATGGGCAAAATAGTAAGATCTGTGACTATTTTGAGTATGAGAACATTGCTTTTTAATTTCTATAAAATGAGTCTCATAGAGAGTAGTATTGGTATATTGTATTTTGACTGATTAAAAAAAAAAAACAACTCAGAACTGTCTGTGCTTAGTTAAGGCAACTTAAATATATATTAAGGTGGACTCTTCACAGTTAAAGTCACTTAGACACTTGAAATATTTTTTCAGGATACAGTATCTATTTTTACATGATTTGCTTTGGAGAAACATCTCTTGAATATTGAATGTGAGTTGGCCATAGGTCTTCAGCAAATATGATGCAAGCAGAGGCATAAAAAGTACTTGCACATTGGGGCTCTGTCTTAATGCTCTAGAGAACGCCCCATGAATAAGCCAGAACTAGCCTAGAGGTAATGGGACATAGTGGTCATTCATCTCTTCACTTAGCTGACACCTACCAATCACCAGACATTTCATGAGGCTAATTTGAAACATTCAGGCCCAGCCAAGCTGGCTTAGACAAAAGGAATCCACAGCTGAGTGAGTAATGATAAATGTTTATTATTTTAATTACTACATTCTGGGGTAGGCTGGTTTGCATCAAATGTTGATACAATGTTCTTACCAGGCAGGTGGCTCCTATGTTTCAGGCACTATGAATGTGCACATAGTATGGAAAAAATATATGTTAAGTTGTTGCCTTATTCAAGAATTTTCCTTTGAAAGAAAGAGGCATTTGTTCTATATATAAGGTTCTTCTTAATCTCCAAAACTGATACTTTTCTTCTTATGCCCAAAACACGGACTCACTGTATACTTAACTGATAAAATAGAAAATTTCTCACTGGAACTTCTTTAGTACACTTAATTTTAAATGCCTTTGTACTTTTCATTTCTCCACCTATCATTAGGTGAAAACTTCAAGTAATATAACATGTATTGCGTAATCACATTTATGAGCATAGATAGCATATTTAGAAAAAGTTATTAGTGATTATCTTCATGTATTAGTATTTATGTTTGTATGTCATTTTGCTTTTTGAATCAAACAAATAATAAAACTCTTTGGTTTTGGGATGGGGGGAAAGATGGCCATGGATTACAAGTGACAACTGAAAATAATACAAAGTCCCACATAAAGCTACTCTAATACCTACAACGGGAATAATAATTTCTATTTGATCTCCACAATAACCCTGTGTTTTAAAATCTGGTTAGGTGTTTAGAGCAATGACATGACTCTGTTGTCATAGTTTTGAATATCACAGTTTTACCTGTTTGTTAATAAATTGAAAACATTATTTTTCTCTTTCAGTCAGTTAAGAAAGATAAAGCATATTTATAAGGGACGTATCAGGCAGCTTTATCATAAAATTTAACAGTGGCTTCCCCCTTCCTTTTTTTATGATCTTTTTCACCTTCAAATTTCCTGTGATTATCCCTATCAACAACCACACTCTCCATCACTGTCATCGACTACACTGATGGTGTGCTGCTCATGGATTAATTTGCCAAGCCATCTGTCTGATTTCCATAGTCTAAGTATTTCTACATCACATGCCCTGGCAGTAAACTGAATTCATTCAGTCGGGAGCATTAGTTTAATCTGTGAAAGATGCAGCAATTTGTCTGGGAATTCCAGCTGGCATAATGCAAACATCAGCGCAAGGCAGATGAATGTTGATCCACATAGATGAATGTAATCCTCTTTTTATTATACTTATTTATGCTTTTCCTCTATATTTTATTGCTGTATTAGCACTGTGCTTTGATCTCTCTCTCTTTTTTGATAACGCCGTGATATGCCAAAACCTTTTACTTAGCAAAATGATGAGCTCTTCCCTCTGGATAGGCACTCACTATTTTGATATACTAATAAAGGTGTGAAGAGGGGGAAAAAAATCTCTGACTTAAACTCTCTTTCCAATAGCTTTGGATTTTGAAATTTTCATGACAAACTCAATAATTCAATTGCTTTGGAGCTTTGCAAGCATTACCATTAAACATTATTCTCATGCCGCCAACTCTTCCCTTTCCTTCTCAAGTTATTTTCAGCATGAAACCATTTATTGCAGGGGAATAGGGGTGGAACCCAAGAAAAAAATAATTGCTAGGTCATTCGCTCATCATCTTGGATAGCAGGGTTTCTCAACTTCAAAAATACTGAAACTTAGAAAACTGGACAATTTTTTGTCACAGTGGCCCTGTCCTATGCATTGTGGAATGTTCAGAAGCATCCCTGACATGAAAAGTCCATTTTTTTTTTCAAGATGAAACAGCCTCATTTATTATCCCAAGTAAAATAGTATGCCCCTTACATAAATGAACTTACTCCCTAAAATGTAATTATGAGACCTTAATGAGAAGAAAGTCAAATTAATTGCTTTACTGTTTCATGTTTTTCCCCCAATGTACTTGAGAGGTCTTACTTTGATATTGACGCCATTCAGTAGGAGACTAATTGCTTCAATTTCAAGTTGTTATTAATTTTTTTAAGCAAAAAACATGGCTCTTTAAATTCCCTTTTTCCTGTTTGGAATAAAAGATCAACATTCTAAACCTCTTAATATATGCAGATTGAAGCTTGACTTATAATTATTTACATTACATCTTTATAGATTTAACTTCTCACATGCTGTTTCTGCTATGGAGCATGTACAGTAAGCAGCATTTGAGAAAAAGATGTGTTTCTTTTTATTCTTACAGCTATAGTCTCCTAGTTGTGATTACTTGTTCTACCTATGAATTTAGGGCCCCATCATATGCATCTCAAACATGTTTTACTCTAACAACTGAAAATACATGAACATGTGCTGAAGTCACAATACAAACTTCCATGTATTATGATTATCCTTAAGATTCATAATGAAGAATTCACTGTTTCCCTGTGTGTTTTTTTTTTTTTTTTTTTTTTTTTTTTTTTTTTTTTTTTGCTCCTGGGCTCTCTTTTCCTTGTTTTAATACAAGTTGTCTACTTTTTGGCACTCAGTGATCCACATTCATATTACATTTGTCATAAATGATGATACCAGCAAAACTTTCCAATTTGACCATTCATCATCTCATTCTGAGATAGAAGAATAAAACATACATTGAATGTTTGGATCGCTTCTGTCCTCTGCCGGGAGTACCCATTTCCAAGCTTTGTGTTACAGATTTGTTTCTACTGATTGTTCATGTCCCAACATAAATGTTGACTCATTTGTGAGTTTTTCCTAGCGTTGCAGCTCTACCTTCATGGTTTTTCCATCATGGTTTCTACATTGGTCTGTTAATACTTTCACAATACAATGCAATGATTTTCTCTCAAGTCTGTCTTTTCTATACAATTAACTTTGTAGAGTATGGATAGTTCATTATTCAATTTTGAATTCAAATGGCTTGGTATATTATTTGCATAAACACTGTTCGTTGAAATTAAAAAAAGAAAATAACCCAGCATTCTGCTACTTTCTACCAAATATCTGATATCAGACACTGTATGCCTCAGGATGAATATGCTACTACTGTGAGGAATAGTTGCATTTGAAACCATAGCTCTAAAAATATTTAATGTTTTAATCTGGTCTTGGAAATATCACTCTTAATGGTTGTTTTATAACCTTTAGAGATTATTTTACTAGTAAATGTCAGCATCAAACTTTATAACTGGTTCTTGGGAGCAGGTCTCATTGACGGTAACTTCTTCCCTTTATATTTAATCCTTTATATTAAAGCATTTAGCTGTTATTTTTTTTATTTAAAGTATTTTTTTAATATATTTTATTGATTTTTTACAGAGAGGAAAGGAGAGGGATAGAGAGTCAGAAACATCGATGAGAGAGAAACATCGATCAGCTGCCTCCTGCACACCTCCCACCGGGGATGTGCCCGCAACCAAGGTACGTGCCTTTGACCGGAATCGAACCTGGGACCTTTCAGTCCGCAGGCCGACGCTCCATCCACTGAGCCAAACCGGTTTTGGCTAGCTGTTATTTTTATCATTTAACATTGAGTAACAAACATTCCCCAAATTGAATATTATTTGTTTTGTTTGGGCCATCAGTGTTGTCACTGAAATAATGAATCATTATATCAGTTAAAATGAGTAGAAATCAGCAGTTCTCAATCCCTATGCATTGCATACCATGTGTAGTATGATGAGTAGAGGTATCACTCTTGTAATTACTGATACACCAAAACCTATTTCATCACCTCTTATGATGAAACAATAGGTCCTCACGTGAAGCTCCTTAAATTTCTATCTTACTTCTGGTGCTTATAGGGGTCTCTCTCTCTCAAGCATGCCTTGCCTTTCCCCATCCCCTGGTTCTACCCCCGACCCCCAAGGTGTTCTCTTTCTGGAGCACACCTTCACCTCTCCACCTCTCCTTCCCCCAGGCATGTTTTCTTTGCCTTTCTTCTAAGATGCAAGAGCCCTTCTTTTGCCTCTGTAACCTGTTTCCTGAGCCCATGCTGCCCAGATGACTCACTTCTTCCATAGCTCAATTCTTCTACCTCTGTGACTTTCTAAACAAACTTTCACTCGTAGTTGAGTCTTTCTTAGCCAAAACTCAAGGACTGAGGTCTGATATCTGGTGCTATTAGCCATTAACAATTCTACTTTTGTGTATGTACACCTCCTGACTGCCATTGTTATTTAGTCAGTGTTATCTCTCTCTGTATATGTTGTTAAACTTTTTTAAAATAGATGCCTACATATTTTTCCAAACTGCCATATCTTATTTTATCACTTAACATGTATATTTTATTTTCCCCACCTTTATATATGATAAAATATATATCATATCTCTTTTATTCTCTTTCTTTTCCCAAACTTTACTGAGGTATAATTTAAAAATAAAAATTATATATTTTTAAGGTATATGACTTAATGATTTGATATACATTGTGAAATAATCACTACAATTACCATAATTCTTTTTTTTTAAATTCTCACCCGAGGGTAAATTCATTGCTTTAAAAGAGACACAGAGAGAGAGAGAGAGAGAGAGAGAGAGAGAGAGAGAGAGAGAGAGAGAGAGACAGAGAGACAGAGAGAGACAGAGAGAAACATTGATCAGCTACCCCCTGGGTATCAAACTCCAAACCCAGATATGTTCCCTGACAGGAAATCAAGCCCACAACCTTTTAATATATGGCATGATGCTCCAACCAACTGAGCCACCTGGCCGCCCTTCATTTTAAACTATTTATTCAAAACTTCCTATTTGTAATTGAGATTCTATTATATTCAGACTATAGCTAGCATTAAAATGATTTTGAAATCTAGCTGATGTTTTAGAGCATCCCTTCCTCACTTTCCTATTTTTCCTCTAAATTTGATCCTTGCCTGACTCCTCTCGTTGTGGCCTTGTGGCAAACCATGAACTCTCTAAAGCCATAAACTGTCTATAAAATTCAAAAGTGAAACTGGATCTCTACTCTTCCTTTAACCTTTGACAGTCAGATTTCTTTTGTTAGTGGATCATGTGTTGGTCACATTCTCTAATGAGTACAAAAATAAATCTGGAAAGTTAATGGCATATGGAATCAGAAATAACTAATGAAAGGCAAAGTGAATTATTCACATAAAGTTTAACTCCGAAAAGTACAGAGATATGTCACTCCCAAGTGAATGATCCCTTGTGGCAGATTATTATTAGTTTTAGCTCCCATGGAAGGAGAGTGGTATATTCATTGTCAAAACACCTTTAATGAAATTGAAAACAAAATTATATGAAAATTAACAGGTATAAAAATAACTAAAAGAAACTTATTTTACTTGATAAATAGAACATATTTAAGTAAACAATATTCTGGCTTACTAAGATTATACTGTTAAACATTTGATTGTACATTTATATGTCATTTTAATTCAGGTATAAAAATAGTTAAGGTAGAGAATTGTTTTAGTCTCTCACATGGCAGCCTATTTTCAACATAATCATTATTACAAATGAATTGCTTTTCCCTTATACATGTGATAAGAAATTGTTTCCCTCTAACATTAAATATTATTTTGATTAATTTTTTTACAAATTTTCCATTGAAAGTTTATTTCTCATAATTTTATAATTTGGAAAAGAAAGATAAGAAGGGAATAGAGGAAGGGAGTGAGGAGGTTAGGAGGGAGGCAGGGAGGGAGAAAGAAACCTGTGATAAAGAGACTTGAACATAAATTTTTGGCTCAGTTAAGATATTTAATCTTTTTGAAACAAAAAAAGCACATATCATTTTTAATGATAAAGAGTCTAATTGATCTCCACAGTTGCTGCACCAGTCTGCATTCCCACCAGCAGTGCAAAAGAGTTCCTTTTTCTCCGCATCCTCACCAGCACTTGTCATTTGTTGATTTGTTGATGATAGCCATTCTGACAGGTGTGTGAGATAGTACCACATTGTCATTTTGATTTGCATCTTTAGGATAATTAGTGACTTTGAGCATGTTTTCATATGTCTCTTGGCCTTCCTTCTGTCTTCTTTCAAAAAGTATCTATTTAGGTCCGTTGCCCATTTTTTTTTATTGGGTCGTTTATCTTCCTTTTATTAAGTTGTATGAGTTCCCTGTAAATGTTGGAGATTAAACCTTTATCAGTGATAACATTTGCAAATATGCTCTCCCATACAGTGGGCTTTCTTGTTGTTTTGTTGATGGTTTCCTTTGCTGTGGAGAAGCTTTTTATTTTGATGTAGTCCCATTTGTTTATTTTCTCTTTAGTTCCCATTGTCCTAGCAGTGGTATCGGTGAAGAAATTGCTTTGGCATATGTCTGAGATTTCTCTGCCTGTGGATTCTTCTAGTATTTTTATGGTTTCCTGTCTTATGTTTAAGTCCTTTATCCATTTTGAGTTTATTTTTGTGTATGGTATAAGTTGGTGGTCTAGTTTCATTTTTTCCACGTATCTGTCCAATTTTCCCAACACCATTTATTGAAGAGACTGCCTTGATTCCATTGTAT
This sequence comes from Plecotus auritus, assembly GCF_963455305.1. NCBI lineage: Eukaryota > Metazoa > Chordata > Mammalia > Chiroptera > Vespertilionidae > Plecotus > Plecotus auritus. Next base: position 144,098,556 of record NC_137783.1, on the reverse strand, counting down.
GTTCATGCCTCCTTTGTCAAATATTAATTGAGCATAGTGGTTTGGGCCAATTTCTGGGTTCTCTATTCTATTCCATTGGTCTATATGCCTGTTCTTGTGCCAGTACCAGGCAGTTTTGAGAACAGTGGCTTTGTAATACAGCTTGAAATCTGGTATTGAGATCCCTCCTACTTTGTTCTTCTTCCTCAGGATTGCTGTGGCTATTTGGGGTCTTTTTTAATTCCAGATGAATTTTTGGAGACTTCTTTCTATGTCTGTGAAATATGCTGTTGGTATTTTAATGGGGAGTGCATTGAATCTATAGATTGCTTTGGGTAGTATGGACATTTTAATGATGTTGATTCTACCAATCCATGAACAGTATGGAGTTTCCTCAAAAAACTAAAAATGGAACTCCCATTTGACCCAGTAATACCAATTCTAGGAATATATCACAAGAAACTAGAAACACCAATCAGAAAGGATATATGCACCCCTATGTTCATAGCAGCACAATTTACAATAACTGAGATTTGGAAACAGCCTAGGTGCCCATCAGTAGGTGACTGGATCAGAAAACTATGGTACATCTATACAATGGAATACTACGCTGCTATAAAAAAGAAGGAATTCTTACTATTGCAGCAGCCTGGATGGAACTGGAGAGCATTATGCTAAGTGAAATAAGCCAGTCAATGAAAGAAAAATACCACATGATCTCACTCATTTATGGATAATAAAGAACATTATAACCTGATGAACAAAAAGATAGATACAGAGGCAGTAAAGCATCAAACATACTGTCAAATTACAGCGGGAAGGTTGGGGAAGGGTGAAGGAGATAAGAGATCAACCAAAGGACTTGTATGCATGCATATAAGCATAACCAATGGACGCAAGACACTGGGGGGGGGGGGGTGAGGGATGTATGGGAGTGGGGTGGGAGGGCAATGGGAAGATATGTACACATGTATTACCTTAATAAAAAATAAAAAAAATGAAAAAAAAGAAAGTAAAAAAAAGAGTCTCATTGATATTAAAATATGCAAGTGCTCCAAACATTCATTGGCCATTAGGTGGTCTTCTTTGAAAGGGAATATAAAAGGTGCCAATCATGAGAAGTTGGTAATCAAAGAAAAAAGTGCTTTGCTCAATCCATTGAGGGTGTAACTTATAGAGGGGAACTATGAAATTGGAGGATATAATTCACATCAAATTAAAAATATAATCAGGCAGAATTTTCCTGCTAATTAGGAAATGACTCTCTCCATCCTTCATCTGTGCTTTGCTTTTACAAATACTGAGTCTTTGTACCTTGTCCAATCCAGAGTAAGTATCTCATTAGTGCAGGAGCAGATAACTCCCACATGTGTTCTGTTCTAACAGAAAGTTGATTGCTTACAATTTATTATAAATATTAAGGAAAAATAAAGTAAAATAAACATGAAGGCAATTGAAGGAAACATGTTTTGCCTAATTAGTTAAAAAGAAATGTGCTTAATATGCAACTAAGGGTTTTTCTTCTGAATCTGAGACTTTGTCTTATGGTGCAAAGCCATTTGAAATTGACTTAATTACTTGCCTTATTAAAAATAAAAAGCTATATTTCAAGGTATCAGTATTCAGCAAACACAGTGGCTATAGAGGTAAGAAAAAAATTCATTTGGTGTTTCTATGTGAGTTATTAAAACATTTTACTCTATAAATTCAACATCTACTTTTCTATGATGTGAATGAAAAATAATTGGGCTCAAATGGGGTGGCTCAGTGGTTGAGCATCGACCTGTGAACTAGGTGGTCATGGTTTGATTCCTGGTCAGGGCACATGCCGGGGTTGCAGGCTTGAGCCCCAGTAGGGATGTGTGTAGGAGGCAGCTGATCAATGATGTTTCTCTCTCATCAGTTTTTCTATTTCTCTCTCCCTCTCCATTCCTCTCTCTCTAAAAATCAATAAAAACATATTTAAAAAAAGAAAAAAGAAACAGATGGAACAACTGAGTACAGATATGCTGACAGTTAATACTTTTCACAAGCATTAACAGAACTGCAGTTTCATAAATGTCACTTGAGGGAACAAATTTCCAGGAGAGGTAAGAAATAGTGGGGGATCACTTTCCCTTTCTGCTAACCTTCCATGTAGCAAGAAGACTTGGTATTCCAAAGAGGGGATGATTTATAACGATGGTGAGTAGGGTGATATAGCTCAAACACAACCTAAGCTTGAATATTCATAGATTTGACAGGGACAAATGTCTTTTTAAAGGCTTTGAAAAGACACAAAGAGTAGGTGATTTTCTCTATACCCATAAGCCATGGCCTCAGTAACTTTACATTTTATTACTGAAATCTTGACTTAGTAACCTAGCAGATGTGGGGTGTGGGGCGAGGTACATGAGTTTTATGTATATTTACTGTTTTTCTGAGGAATTCCATTTGATTTGATTTAATTTTTCTGACATTTTCTTGATCAAATTATAATCAGTAGAACATTTGGTTTCATAAAAAGTTCATAATCATCAAGGTGAAATGAGGAAATGAGCCCTAGCTTCATTCACAGAGAAAATAAACGTTGCAGGTGGATAGAGAATACAAAGTAGGTTGCAGTACACATTTTTTCCCCACCTCTCACAACAGGTTATCTAAATCATCCTGTGTTTTAATCTTCAAAGGCCTACAAGGGACAGACAGGCTGTCTTTTCTGTTCAAATATGCTGTTGAAATAAATAGCCCTGTGTGTCTGCACTATGGGTGTGGTATCAAAGGAAACTTATTCCGATTTCCTAAAGAGAACTTTTAAAAGAAGCACACTAAAAATTAGAAGAAAATTTACTTGCTGCAGTGTGGATCATGATCTGATTTCCCTATATGAAAGACAACCATGAAAGTGTAAAAAATATATATTTTACAAATGTTGCTCTTCTCCCATTTAATTTGATAAGCACTCAAAAGAAACTACAATTGGCCGATTAAAAAAAAATAGTGATTTTTCTCCAATCTGTTCAACTCTGAAATCTCACCAGTGGGTGAAAAATGGACTCTATTCAGATATCTTTGCTTATTGCTAAAGGTAATCCATAGCTCAGTGTTTTCAGGTCAGATAATGGAAACTGATTGGTTGTTGCACTTAGGCTATGAGTATGAATTTGGTAGAGTTAGAACTAAGGCTCTATCTTATCATAGTTTAGCAACGTATAGGCATTTTGAATAAAGATAATATTGAGAATGTATAAAACTTTGAACATTAATGATAACAAATGCCTCCTGTCTTTTGGGTTCTATTATGGAAGCAAGGTCAGGTTGATCGACTACCTGAAACACAATTAGAGGTTTTAGTACTTTCCATATTAAGGCCAGAGTGCTACTTCAAATTACCTTCCTAAACACATTTGGTATCCCATAAATTCTACAGACAGGGAAAATAGAAAAAGTTTTATAAACTATAAGCTCAACTGTCATTGATAATGAAATTATTTCCCTTGAAGTTCCTGTTATAAAGTTGTCTTGGGAGGAGAAAAAAAAATAATGAGCTATGAATCACAATATATGGTTAGTGTTCCAATATTTATTGAGTTTCCCAGATATACCAGGTGATACAGGAAACAGAGTAGGCTGCACAATCTTTGAAAGGGAAGGGCAGAAGAATGTGTAAGGCTTGAAAATAGGCATTCCCAAGTCAAGAGTATAGATTTGTAAACGAGGAAAGAAGGGAATGAAAATTAAATAAGCAACAAAATTATTAACCATGTAGTTTTACCTTAGTCATGTGTAGAATTACACGTGTAATTTGACTAATCCAGAGAGTGCTTAGCCATTCTACTGGATTGCATATCTTCTATCAATGCCTGGGATGCTCCAGCCTTATATGTAGTTTGTGGGAATATAAAGGTGAGTTGGCCAGTTTCTGTTCTCAAAATCTTATGATATGCTAGTCAAGCAAATAGGTAAACATAATAAAATGGGTTCATTGATAGAATATGTAAAGGAAATGGAAGTGAATATAGCTAATATTATTCAAGGCAATCAATGAGGGCATTTTATAGAAGGTGAGGTCATACCGAACTAATTTTTGAAAAGGTGTCTTATCAGCAGAAAAGAACTATGGAGGCAGAGGGTCAATCACAGGGCATGGGGCAGTAAATTTGGTTTCTACAGGTATTGCTAGCTCAATATAAGAATCCAGGAGTAATATTATTGACCAATGAAATTTTCCTTCATTAGACTATCTCTGGCAGGCTTAATAGGTCATTCTAAAATCTCAACACTTGGTAAGACAGAGTAAACTAGCTGGTGTTGTTTTAGATAGATGTATATATGAATGAATGAAAGGAAGGATGTATAGATTGATACATTGATAATTTTATTTAAAAAATCAATGAAGTAGAAATCAGAATTTATCAATTAAGTAGTGATCACTTGTGCCGCGCCAGCACAGCCAAGGGTTTGGTGAGCCTGAGGGAGGGCCAGCAAAGGATGAAGAAAAGACAGACAAAGAGAATAAGCTGGGTCTAGGTGGATCTTCTGTGCATGACTGAGACCACAGAACAGATCCAGACTGCAAGCTGATGCTTTATTTTATAGTCAGAGGTAAACAAGGTAATTTACAATGTTCTTGCAAGTTTCACTTGTTTTGTCAACACTTGCTGCACCTCCCACAGCCCATTAGCTACCCAGGAAAGATCTAGGGAGCAGTCACAAGATCAAGCTTAATTATGCTAAGAGGGCTGTGACCTCCAAGCTGGGACTTGTTTGCGACTTTGCCAGCAGGTCAGTCCGAGGCTTAACCCTATAACCGCTCCCTACAATCACTCATTGAAAGTGGTTAAGAAGGGCACATATAAGAGCAAACATACCATTTTGGGAACTGTCACTCTGTTTACCTGTGAGGGGAAAAATGGGAGAAGATGAGACCTGAGCCAGGAACACCAAAATTAAAACCATAGAAATAATTTTAGGTTAGAGATTACAGTAACCTAAACATAAGGAGTGACATTAAGCAAATCAAGAAGAAAGTTGTAGAAGCTTTGGGAGGTAAATTAGACTTTTCACTAATAATATAAAAGGAAAATTTAGAAGTAAAATGAAAGTAGATTAATATCTTCAACAATGATTTACAAGTATAAAATTTAACCAAATATACTAGTTTAAACAGAACATGCAATAGAGAAAAATATTTTTACACGTATTTTAACAACAGAATTTCTAATTAAAATAACATTAGATGAATTTAGCATGAACAATTCACTCAAACCACTGTTAAAAAGCTGGTGAAGTTAATAGTAAAACCTTAAATATACTATTATTTCAATCAAACCAATAAGTAAATGCTAAATGGTATAAAATGAGGTTACGCAATTGTGTGTGTTTGTACACTTAACTCATCTAACATAAATGAAAATTAAATATATTGATCATGAAAACACTATTGTAAAGTAATATTCACATAATTAGAGCCTTAGAAAATGAAAATAATAAAAAGATGAGAAATTAATTAGCAAGGCTAAATGAATTCAAGATAACTGGAAATTAAGAAAAACAATTATACTTGGACACACAATGACAATTGCCTACTTCAAAATGTTATGAATTGGATTTGAGATGATGGAAATGTAACTACAGGCAGTCCTCGGGTTACGTCGGACTTGACGTATGACATTTCATGGTTATGTCGCCATCTCCCATTTATTTATTTTAAAAAAATCACATGATATCACTCATTTATGGAATATAATGAACAACATAAACTGATGAACAAAAACAGATCCAGAGACAGAGAAGCATTGATCAGACCATCAAACCTCAGAGGGAAGGTAGGGTAGGGTGGGGATAAGGGGGAGGGATCAACTAAAGAACTTGTATGAATGCATATAAGACTAACCAATGGATACAGACACCAGGGGGGTGAGGGCATGAGTGGGGGGGTGGGGAGGAATGGGGGATAAGGACACATATGTAATACTTTAATCAATAAAGAAAAAAAATAAAAGTTCCATCATTTTGACATATGTACATATGTGCTTTGTGTTTTTTATTATTTATTTACCACAAGTAAAGGTCAGGAATTGTTATCTTTCTTTTAATTTTTTTTACTGTGTCACTTCATTACTGCTGTGTATGTGTTCCATATGAGTGACGTAGGTTCCAACTTATGGAAAAATCGCGTTACGTTGCGCCATAAGAACGGATCTCCAACATAAGCCAAGGACCTACTGTAATGACCATAATTAAAAGAAAGATAATATCAAATGTCATAATTTCATAAGTGAATCAAAATAATATAAACTAAGATAAAAAATAAAGTAAGTTAAGCCATGAGCCAATGCAAGAAGCTTCACCAAAAAAAGGGGGATGTGTTTGATCTGAATGCCCAAGGATGAATCCATATTGAAATAACAGAAGTGGATGATCTATTCTGACAAGTACATTGACAGATAGTGTGTTATATCTAAGTAATAACAACTATGATGCCAAAACTGTGTCTGGTAGCAAGTAAAACTAGAATAAAATATTGTTTGTACCAGAGTAAACTATTAGCACAATTACATTATTAAATATAAAATGTGGTTAACAAAACATAGGAAACAAGAGCATTCAACCTAACATTATCTGTGCTGGCATAGTCAAAACCTTATTAGGATTGAATACAGACATTGTGGCTGCGGAGCCCAGTTGAGAGCCGCATCAGAAGCCTTGTGTAACGAGGAAGCCTTTCAGAGGATCCAGCCCCAGTTACTGTCTGACTCCAATTAGGTGAAAGCGAAAAGTGACTCGCTGAGTTCGGTGTACCCCCAACCATGAAAATATCATAAAAAGCCACTGTTGTTGCTGCTGTATACCACTAAATTCAGGGTGGCCATGTTTTCTTTTAACTCATGAACACCTATAGATGTACTCTTGTGCAAGGTGATGATATATCAAATGCCAAGTGAAATAAAACAGTCATGGAAAGACAAGTGCTGTATGATTTCACTTAGATGATGTAACTAGAGTAGTCAAACTTATAGGAATGAAAAGTAGAATAATATGCACACTCTTATGTTCATTGCAACATTAGTCACAATAGCCAAGATATGGTCTCTACAATAATCAAACTTGGACCCAGAGAGAATAGTGGTTGCTTAGGGGCAGGGGATGGGGGGAGTGGGATGGAGAGTTTCTGTGCAAGATGAGTCAGTTCTAAAGATCTGTGTTCAACACTGTGGTTAACAAAATTGTATTGTGCACTTAGAAATTTGTTAGGTGGGTAGATCTCATGTTGTGTTCTTACCACAGCAATGATCATAATACAAGTAGATGGTGTTGCTAGGAGCTGCAGAGTGGGGGACATGGACATGGGAAACTGTTGTTTAAGAGGCATAGGGTTTCAATTTTGCAAAATGAAAAAAAGTTCTGAATAGGTTGCACAACAATGTGAATCTAACACTTCTAAACAATAAAAATTGTTAAGATTATAAATACAGTGTTATGTATTTAGGAGCACAGTTTTAAATGTAATTTTAAAAGAGGATTTTGGTATTACTTATTCAAAGAGAATAGTGGTGTTGAAATAAGAATAACTTAGAAAAAAAACTGATGGATTCAACTATTAGAATTTGGTTTCTTAGTAAAATAAAAGCTATATGAGAACTAGAAGGAACCCTAGGAATCGAACACCCATCCTATATAATAAAAGGCTAATATGCAAATTGATGGAACTGTAAAACAACCATTCGCTATGATGCACACTGACCACCAGGGGGGCAGATGCTCAATGCAGGAGCTGCCCCCTGGAGGTCAGTGCGCTCCCACAGAGGGAGCGCCGCTCAGCCAGAAGCCGGGCTCACGGCTGGCAAGCGCTGTGGTGGTGGAGGGAGCCTCTCTCTCCTCCGTGGCAGCGCTAAGGATGTCTGACTGCCGGCTTAGGCCTGATCCCCCCAGGGAGCGGGCCTAAGTCCGCAGTTGGACATCCCCCGACTGTGAGAGGGTGCAGGTTGGGCTGAGGGACACCCCCTCCCCCGAGTGCACAAATTTTGTGCACAGGGCTCTAGTTTTATATATTTAAGGAAGATAAAGTCCAGATTGAATTAAGAAACTTGCTAGAGACTCAGTCTGAACCCAAGATCATTCTTTCCCCAATAAATACAAACAGGGAATACAGCTATGATATATTCAACAGATAGCTTTACCAACAAGTGCAAACTACTGGTTGCTATTCAGAATAGGAAATGACCCAAAAGATTAATTTTTCTGCTCTTTGCATCAGTGAGACTGTGAAACTATTTGCTTTGAATCATATTCTGCTGTTGCTCTCCCTTGTGATACAGCAACACAGCCAGACCATATTTCACAGCATGGCTGTGGAAGGAATGAAAAATAAACCTTGATGAAGTTGTTGACGTGGACGTCTCTTTTCCCACTCTATTGGAATCATTCCACCTGCTGCTGACTCCAGGAAAATGAAACCTTCAGTTCCCGGCTTTATGGATACTCTGAACCAAATATGCTACAAGAGAAAAATGAAAACAGTAACAAGTCTCAGACCATGTTGTTCTAGCCTGATAAATCATGGGGAGGAGGTCCTTCTAAACCATTAGCTAATCCTTCTTGCAGAAGATTAAGAATGTGGATATACCACACACACACACACACACAAAAAAAAAACAATCACAAAACAAAACAAAAAACAAACCCACAAATAAAAATGATCACTCTAGTAGTTCTTGACATGTTAGTAATCTCAAAGAATATAGATGTGCCTGCCCTGTAGAGGAGTGAAGTTAAGCAGAGAAGGAGTTTATGAAACATGATAGCAATACATTAAAACCAAATTCTGAGATGCAGACACCCAAGGGCAGCTTTAGGCTGTGGAAATCTAGAAATGGATGTCAGACAGTTCTTATTTAATTTTCATGTAGTTATTACCCTAGAGATGAAAGAACTGAAATTTACAAGGTTGAGGGTCTTTTCCAATCATACAGTTAGTAAGAGTCAGAATGACGCCACCAGACTCCAGGTGTGCACTGCTATTTACTGAGCACTCCCATGGACCAGATGCTTTACACAAATATGTCAGGAGCTCATCTTCTTCAACTTCTGACCAGTTAAATAACAATCTTCATTTTAGCTTTGATAAAAGGAGACCCACAAAACTAATAACAGGTTAAGTCAGGATAGAAAGTGTTATTGTTGCTTCTCTTATGGATAAGAGATTTCATGATTCATTTAAATTTTAGCATCATTCACAGAAACTAAATAGTCATATATTAGGAGGTTGCTCTATCACATCCTTCTTGCATGCAAACACAGTTTGCATTCAGAAACATTATCCTCACTGTCAGATTTCAGGAAGCATTCTAGTTGCTGCATGCTTGCATTGAGTTTGATGGTAGACATGGAGGTAATAGTAAGGCCAATGGCCTGAAAGGATTTCTTTTCTGTGAGACATATAAAAGTTAAATGGAATGTCAGGATAATTTGGATTACAAAAGCAGGATTCTCACTCTTCACATCTAGGATATTAATAATAACAATGATAACTATAATAATAAAGGGAAACCAGCTGAGTATAGAAAAATGAAACTCTATGTTTTAATTATGGTTTTTATGATATACTAGAGGCCTGGTGCAAGAATTGGTGCACAGGTGGGGTTCGGCTGGCCTGCCCCGATTGGGGTGGGGGGGAGAACCGAGGATGGGGCTGGCCAAGGGGGCGGAGCCATGAGAGGTTGGCCAGCTGGCGGGAGGGGCTTTGGGGAGGTTGGCCGCCGGCTCCGCCCCCATCAGGCCAGTTGGCTGGCTGCAGTGCTCGTCATAGTGACCTGTTGCTGCGGTCCTTCCAGTCCTTCCAGTTGATCTGGTCGCTTGGTTTTTATATATATAGGTACTTTTCTTAAAAGGGTGAAAATTAATTCAGTCATGGTATCAATTGCATTACCTGCCCAGAATGTCTCTCAGACAAAATACAGTTTGAGGTGAGAGTTAATAGCTGTCCTGACTTACAATATGGATACCATTTTTTCCTTTGATTCTGTGATCTCAGTTGAGAGGTTCCTCCAAATGCAATGCGGATATCTCTTCCCTTTTCTCCACCTGAAAGGATGCAGCCAAACATCCAGAACAGCAGGGGCCCAGCTGGTCAGCAGCCTCCTGCAGTGTTTAGGCAGGAAGAGTCAGAGTCCAATAATAGCATACTGGGCTTTCCCCAGGAAATAAGTATCACCTTCAGGAATGGCCCACCAAGTCTAATGACAGGTTGTGTGTGGTGCTTTGTTGTTGTTGTTGTTTTTCTTTTTTCTTTTCAACACTCTGTGTCTCCTGAATCCATTAACACAATTCATCTCTAAGATTTTTCCAGGCCAGTTCTGCCGAACATCTTTATTTCTGTTCTTGTTCTGAACATCTTTATTTCTGTTCTTGTTCTTGTTTTTATCCTTCCTTCCTTCCTTCCTTCCTTCCTTCCTTCCTTCCTTCCTTCCTTCCTTCCTTCCTTCCTTCTTCTTTCTTTTGTTCTCTCTCTCTCTCTCTCTCTCTCTCTCTCTCTCTCTCTCTCTCTCTCTCTGTCTTTCTTTTTAATAACAGACACTTCAATAGAGTATGTTTTGTTATAATGTGTGTGAAGGGCAAAACATGCCTTTTAAACACTTTATACAATTAATTTTGTTTAACTTAACAGTCCCAGATACTACTTCAGAGGGAGTTTGGTGTGTTCTCCGTGCTTCCTTTAGAATCGCCAAGAGGGTAAGAAATGTAGGCTTGGCCCCTGTTTGGCTCAGTGGATAGAGCATCGGCCTGTGGACTGAAGGGTCCCAGGTTTGATTCCGGTCAAGGGCATGTACCTTGGTTGCGAGCACATCCCCAGTAGGAGGTGTGCAGGGGACAGCTGATTGATGTTTCTCTCTCATTGATGTTTCTAACTCTCTATCCCTCTCCCTTCCTCTCTGTAAGAAATCAATAAAATATATTAAAAAAATAAATGTAGGCTTGGCACTTAGAAAGAGCGGATTCTGCAGCTGAAGCATTTCCCAGTTATGATGGCCGTAGCCACATTTGTCTATGTAAAAGCAAATGATCTAACTCATCGCATCTGCTGCCTATTTGTCTTCAAGTCACATCTGCTGACTTTACCAATAAAAGCAAGTTGTGCTTTTTCCCATGCAGTTGGCATCACAGAGTTGGTACAGATGGGGCAGGCTCTGAAGCTGTGGCTTTTTCTCTTCTCTCTTTCATCATCAGCAACATCATCACATAAACCCAATTATAGGGATTCATCATGAGGACTGAGGGGCTGGGAAGGGAGAAGGGGAAGTTGCATTTTAAATTGTATCCTGTTTTTTTTTAGAGTTATTACTATTTTTAAAGAAATTGCTATTACTTTGGAAACTTCTGATAAATTTAGAATTCATGACTAAACTTTAATCTTGTCCAACATGTAAAATATCTAATTAGAGAACATTACTCTGAGGGCTATTTCTAGATAGTTACTATGGTATTTTTTAAATATCCCTAAGGGGTTTGCTTTCATTTATTTACTAGTATTTCTATTTTAAAAGTGAATGAACAAATACATAAACTTGAGGAGGGTATATTGGTAGTGTAGAAACATTCTTACTTTATAAAACGTTTATTTTTTCTCTTGGGGAAATAGTCAACATGGAAGGTCCAATCAGACCTTTTATAAAGTTCATTATTGGGATTAATGGTATTTTATTTAATTAAATAAAAATAACTCAAAATAGATATAACACAAAATGTAGCTCAAAACACTGTCATTGAACAATAGGTAGTATCAGAGAATTTATTTTCCATCCTTGGACATCTTGAAACTGAAAGCTTATTGTTAAAGAAATTGTCCAGAAACCAAAGATAGCAGAAGTAATTTGCCAATTATAAGAGACTGACCAAAATGTATTAGCATATATGCAATAATTATTATCCAAAGAAAACCAGCGATAAGCACCTATTATGAGCTAGTACCAGATTGTTCTGAAACAGCTGAAGCCTTGAAAATGAAGTAGCATAGAATTAATGGTTCTATGCAAGAAAAGGACAATGTGGACATTAATCATATAGGCAGCATGAATGAACTTATCAAGAGAGGAACGTAATGACTTCCAGTAATGCCTGTCATCATACCATTTTCGTAACTTTAAAAATTCTATAGAGTTTTTGCTAGAATGATAATTCACAGTAGTTCTTACACTTTCCAGAATAAAAATTGGCATTATCATATTTGATTTATACACTAATGTTGTATGGCTCAATGGCAGCTTGGCAGCCTCTTATCATCAACATTTTGCAAATAAAGAATACTTACCTAGAGCTGGTGGATGGCAGAATCTGAACTTGAACTTGGGTTCTGTTCATAGCTCACACTACTTTAGTTCTCTATTTCAAGAACAGTAACTCTCTTCTAATAATAACATTAAATAATCAAACTTAACTCCTTATGATTTATTGTTGTACATATGCAAACATACATCCATATTGATTTTTCCAATAAATTAAATTTTAAATAACAAATATTTTAAAAGTCAAGGTTTAAAATATCAAAAAGTCCCCCCTCCCCCCAAAAACACACACGTAACATTGAATACTACAGTCCCTTGATCCCCCTCATGCCAGTTTTGTTTCTCAGAGGCAATCATTTCTAACCATTTTAGTTGCCCTTTTTATTCTTCCACCTCCTTGCAAGGGGAATTTTCATTCAGGTCATCTTGACTGACATTTGGTTAGAATTGCCGCTTTGTAAACTTTTCCTTAGCTCTACCTATTTCAACCCATCGACCCTAAGTGTTTGTCTGACTCCATTTCCAGCAAGCCCAATTCTAGCCAGCAGTGGCCCCAGCAACTCAGGTTTCTCTGTTTGTTAAAGAAAAATGTAGTCATTTAAATGTTTTCATCATTTGTAAATCTGATTATATACGTAAGATTTATAAGGGATGCTGAGTTTTTGTCTACAAATTCTTTAAAGTTCACTTAAACTTACATGTGTTATCGAAAACAAATGGGTCCAGAAGTTCTTAAATTGTATTTGAAATAAGAAATACACATATGTTTTTGAGATTGAGTAGAATTCAAATACAAGTGAAGGGAGACTGGCACTGCCCTCTATCCATATATTTTGGTTTTTGTGTTGTTTCTTTGTTTGTTTTACAGATTTCAACTCTAGTTAGAAAATATCTATGTGCTAAGGAAGTTTTAAGAGAATTTTAAGAGAATTATGAGGGTTCATCAGAAAATAACTCTGAATTAATCTTTTATTTATCCCTGCACTCTTTTTCCCCCCCTCATTCTTGTTCCTAAGGAGATATACATATATATATAGGACAAAAGGCTGTCATCCACTACCCTAATCCAGCACTTGCTACACCAAGCATTCTATCAAATACTCTTACCATGAAAATCTCAAAATCCAATTAAATTGCTTTGCATCTGAATGGTAATATTACAGTAGAGAAAGCCAGCAGCCACCATTTTAACCGAATAATCAAGATTAGTATCAGCAATAGAGAGACATACAGACATGATGGGCCCCCTGAAGGGATGCACTGAGAAGGTCATTAGCATGTCTATGGCATTCAATCTAATCATGAGAAAATCAGACAAACCCATATTTGACACAATGCTATTGTGTAGGATGCAAAAGTGAGACAGTTGTGACAGAATAAAGCCTGAGAGTCTGTCAGATTAGAGGAGACAAAGGTGACATGGCAATTAAATGCAGTGCAAGATTCTGAAATCAGAAAAAAAATACATTAGTTGAAAAAACCTAGTATAATTTAAATTAGGGCAGTAGTTAAATACAATTGTATAAATATTGATTTTATTATTTTAATGATCATGTTATTAATGTTCATACACATTAATGTTAGTTATGCTGGGAGAATGGTATATGCAAACTTTCTGTGTGACCTTATAATCATCTGTATGTTTCTGTAATTCTAAAGTTATTTCAAAATAAAGACTTAAAAAGCCATATCCTAAATACTTGCAAATAATAACATAGTAACAATTAGAAAAGCATTTTAATATACTTTTCTATGGAGGGATATTGTATATTTAAGGAATTATAGAAATTATACATGTATATCTCAATAAGTCACCAGTAAGTGAGCACATGCATATAACTACCACTGTGGCTCAGTTGATTGAGCGTTGTCCCATGCACCAAAAGGCTGTTGATGTGATTCCCGGTCAGGACACATGCCTGGATTGTCAGCTCAATACCCGGGGGCTGAGGCGGGGGGGGGGGGGGGGGGGGGGGGGGAGGGGGGGGGGCGGGTGCAGGAGGCATTCAATGAATGGTTCTCTCTCACATTGAAGTTTCTCTCAACGCTTCTTAATTTTCAAGGCTTCAGCTGTTTCAGAACAATCTAGTACTAGTTCACAATAGATGTTTAGAACTTATTGTCTTTGGATAGTAATTATTGCATATATGCTAATACATTTTGGTTAGTCTCTTATAATTTGCAAATTATTTTTGCTATCTTTGGTTTCTGGAAAATTTCTCTAAGATAGTTGCCCAAAATACAGAGCATAATTTTTCTTAGCTGTCTACAGAAGGCTCATTATGATTTATTACACTTTACCTTCACAAATTCTCTTCTCTGACAATGAAGTGCTTGGCTGCCTTTATAGAAAATGTGATTTGCTAGTCCATGATTGGTTTAGAAAATCCAGGTTTGCATGCCTATCACACCTTACAGGAAAGTGGTGTACTGATAAGTGTTAAATGTAAATTTTATACATTACTAACTACAGATTACATAATAATGCCACAGAATGGAATAGCACACCCTGTGTACTTAGAAGAAAAGTGAGCAGGAAATGAATATCCATAAGTAGACGGCTGTGATTCCTTATCATTGAGGATTATGATCTACAGCCCTCTGGGAAAATGAGAGGCACAAGGAAGCCACTTGACACCTCACTAAGTTAAAACCAATGACACTACAAAGGAGTTTACTTTAAATGTGCTTAGGAACTTGGGCTCTGAAGAGCTAAGCCCATGGTCCAAAAACTACAGGCATTCATTAAGAGCCTTTCTTTCTTTTCCACTTCCAGTTGTTCACTGGCCTAGGAACAACCAGGCATTGGAAGGTATTTATAGACTTCGCAATGAGGAAGACCAATTTACTGTAGAAAACTATGGCTGACCTGAACTTAGAGCCTAAAGGAAACCCAACCAAATAAATACATTAAAGAAGCTTAAAGAACTCATCTTTCATACTTATTTTGATAGTTTTTTAGATCAATGCTACATATTACTGTCAACTTATATTTCCTTTGAATCTTTAGCAATATGTTTTAATCACCATCATATACAATTAAACATTGTGATAAAGATCTGGTACTAGAAAATGTTATTTTATATACGATAACACCAAAATTACCCAGCATTAATTAAAATCTGTTAGTTAGGGTTTCACATCTGCTCATGACTAGTTGTATAATCTGTTTCTTCATGTCTAAAATAATGAAGTTCAATGCAATGATACTTGGTATACCTCCTAGGGTCAATACATGCCATGCATAGAAGTGAGTAAAAATATGTACATTTTACTATTACTTTATGGCAAAAGTAATACATATTTCATCTTTACTGTACCAACGTTTCAAACTAAGTGACAGTAAACAACTGAGAACAATAAGGAAAGCAATATCAGTATCACATTAATTGAAAAATTAGATGCCTAAAAGATTATACTATAAACCTCTTGCTGTCAGTATATATGTGAATATAATTCATCTAATACAGCCGATATTTTCAAGATTGATAATCTGCTTTCTTTGTGTAAAGCAGATGAGACTACACAAATTATCACAGGGAGGAAAGACTGAAATATGCAGCTGCATTAGTATGGTAGAAAGCAGTAAAAGCCATATAGCAAGAGAAAAAAACAGGAGTGGGGGGGAAGCAGGTAAAAGGAATCAGAGCTTAGCAAGCATTGAAATATTGAACATATTGAATAGAAAAAATTGCAAATGGGGTTCATTTAGTCCAATGTACTCTATATAAAAAATGAAATGTTTGATATCTTCTAGCAACTTTAAAATGTGTAAAATCTTTAAATATATACTACTTACATGGAATTCAAAGATGTAAATATCTGTGTAAAAGTAGCTCTAGCCCTAACCAGTTTAGCTCAATGGATAGAGTGTTGGTTAGCGTACTGAAGTATCCCAGGTTCGATTCTGGTCATGGGCATGTACCTTGGTTACAGGCACCTCCCCAGTAGGAGGTGTGCAGGAGGCAGTTGATCAATGTTTCTCTCTCATCCATGTTTTTAACTCTCTATCCCTCTCCTTTCCTCTCTGTAAAAATCAATAAAATATATTGATTTTAGTAGCTCTAGCCCTCCAGTAGTTCACAAACCAATTGAGAATAAAAACAAACAAATATTTAAATGCAATGTGATAAATTATTTAATGGAGGTAATATGATATTAGTTGTTATATATTATATGGTTATGATGTCCTAACCTTTGTTTTAAACATTGCATTATAAAATGAATGCATTTGTTTTCATTATAAATATAAGGCTGAAAGAGGCTAAATATCTTGTCAAGTAGCCATAGTTAAAGTATGGTTTGCACTTGTTTCTCTTTAATTCAATAGCCCATGTATCTAGGAAAGCCATTCATTTCTCAAGAAGCAGAGAATATGCAGATTTTAAAAAATCCCCTCTAGAATAGATCAATGGAATAGAATAGAGAACCCAGAAATCGAGCCAAACCACTATGCCCAATTAATATTCGACAAAGGAGGCATGAACATACAATGGAATCAAGACAGTCTCTTCAATAAATGTTGCTGGGAAAATTGGACAGATACATGCAAAAAAAATGAAACTAGACCACCAACTTACACCATACACAAAAATAAAATCAAAATGGATAAAGGACTTAAACATATGATAGGAAACCATAAAAACTCTAGAGGAATCCACAGGCAGAGAAATCTCAGACATATGCCTAAGGAACCTCTTCACTGATACTGCTCCTAGGGCAATGGAAAATAAAGAGAAAATAAACAAATGGGACTACATCAAAATAAAAAGCTTTTGCACAACAAAAGAAACCATCAAAAAAACAACAAGAAAGCCCACTGTATGGGAGAACATATTTGCCAATGTTATCACTGATAAGGGTTTAATCTCCAACATTTACAGGGAACTCAACAAAAGGAAGATAAACAATCCAATTAAGAAATGGACAATGGACCTAAATAGATACTTTTCGAAAGAAGACAGAAGGAAGGCCAAGAGACATATGAAAACATGTTCAAAGTCACTAATTATCCAAAAGATGCAAATCAAAACGACAGTGCGGTACCATCTCACAACTGTGAGAATGACTATCATCAACAAATCAATAAACGACAAATGTTGGAGAGGATGCGGAGAAAAAGGAACCCTGGTGCACTGCTGGTAGGAATGCAGACTGGTGCAGCCATTGTGGAGAACAGTATGGAGTTTCCTCAAAAAACTAAAAATGGAACTCCCATTTGACCCAGTAATACCACTTCTAGGAATATATCCCAAGAAACTAGAAACATCAATCAGAAAGGATATATGCACCCCTATGTTCATAGCAGCACAATTTACCATAGCTAAGATTTGGAAACAGCCTAACTGCCCATCAGCAGAGGAGTGGATTGAAAAACTGTGGTACATCTACACAATGGAATACTACACTGCACTAAAAAAGAAGGAATTCCTACCATTTGCAACAACATAGATGGAAATTATGCTAAGTGAAATAAGCCAGGCAGAGAAAGATAAATATCACATGATCTCACTCATCTATGGGAAATAATGAACAACATAAACTAATGATCAAAAACAGATCCAGAGACAGGGAAGCATCGATCAGATTGTCAAACCTCAGAGGAAAGGTAGGGGACGGTGGGAGTAAGGGGGAGAGACCAACCAAAGGACTTGTATGCATGCATATAAGCCTAACCAATGGACACAGACAACAGGGGGGTGAGGGCATGAGTGAGAGGGCGGTTTGGAAAGGTAATGGGGGGATGAGGACAAATATGTAATACCTTAACCAATAAAGAAATTAAAATGCAAAAAAAAAAAAATCCCCTCTAGAAAAACCACCTCTAAATTTCCACAAATAAAACTGTATGCCTATTTACCACAGCTAACAGTGTTATACTATGAAATTGATAATTCACTAATGTTTCAGGCAAATGTGCAAGTTATAAGAGAAAAACTAATAATGTGTATATATATAGTTTGTAATTTAATGAATTGTATTTGTATAAAATAATTTAAAAATGTATCCAGATTACAAAACCTACATTTGTTCATGACATTCTACAATGTGATTCCCTCTAATAATGAATGTTCAGTGTTTTCTTTAAAATAGTTATTTAATCAACTGCTTGAATACTTAGTGTGTTTTCTTCATAGCCTCATGTGTACACAGACTGTCACTGACCTGCCATCTACACTAATAAAAGAGAAACAAGCAAATTGACTATCACTCTGTTACGCCCACCAGCCAATCAGGAGGACATATGCAAATTAGAAGGACAAAGATGGCAGCCACCCAGCTGCTCCAGGTGTGGAGTGGCCAGGCGGGGCAGGACGCCTGCTATGAGAGGGAGGGCGGTGGGTGAAGGGATCTACAGGAGCGGCCCTCCAGTGCAGGGAAGACAAAGACTGCAGACTCCAGCCAGGGTCTGCAGCAAAGACAAAGATGGCAGACTCCGGTGGGAGGGAAGGCCTGGGTCCCGGTTGCCAGAGGGAAACTGGTGCTGGAAGCCAAGGGAAGGAAGGCCTTTTGCACAAATCTCTTCGTGCAATGGGCCTCTACTCTAAATATAATTTCCAGTGTAATTCTCCATCATAGTCTTTGAGTCTTTTTCAAGTAATACATCACAATTTGTAATTATGAACTTATAATTATACACTTAATTGTGAATGTCTCTTTCTTATTCTCTACTCTAAGCTCCCTGGGCCTGGTTTGCTTCTTCTGGATTCATGTATTCTCTGTATTCCTATATTAAGTTTACCACATGGCCATGCTTAACAGTATTAGTTGAATGAAATAATGTTGAATACATCTGTATGCTCATGAAATTAAAACTTCTAGGGTGTTGTTTTTTTTGTTTTGTTTTGTTTTGTTTTGAGGGAAAGAAGAACAAAATCCAACTCTGAAAAGCACTTTTTTTATTGTCTAAAGTTTTACATATGTCTTCTTTTTCCCCAATTCACCCCCCCATTCCTTCCCAGCCCAGGCAAGCCCCCACCACCCAGTGTCTGTGTCCATTGGTTATGTTAATCTGCATGCATATAGAAAAGCGTTTTTAACATATTTTTCAGCAATGCATGAGGTGGAGATGATTGGTTTTTGTGTCTTTCTAAACACTGGAGTTGTTAACCTCTGTCATACAATGTCAAAGACGCAGTTGCTCAAAACCTGGTTGAAATGGCAAGTAGTGACAAGAAAGAAAGTAAACATGTTTTTGGATCTGCCTTTTCCCCAAAGATGATTCTATAGTCATAAACTCCAAAGAGACTTTTCTTAGCCCCTAAGAGATATTTTGATTGTAGCAAGAATTATAAATCCAGTGAAGCAATTGTATTGCCAAAAGTCAGACAGGCTCAGTCATCCTTATCGATGGAAATGGTTTCTCCACGGATACATACGCATGCTGGGTCAAATCGGGTCTTACATTATAGGGGCTCCAGTCTGGAGACTTGAGTTCAAGTTCCACATCTGCTGCTAAGTAGCTGTATGACCTTGAGAAGCTGACTTCACCTTTGTGAACTTCAGTTTCTTCTGTAGAATTGAGATTAAATGGACTGTAAAGTTTCTTTTACATTTTAAAACACTCACAAGCTATTCCCCTCCCTCCAAACACAACTAACATATTCAGTCAAAATCTGGTATAACACAATGATCTCCTAACAAGGTTGGCTCCTGCTACTTATCTAGCTGGAACATCCTTACCTCAAGCACCAGCATACAATTTATATGCAGCATTATTCCGGAGGGGTGTGCCTCTGGCAGAGGGGAATAGACATTGCAAAGCAAAATTAGGTTTGTGCATATTTTTCTTGAGAAAGCACACCTCTCTTCCCCTGTGTCCTAGCTTTTAAAATTTCAATTTTTGCCTCCACTAGCCATAGGAAACTAAACATTATGCAATTATTCAGTGAACATGAAAGTGCTGAATAGGAAAATAGGCACCGTGATTTTATAATATATGAGGGTGTTTTTTTCTTTCCTTAAAGAAATATGGGTGTAAAATTCAGTAGGTATCTGTCTATGGCATTTCAGCAGCAATAAAATATAAACATAAGCTAAATTAAAGGCTGCTTTATCATACACAAAAGCATTCTCTTCCCTATGTACCTGCATGAATCAAGAAGGCATAGAGCTTCGATTATTTTCAAACACTTAACATTGAGTTGCTCAGAGTATCATCCTGTGTTTGTAATTTGATGAATTCCATTTTTCTTCTATTTCCTCTCAAGGCAAACTCATCCTCTTCAGAATAATAATCTCTTTTCTGTTACTCAGACTTACATCTGAGTTACAAAGGTGTGCACCTGTTCAGGTTATTCTCATTTATGTTTCTGAGATACTTCAGATTTAGCTTGACTATGACCTGACTTTGATGCCCACCTCCCTCTGCTTTAAGCTTTCCTCCTTAGGAAATGGCACCATCGTATTCCAACTGCTGAGGCCAGAAATGTAGACATTGTTAAAATGAAATAAAAAATTGAGACTGGACTTGAGAATTCCCCGAGCAGACAAAACCATGTAAGCCACATAAGTAAAACCAAATCTTGCTTATTTCATGAATATAAGGGAAACTTAATTTCTTGTAAATGCCTCTGATATGCATAAAAGAAACTTAAAAAATAATATAATTACTTTTAATCAATCCCCTACCATCTGAAAAACCCCATTGCAATAACCAGTCATTGTAAAGTTTAACAACTGCCTTATTTTCACTTTATAGGCCATCCTGTAATGGCATGTCTCTAAGTTTCATATCAGTTTTAAAGTTGAAAGCTCCCAGTTTGTCAGTTGTTCTTATATGCATAGCAAATCCTTGCTAAATACTATTTATTGATTTGTTTGTTTTAAGTTTGATATTTCTGGATTTTTCTTAATTTGTCAATTTCAATTATTTTATTTTCCTCATTTTTACATGCAATCCATCAGCAAATCTTATCAATTCAACCTTTAAACTTGGTCTTGAATGGGTCCTGCTCTCTGTACCTCCACCATGTTTCTCACACTTAAACTCTTTTATTCAACTCTCACCCTTGTCTATTTACCACTTGGTAGCAAGAACTACATTGAAAAAATGCAAATGTAAGTCCATCACTTCCTGTTTAAATATTTTCGTGGTCAACCAGTACAATAAAAATAAGCATGAAACTTCATTCCTAAACCTAAAAGTTGGCTGGCCCTTCATGACCTGACCTAATATTTCTTCAACCTTGTGTTGCATAATTTCTACCCTCACTCATTGACTGCAGTCTTTCTGCAGCTTTTAATGATACCAAGCTCTTTCCTGGCTCAGCATCATTTACCTGATGTTACCTGTGCTTGGAAGGTGTTTTTGTTTTTGTTCTTCCATTTGTCTGTTTACTGTTTCTTCAGTGTCAGCTTGCGTGTTACTTGAACAGACTTTAGTGAGTCCCTTCCTGAATTAAATCCTGCCCATTTCATGCCCTCATTGTCTACTCCAGCACTTTGTTTTCTTCTTTATAATATTTATAAAATGTAATAAGCATTGCATCAATAATCAATTCATTTAGCCTCTACTTTTGTCTTTAGAATATAAATTTCAGATGGTTAGATGACCCTTATCTTCTTCATTGTTGTGCCTAGTGTCTAGTGTCAGTGCAGAAAAAAATAAAATTGTTCAATGTTGAATAAATTAATGGAGCTCACAAATTCTGTGGAGTAGTATTTATCCTGAAGTGAAGTTGCTGTCACATTTTTTATCTAAAAATGTGGGGGTAGAGGACAGTGAGAAAGGGATTATCAGCAGATGGAGTGTGAAATAAAATAAACATTTGGATTTATAAACGGGATGGCTGCTACTTAATATTCCAGAAGGCAAAGGCTAGATGATACCCTGCAATAGCATCAAGCTGTCTGAAAACCTGGTGTCCATACGTAGTTAAAATGAGAAACTGACCTCTCTGATAAAACATGCCAGCAACCACTATCACTTTTCACAGACTGTGCTTTCAAAATTAGAGGCCAGGAATAACAGCGGAGAAAGGGAAATGACAAAGAGGACACATCAGCTTCCTCATCAGTATAAGCAGACTAAAATCATTTACTGTTTGTGGTGTCAGAACAAATTTCCTCCTACGTTTCCATTTACACATTGCTACTGACAGCAGAACAATATCAGCATTATTTCCACCAAAAGTAGCAAATGAAAGTGCATATTAGACACACAAGGCTTTGGGGTTTAGAAAATAAAGTGGCTCCAGCAGTTGATGGCTATCAACAGTTCGCACTCCCTTTGAAGAGGATTCAATCTATGAAAAGAGCTTATCTAGATTGCAAAATCTTTCCTACTATTCCCAGGAAATGAAAGTGTTTGACCACTCCCTGTGTAGATTTCTCCTCTTGCTTTCAGTCCTCAGCACTCACCCGCTCCATTCTCCGAAACTTCAGTGAATAGAAGAATGTCAGGAGCCCATTTCAAGATGTTTACATTTAGTGTGGACTGTGAAGTGTTTTACATTTTCAGAGTGTTTGGTTTGCAACCTCTCTCTACAGGGGATTGTTGAGAAGCTGAGAGCCTTCAGTCTAACTTCCAGCACATTTATATTTAGCTGATCCCTACTTCAGATAAGGGCTGTGTTTCTTTCCCTGACCACAGTTCTCAAACTGTCAGAATTATAAGTTTGTATTGGGGTGTGTTTCTGCATGTGTATTTGAGTATAGATAGGAGAAGTGAAAGAAACGAAGACTTATCCAGTACCATTTAAATGCACTGTTTCCCTTTTATTCATGAAGGGGAATAAATAATAAATAATAAATAAATAATACCTAAAAAGTAGGTATTATTATCTTCTCAGGAAACTGAGGGGTAAAGGCCATTATTATATAACTAGAGGCCCGGAGCACGGATTCATGCACATTGAAAGGAAATTAATTAGAAGGTGGCCAGCAGGGTGGGACTGGGCGAGACGGGCTGGACACACCCTAGAGCCAACCTCCCATGGTCCCTCCCAGGCATCTGCGGAGTGAGCAGGGTCTCTCTGGCAGGTGGGGTCCCTAGGCCGGGCCTGGGGGATAGGGGTCCTGGAGTGCATGAGGGCACTCTGCAAAGCTGCTGTCACTTGGCAGCTCCTGCATTGAGCATCTGTTCCCTAGTGGTCAGTGCACATCATACCTACCAGTTGGTCAACCGGTCACTCAGCCTTTTATACATATAGAATATTGTTACATTAAAAAAGCTCTAGTTTTACCTGACAAGTTATATAAATTTTACATGTTTTAAGCCAAGAAATATTCTCTGTTAACAATTCAATGCAAGTTTGAATGTACATATTCTAGGAAATCACTTGCATATTAATGCTTTCATTACAATGATAAGATTTAAGATATTTTCTCACCTCTTTCAAAATTCAAGTGATTTTTCTCTTTTTACTGTTTAGGGGAAAAACGAATGACAATTTTTAAAAATATATTTTTATTGATTTCAGAGAAAGGAAGGAAGAGGAAGACATAGAAACATAGTGACCAACTGCCTCCTGCACGCCCCCTACTGGGATCGAGCCCACAACCTTGGGCATGTGCCCTGACTGGGAATCCAATCAGGGACCTCCTGGTGCATGGGTAGATATGCTCAACCACTGAACCACACTGGCCAGGCTAAATGACAATTTAAAATATTCCCTGTTGAGGGCACTTCTATTGTTTCCAATGTTAGACAATCATGAATAAACCTACCATCCACATCTGCGTGGGGCTTTTGGTGTGGACATGTTTTCATATCATTTGGGCAAATATCAAGGAATGTGAATACTAGATTATATGATAAGAGTATGTTTACTTTTTAAAGAAACTGCCAAAGTGTCTTCCAAAGTGGCTGTACCATTTTGCATTCCCACCAACAACTGGATGAGTGTTGTCAGTATTTTGTACTTTAGCCATTGAAATAGGTGTGTAGTGGTATCTTGTTATTGCTCATATTGGCAATTCCCTAATTCCATATGATATTGAACATCTTTTCATATGCCTTACATTCTATATATTTTTATTGGTGAAGTGTCTGTTCAGATATTTTGCTCAATTTTTAATTGAGCTTTTGTTTTCTTATTTTTGAATTTTAGGAGTACTTTATATATTTGGAATACCAGTCCTTTATCAGGTATGTGTTTTATAGAGATTTTCTCCCAAATTGTGGGTAATCTTTTCATTCTCTTAACTGTCACTTTCACAGAGCAGAAGTTTATAATTATAATAAAGTCCAACTTATAATCTTTTTCATTTATGGATCACGCTTTGGTTTTGTACCTAAAAAGTCATTGCCAAACTCAAGATCACCTAGAGTTTCTCTTGTATCATCATATAGATATTTTATGATTTTGTGTGTTACCTTTGATCTATAATCCATTTGGAGTTAATTTTGTGAAGGTTGTAAGATCAGTGTCTAGATTCAGTTTTTAGTTGCTCTACCACCATTTACTGAGAAGATTATCCTTGCTGTATTATATTGCTTTTATTTCTTTGCCAAACATTAGTTGGTTATATTTGTGGGGCCAACCCTATAAGCTTGCCATATCAAGAAAACAGTCTAACCAACTGAGCTACTAGCCAGGGCTATAGGCCTATAATAAGTACTGTTAAATGAACAAATGAGTGGAAAAAAAAGAAAATTGGGGACATTTAGGCAAATACATATTGTAAGTCAGCAGTAACTTTTTACATTTATTTTATTTATATCAGAATAAAATTACTTTCCTAATACCATAATTAGTAAGGACGGTGAAACTTCTAAATTCATGATTATATGTGTAAAAAAATTCAACACCTAATGATATTGAGGAGTAAAGTTGGTTAATAAATATAAAATGTATTTTTGTGCGTTTATTTCTTTAGTGAGGATGTCCCTAACCTCAGTTATTATTACCCTTTGTCTGAATTTCCTACTTCTTCCTCTGAAAGTTTCAGTTCTTTTAAGGAATATTTTGAATCTCCTGCAAAAAGAATAGAGGTAAAAATGCTTCTTTATCTGAAGAGGGAAAACAAACAGGCTCCCTTGTTCTAAAAGGCCCCAAAATGAAATAAAACTTATGAGACATGCATCCATGGAAAAGTGCATTGTAACAGACACAAAGAACCCAATACTGCTTCATTTGTTATTAAGCTGTAGTGTTTCTCCCATTGTCTCCAGGTTTAAGATTATACCATAACGTATTAAACCTGCTCTACAGGTATTCTTGGCAGAAGCTGATATAAAACAGACAGTAAAAGCATTTTCAAGATTGCAGTGATGTTTGTTAAGCACTCTTAGACCCATCATAGGGTATTTTTCTTTTCTAAATTATAGTGCAGTTGGCTGAATCAATAAACTTAAAATGAGAAAGAAATAGATAACTGTTTGCCACAACTGCTCTGAACAACCTGATATATCCACAATGGGTATGGTATCAGTGGATTACATCAATAAGAAAACTGAGGGATACTAATTCCTTAATGAATATGCAAATATATACAGATGCACTAAAAATATCTGTCAAAATATATGTTTGACCTTAAATTATTGAAAGACATATATTGTTAAGAGACTGAATAATTTCCTAATCAGCTGGATTTTTTTTTGCCATGTTAGTTACTTCAGCCTTATGTTACCTGTATTATTTTTTAATGTGAAGGCTTCAGAAATCATAGGTATTTTGACTGAGTGGTATGTTATTTGTTTGGAGAGCAAACTTCAGCAAAAGTTAAATGAGACTGGATCTACAAAATTCTCTGGGGAGTTTACCAAAGCTAAAACATATATATATATATATATATATATATATATATATATATATATATATAATCAGCAAGATGCCAGCTGCTAAATGAGGTACAGTGCTGATATTGTCCTTTTAACCTGTTAATACTTCCTAAGTGCTAAGATGACTAATTAGTTTTGTTGTCAATACAAGCATCCACAGAAAGTCTTTGCACAGTGAAAAATGATATTGGAAAGTTACAGTAATTTTCTCTAGAGTGGAGTTGTTGGTAAAAAATAATTACAACAGTTGTTGTATAGCTCAGCAGGATTTATGAAGTGTGATTATTCCCATTTTGCAGGTTAAGAAAAGATATCAGAGCAATGAGATATTTTGTCCAAAAATGCATTGCTCAAGATACAGCTAAGTGAATTTAACCTCCTGACTACAGTGGACATCGCACAGAGGGGAACAGTGTCAACATGCTGTAATTCACTTAAGTGACATACCATGCATTGTTGAGGTTGATGAAATGGTCATCTTGAGTAATTGTAGAAAATGAGAACCAAATACTATTTGTGTATTTGTATTCTACCCCAATTTCCCTTATTGGGAGGTGTATTACTGGAGGGCAAATTACAATTACCTCTGTTTTGAGACCATGCACTACATTGATACTTTATACATATTATTATATCATGTAAACCTCATAAAAATTTATGGGATTGCCCTGGCTGGTGTAGCTCAGTTGGTTGGAGTGTCGTCCTGTATACAAAAAGTAGTGGGTTTGATTCCTGACAGGACACATACCCAGGTGGAAGGTGTGGTGCCAGGTCGGGATGAATGATGGAGGCAACAGATCGATGTTTCTCTCTCTCTCTCTCTCTCTCCCCCCTCCCTCCCTCTAAAATTTATGGGTTGATGTAATCATCTCCATTTACAAATGAGAGAACTAAAGTTTGTAGTCTTTGAGTAACTAGTTCAATCACATAACAGATGATCGAGTGGGGGTTAGAACCTACACATATCCAACTTCAAAACTTGAATGTCAGATTACTACATACCATGCTGTTACATATTTTATTTATCATTCCTTTCTTTTGTTTTCTTTCCCCTTTTCTTCTCTTTTGCGATAGGAACATAGTCATTAGCTCAACAAATATGTACAACATATTTAACGTCATTTATATTCAGTATTCCATTAAGAAAAAGGTATCATAATTCCAAAGATAAGACATAGTAAGTCTAAGTGATTATAAAATAAAAATTTTAATTGCCAGAAATATAAACAAAAAATCCAATAAATTATGATCTAAGCAAAATACAATAATTATGAAGATTTTCATTATATTGCTTTGTCAATTTAATGTGTAAGTTTGGCTACAGAGACCTAAAAATGTCATAAATCAAAAGTATTGATATCTCCACCCTAGCTCTATCCAACATGGTTTGTCACAATTAATTCTAAGTATAAGTGTATGAAGGCATATATTTTGTTTTGTGTACTTATTTATTTTTTCCTCTATTGGGTTGGTTGGGGTGACACTGGTTAACAAAATTATATAGGTTTCAGATGCACAATTCTACACATATCATCTGTAGCTATATGTTTTTTTTTTTTTAAATATTGACTAGGTAATTTTTATATTATCTCTTTATTGAGAATTTCTGATTTACTTTCTTAATTTATAACAGCTTTAATTCCTGTTGCTCAGACAGCTTTTGCCACAAGTTTTAATATATATTTAGTTTTTGGCAGTGATTTAACTCACTCATGCACCAACTTAATTTAATTGGTTTCTCTGCCACAAACACCACAATCCCCTATTGTTTTTGTTTTGTTTTGTTTTGTTTTTCACCGCTGCATATTTTGTGTTGCTAGACCTGGTGGACATGATTTGTCTACATGATACATGGCTCATTATTTGAGACAATTTTCACAATAGTAGACAAGTCATACAGACTCCTGCTATTACGGCAACTGATGTGAATGCTAGTATCTGTCGTGTAAGCCTTATTCTATCTCATGCTTTGGATAATTGTTAAATATTAAACCATATGTTGGAAGAAAAAAAGACTGCAGTATGGTAAATTGGTGCACACAATAGCTTTAATGTAGAACAAAACAAGATAAATCTTTGAGGAAAGAAATAACATGGATATTTGAAAGAACATATTGCTCTTTGGAAGCCATGTGGTCACTCCATGTGTCTCTCCTTGCTTCTGCCATCATTTGTTTGTAAGTTCTTTGAAACCAATCCATCTTCTCTTTTCCTTTTTCTTCTTCTTTTTAATTTTAGTGCCCTGTCTATTTTGCATAATGATCAGTTTTAAATAAATGTCTGTTGACTAAATCAATAAGGTTTACTAGAATGAAGCAAATTTGCTGCAATCAGTTATAGATGTTTAAATTATACATTTTCTTAGATTCTATCTCACATAAGACAGGAAATGAATTTTATTTGGTTTGTTTTGGTTTGGTTTTAGATTGCCAACTTTGATTTGTGGTGAATACTTGGGGAAGAGCATTTAGCATTTGGAAACTTTATAAAACTATCTCCGGCCTCAAAGGGAAAACCTTCTGCAACTTGGCTGAGCTTCTACTTTTGGGAGCTCTGAAGTTCCAAACTCTCATTTTACAAATGACAAAACAGAGCTCCATTGCAGGTAAATGAGTTGTACAAAGTCTCACAGCCAGTTAGGAACAGTCCTTTCATGGCAACTCAGCTCCCCTAATTACTTGTATAATATTATTTAATTTATGATATAACAGTATTTGCCCTATAGTTATGAAACAAAATGGGTTCATTTGAAATATTTTTTTTTTTCATTTCATTTAATACTTCGTTACTGAATTTATTGTGGTAACATTAGCTTACAAAACCACATAGGTTTCAGGTGTACAGCTCAATAGCACATCATCGGCATTGTGCACCTTTCTCTTCTTTTTTATGAAGGAGGGAGGGAGGAAGGGAGACACACACACATACACACACACACACACACAGAGATCATGTGAGGGAAAAACATTGGTCAGTTGTGAGGGCCTTTTCTCTTCTTGATGAAAGTGGATACACTTTCATTTTGAATCCTCATAATTTAGTCCCAAAGACATATATAAAAGTCAAAATAAAAAGAAAATTTAATTTAAGAAAAAAACAACCCACAATATATACTTACATACAACTCTAAGATGTTTTAATAAGTAAGGCTGTCTAGCTTATTTAGCAATGAAATATTGATTTAATAATTATACACTGAATATGGGAAGAGATAGTAACATCAATATCCAGTTCAATCCTTTTCAGTGTAGGTAAGATATTGGAAACTAGATTTTTAAAAAAAATGTCCTTTTAGTAACCACTCTTACAGAATTACATTTCTAACTACATGAGGCTATACTAAAAGGACATGTGGGTGAAAGTTTTAAACTCCTTGTTGTAAATGCTTCCTTTCTATAGTAAAGTGAATATCCTATCTAATAAAAGAGTAATATGCAAATTGACCGTACCTCTGCTACACTCACAAGCCATGCCCACCAGCCAATCAGGAGGCAATATGCAAATAAAGCCAACCAAGATGGCTGCAGCCACAGAGAGCAGGAGGGAGGCTTGGGTTTCCCTGGCAATGGAGGAAGCCAAGCTTTCCGCCTGCCCTTGCTGGCCCAGGCCTCCACTCAATGCCACAAAGTTTCAATTATAGAAGATACATAAAGCCCAACAGAAATGGTGGCAACCACGGAGCGAGCAGAAGGCTTGGCTCCACTCTAGCCTACCAAGTTTCAATTGTAGAAGATAAATAAACCCCAGATCCCAGGGCCTCTGCTTGGGTCACCTGGGGGCGTGGCTGGCCTGCAAACTACCACAGGTCCCTTGCCCAGGCCCCCCCCACACCTCAAGGGAACCCCCACTCTGGGACACCCTTCAGGGCAAACCAGCTGGCCCCCACCCATGCACCAGGCCTCTATCCTATCTAATAAAAGAGTAATATGCAGATTGACCATCACTCCAACACACAAGATGGCTGCCACCATGTGGTCAAAGATCCTGCCCCCATGTGAACACAAGATGGCCACCACAAGATGGCCAGCAGGGGAGGGCAGTTGGGAGGGACAAGGCCAGCAAGGGAGGGCAGTTTGGGGCAAATAAGCCTGCAGGGGAGGGCAGTTAGGGGTGACCTGGCTGGCAGAGGAGGGAAGTTGGGGGTGACTGGGTCTGCAGGGAAGGGCAGTTAGGGGGGACCCAGGCCTGCAGGGGAGAGCAGTTGGGGGGGACCAGGCCTGCAGGGGAAGGCAGTTAGGGGCAAACAGGCTGGCAGGGGAGCAGTTAGGCATCAATCAGGCTGGCAGGGGAGTGGTTAGGGGGTGATCAGGCTGGCAGGCAGAAGCGGTTAGGGGCAATCAGGAAGGCAGGCAGGCGAGCAATTGGCAGCCAGCAGTCCTGGATTGTGAGAGGAATGTCCGACTGCCTGTTTAATGGCAGGGGTCCCAGATTGTAGAGGGTGCAGGCTGGGCTGAGGGACAACCCCCCGCCCCGTGCACGAATTTGGTGCACCAGGCCTCTAGTATTTAATATTTAATAGAAGTGACAAGAGTGGGCATCCTGGTTTTGTTTTAATGTTAAAGGAAAAAAATTCAGTTTTCATCTTTGACTGTGATGTGAAATGTGGGCTTGCCATATACAGTCTTAATTACATTAAGGTAATTTTCTTTTATCTCTATTGAGAGTTTTTATCATGAAAGGGTTTTGAATTTTTAAAATGCTTTTTCTGCATCTAATAAGATGATTATGTGATTTTTTTTTTATATTTAATTCTGTTAATATGGTATGTCACTTTAATTGATTGTCATGTGGAATCATTCTTTCATTCCAGGGATAAATCTCCTTGGTCTTGGTGAATGATCCTTTTGAGGTGCTGTTGAATTTGTCCTGCTGATGTTTTGTTGAGGATTTTTGCATGTGAGTTCATCAGGGATAATAGACTATAGCTGTCTTTCCTTGTGATAGCTTTATCTTGTTTTAATGCTAGGGTAATGTTGGCCTCATAAAATGTGTTTGGAAATGTTTCCTCCTTTCCAGTATTTGGAAGAGTTTGAAAATGATTGGCTTTAATTCTTTAAAGGTTTGTAAGATTTAATCAGTAAAGTCATCTGTTCCTGGGCTTTTCTCTGTTAGCAGATTTTTTATTATTGATCCAGTCTCCTCACTAGATTTTCTGCTTCTTTATAATTTCAGATTTTCTGCTTCTTTATAATTTCAGATTTTCTGCTTCTTTATAATTTATTCTTTGTAGGTTATATATTTCTAGGAATTTATCTGTTTCCTTTAGGTTATCTAGTTTGTTAGTGAATAATTATTCCTATTATCTCTTATGGCACCATTTCTTTCTGTGGTGTCAGTTGTAATGCCTAAAATCATTTCTGATTTTAATTGAGTCTGAGCTCTATCTTAGGTTAGCTAATGTTTTGTTTATCTTTTCAGAAACCAAATCTTAGGGTGTTTTTTTTCCTATTGTTTTCCTATTCGCTTTAATCTTTATTTCCTTCTTTCTGCTAAATGTGAACTTAATTTGTATTTTATATTCTAGTTTCTTAATATATAAAATTAGGTTGTTTATTTGAGATCTTTTGAATGTAGTCATTTATAACTACAATCTTTCCTCTTTGTACTGACTTTTCTGCTTGCCTTTACTTTTGGTAAATAGTATTTTTGTTTTCATTTGTCTCAAAATATCTTTTTTAATTTCTTATTTTGATTCAGTGTTTGCTCAAGAGTGTTATTTAATTTCTACATATTTGTGAATTTTCTAGTTTTCTACTGTTATTGTTTTCTAGTTTCATTCCATTGTGGTTGAAAAAGATTTTTTTGCCATGTTTTAATCTTCTTACATTTGTTATAATTTGGTTTTCAACCTAACATGTGATCTACTGTAGATAGTGTTTCTTGGCATTAGATAGTGTTTGTGTCACATGATCTTTATACATCCATTGCCAGGGCCGGCCTGACAGGTTGAACCGAGCTGAGGTAGGGAGGTGGGAATTGAGAAAAGAAAGAAAGACAGGGGAGCAGGATCGGGAGGACTACAGGTCATCGAGAGACTGCAGCAAGTTTATTAACTGCATAATGCTTTTTATACACAAAACACTGAATAGAAGGTCTGTCAAGAGGAATGTATTCTTTGTTCCTCTTAATCTCTAAGGGAGAGACAGAGCAGAAGGACACATTCTCAGTACAACAAATCTCAGTAAATAGTTACAGACTTCTTGGTAAGCTATGAAAGGTTGCTCTCATTCTACTGATAACCGCCATCCAAACAAGCCTGGGAAAACTGTGTGGGTAGGGGACAGCCTTGCTAGTCCCTCCAGGTGCAAGGACCTTGTCAGCTTACACCTGGTCTCCAACAATCCATTATATGCATTTGTCCTTTGCATTAAATATTTTGTTTCCTTGTCTATTTTCTGTCTAGATGCTCTATCCAATATTGTTTTTTATTTATTAACTGATTTTTATATTTTTATTATATTTTTTATTTTTTTATTAACTGATTTTTAGAGAGAGAAAGGAAGGGGGTAGGAAAGAGAGAGAGAGAGAGAGAGAGAGAGAGAGAGAGAGAGAGAGAGAGAAACATTGATTTGTTGTTCCACTTATTTATTGGTTGATTCTTGCATGGGACAAAGCTCCAAGCAATTGAGCTACCCAGCCAGAGCCTAGATGTTCTATCTATTATTAAAAGTGGGTATTAAAGTCTCTTACTATTATTCCATTGCTTCCTCCAGATTCATGAATGTTTGTTTTATGGAACCGAATGTTCTGATGTTAAGTGCATGTATATTTTATTATTGTTATATTAGAGGTCCGGAGCATGAATTTGTGCATGGGTGGGGTCCCTCAGCCTGGCCAGTGATCAGGGTCAATTGGGGGGCTGGCCGGCCTGGGGGAGGGACCACAGGAGGTTGGCCCCAGCAGCAAGCTAACCAATGGCTGATTCTGTGAGGAATCAGGCTCCCTCCTCCCTCCTGTCTGGGTCCCAGGTGCAGGTGAATCAGATTTGGGGCTGTCATAGTTACTGGCCGGTTGCCTGGTCATTCTGGTCCTTCTGGTTGTTCTGGTCATTTGGTCTTAACAGTGCTTAGGCTTTTATATTTATAGATCTTTCTGGTGAATTGACCCTATTATTATCATATAATGTCCTTCTTTGTCTCCTGAGACAGTATTTTACTTAATGTCTATTTTATATGATATAATTTTACCTAACACTGCTCTCTTTTTGTTTCTATTTGCATGCGGTATTTTTCCCCATCCCTTCACTCTTAGCCTGTGTGTTCTTAAATATAGAGTGATTTTTATATAGTTGAATCTTGTGTGTGTTTGTTGTTTTTCAAACTATTCAGCTACTCTATGTCTTTTGAATATAGAGTTTAATCTATTTATATTTAAAAGTTTTTTATAGATAAGGACCTACAAGTGACATTTTGTTAATTGTTTTCTGTATGTCTTATAGTTTTCTCGTCCCTCTTTACCTCTTCTGCTGTTTTCCTTTGTTATTTGTCATTTACTTTTTATAGTGGTATGCTTTTGTTCCTTTCTTTTTCCTTTGACTATCTTCTGTAGGTATTTTCTTTGTGGTTACCATGAGGCTTAAATAACAGATGTTATAGCAGTCTCTTTTAAGATGGTGACAGCTTAAATTTAATTGCATTATAAATTTATACTTTTACTTCTTTTCTATCACACTTTATGTTATTGATTTATATCTCCTTATATTTATTACAGTATAAATTAGAATTGCATCTTTTTATGTTATACTAGTGCTCTGGTGCATGGATTCATGCACATTAAAAGGAAATTAATTAGAAGGTGGCTGGTGGAGCGGGACTGGGCAAGACAGGCCAGATATGCCCTGCAGCTAACCTCCCACAGTCCCACCCTGTCTGGCCACACCTGGGGCAGTGCAGTGGCTTGAAGGGCATCTGCAGAGTGAGCGGGGCCCCTCCAGCAGGTGGGGTCCCTCTGCTTGGCCTTTGGGGATCAGGCTGAAACCAGCTCTCTGACATCCCCTGTGGGGTCCTGGATTGCGAGAGGGCGATTCTTGGGTGTTGCATCCTGGAATCGGGCTCTCTCCTCTCTGGTTCTGGGGTGCGTCACCAGGGAATTGCTGCTGTCATGTCACTGGAGCTCGGCAGCTCCTGCATTGAGCATCTGTCCCCTGGTGGTCAGTGGGCATTATACCCACTGGCCAGTCAGACAGTTGGATGGTCGCTTACCCTTTTATATATATAGATAGCATCCTATATATATATAGATAGCCATTAAAATATTTTGTAGATCTAGTTATTAACACTTTGTCTTTGCTATTATACTAAAATTGTGATTTATACAGTATCATTTAGTATTAGAGCATTCCATATTTCTCTATTATATACTTTATAGAGTTTTATATTATTTAGCATTATTTCATCTCAACTTGAAGAACAGTACCTTGAATATAGCATCCCATTAATTCCTGGTTAGTAAGGTTTCTGCTGATAAATCAATTGATATTTTTATGATGACTCCCTTGCATACTTTCTCTTGCTGGTTTCAAAATTCTTCCTTTGTCATTGACGTCTGACCATTTCATTATAATGTGGCTCAGTGTAAACTTTTTATATTCTAAATTTTGTTGCTTCTCTGGAATTCACAAATCTGGATATCCTTTTCTAACCCAGATTTAGGAACATTTCAGCCATTATTTCCTTAAATAAGATTTCTTTCCCTTCTCTCTCTCTCTCTCCCCCCCCCCCCTTCTCCTTCTGGAACTCCCATATGCACACATTAATTTGCTTCATAATGTCCCATGAATGGCTTTCTTCACTCTTTCCATTCTTTTTGCTTCTCTGACTGAATAATTTCAAATGGTCTTCAAGTTGGCTGATTCCTCTTCTCCTTGATCAAGTATGCTGTTGAACCAATCTGGATAATTTTTCAGTGTAGTTATTATATTCAGGTCCAGAATATATATATATATATATATATATATATATATATATATATATATGTAGTTTCTATCTCTTTGTCTCTTTGTTTATATCTTAATCTTGCTCATGTATCATTTTATAAACTCTGTTTAGTTGTTCATCTGTGTTATCTCCTAACACACTGAGATTAAGATAATTATTTTGAATTATCTGTCAGGCAATTCATATATCTATATTTCTTTAGGGTTGGCTTTTGGAAATTTATTTATTTTCATTGTGCAATGTTTCCCTTACTCTTCATGTTTCTTGCAAATATGTGTTAGTGTCTGGACATTTAAAGAAACAGTCATTCTTTCCAGTCTTTAAGGACTGGCTTTGACATGGTAAAATATTCACCAAATAGCCTGACTAGAAATTCTGAGAGACTCTCAAACATTTCCTATGAATTTGCCTTCCCTGAAAATATGTATGGAGATTCACAATTAAAAAGATCCAATGGTTGATACAGTTTGGCCTCACAATGATGAAGTGAAATTGCTCTTCATATTTATTTCAATGTAGCTAGTCTTGGTGTGTCCTTTTCTGGGGTACTGCATCTTCCTAATCAGATTATGAACTTCTCATAAAGGTGTTTTGATTTGTATATGGTTGTTAAAAACTATTTCTGTGCGGGTAAAAATAACTGGAATTTCCTGTTTTATCATCTTGCTAATGGCATTGCTCCTCACCTATTTTTTATGATTAGATTCTAGTTTTGTTCCAAGATTGAATTCAAGTGCTCTCTCTACTGTGAATGACCCCTTGACTCCCCAATGCATTTTAACTCATTGCTTCCTTTGTTTTCCCATCCTAGCTTGTTGTTAATATAGCCTATCATCACCCTATATTTAATTGTTTCTGTGTGAGTCTGCCCCCTGCTTAACAGTTTGAAATATTTACTCTTCAATTCTCACAATAGCTAGCCTGGCACCCAGAAAAAAAAAATGTTGATGAATAAATTCTCCTTCCCAACCAAGTTTACTATACTATTTTTCCAGTTCTTTTTTAAGTATAAAAGATAATTCCATTGCGGACACCTGTGGTGATCCAGGCTTAAATTGTCATACAGCCAAGATAAAAGATCTTTCACATAATCCTCTGTGTACCTCCCACAAAAAAAAAAATCTAAATGCATTAGAACACGGTCTTTCTCGGGGTGTCATAAGATGGGCTTACACTGCATTAGTGTGTGAGTAGAGAATCAGTGTGTGGAGTCAGGTTTCAGGGGTTGGGGTGCTAGAAACACTTCCTGTGTGTCTTAACAGAGCAGGAAGGAATAAATGGGCTTAGTAGAACAAATCATGTAAAAAGTAAATGTCTGGAAGAATGCATCTTCCAGACTTAGCTACAAGCCTTACTATTAGAAAAATGACTGGAAATTATAGTGCAAGGTTGTAGTTGACCAACTTCTGAATCAAATTGCCTCTGTACTCTTGGAATAAAAGAGCCATGGTAATGAAACAAAGATGTGCCATCCAAATGAAATATATTTATTTATATGCCAATGTTATATAGGCATCAGATAACCTCTGTGATGCAAAAATATTGTTACTTTTACTGATAGCAAGTTAGGTCCTCTTTGATATGCTAACTCAACCCAAATTTAACCCTTTTTCCCCAGTCATCTTTATCTAGGGATAGTCAAATGTGGTGTGAGCTTGAAGGTATAGCAACAAATGGGGGCCATTAGGAAAAAAATCCCCATGGGAGAAAAAGAACACAGAAGGATACTAGATCACTATTCAGAACATTAAATCATGGCATTGGCATTACTCTGCCTACTTTTGGACTGATTACCTAAACATAAGAGATCCTATAATCCAATGATCCAGTGCCCAAGTCCT
The DNA here is from genome assembly GCF_963455305.1 of Plecotus auritus. Classification (NCBI taxonomy): domain Eukaryota; kingdom Metazoa; phylum Chordata; class Mammalia; order Chiroptera; family Vespertilionidae; genus Plecotus; species Plecotus auritus. The sequence continues at coordinate 144,061,811 of NC_137783.1, read as the reverse complement.
CTAAACCAGATATATTCTTTTTGAAATATATTTTTATTGATTTTTTACAGAGAGGAAGGGAGAGGGATAGAGAGTTAGAAACATAGATGAGAGAGAAACACCAATCAGTTGCTTCCTGCACAACCCCTGCTGTGGATTGAGCCCGCAACCAAGGTACATGCCCTTGACCGGAATAGAACCCAGGGCCCTTCAGTCCACTGGCTGATGCTCTATCCATTGAGCCAAACAGGTTAGGGCTAAAACAAATATATTCAGATCAATAACCTATTCTGAATTAGAATTTAGAAAATCCGAATATATAAAAACCCAGGGTCCATACATCCAAAATGACCTAAGGCTCGACTGACCAGAAGTCAGTCCTGCAGTCAGTGCTGGGTTACCGTGGTGACCCAGCACTGACTGCCAAAGCTATGGGCACTGCGACCCAGCACTGATTGCAGAGGGGGCTGCTGATCAGGCCCAAAGAGAGACCTGGAGGGAGAAATAGGGTCTGATCCGTAGCCTCCATGGCAGCTGTTGATCAGCCCTTGCCTGTTTCTCTTGGGGCCTAACCAGCAGCAGTGCCTCTCTTTCTCTTGGGCCTCCGCTGGAGCTGCTGATAAGCCCTGCCTCTCTGATCAGGCCCATTGATAGGCCCAGAGAGGCTGACTGGCATAGAAACTGTCCAATCAGAACCAAATCTGGATTAAGTGTGAGGAGCCAATGGCTGCCTATGAGTCGGAGCTTTTGATGCTAACTGGCATAGAAACTGACCAATGAGAACCTAATCTGGGTGAAATGCGAAGGCAGAACCTAAGGTGGGGGCTGAGGAGAAGTTTTAAGGGCAACAGCTATTTGGTGTAAGGTGTAAGAAAGCAGTTCAATTTTTTAATGACCAGTTTGGCAGTATAGTGCATATGGCTGGCTATCAGTTCAGATATAGGAATTATATATTTTTGTCTTCCAAGAGCATTCCTCCTGATGAAAAAGGCTTCTCCCCCCATTTAAGCAATCCTATCCTATATAATCTATCTATACTACTAAAAGGGTAATATGCTAATTAGATCAGATCAACTGGCCATCTTCTGGACGTCCAACTTCTTTCCGGATAAAGCCATGGTGGTGGGGGCCAAGGCAGAGGCCGTTAGGGGCGATCAGTCTGGCAGGGGAGGGCAATTGGGGGTGAAATCAGGCTGGCAGGGGAGGGCAGTTGGGTGCAACCAGGCTGGCAGGGGAGGGCCATTGGGGGAAACTGGGCCAGCAGAGGAGGGCAGTTGGGGGCGAGATCAGGCTGGCAGGGGAGAGCAGTTAGGGGCAATCAGGCAGGCAGGCAGAGGCAGTTAGGGATGATCAGGCTTGCAGGCAGGTGAGAGGTTAGGAGCCAGCAGTCCCAGATTGCAAGAGGGATGTCCAACATCCCCCAAGGGGTCCCCAATTGGAAAGGGTGCAGGCTGGGCTGAAGGAACCTCCTCTCCCCCGTGCACGGATTTCGTGCACTGGGCCACTAGTAATAATATATTTGGGGCTCTATCAAACTTTGTTTTATGTCTCAAGCATTTTTCTTTTGATATGAAAGTCTGTGCTTCCATCATTGTAACAGAATTCAGTGACCATGCATAATTCAAAAGGTGGGTCAGCTGGTTGCCTTTCAAAAAGCAATAGCACCTCCAAGGCTTCAAAAATGTTTGCTTTATAAACTATCCTCAGCCTGTCACTTACAATTTCCATTTTCATTATAAATAAGCAGCAAAATGTGCAGACTGTCTGTGTTGCAGTAAAACACAGCTGTTTCCATTTGCTCTCCCATCAGTTTCATTTTCACATCATTCTACAATGGAATTGAATTGAATCATTGCATCTCTAGTACAATGAGTGTTCTGCAGTTTAGTAGCAGGAACCCTTAATCCTTAATTTCACTTTTTTTGTGTGTTTCCCAATAGCCTAGAAATGGAACTTCAGTTTCCAACTGTGCTATTTTTAATGTAGGATATGTGGTCTCAGACACAAATAAACACCTGACCCAGCCTCACAGCCACACAAAATTAAAGAACCTTTGCTAAACTCTTAAGTATCAAAATGTAGTAAGATTCTTTCAATTCCAGTTAATTGTATAAAATAGTATGCTTCCATGACTAGGAAAAAATGGTGGTTTGTATGTGTATTATACAAGTTAGGAAAGATAAACATTAGATGTGTATTGTATGTCACAATAAAATATGACTTGGTTATTATTACTTAACTTAGAGGCCCAGTGCACAAAATTCGTGCAAGGGGCTCAGCCCTCATGGCCCCGCAGACCCACCCACTGGTCGTTCAGGAAGGTCGTTCCGCCCTCTGGTCTACCTAGCTTATTAGCTCTTTATTATATAGGATAATAACTGTCGTGTGCATAATGCACACATTTAAAATGTTGACAACATATCAACATTTTCAACTACCCTAACTTAGGTAGGCAATTATTACTAACATTATAAATTATGAAAGTGAAGATTAGAAATATTAATATCAGCTCAAAGTAATATATAAAGTGGCTGGAACAATGAACATGCTTTTTTGAGTGAATAACTAGAGACATCAGTTAATAACTTTTGGAGCTAGAATTTAAATCCACATACAGTGAACCTTTCCAAAGACCACAATTTTTTTTAAATATATTTTATTGATTTTTTACAGAGAGGAAGGGAGAGGGATAGAGAGCTAGAAACATCGATGAGAGAGAAACATCGATCAGCTGCCTCCTGTACACCCCCCACTGGGGATGTGCCCGCAACCAAGGTACATGCCCTTGACCGGAATCGAACCTGGGACCCTTCAGTCCGCAGGCCGATGCTCTATCCACTGAGCCAAACCGGTTTCGGCAAGACCACAATTTTTTATCCATATTTATGTCACTAGTTTTTGAGTTATTTTCTGCTCCATACAAAGTTGGTTATGTTATGTAAATCTTTATCCAGGTCCTGTGTTATTACTTTGCCTGGTATCTGTATTCTTACAGACAGTATGAAGTGCTTTAACATTCTCAGGTAAACCCCCTCCAAAGCTATGGGCCTTGTCCCTTATTATTTATGGACACCATTGATTTATCCTTGCCAGGAGGACACAGGGTCATAGGCACTCAGGGATTGGCAGATAGTTGCCAAGTAAGATTGTGTGACGGGAGTCTTACTCCCAAGGAAACTGATGACTAGGTGAGAGTTCTATGTACAGTAGCAGTAGCCTAGTTTACATACTGGACAGAGGCTAGTTAGGACTTTGATTTTACTACCTCTTGGGATTATTAAATATTGCTGCTGATGAGAATATTTTAGCATTCTTACTCTGCCCTACTGAGGTAAAGATGCTTTGCTATATCGGCAATCTTCTTGCTTAGAAACCATTGTTTTTGGTTCCCTTCACTGTCTTTTGAAACTGTACCCCCTGGCTCCTCACCCCCATTATTCCTTATAGTAAAGATTTATTGCATTCTTTTATTTTTTTGTTATAGTAACACTTAAAGGCATATCAGCAAAAGGCAAATTGAGTATTAATGTCAGCATATAAGAAACAATAAACAAAAAATGTAGAACCCAATTTTGAGATTAGAGATTGAAAATGCTTCCTAAAGTGGCCATAACTAAAAAAGATCTATGTCTATGGTCATTCTCAGAGAAAAATCACAATATCTTCCTTCCTACCAATGAATGCCCAAATGGTACCTACTAATATATCAAATGAAAAAAAAAATTAAATTTTTTTCTAACAGTTTAGCATTCTTAATGTACCAAGCTAGTTACAACTATTGTTTTATAGGATTTTTTTAAAAAATGATTTTTACAGGATTATTTTCTAGAGCTGATTTAGGTTCAGAATAAAATTGAATGGAAAGTACATAGAGCTTACATATATCCCCTGTTGCTGGCCCACACTTTTGTTACAAACCATGAACTTGTAATTACTTACCATTATCATTCAAAGTTCATAGTTTGCATAAGGTTCACTTTTGGTGTTGTATATTCTATGAGTATTTTTTAAAATATTTTTAATGATTTCAGAGAGAGGCAAGAAGAGAGAAACATCAATGACGAGAGAATCATTGATCTACTGCCTCCTGCATGCCCCACACTGGGGATGGAGCCCGCAGCCCTGGGATATGCCCTGACCACAAATTGAACCAAGACCTTCTGGTTCATGGGTCCATGTTCAACCACTGAGCCACATTGGCTGGGCTATTCTATGAGTTTTGACTGAAGTATACTAACATATATCTACCATTACAGCCATACAGAACAGTTTCACTGCCTTAAAAATCCTTCATGCTCTATCCATTCCTCCTTCCCCCTTAACCCATGGCAACCCCTGACCATTTTGCTATCTGCATAGTTGTGTCTTTTCTAGAATATCATGTTATTGGAATTATATAGTATATAGCCTTTTCTGATTGACTTTTCTCACTTAGTAATATGCATTAAAGGTACCTGATATCTTTTTATGCCTTGATAGCTCATTACTTTTTAGCTTTGAATAATATTCCATCAGCTCAATGGATTACAGTTTAGTTATCCCATTCATGTACTGAAGTATATCTTGGTAGATTGTGAGTTTGAGCAATTATAAATAAAATTGCTATATACATTTGTCTAAGTTTTTGTGCGGACATAATTTTTCAGCTCATTTGGGTAAATACCAAGGAGTGTGATTGCTGGATTGCTTGGTAAGAGTATGTTCCATTTTGTAGTAAATTGCCAAACTGTCTTTCAAAATAGTTGTGCCATTTTTGTATTCCAACCAGCAATGAATCAGAGTTCCTGTTGCTTCATATCCTTATCTGTATTTGGTATTCTCAGTGTTTTGTATTTGGCCATTCTGCTAGGTGTGTGGTGACATTTAACTGCTGTTTTAATGTTCAGTTTATTATTGATATGTGGAACATCTTTTCACATGCTTACTTGTCATCAGTATATCTTTGGTGAGATGTCTATTGAAATGTTTGACTTATTTTTTTAAATTGTGTTATCTTATTGTTAAGAGTTATTTGTATATTTTAGATAGCAGTTGTTTATTATATTTCTTTTCTCTTCATTTTCTTGACAGTGCCTTTTGCAGAGCAGAAGTTCTTAATTTTAATGAAGTTCAGCTATCCAATTACTTATTTCAAGGATTGTGCCTTTGATGTGGTATTTAAAAATCCATTGCCAAAACCAAGGTCATCTATATTTTCTTTTTTGTTATCTTCCAGGAGTTTTATAGTTTTGAATTTTAGACCTAGATCTACAATCCAGTTTGAGTTAATTTTATGAAAGGTATGTGTCTAGATTTATTGGTATTTATTTATTTATTGGCATGTGGATGTCCAGTTGTCACAGTATCATTTGTTGAAAAGACTAACTTTTCTCCATTCTACAGGGTGGGCAAAAGTAGATCTACAATTATGAGTATGAGAAATACAGAGTTTATTCTTGTATTGTTTATTAATTATTGTACTATTTTCCATACAAACAACTGTAATCCTACTTTTGCCCCACCCTGTATTGCTCTTACTTCACTGATAAAGATCAAGTGACTATATTATGTGGGTTTGTATCTGGGCTCTTTAGTCTGTCCTATTAAATTTTTATCCAAGGATGTTATGCTTATCTCTTGCAATGCTAATAGAAAATATATAAGATAGCCATTATTACATTCATTTTGTGGATGAGAAAACTTAGGCTATTAGGGGATAATTACTTTGTGCAGTATTTAGCTAAACTATGTTTAAATCCATTTCATGTAGTTCCATAGTTTCTGTTCATTCCACTAAACCAAATACAACACTTATATAAAAGTGTTTGGGAATAATGCACACACAAAAAGAGGATGACTAGAATGAGTTTAGTGTTATTTAATACAAGTACAGTTGATCTTCCTTTATTATTCTCTTGTGCCTTTTATTTTAAATCTTTATCAGGGTCTGGATCAGTGGAAAAGAAGGTTTAAAAAATGTAAAGCATGCCCTGAGTATTTAAATCATTAAAGTGGCCACAACTAAAATTTCTCCATATTTAGGGCACAAATTTTGTGAATAACTTTTCACATTAACACATTTTCCCACCTCTCTTATGGGTAAGCTGAACTAAAGAAGAGACTAATGCTCTTAAGAAATTTCAAAAAGTGTAAGAACAATTACTTTCTTTTATAAAGCTCTTTAAAAGCCAAAGCATCAAGGGAGAAAGACACGTTAGTTAAAAGGAACCCAGTTTGAAAAAAAAAGATATTACTTGTGCTTTTACTTCTGATCTATTTTTAAGGTATTCAGTGTACAAACAGTCATTGGGGATACTGTTTGACAGATGAATCTGTCTCTAAGAAAAAAGATAATCATGTTTTTAAAAGTATCCTAAGAGAAATCAGAAAACTCTTTGTAAGTAATGGGAATTTATCTGAAATAAGATCTAGTAGAGACCCATTAATATTTTTTGAGATAAAGTTCTTTATTTCCTTATCCTGAACTGCACAGCAATAGAGGTTTAAAGGACATGCTATTTATTTTCAAATAGTATTTCCCCTAATGTGATTGGAGTAATGTGAACAGAAAAATGATGTCTATGGCTTAAAAAGAATGTCAAATGGTAAAGTGGCTTTATTACTCATACTTTGTCTTATGTGAATTGAGACTATAATGATTACAGAAAAGTTAAAAACTTTAATAATTATTTAATTGGGCATTTAATTGGGCCTCTTCTTCAGATATGCCTTACATGCTACTTGCAAATCTATTTCAATATATTCAGAAACATTTTAAGTGAATCAAATACAAAGTAGATTAAAATAAAAGTGATTGTTGACTACTGGACTTGAGTATTAATGAATCTTAATTGAAGTCATTTACTTTCTTCACATTTTATTCTCCTTAAGTGTGATGGTGGTTTGAAAAGTGATTGTAAAATGCTGTACAAAATTTTGAAGTAACTTTCTCAAGTGTCTCCTACATTATATTTACTCCCCTTTGATGTATATGAGCACATTTTCCTCATTGCCTATGCTGAAAGTTCCATTTGAAATTTAAAGCTATTTTGATGGCCCTCTTAAGATTTATGCCTTTTCTTTTTCTTGTTATGTGAAAGAAAATGCTCTAATGAATTTTCTTTGTCAAAATTTGGAGTAGTTTCCTTTAATAAAATCATTCTTATTAAAAATAATTATTATTTATTATTACTTATTATTTATTGGGTGATTGCTTTGTTTTCTGTATTTTACTAAACCCCTTTACATGGATTATTTCCTTCATTGTTTGCTTCTACAATTTTCTAAGCCATATTCCAAGAACATATTTATGTGAGTGGCAATATAAGGAGGTAATAATGGCCAAATAGTTTGTGGGAATCCACTTAATCAAATGTATGCTAGATTTTTTTCAAATGAATTTATTTGAAGAAGTCTTAAAATAAGACAAATAAGTATTAAAATAGGTGGATAAAATTAAAATTTTAATAATGTGAAAAAAGACATATAGAAAATTTATGGGCAAATAATGAAGTAGGATATAACCCAGGGAATGTAAAGCTATCTTGGGCTACCCAGTGCAGATGAAGAAAAATGGCTGGGTTGTGAAAATATTTTTATCTTTTGTGATGGTTAATTTTGTGTCCACTTAACTGTACTTAGTAAAACATTACTTCTGGGTATGTATATGAGGATGTTTCTATAAGAGATTAGCATTTGAATTGGTAGACTGAATCAAACAAGGGGAGGAAGGGCATTATTTACTAGTACTTTCTGCTTGAGCTGGGACATCTTCTCCTGCTCTGGGACACTGGTGCTCCTGGTTCTTAGGCCTTCTTTAACTTGGACCTGGACTTACATTATTGAGCGCCCATGGTCCTCAGCCCTTTGGACTCAGAATGAATTGTAGCACTGGCTTTCCTGGTTCTCCAGCTTCCAGACAGCGGATCATGGAACTTCAGGACATCCATAATGAACAGCCTGAGTAGAATCTGAAGGTACAATGTTAGTTACATGGGGAAATGACTCAAATGCTCATGGTCCTCATTCTGCTTCTCTTCCCAAGTCTGCACCTATAGTTTCATGGGAAATTCCCTCTGATCACTTGACAGAGGAAGAGGAGGCCCAGTGTACAGATAGTTCTATAGATTATCCAGGCACCACCTAAAAGTGGACAGGTACAGTACTACAGGCCCTCTCTGGGACATCCCAGATGGACAGTGATGAAGGGACTTCCCCTAGTGGACAGAACACCTGGTTGTTCACTTTGCTTGAAAGGTGAAAAGGCAAGTTATGCAAATACATGCTGATTTAGGCTATACCCAATTGTTAGGCTGGTGGTCAAGGACTTGGATGGAACAAGGTTGGAAAATTAATGATAAATAAATTGGGGGAAGAGATATGAAAGTGGATAGAGCTCACTGGATGGATAAAAAAACATGGAAATATTTGTGTCCTATGCCAGTGCTCACCATAGGGTGAGCTCAGTAGAGGTCCTTTGGAGAATGAAAAGCATCACAGAAGACACAAGTCATATTAGGGAAGGTATTGTGTGTGATCAAGGATTCATTACTCCTATTTTTCTACTTTTGGGCTAAATATAGATCATTTATTGAGAGTAAACTAGAAGTGGAAGTGATGAGTGTGAAAGCAAGATATATGTTAGGATATATATTTTTATATTAATATAGATAGATATATCTTTGTCTCTATTTCTCTGGAGAAACATAATGCAAGTGTGTAGTGGGGTCTGAAGGATGATGAAATAACCACTCCATATCTGAAATAAAAAGACAAAGCTGATTTTATAGTTCACTATAATAATGGAGGGCTATGCTGGTCAGGCATAGTCTCTCTGAGCATAGTAGACTATTGATCTTATATAAATATTCAGGGAAGCATGGTGTTTAGGAATTTGCTAACTTTACTTCTAAAGGTATAGCTAAGTAGGCATAATCTATAGAGTTGTGGCTACTAGAATGAAACTGTTGTTGACTAGTTGGCATTCAGAGGAGTATTGTTTAGAGCTAGTTCATTGCTGATTTTCTGACTTTCAGAAGTGAAGAGCTGAAAACAATTGGTTGGAGGTGACTCTCAAAATGTATTTCTGCACTAATCAAAAGGTGGTTCGAAATGAAAATTATTAAAACTTATAGAAAATAAATTTATATTAATTAAAATTCAAATATATAAATCCCTTTTATTTCTATACAAAACAATTATCAAGTTCTAAATTGCACTATTAGCATTCCAGTATTTTAAATAATTTGTATGGAGTACTTGAATTGTGGCATTGGTCATGATCTTTCAGTTCTTGGATGTAATACAGTTTTTAAGAGTCTAAAAAAGCAGCCTAAATTAGTCTTCTTGCCCCTACTTTTTCAAGAATTTGGTTCTTACAGATAATAAGAATAAGAATTTAGAACTTTAAATCCTTCCCATTCTGCTAGTCAATGAATATGTCCTATAGTATGTAATAATACCTAAGTCATTCCTCCACACTGAACTCAATCCAATTCTATTTGATTTCGGAAACGGATTTTGAACATGGGCCTGTTTGACTAATCAGATGATCACTTTCCTATTCTTTTCTATTTAAATGCTGAGTGGCAGAGCTGTATTTAGGAGGGCAATGATTTCATTATACAGACAGAGGGAACTGCTATTCCAGCAAAATAACAAGAGCCAAGTTGGCTAATGGAAAATATTTCCTATTACACTGAAGGAGCCACAAGAGAAATACCAACAAAATGTCACCTCAAACACAATGACTACAGGATTACAGAAATCTAATTAGCCATTTCATTAACCGAGTCCTGTGAACATGGCAAACAATGGGGACTAAGAAGCATCTATTCATTGGAAATACATGGAACTGTCAAGGAGCTTGTTCAATAATGTGTCCTCTGAATATTTTTCAGGTGGTAAAGGTGGGGCTGGGGTGGGGGGTTGAGTGACTTATTAAAAGGGTGCATTTCAGCATGTTTTTAAGAACTGAAGGCACTTTCAGGGAGCTAACTCCACTACTATGGATAGACTGCCAATAAATAATACCTTAGAAATTTCATTTCTTAATCTCCCACAAGCTAATTAGGTACATTTATAGACTTGATGTACCAAAGGTTATATCTGACAAACATCATCAAAAAGATGTTATCTGGCACTATTGCATTTTCATATAGCATTTACAATGTGTATAAATTACCAAAATTAGATTAAAATTCTTTGCTGGCAGATTTCTCTTTTTGTAAGTATACCTATAGGTTTTAGTGTCTGAGACATTTTAGTGTAATAAATGAGTGGATGGAACAATTTTTAAAAGGAACAAAGTAGCCCTAACTGGTTTGGCTCAGTGGATAGAGCATTGGCCTGCGGACTAAAGGGTCCCAGGTTCGATTCCGGTCAAGGGCATGTACCTGGGTTGCGGGCACATCCCCAGTAGGGGGCGTGCAGGAGGCAGCTGATCGATGTCTCTCTCTCATCGATGTTTCTAACTTTCTATCCCTCTCTCTTCCTCTCTGTAAAAAAATCAATAAAATATATTTAAAAAAAAAAAAAAAAGGAACAAAGTATTTGACTCCAAAATGATAAAGGAGCATGAATCCAGGAGACATAGAAAGCATTTGATGGCATTGTTGCAATTTCTGATTTATTAAAATAAATCACTTCATCTTAGTAAAATGTTAAGAGTTACCACTGAGTTTTGATGAGGGTGTCATTGCAGATAAAAAAAAACACTGAAGTGGACAGTAGTCAAGTTTCTATAAACTGTACCTTTTCACTCTGGTGCTGATCCATGTATCCTCAATGGTTACCATGTATTAATTAGTAAAGCACACTACGATCAGGCCAATGGCCACTGCTCTGGCATCCTGGGCGACTGCTGCTTTATGACCTGGCCTCTGCCCTCTTAGGTCACCAGTTTGCATTGGGTCCATGGTGAGAGCATAAGACTTCACCCCGGCTGCCTTCAGGGTGTGGCTCCCCACTCTGCAGTGGAGGGGCGAGTTGTATTGTGGATACAGAGTGAAGCACAGAAAAAAGTGAAGAAACGTTCCTTCTTAAAAAAAAAAAAATACACACACAAATCTGATTTTTAGGTGTAGAGCAATGCCAAGAGCATGAAGGACCGCACAAAAGGCCCACATTCTAACCAATGAAGAAGCACTTGCATCTCTGAACTATCACTTTCCAAAGGAAGAGGCGCTAATTCAACCCCATACATTCAAAACATGGACACTTTGAAGGTTCACCTGCGGAAGAATTAATTCCGTGAGAACACGCATGCGCAGCTGTGACGCTCTCCTGGCAGGCCGGTTCCACCCTCCTTCTCCCTGCGGCCCCTCCGGGGTCAGCGCCTGACGCTCCTTTCCCAGAGTGCTCTGCGCCCGGAAGCAGCAGCTCCAGGGAAGGCACCATTTTGCGTTGGTGGAGCCAGAAAAACAAGATGGCAGTGGCGTTGGTGGCGTAACAAGATGGCATCACCAGGTGAGTAACAAAATGACAGAGCCGCAGAGTAACAGCGACAGCGGGGCCTCGGGGTGGGAGGCGACGGCGGTGGGGGCAGCGGTAACCCTGTCCTAACTCAACGCACCCCTTTTCTAGCCCGCGACGTCACGAAAGCCCAGAAACCAAGTGGCCCAGCCTGGGAACCTCGAGAAGCCCTTAGGAACGGCGGCCCGAAAAGGAGCAGCCTGACGGAGCGGAGGTGATTCGGGTCCCCTTGGGGGTTCTGGGCCCTGTGACACCGAGAGCCACCGTTTCCATTTCCGTTTCCGTTTCCGGCCGCCATCCTCTGCAGAGTTGCTCAGGGCCGGGCCCAGAGGCCTCTGTCCTCCTCTCCGAGGTGTCGGGCTTGGTGCCAGCCCCGCTGGAGACCGTCTCTCAGGATGGCGAGCTGCAGCAGCTCTCAGGCCGAATTCACTGTCCGCGGGAAATACAAGCTGGTGCGGAAGATCGGGTCTGGCTCCTTCGGGGACATTTATCTGGCGATCAACATCACCAATGGCGAGGAGGTGGCCGTGAAGCTGGAATCTCTGAAGGCCAGGCACCCGCAGCTGCTGTATGAGAGCAAGCTCTATAAGATTCTTCAGGGCGGGGTCGGCATCCCCCACATTCGGTGGTACGGGCAGGAGAAGGACCACAATGTGCTCGTCATGGACCTTCTGGGACCCAGCCTGGAAGACCTCTTCAATTTCTGTTCAAGAAGCTTCACCATGAAAACTATACTGATGCTAGCTGACCAGATGATCAGTCGAGTTGAATATGTGCACACAAAGAATTTTATACACAGAGACATTAAACCGGATAACTTCCTAATGGGCATTGGGCGTCACTGTAATAAGTTATTCCTTATTGATTTTGGTTTGGCCAAAAAGTACAGAGACAACAGGACGAGGCAACACATACCATACAGAGAAGATAAAAATCTCACAGGCACTGCCCGGTATGCTAGCATCAATGCACACCTTGGTGTTGAACAGAGTCGCCGAGATGACATGGAATCGTTAGGATATGTTTTGATGTATTTTAATAGAACCAGCCTGCCATGGCAAGGACTGAAGGCTGCCACAAAGGTACAAAAATATGAGAAGATTAGCGAAAAGAAGATGTCCATTCCTGTTGAAGTATTGTGTAAGGGGTTTCCTGCAGAATTTGCCATGTACTTAAACTATTGCCGTGGGCTGCGCTTTGAAGAAGCCCCGAATTACATGTATCTGAGGCAGCTCTTCCGCATTCTTTTCAGGACCCTGAACCACCAGTATGACTACACATTTGACTGGACAACGTTAAAGCAGAAAGCAGCACAATCAGCAGCCTCTTCTAGTGGGCAGGGTCAGCAGGCCCCAACCCCCACAGGTTTCTAAGCATGAATCAAGGAACAGAAGAAGTAGTGCCGAGGATTGGAGCAGCATTTGGTTTCTCCCCCAAATCTAGACATTTTAGTTCATATGTACACTAGCCAGTGGTTGTGGACGACCATTTCTTTGGTGTAAAGAACTTAATTTCAGTATAAACTGGCTCTGGGAAGCATTGTTGTAATTGTAAATATTAACTGAGATAGTGAAACATGGTGTCCAGTTTTCTATTCCATTTTTTCAAGTGGAAAAGTGAACTAAATGGTTGACACACACAAATAGGTGGAGAAATTGTGCATATGCCAATTTTTTGTGAACATCTTTTTTAACTAGACAGCTTTGAGATCTCATTTCAGAAGAATGGGATGAACAGTGTTCACCCACAGTTGTGATGGTTGCATATGCTCACTATTGTGCATTCTTAGGGTTTATCAAGCCCTAGGGTTTGCTACTCGTTCACTTAAAACATTCTTAAAATGGTTGGCTTCTTGTTTGCAAGCCAGATGATATGGTAGCAACCAGAGATTCCAGTGTTTGAGCATATGAAAGACTGCCTGCTTACCTGTGTTAGAAATAACAGCATTTAAAGTGAAACTTAAGAAAAACTTAGTGACTACTAGATTATCCTCAGGACTCTGCATTTAACTTCGTAATGCTCTTGAGATACATATATATATATATATATATATTATATATATTAAAAAGCGTATTTGTCACAGAAATTTAGTTAACATCTTAAAATCGAACATGTATGTATATTGCTTAGGTAAATGTAATCACTGTAAACATATATATGATTTGAGATTTTTTTTGTTTTTTTTGAAATGGGAGCTTTTTTGTTTACAAGTTCACTAAAAACAAAACAAAAGAAGAACACAATGGTAATTTAGGACATTTCATTTTTTCTAAATATATTGAATTTGTTCAAAAACGAATTTTCAACCTAGAGCAGGTACAGCGTAAACAAATAAGCCTAATAATAATATATTGGTTTAGAAGAGCAAGCAATGAGACTAATGAAGTTATGCATTGTACTGCGGGAAAGGAAAACTACATTAAAGAAAATTTGAATAACAGAATTGATTGCATTAAGTTTAAAAGTAAAGAAAATTATTTTGTAAAAGGTTTCTTTGGTCTTTATAGATTTTCAGTAGAAAATACCATTTTAAAGACTGAATTTGAGTTGGTATCTTTTAAAAAGGATTATCTATAGCCACTTCATTGGTTAGGATTAACAACAACCTTCAGTTAAGCACAGTTACTAGTTTGTTTGAACTGAGGTCTCCTGGATATTTTACTGTCATCCATGTTGATCAGTAAGAGATAATGAGCTTATAAATATATTTTTCCCTTAAAATAGATCTAAGACAATATTTTTCCTGAATTCTAATTCCCATGTGATCCTAAGACATTTTAAAATTAAATCCTAGTCTAATATTATTTCCACCAAACAGTAATCTCAGTTTCTTATTCTATAAAATGGGGCTAATAATACCCTTTAAAATGTTGGGGAAATGCTAGAGAGAATAATGAATTTTGACATAATTACTTAAAGGAAAATGATATACTTTTTCTATATTACTCATATAAATAGCTGCAACTCTCTTAACCGAACTCTAATCAACTTAGTTGAAACATAAGAGGAGTTCTTCTAGGAAAAAACCTGACCAATGCTCCAAGCATACTGTACATTTAGGGCAGGTTACATGTTGGCTACCCTTCAGTAAAGTGGTTCTCAAAGTGGGGTCCAGGAAGCTTTGGTTTAGTATCCTTAACATACCTTTTGGGTATCTGTGAGGTCAAACTATTTTTATAATAATTTTTAGACATTGTTGTCCTTTTTGCACATTGTTGATATTTATACTGATGCTATAAAAGTGGTGAAATTGTTAGTGCCATAAAGGGAGTGACACTAGACTGTATTAAGTAATTATTGTATTCTTCACTACTACACACAAGCAAAAACAATGCCATTTATACACAAAAATGTCCATATGAAATTTATTAAATATCAACCCTTTAGAATACTTTTATTTAGTATTCTGTGTTGCAAAACGGGAAGTATTTTTGCTGCAAATCATAGTAAATAGTTATATCTAGGCTTGTATGGTTGACTGAATTTTGCTCAATCTGCTGCGTTTTGCAGGCAATAACGTTTTTACTTGAAAGAGTGTCTAACAGAAGAACTATGAGTGTTAAGATAGGAGGTCTGTGTGGACTTTCCCCAAAAAAAGAAACAACATAAGCTTTTCACTGTAACAAAAAATAGTAGGCAATTTGTGACCTATGACTTAATTTAGTATTTCAAGTGAGAATTAGAATTTTAGAAGACCTGTATCTGCCATGTAAGAATGACAACTTCTTAGTACTTAAAAATTGTCTGATAGTATATGTGGGTTTTTTAAAGCGAATCAATTTTTGATGTAATGAATTTATCCATATTTGAAAGTTCTGTATAAATAACCTTTCCCCCACCCACCCACCCCCAGGCCACCAGATAAAGCAACATGTTTTTAATCACTATGGATAATGTGGAAGAGGAATATTGTCAAATGGGTAGTTATCTCCTGGGTATTCCTGAGACCACTAGAGAGTTCCATGAAATTAATAGCTTTTGATCAATAATGGACTCCCAAGTAGTAGAGAATTTTTCTGCCTGTTTGCCTTGAGTTGGGACATGGGTCTCTTCCATGGGTCTCTTGGCTTTTGGGCTCCCCAGGAAATACACCATCACCTTTCCTGGCTGTCCAGCTTGCAGGTTGAAAATCATGGGACTTCTCAGTCTCCATAATCACTTGAGATAATTCCTTACCTCTCTCTCTATTTATATACTAGAGGCCCGCTGCACGAAATTCATGCATGGGGGCGGGGGGATGGAATCCCTCAGCCTGGCCCGCACCCTCTCACAATCCGGGACCACTTGTCCCTAACCAATTGCCTGCCTGCCTGCTTGCCCCTAACTGCTCACCTGCCTGCTTGCTCACCCCTAATTGCTCGCCTGCCTGCCTGCTCAGTGTGCGTCATAGCAATTGGTCATTCTGGTCGTTCTGGTCGTTCCAGTCATTTGGGTTGTTCCAATTGTTCCACTGTAACTGTCTCTTAGGCTTTTATAAATAGAGACTGTTTCTTGGGGAACCCTGACTAATACTGTGGCCATGTCAAAATTTATTTCTTTCAATTATGTTTCAGAATCTCCAAAATACACTAACTTAGTTATAAAACTCTTATGGTGCTTTACTAAATATATTTTCTTCATATATATTTTCTACAGAAATTTACATATTCTCTAGATATATGCTTGTGTGTGTGTATATATACATATTATATACATGTACAGACAGTCCTCGGGTTACATTAGACTCGACTTACGTCGTTTTATGGTTACGTCGCCATCTCCCATTTACAGTATTTATATAAAAAAAAGTTCCGTAATTTCAAAGTATGTACATATGTGCTTTATGTTTTTTATTATTTATTTCCACAAGTAAAGGTCAGGAATTGTTATCTTTTATTTATTTTTTTTTACTGTTTCACTTCATTACTGCTGTGTATGTGCTCCATGTGAGTGATGTAGGTGCTTATTGTAGGTTGGTTCTGACTTACGGCAAAAATGATGTTACGTCGCGCCATAGGAACAGATCCTTTACGTAACCAGAGGACTGCCTGTATACATATATATGGAGGTGTTAATGTATGTATTTGTAAAAGTGTAAAAGAACCTGGCATAAAGTAGGTAGTAATAAATAAATTTGAGTATTGTTAAGTAAATCACACACATACATTTTTTCCTGTACTAAAATTGTCCTTGATTATATCTTTTATTTACATAAAAAAAAGAATATTTGGCTTATTTTGGAAGTGATGTCAGCCAGTTCCCAGAGAATAGCTGGAAGGGCTCAACTTCATTTTAGAGATAAGGAAAAATATGATGCTGAGGTAACTTGCCCAAGGTCAAAAGCCTACCGCGGGGTAGAGTTGAGATTAGTATCCAGGTGTATTCCCTTTGATTACACTATGCTGCCTCTCAATTTAACAAGTTCAAGATCTCTGAGGGTTTTTATTTGCTTGTTTGTTTTGTTTCTATTTCAGTCACTATCATAGGATTTGGGGCAATGGCAACAGCTGCTACAGTGATGCTCCTTGCTTGCCAGTTCTCTGGGATGGCTGGCCATGTAAATGATGGTTGATTATCCTGTTGGCACAATTGTGTGCTTCTAAGATCTCTGCCATATGGTTGTGTTTTCCCATTAGAAAATCCAACTAGTTTGTAAACTTTTTTCCTCAAGAGCAGAGACCATGTCTCATACTTCTTTGAAAATTTTATTTTGTGCTAAATATAGCACACACAAGAACAAGAGCTTAACAAACATAATGGGGATTCAGGCCCCACCTCTTGTCCTCTTGTCTAGCAAGTGCATGTGGTTCCTCTATTAGCTTTTTATTGCTGCTGTGCTACAAACTTTGTATAATGCAAATTATTATCTTACAGGTCTGGAGGTCAGGAGTCTGAAATGGACCTTGCTAGGCTAAAATGAAGGGGTCAGCAGGACTGCATTCCTTTCTAGTAGCTCTAAGGGACAATCCAGGCTTTGCCTTTACCAACTTGGAATGGTTGTGCAATTCCTTGACGCTTCCATCTTCAAAGCTAGCGATGGTAGATTGTGTCTTTCTCACTTCATATTACTCTGACACTGTTTCTGTCCTCCGCCTCCTGCTCTCTCTCAGGCTGTTCTGTCTCTATCACTTATAAAGGACACAGGTTATCACACTGGGCCTGCCTGGATAACCCAGGATTTTAAGGGGAGCTAATTAGAAATCTTAAATCCATCTGTTACCTTAATTCATCCTTGCCATGACCATAATATATTTACAATTTCTGGGGATTATTGTACGGACATTATTAGGGGTGTGCTGTACCTACCATAGTTCCTTTTTATCATTTGGTGATTAGTTATTTACATAGTTCCATTATCCAATTATGGAATTTTTTTTAATCCTCACCTGAGGGTATTTTCTCATTGATTTTTAGAGAGAGTGGAAGAGAGAGGGAAAGACAGAAACATGGATGTGAGAGAAAAACATTGATTGGTTGCCTCCTGCAGAACGCTGACCAGGCCCCTGGCTGGGGAGGAGCCTGTAACCAAGGTACCTGTCCTTGGCCAGAATCGAACCTGGGACCCTCTGGTCTACAAGCTGATACTCTATCCACAGAGCCAAACCAGCTAGGGCTAATTGTGGAATCTTTTTATCATAATGTTCTGTCCTGCCCATTATTATAAACATCAATAATAACATGGTTTCTACAGCATAGAATAGGTTAATACATATTTGATGAAAAAGTGAAAGCATTAAAAAAATATGCCAGTTAAAAATGTATTACCTAGAAACACTATTATGTGAACACTAGAGGCCTGATGCACAAAGATTCGTGCAAGAATGGGCCTTCCTTCCCCTGGCTGCCAGCATCACCTTCGCTCTGGCCCAGAGCCGCCTTTCTGCCTTCACCCATCCTGGAGCTGCCTTTCCGCCTTCCCACACTGCCCAGAGACCCGGAGCTGCTGGGACAGTGTGGAAAGCCTGCGTCCCATCCCCGGCCGCTTGGTGCCTGAGTATGCAAATTAACCTTCCATCTTTGTTGGGCTAATTTGCATACTCACTCCTGATTGGCTGGTGGGCATCACGAAGGTACGGTCAATTTGTTTTTCTCTTTTATTAGTGTAGATTGCATTTTCATTCTACATATATTTTGTGTCCTTACTATACACTAAGAGCTAGTCCAGGCACAATTTAGATTCTAGTGGTTGGTAAAAAATCAACAAATAACAGAATAAATAGAATATGTATGATATGTAAGAAGGTGGTGGATGTTGTAAAACTAGAATAGGGGAAAAATGAGCATATATGGCCACACAAAAACTTGTACAGGAATAATTATAGCATCATTATTCATAGTAGCCAATAAGTAGAAACAACCCAAACATCCATCACCTGGTAAATGGATAAACAATTGGTAGTATATCCATACAATGGAATACTATTCAGCAATAAAAAGGAAATAGGGTGGGAGTGGCCAGGGAGAGATCAATGGAGGGAAAAGAGACATATGTAATATTTTAAACAATAAATAATTTTTAAAAGAAATAAATTCAGATATATGCTAAAAGGCTGATAAAACACTAAAACATCATGCTCAGTAAAAGAACCCACACACAAAATAACATATATTTTAAGATTTCATTTATATGAAATGTCCAAAAAGACCAAGTTATACAGACAGAAAGAGGTTAGCAGTTTCCTGGAGCTGGGTCTGGTAATAAGAAATGACTATACATGGACATGAAGTTTCTTTTTTGGGGTTATAAAAACACCTTACAACTACATGGTGGTTATGGTTGCACAAATCTAAATATGCTAAAATCATCAAATTGTAAACTTAAAACATGAATTTTACATCTTTTAATTATATCTCAGTAAACCTATTAACGAAAAAGATAAAGAAAAGGGAATGTAAATTAATGATAATCTGGAGGGTTGGCTGAGTGCAGGTGTAATTTCATTGAGATATTTGGGTTGGATCTCATTAAGAAGGAGATATTTGATCAAAGACTTTATGGAAGTGATAAGATTGTAGATATCTGGGGACATGGCTTCCAGCCTGAAACAAAAACGTGAAATATTGCTGAGGCATGTGGGTATGTGGGGTGTTGCACAGGTAGTGAGGAAGGATGAGTTGAGTAGGTAAAAATAAGAGAGGTAAAGGGTGATGCACAAAATGAGTGGCCACTAAGAATTTGACTTCACCTTGCCTGAAATGAGAGAAAATGGAAGATTTTGAGCATAGGAATAAGATGTTTTCACTTAATATTTTAAAGTGACCTTTATGGATACTCTATAGCTAATTATTGCAGGAAGGCAAATTTGGACACAGGAGATGCTGCAAGGTCCAGATTGGGGCTCCTGCAGTAATCCTTTTGATAGAAGCTAATGGCTGGAACCTGAGAGTTTGGAGTGCTCATGGTCAGATGTGGTCTGAATCGTGTGTGTGTGTGTGTGTGTGTGTGTATTGTAATGCTAAGAAAGAAATTTCCTTATCTTTGTAAAAGTAATGACATCACATTTCTTTCATCTAAGAAGTTAGATGTGATTTTGCCAATCTGCTCTAGACCTTCAGATATGCAGTTGTTTATCATTAGACAATTTCCTTACCTTGACTTATTCTTGATTCTATAAAGCAGTAATAGTGCACATTTATGGAGGCATTGTAGCAATGAAGAAATAAAATATATCTGAAAACATAAAATTTTATCAACCTTAGTAAAATATGATTGATTTTAGCCAGTAGATCAAACAAACAATCGAATTCTCATGACATCTGCAGAAAAAAAATTAAAAAAGACTTTCAGGTCTTAAATAATAAATACCTTAACTCTAGTGTGAGAAAAATAAAAGTATTTGGCTTTTCCATAAAAGTACTATTCAAATTTGCATCATAATTATTTAAAAATTTTAAAATGACATTTATTTCATCTATTTTATGGAGAAAATCTGTAGAAGGTTTACTAGGCTTATATTTGGGCAAAATTCTAATTGCTTGTTAAGAGTCTTTGAAAAATAAAATTATTTTTTAAAAATTCAATATAAATATTGTTTTTGATAAACAATGCATTCTGGAGGGTACATTAAAAAGATCCTCTATGAATTACTTTGCTGATATTCTGAGAAAAGGAGGACTCTTTTCCCCATATGTGTGAAATTTACACGAGCATGTGTATGTACATACATATGAATATCTCAAAGTGGAATTATTCAGTCCTTTAAGTTATTGTGTACAAGATACTAATACTCCATTTTATATATAAAATTACAAAAATAAAAAGAGGGAAAAAGAGCTAGGGAGATATTAATATTAAGTAACCTATCATTAATATTACCTTCAGTCACTTTATTTCAACCATATAATAATTTTATGATCTATAGGTAGTCCTTAATAAATATTTGTTCAAATAAAAGATTGAGGATAATTAAAATGTTAAGTACAATTAAATATGAAGCTATATTTGAATATTTGCGTTCCACATAAGAGACGAATCCTGAATAACAAGCATATCATAATCTCTCAAAAATTAAAAACATAGAAACAAACAAAAAACTTCTGTTCAAAAAGAATTTCATTATCGTGATCATGTTTGTAAATGTATTTTCAGGTCCTACAGTATTATTTTAAGTATTGCCATTTTGTGATAACATTTTTAATTTAGAGGTAAATCTAATCTAAAAGGCTATCAGGATACATGACAGTTTACACTCAGGATGCGAATAGTAGAAAGAGCTGAGGTTCATTTACTAATTACAATGGAGCCTTATAGCACAGTATTTGGATTTAATAGCAGAGTTACCTCACAAGTGACAGCTTTTGAGATGAATCTGTTTATAATGAATATTAATTTGTTAAATTGCTTCATAAAATGGTCAAGAAATATTATTTCATTAAGAAAAAGTGTTTCCTGATCTCTTCTTCTTCTTATAATGTGATTAGACATGCAACATTGACTAACAGTATATTAGAAAATGTGTGAATATAAACATGTAAATCTGTTAAGAAAGAAAAATTCATTGTTCTTTCCAAGATAGAGGAACCTTAGTTATGGGAACAGTGGTTTCAGTTTTCTAAGTTTCTAATTTATAGTTGGACAAAATTATGAAAAAGTTTGATGGCAATATTCTGCAAAATAAGTCATAAAACAAATGTAACCAGAGGCAAAAGACAGTTTAACAGTCTGATGTCACATGCACGGGCACACACACACACACACACACACACACACAGGGATCCAGAATACCCTCATAAAAAGCCTATTCATATGGAAGTGTTTCAGATAAGGCACTAAGGCATGCTTATGTCTGGCCTCCCTTTTGCTCTCTTCCTATATTAATGTTAATAAACTAGCTAATTTTGATGATAGCAATATTAGTATAAAATACCTAAGAAAGCATGAGTTCAAGAGTCAAGTATAATTCATGGAGATGAAAACTATTAACAAGAAAAACTGATTGCAGTGATTTCTACTTTCTGGGGGTTTATGTTTTGTTTGTTTATTTTTTTTGTTTCTCTTCTGTTTTTGTTTTGTTTTTTGGAATAGAAAGAGGAGATGAAGAAAGGAAGTTGCTATGTTTTTTAGTATATATTCTCTTAAAGTAAAACAAATCTAGTGTTTTTAGTTTGAATAATTTATAGTGGAAAAATAAATGTCTATTCTGTCCCCTTCTTCTTACAGAAGCTGAAGGCAAAAGGCTGGAATTTTAAAGCCTATGTTATACTAGAGACCCAGTGCATGAAATTCGTGCACAGAGGGGGTTTCCTAAGCCTGGCCTGAACCGTCTCCAATCTGGGACTCCTCAGGGCATGTCCGACTGGGATCAGGCCTGAACTGGCAGTCAGACATCCCTCTCACAATCTGGGACGACTGGTTCCTAACCACTCGCCTGCCTGTTTGTCTGCCTGATTTCACCTAACCCCTCTGCCTGCCGGCCTGATCACCCCTACCTTGCCCCCCCGCCTTCTTGATCACCCCTAACCTCTCTGCCTGCCTGCCTGATTGCCCCTAACTGCCTCTGCCTGCCTGATCGCCCCTAACTGCCCTCCCCTGCTAGCCTGATCTTGCCACCAACTGCCCTCCTCTGCCAGCCTGATTTCGCCCCCAATTGCCCTCCCCTGCCGGCCTGGTCACCCTGAACTGCCCTTTCCTGCTGACCTGATATTGCCCTCAAATGCCCTTCCCTGCCAGCCTGATTGCCCCTAACTGCCTCTGCCTTGGCCCCCACCACCATGGCTTTGTCTGGAAGGAAGTTGGATGTGTGGAAGATGGCCGGTCGACCTTGTATAATTAGCATATTACCCTTTTATTAGTATAGATAATGAGACCCAGAGTAGGAGGTTCTTGTTGAGTGGGTCATATTAATGAGTCTTTTGGTGATGAGAAGTAGGCTCAGTGGTAAATGGGGGGAAGAAGCAGAAAAAAAAAGATTTTTTTTTTCATTTTATGCTCAAATCTTTTGAGAGTTTATGTAGGCATTCTTTTGTGTCCTATCTAAACATGCTTTTGTAATAACAGGGCTTGTGCTGAAACTGTGCTATGAAGAGAACATAATAAAAACATTTTATAAACTATGTTCTTTGAGTTAATATACAACCTCTTAAATAGACATATTTACTATAAAATACCTTAGATTAGAGTATTCAATACATGACCAAACTTTGTGATTCTTTAATTGGGGAGTACAGAATGCAGTCTTTTCTGAAAGTATTTGACCACGATGCTATTTTCTTTATAAAAAATCTAGCAGAATGTTACTCCCTGGATCTTTGAAACATCAATGATGAGAGAGTATCATTGATGGGTTGCCTCCTGCACACCCGACACCCGGGATTGAGCTTGCAACCCAGGCATATGCCCTGACTGGGAATTGAACCATGACCTCCTGGTTCATAGGTCAACATTTAACCACTGAGCCATGCCAGCTGGGTGAGAAACATTCTTTTAAAAAGAGATTGCTATTGCTATCTCAGGTGTGATGTGTGATTGGAACTTACATTTGAAGGACTTGTAAGATTTATATAATATTTTAAGTCTGAACTAACAACCCAGTCAGAAGCTATATTTATGCAGCCTGCCATCATTAAGACAATTATTTTATTTACCCTTTCACACAGTGAAATCACCACTAGCTTCAAAAAGTATTTACCTATAATAGTGGTATTTACTTTATTTAACAGATAACAGCCACGTTTTCTTAAATCTTGGTTTAAAAGCCTGTTGTCACATCAAAGTCTATCTTTTCAATAGCCAAATGTAGTTGTCTTTCTATATGCAGACCTGGCCTCTGGTATTTTCATTTTATTATTCACATCAGATACACAAAAATGCCATTAGTTTATAATTTCTGCCTAAAATTTCTCTGGCTTATTGAGTGATTGAGATAAATGAGTTTAATTCTCTTTCTGGGCAGTGTTGGTAGACATTTATAATATGCTCTTCCTCTCAGACACAATTCATTGAAGAGGAATACCCAAGTCGGAACAACAATAAAATGTTTTTCTAACTCTTTCTTTGGTTTATGCTGTACGCCAATGTAATATTCCTAGTTTTGACTTTGGGAATTGAAGGTGTTTGATATAAAATATTTTCTCGTTCCCTTTTTTTGACTTGACTAAAGCAACATTTAATGGCTTTCTTGAAAGCAAGTGCAATATCAAAGCCCATGTACATTTTCCAAATTCATTTTTATTCTGATATTGCTTGGCATTTTCTAGATGGCCTTCATCCTTACCCAAATTGTGTGTTTTGTACTCTTTGCCATGTCAAAAAAATTGTAGAAAGGGAAAGTTTCTAAGCTTCCACAGGAAGCTACTGTCTGGCTCATATTAGATTACATTGTTTTGACTTCTTGCCACCAACACTAGTCCCTTCTGTATTTTACATGATATTCCTGGAGCGACAGGAATTATACATATCCTTCTAACAACTATAAAACTATCAACAGATATGAGGCAATTGTTTTCAGAAATGGGACCAATGTTACCAATGAAAAAAGATACTTGAGCAAAAGGAACTCCACACTGACACTGGATTTCTGCCTGATGGAAATTTCTCAATGACAACATAAGGAAGGAGAGTCCTAGGAGAGAGAGTGGTCTTGTGAAACTAAACAGTCATACTGGAGTCTGAGCTGCTGCAGTGAATATTTATCAGGTAGTTTACCAGCGAGGAATGTGAGCTGTTGGATCAGGGGAGGACCAGAGATCTGGGTTGGGGTTTACCTGCAAGAACTTGTCCAAGAATGTAGCCACACATGAACAGAGAAAGACTGCAAGACAATGTAGGGAGCAGGTGTTGTGAGGCTAACAGCTCAAGAGAAATATCAAGGCTCACTAAGGCTTAGGAGCTTTGGCAATCTACCCTAAAAAGACTGTAAAGATCTCACTGTGGTCCGTTAGTATTCAACTGACAATCCAGAAAAAACATAACTTCAAAGTAAATAAAGATTATACCCTAGAGTGAGTTCAATATCAGAATAAATTTTACTTAACACAGTGTGAAGCCAAGTTTGACAAGATCTAGAAAATTTGCCTCTAGTAACTTATATGTCTGCCAGACTAAAACTCAACCCTCCTTAAAAGAAGATAACGCAGTTTAAGCTCCTTATATCTTGTCTTCTACAATATCCAGCATTTACTAACACCACAAAACTAAACAAAACATTAGATTTGCACTAAAAATCAAAGGGGAGAAGTATTCAATGGAAACTGAATGTAACATGTCACAGCTTGCAATCAGTAGACAAGTACTTAGCTATTATAAATATGTTCAAGGATATAAAGAATCAGAATGTGATTATTATAAAAATATATCAAATTAAATGTAGAGAATAAAAATTATAATAGCTAAAATGAAAAATTTTACCAAATAATATTAAGATCAAGTAGATGAGAAAGTATCAGTGAAAAATAACAAGAAAAGTTATTCTACCTGAAAAGTATAGAGAAAAGGATTAAAAATAATTAAATACAGTGTCAGTGTCTTGGGGAAATAATAGTCTAACTTAAGTATAAATAGCAGCCCAGCTGGCATAACTCAGTGGTTGAGCATCGACCTATGAATGGGGGTTCATGGTTCGATTCCCGGTCAAGGCATATGCCTGGTTTGTGGGCTTGATCTTCAGTGTGGGGCATGCAGGAGGCAGCCCATCAATAATTCTTGCTCATCATTGATGTTTCTGTCTCTCTCCCCTCTCTGAAATAAATAAAAGTATGTTTTTAAAAAAAGTATAATTAGAGACTGACAGAGGGAGGAAAATAGAGTTGTGAACTGGCAGTCGGACATCCCCCGAGGGGTCCCAGATTGGAGAGGGTGCAGGCTGGGCTGAGGGACACCCTCCCCCCCCCACCCCCCCGCCATGCACAAATTTTGTGCACTGGGCCTCTAGTTTTGTATAATAATTTATAATGTATAGATGACACTGTGCATATACCAAGACCCACAAATTGACAGAACAAAGAACGAACATTAAAGTATGCAAATTTAAAAAATGATGTTGGAAGCTGGGGAAATTTGGGATAGATCATAGACTTTCACAAAAAAAAAAAATCTGTATATACATATTAGGAATATGTGACACAGTCTCACTGAAGGGGTTTTGGGGGGGAAGTTGCTGACCTAAGTAACATTGGAAATGAGGTGAAAGGCAGAAAGGACTGTATATTTTTACTATTCTTTAGTTGAAGTTGTTACCCATAGAGTTACAGGTTATCAAAAAAACTGTCAAAGTCATACAAAACAAAGTCTGAGAAACCATCCCAGCTAAGAGAAGCTAAAGGAGACATGACAAATAAACACAATATAGTATTCTAGAATGGATCTTATAGTAGAATAAAGGACATTGGGTTAAAAACTAAGGGACTAGCAATACATATGCATGGACTTTAGTTAATAACTAGAGGCCCAGTGCACAAAATCATGCATTGGGGATGGGGGGAGTTCCTCAGCCCAGCCTGCACCCTCTCACAGTTCAGGAGCCCTCAGGGGATGTCCGACTGATGTCCTTAGCGCTGCCACAGAGGTGGGCTCCTGCCACCACCACTGCACTCACCAGCCATGAGGCTGGCTTCTGGCTGAGCGACACTCCCCTGTGGGAGCACACTGACCACCAGAGGGCAGCGCCTGCATTGAGTGTCTGCCCCCTGGTGGTCAGTGCATGTCATAGTGTCCAGTCATTTCCCCATTTGGTTGATTTGCATATTAGCCTTTTATTATATAGGATAGTGGATCAATATTGGCTAATGAGCTGTGAAAAATGTACCACAGTAATGTAAGATGTTAGTAAAGAAAACTGGGTGTGGGGTGTGCAGAAACCCTCTCCATCCTATCTTTGCAATTTTTCTGTAAATTTACAAGGATTATAAAGTAACAATTTTGTTTTGAAAAAAAGTATTCAGGCCCTGACCGGTTTGGCTCAGTGGATAGAGCAACGGCCTGTGGACTGAAGGGTCCCAGGTTCAATTCCGGTTAAGGGCATGTACCTTGGTTGCAGGCACATCCCCAGTGTTCCGGAGGCAGCTGATCTCTCTCATCGATGTTTCTAACTCTCTATTCCTCTCCCTTCCTCTCTGTAAAAAATTAATAAAATATATTTTTTAAAAAAGTATTCAGGAAAATATATAATATGCTCTGGTTTATTTTAAAAACAGATTATTGAATAAAATCAATCCTTAATTTTTCTGTTGAACAGCTCTACATGTGTGTATTTCTGTGCGCATGGACTTGTGTGCCTGTGTATGTGGAAGAAACTATTATGAAAGGATAAACAAAAACCATACAATATAGTTATTTTTATAGAAGATTGGGAATTAAGGAAGATTTGATTAAAATAAAATCTTAATGCTATCCATAATACTCCCAAATTTACAGGAGAATAATGCAATGGATTACTTAAGTGATTTTGAAAATAAAAGCGGGGGGGGGGTCATTGTATTTAGAACCAAAGTATGTGGGCTTAAACCTCTACATCATTCTTTATTAGATGCGTGGTTCTGACCAAGTCTCACATATTTTTTATCCTGTGGATAATGTAAACAATCAAATTTCCATCAATATTGCAGCACTTTACCTTACATCTCTCCCCTCTTCCCGACAAGTCCCCGCATCCAGATTTTCTCAGATCTCACTGCTTTCACACATTACTGTCTGATTGAGGCATCTGTAGCAGAGCAAGTTCAGCGTGCCAAAGACCACTGGCTGGGTGGTAGGTGGAGTTGTTGAGGGTAGAGATTGATGGAAAATGTCAAGATCAACTTAGGACACGAGATAATATTTCTTAAAATTAATGCTATTGTCAAGTGCATATTTTGAGCATTTAACCTATAAGACAAAATCTCAGCACATTACAAAGATAAATAAAACAGCCATTATATAAGTATTTTCTTTACTTATACACAACTGTCCAGAGTATATTGTAATTCAACATTATATACAAAAGTGCCTGTTTTGTGTATTTTTTCATATATAAATTATCCCTCTATAAATGATATGTATCTAGTCACACATATGTGAGGATATATATATAGTATAAAACACACATATATAAACAGACCAAAGCATGAATCTCAGCAACTGTTGCATCTGCAACTTTTGTGAAGTTACCACATATTTTCTTTTTAATTTCCCGAAAATTCTAAAACAGTGCTGCTTCCAGTAGATGAATGGGCTACAGAAACTCAATACCATCTCACAGGATTCTGAAAAATGGCTCAAAAGCCTTGTATGTGATTTATTTTACATGGAAATCATCAGAGGAATGGATCATGTTTATAAAACTTAAGCTTATGCATTCTCATTCCAATAAATACATAGCATAGAGACAGTGCCACAGGAAAAGGCAGTGCCCCCGAACAATTCTGCAGTCATTCCTCAAATCACATAACTCATTAGTTTCAAATTGATGCTGAAAACTCAGATTTATGGACTCCACATTGAATGTTTTGCCAAGCATGATGCAGTGTGGACTATGATGACGTCTCTCCTGGAAAGGGGAGCCCTGTTAAGATTTGTATGGATCGCAGGGCACGCCCCTTTCTGCAGGCAACTGGGAGCCCTTGCTGTCCATGGTTTCTGGCTGGCGATGTTCCCTCAACATGCTTAGCAAGCAGTACTTGATGTTCTGATTATCTCCAGCTTTCTGAAGCGCAAATCAACAACCTAATTTTGAAATTTCCAAGTCATCTAATATTATAATATCAGAAAGAAATGTAGACCAGCATTGATTTCATAATAGACCAAGCATGAGACATATGAGTGATAAATAAACTAAAAGAACCAATTAATCTAATTAGGAGGCAAAATGAAAATTCTGTTGGCAGGTAGCTGTAGTCAGACAAAAAGAGACTCTTTAGTTAATTCTTACATCACCAGTAATAAATGTGTTAGCAGACTCTACAGTGTCTGTGTTTAGCATTTGAACCTCTCTATTCAGCATGCATTGGCATTCCTGACTGCTTGAAACTAACAGTCACACAACACACATGATTTTAGGACACAGGACACAACCCTTGCTGACAGTGCTGTGCAGGATATCCAGGTGAGCCCTACCGGTTTGGCTCAGTGGATAGAGCGTCGTCGGCCTGCAGACTCAAGGGTCCCAGGTTCGATTCCGGTCAAGGGCATGTACCTTAGTTGCGGGCACATCCCCAATAGGGGGTGTGCAGGAGGCAGCTGATTGATGTTTCTCCCTCATTGATGTTTCTAACTCTCTATCCCTCTCCCTTTCTCTCTGTAAAAAATCAATAAAATATATTAAAAAAAAAAAAGCTATCCAGGTGAACCCAACAGGGCCTTATTTAAATCCAAAGCCAGCAACCGAATCCTTTACTTATCACTTTATAGAATCACTGCATATCCCTTCTTTCTCCAAACATCTCTCAAGGTGTGGGCATTCCTTAAGACCACATTAAATGCTTTGTGTCTTTTCTCCCGAATTCCCTTAAACCAGAGGGAAATCAGAGTCTAAGTTAAAACTCTGACGTCCACTGAAGATTTTCAGATAGCGCGGTCTCAGCTCACTGGCTCCTGAACGGGGAGCTCCTTTTTTATTTTTCAGAAACAAGCATTATGTTACAGTCCTGTTTAGCCCAGCTAGGGAAGCCTAATGTAGCTTGAAATAAATTTTGTTACAAAGTAGTGATTCTGCGTGGGAACGCCTGGTCTTGCCTTCCGGGGGTGTTTACAGTCCCACGCCATGCTGGGAGAGGGAATTTGAAACAAAGGCGTGCGTTATGAAGGACCAGAAGTGCGCTTCAGCCAAAATCACAAGGTCTGGTCTAATTTCTTTGTGTTTCTGTTCAGGGCTCTCCCTTCCTCCTGTTATTGCTAATTGGAGCTTCTTTGGTTTCCATAGTGATGCCTTCAGGTAATTTCTCTTCTACTTCGTGTTTGTTTTAGGATTGTTGATTTGTGGTCTTATTCTGCATCATAAACTCATTTTATGCTTACCAGCACTAAAAGGTATCAGGAAATCTATTTGGAGAATCAGTTTGTCAGTCTTCTCTATTTCTCAAATAGGGTAAGGCTTGAGATTCTCAAATGTAGCAATTCTCCTAAAAGAATCAGAACAAATCCTAAGAGAGACAGTCCCAGATGCTTTGCAAATAAAAATAAGTAAAAAGAAAGGCATTTAACCAGACACCTTAAATCACTTCTAAGTAGTAAAAAAATATATCTATATATCTATATATGATTAGCTAAACTTTTAGTGATTATTGAGAAGCTCTTTATATAATTAAAAATACTAATTTTCTTTCTTTTAAAAAAGAGAGTCAACAAAGTTTAGAGAAAAAAAATCACCACAGAGACTCTTGTGGGAGGCACTACGGGAACAACATGGAATGGAATGTGATGGAGCTTCGCAGCCTGGCCTCTAGCCCTGAGATTTCATCAGAAGCTCTGGCTCTGGGCAAATCAGTCCATCTTTCTGATTACGTACTTTTTCAGCATCATTTCAAAGAGTGTCCTAAAGGCATTACACACATTCCGTTGGTACTATTATTTTCTCTATTTTTAAACGGGGTAAGTGAGGCACAGAAAGTCTAAATAACTAACCAGCATCACACAATTAATAGGAAGTGTAATCCCATGACCGCTTTCGAACAAGTGTCATACGGGGGTACGCTACTAAGACAGTGTGTGTCATTCGAACTGAGAAGCCTACGTGTGTAGAAAAGGACAGTGAAGTTAAATAGCTCACCAGGGCCACGCAGCTAGTTAGTGGCATCTTCTAGATCTATATCTTATTTTCTTTTCTCAAACACACAATGATATTATAAGAACGTTTCTATTTTTAATACTCAGCTATGTTCTGTTCTTTAAGATTTTTTTTTTAAAAAAACAAACACAATAAATTCTTTCAAAGAAAAGAAAATACCAGCATTGCAAATGCACACTTGAGATTTCCTTAAACTGGAAAACATTAAAGTGGAAATTTAAGTTTAATCTTAATCTCAGTGTTTAATTTTGTTAATCAATGATGGTTCATTTAGAATGAAGAATGTATATCAACTCTCTTCATGTAAGAGGGACTGTGAATTACTAAGTGGTGATTTACATATTTAAAAATGCATCACACACACCTTGTGCGCCCTGCACCCCCATAAGTTCCACAGCACGTGTTTTTTTTTACTCTGGCCATTTTTGTTGCAACCAGCTTCATTCAGCTGTGACCCCGTTTGCCTCAGCTGGACCTCCATTTTCTGCCTCAGCTTGTTCCTGAGGCTTCTGGCATCTTCCGGAGAGGGCGACACCCATGCCTCTGTAATTTGGAAACTCTATACTTGGCCAATGGGGGATAAGGTTCATCTGTGCTGGAATTACTTCCCCAGATAAAAGACGTGCAGAAACCCAAGCAAAGACATGAGCTTAAAAGGTCCACATGCTGAAGTATTGTGCATTTGCTCTTAATTCTACTGTGTCAGGAGGGTACATGCTATATTTTTGAAATTTGTACAGATGCTCTTATCTTTGAATGGGTTTAATTTGAAGTTCTTTTCAAATAACCAAGTGAAAGGTATTGTAGGGTGGGAAAAAGTAGGTTTATAGTTGTTCCTGTGGGAAATAATAAATTAATTAATAAATAATATGCAAAAAATAAACTGTGTTTTGCATACTCACAACTGTAAATCTACTTTTGCCCCACCGTGTATTTACAAAACTCATAATTAATGCCGTGTTTCGGACTAATCCTATCTAATAAAAGAGTAATATGCAAATTGACCATTACTCCAACACACAAGATGGCTGCCCCCATGTGGTCAAAAATGGCTCTCTGCATGTGGACACAAGATGGTCGCCACAAGATGGCCAGCAGGGGAGGGAAGTTGGGAGGGACCAGGACTGCAAGGGAGGGCAGTTGGGGGCAATCAAGCCTGCAGGGAAGGGAAGTTGAGGGGGACCCAGGCCTGCAGGGGAGAGCAGTTGGGGGTAACCAGGCCTGCAGGGGAGGGCATTTAGGGGTGACCAGGCCTTCAGGGAAGGGCAGTTAGGGGCAAATAGGCTGGCAGGGGAGCAGTTAGGCATCAATCAGGTTGTCAAGGGAGTGGTTAGGGGTTGATCAGGCTGGCAGGCAGAAGCGGTTAGGGGCAATCAGGAAGGCAAGCAGGCGAGCAGTTGGGAGCCAGCAGTCCTGGATTGTGAGAAGGATCTCCGACTGCCCATTTAGGCCCGATCCTACTGGGATCGGGCCTAAACAGGCAGTCGGACATCCCTTGAGGGGTCCCAGATTGGAGAGGGTGCAGGATGGGCTGAGTGACACACACCCCCATGCACAAATTTCATGCACCAGGCCTCTAGTATATATATATTTCAAAATATAATTAATTAAACTGTGTATATCTGTGTACATATTATGTATACATATAGTAATATAGCATACTAGAGGCCCGGTGCACGAAATTCGTGCATGGGAGTGTGTGTCCCTCAGCCCAGCCTGCACCATCTCCAATCTGGGACCCCTACTGGGATCGGGCCTAAACGGGCAGTCGGACATCCCTCTCACAATCCAGGACTGCTGGCTTCCAGCTGCTCGCCTGCCTGCCTTCCTGATTGCCCCTAACCACTTCTGCCAGCTAGCCTGATCACCCCCTAACCACTCCCCTGCCAGCCTGATTGATGCCTAACTGCTCCACTGCCAGCCTGTTTGTCCCTAACTGCCCTCCCCTGCAGGCCTTGTCACCCCTAACTGCTCTCTCCCCTGCAGGCCTGGGTCCCCCCCACCTGCCCTTCCCTGCAGGCCCAGTCGCCCCCAACTTCCCTCCTCTGCCAGCCTGGTCACCCCTAACTGCCCTCCCCTGCAGGCTTGATCACCCCCAACTGCCCTCCCTTGCAGGCCTAGTTCCTCCCAACTACCCTCCCCTGCTGGCCATCTTGTGGTGGCCATCTTGTGTCCACATGGTGGCAGCCATCTTTGACCACATGGGGGCAGCCATCTTGTGTGTTGGAGTGATGGTCAATTTGCATATTACTCTTTTATTAGATAGGATATAGGCCTGATGCATGGCTGGGGGCCAGCTGGTTTGCCCTGAAGGGTGCCCTGGATCAGGGTGGGGGTTCCCTTGGGACATGGGGCGGCCTGGGCGAGGGGCCTGTGGTGGTTTGCAGGCTGGCCATGCCTCCCGGCGACCCAAGTGGAGGTCCTGGTATCTGGGATTAATTTATCTTCTATAATTGAAACTTTGTAGCCTTGAGTGGAGGCCTGGGCCTGCCAGGGTATGCGGAAAGCTTGGCTTTCTCCATTGCCAGTGAAACCCAAGCCTCCTGCTTGCTCTGTGGCCGCAGCCATCTTGGTTGGGTTACTTTGCATACTCGCTCCTGATTGGCTGGTGGGTGTAGTGGAGTGATGGTTAATTTGCATATTACTCTTTTATTAGATAGGATAATAAAATATACACATGGAAAATAATGTACATAATGTTTTAGCATTTATTAAACCTATACTTTTGGGCTATATTTAGTCAGAAATACAGGATACCAATAGCCAGAAACCAGTCTCTCCTTTTATCACTTAAATGCCTATACACTTCCTTTGTAGAATGCATTATAGGTTCATATTTTAAAAGATAGTATCATTGTTTAGTTTTAAAAAACCAAACCTTCTCTGACTAGGACTTTACAATTGTAAATGCAATAATATTAAATTAATTTTGGTTTTTAAGAAAGAACAAGTTACACAGGATTTTTCAGGAAAATATTTTGGGATATTATAAAAGGAACTAAAATGAGGGTACAGTGCCTCTTACTAAAACTCTTCATTTGTAGCTTTATAAAAACTCTAGTGGTTTCAATTTTCTTCCCAATCTGCTCAGCACCATTCCATGACAGGAACCAAATATTAAATTGCAGGAGATGAAGTGGATTTTCTTCATTTCCTTACTCCTGCAATCACCCTTCCTCCCTGTCCCTTGCTGCCGCAGTGCATGTGACTTTTAAGCTAGTTACAAAGCCACAACTTTATCTCATTAAATTATTCTTCAACCAGGAACTTTTTGGAGGTACATATGAGGTCTTTATGTGAGCCAACAGGAGAGCTTTTAATTGGCTTTCAAGAATTGCAATAAACAGCCTTAAAGATATTTCAAGTACTAAGGGAAAATGCTAAAGACATTTAGAAAAAGCTTTGAAGCTAGTTAGTCAGATCTGAATTTCTTTCCTTTTTTTAAATCTTGCCTTTATTTTTTTATTTTTTTTCTTTATTGATAAAGGTATTACATATGTGTCCTTATTTCCCTATTGGCCCCCCATCCCCCCCATTCATGCCCTCACCTCCCTGGTGTCTGTGTCCATTGGTTAGGCTTATATGCATGCACACAAGTCCTTTGGTTGATCTCTCCCACTTACCCCCACCCTCCCCTACCTTCCCTCTGAGGTTTGACAGTCTGATTGATGTTTCTCTGTCTCTGGATCTGTTTTTGTTCATCAGTTTATGTTGTTCATTATATTCCACAAATGAGTGAGATCATGTGATATTTATCTTTCTCTGACTGCCTTATTTCGCTTAGCATAATGCTCCCCAGTTCCATCCATGCTGTTGCAAATGGCATAACAGCACAATTTACCATAGCTAAGATTTGGAAACAGCCTAAGAGCCCATCAGCAGATGAGTGAATTAAAAACAACCCATGGTACATCTACACAATGGAATACTATGCTGCGGTAAAAAAGAAGGAATTCTTATCAAATCTGAATTTCTTAGCTGGTATATATTGTGTTACAAAGAAAGTACTCATGGAATCTATAAACAAAGCGTTTCCTTTTCTTTTGAAAGGTTATTAGGCATTTATCAAGTAATGCTACATAAGCAAAACCTAGCATACAGTAGTGCTCAATTCATGTTGGATTAAATACAACATCGATATGCTTACGTTCATTTCTCTTGCACTCCCCCAAGGATCGCCTTGGTGCCTTACTTGATTTCAACATATCAGACACTTTGGGTATTGTTTCCCCTCCCTAAGATGAATGTTTTTAAGTACAGTGCTGCTGCTACTCTCAGCAGACCAAATAGAAGCCCTCTCGACTACCATAGTTTTATATTAAGTTTTGAAATTGGTAGTGTGAGTCCTTCAATACTGATCTATATTATTTTGTTGGCTATTTTAAGTTTTTGCATTTTCATGTAAAATTTAGAATCCTCTTATCAACATCAACAAAATAGCTTGCTTGTATTTTGATATGGATTGTATAAGGGTTATGTTTAGATCTATAGGTTAAGTTAGGAAGTATTGGGGTTTTAACAATATTTAATCTTTCAATCTACAAACACATAGTATCTCTTTGTTTATTTAGATTTCTGATGACTTACATCTATATTTTATAGTTTTCCGCTTAGAGATCTTATAAAACATATTTTGTTATATCCAAAAACTTTATTTTTTGTTGTTATTGTAAATTATATTTCTGGACAATTAAATAGCTTATTACTTAGACAATCATGTCATCTGTGAAGAAAAACATTTATTATTTCATATTCCCAATATGCATATATTTTTTTCTTTCTTGTATTATTGAAGTAAATAGGGCCTCCAGTACAATACTGAAAAAACAAAAAAACAAAAAAAAAAAAAAAAAAAAAAAAAAACTGGTGAGAGAGAAAATATCCTTGAAGTTTAAAGGGGAAAACTGTCCAGTCTCTCACTTTTGATGATTGTGTTAGCTAGGCTCTTAAAGATATTTTTATAAAGTTGGGAAAGTTGATTTTCAGTTTTAGTTTGTTTTACCATGAATTGGAGTTGTATTTTGTTATATTAATTTTCTGCATTAACTGATGTGATAGTATTATATGTGATAGTAACCCAGTATCATGCTGGGTTACAATAATTGATTTTCAAATACTAAAGCAGTCTTGCATACCTGAAATAAATTTACTTTTAAGAGTTTGAATCTGACTGTACATTCTCACACATATTTATTAAAACTAATCTTATTGAAAGCCTAAATCTCAAAGATGTCTTAGTTCTTTATACATTTTAATATCAAATGTATGTCATATCTAATATAGCTTTGTGCATATGTTCTTTACTCTCTTTAAGCATGTTGAGTAGAAAGAGTCTAGGAAAAACTTAGATCTTATGCTGAGATTTTCAGGATGAAGTTAATTAGTAGGATTCACTTTTCCTACTTTTCTTGGTATATTTCTTGTTACTTTTTAGGCATGTGAACTTAGACAAGAATTTTACTCCCTTTAAACTTCTATACATGTAAAATATATATGGTACATATTACAGGTTGTATTAATAGCAACTGCTAATACTAATATTTATAACTCAGATTTTAATTTTCTAATAGTTCTCAAACGTAACCCTCTATACACACACTTCTTTTTTTTTTCATTCACAATGATACCCGAAAAGAACTTTACTATCTTTATGAATCCTTAGAAACTGTACACCTTTGGTTGCTATTTAATGTTTTCCTAAGGCTCTCTTTAGTAATCTATAGCTGAGATTTATTTAAACACACCGGTCTAAAGAGTTCAACGTTTTCTATAATGGGAAAGTTTTGTATGTCCATATCTTTTGAGTTTTTGAACATTGGTTGCTTACGTTTTTCTGAATCTGCTCTTATGCGTCAAGGAGGGAACGCTGTAAAAATATTTTTGTTGCCCAACCATGGTGGCTCAGTGATGAACATCGACTTCTGAACCAGTAGATCAAGGTTAGATTTCCAGTCAGGACACATATTCAGGTTTGATATAAGCACCATCATGCAGGAGGCAGCCAACCAATTATTCTATCTCACCATTGCTGTTTCTATCTGTCTCTCCTTCTCTGAAATCAATAAAAATATAAAAAAAAAGAAAATTATTAACTATGGAATGGAATATGCAAATGTTACTGCTTAAATTAAGGATTTTTTTTAAATGCACATACATATACATTATATGGAGAAAAAGAGAGAGATTTACTACTGTCTACCCATTCCATGCTGAACTAATATCCCTATTATTTCACATTTCGGGGGCGACACTCTAAAAATAGAAAAAAAAAAGTTTGTAAGCTTTCCTCCCCTCAATATGATCTCGTTGGGATGTAATGAGTGTAATATTTAATATTTGAAGCTTAGAATTGTCTTGTTCAACCTGCCACTGTTTTAAGCATAGACAAAGAATTTAAACTATTTGAATGAAATTGTGTGTGTCTAATGCACTGCATCTTTACTCTAAAAGTCCCATTTTTGTTTACTTAATACGCCCAGCTCATCACTAGGCTGCACTAGGTATCTGTGAAATGCCATTTCTTGTCAATTGTGGCTTCTTTGCAGAGGAGAAATTACTATCATAGAGCTAGATGCCATTTTGACATATTTTAATGTAAATGCCATTTGTCTACCCTGATCTATTTGAAAATACGAAATTACAGAAGGAAGCTCCTCCAAACATCCCATTCCATCACACTCCTATTCCTAAGCTCACCTTGTACACTCTGCTGAAAGTTATCCTTTAAAATTAAATTTTAGTTTGAGTCAACTCATACATGCAGCATTCTCTCCTTGCATGATTGGTTGTTTATTTTTAGAAGTTGATGAAACCTGAAGTTGTACCATTATTGCTTTGCATTTCTTCAATTTTTAAGTCTTCTCCTCTAAAATTTTAATTTTCTTTGCTTACTTGATTTGTCATCCTGGTGGTAACCCTGCACCTCGAACAGTCAGGATTCATTTGGTCACTTGTCTTCATTTTTTTTTTTTTTTTTTTTTTTTTTTAAGAATGACTATAAAGGCCACCTGGTGTGGCTGCGTTTGAGCGTAAACCTATGAACCAGGAGATCAAGGTTCGATTCCAGGTCAGGACACATGTCCATGTTGCAGGCTCAATCCCCAGGAGGGATCATGCAGGAGGCAGCCAATCAGTGATTCTCTCTCATCATTGATATTTCTATCTCTCTCTCCATCTCTCTTACTCTCTGAAATCAAGAAAAAAATATATATATTTTAAAAAGAATGACTAGAATAATATGGATTTGAAAACTGGTTCTCTATAAGCTCCAGATTTCACCAATAGCTATGAACTCACATGCCTGAAGTCCCATGTCTAGAATTGTAATCATCTTTCCTTTCAGGTTGTAGGTAGGATGCTGGGAGATTTGGGATAGTTGAGCATACCTGGGCCCATTTTCACGGTCTGAGAGGAAAGAGAAATTGCTAATATAATCACCAGTCTAGATACATTATGGGGAAGAGGAAACTTTGATCTGCCTTAGGTAAGATTTTCTGTGATGTCATTCTCCAGTATTTGAATTCCTTATGGTTGAAATGAATTGGATTAATTCTAAGCTTTGATTTTTGAGACATTACTATGAAATATTTTATTGTTGATTTTTTTTGTGCGTGTTCCTTTATTATTTCCTTGGCATTAGGGATTTTATTATGGTGGGAATTCCTAAGACTATCCTTGTGTTTTATTAGAAAGAATGGGGGCCTCAGCATATCGTTATATTCTTCACTATGATTCATACCAGCAAAAGATGTAAAGCAAAGTTAGCAAAGGGAAAACACATAGAATGAACTCCAGAAGATACTGGTACAAACTTCCAAGGTCTTCTCTTCTGGAGTCACACAGATGTGCTTAATTCCTCCAGCATCCAAATGTGAGAGAAATGTGAAATGCTGCCTAACAGGGAAGCTCATTAGAGACTAGGTAGGGCTCAGGGTTTGTATTGGGGGCTTGTCACATAGGCACCGTCAGCCTAGTATGTACCCAAATCCAGATGCCCAGAAGGAAAGCAGCTGTTCAGCATAACCACATTATTTGTCTAGTCTAGGCACAGTGAGCTACACTTACCATTTAAGATAAAGAAAATTATCAATGTAGGAAACTTTGTGCCATTCATGTTCTTAGTTACTATCCATGAGCCAACCTTTAAAGGAGGCCTGTTTAAGGAAAGCAATTTCAGGCTTACTATATTAAATTTAATTTCTGCACTGATGTATACACAATTATACTGGACTTAAAAAAATTAATGTTATATAGTTCTGATTATAGATGATAATTATCTAATCTGTTTATGCATAAACAGATGCCTCTGAGTTATACTATTTTTAGAATACTCACCTCAAAGTCAATCTCATGTTGACTACGTGGATGATTGTAAGTCAGATTGTAAATCATTGTTTTTCCAGGCCATTTGGTATAAGAACTTAAGTTAAAAAGCATTTGCTTAGCATGGCCTCTTTTCCTCTATTACTAATTTCTCCTTGCCCACCGTATTTCTCAAAATATTCCCCCAAAACACCATCCCTCATTGATTGTTCTCTCTTCTGATGGCTTTTGCATTATTGAATGTAAAAAAAATATTACCATCTTACCAGAAGGGCATCACCTTTGTGACTGCACCTTCAGTTAAAAATCCATCATGTGTTTCTTAGGCATGTATTATTTCTTAAGTTCCTTAACTAATCTTTGAAGATTTGATTAACTCATTTTTTTTATTGTTGTTGTTAATCCTTATCCAATGATTTTTTTTTCCTGTTGCTTTTTAGAGGAGAGTGGAAGGGAGGGAGAGAGAAACATTGATATGAGAGAGACATATTGATTGGGTGCCTCCCACATGAGCCCAGACTGGGACCAGGGGTCGAGCCTGCAACCGAGGTACATGTATGTCTTGACCAGAATCAAACCTGGGACCCTTCAGTCTGATGGCCATTGAGCAATACAGGGAAACTCAGTCAGTTTCTATAATTCTATCATCCTATCACTATGATTGGATACTTAAGGAAACTTCAGTTATTCCCTTGAACAGTATGCCACAGACATAGACAAAACCCAGAAGTCTATCTATTACAAATAATACCTAAACCAGCTTCTAGCAGTGCTTACCTCTATTACCTGACCATCGCCTCCAGTCTAAACTGGATTTGTATCCCTCACACTTTCAGCATTCAAGACACTACTTGTGGACATCCATGAACCTTCCATTTTTAACTTCAAATGTAAAAGGTCACCTGGCTTAATCCTTCTTAACCCAAATAAATCCTAAAATTAATTAACTTCTCATCAAGAGAATAAACCAAATTTCCTGTAGCTCTAATAGTCATGCGGTGTTGATACCTGAACTAGAGAAAGGGAAAACATGCAGTCACCATTGCCAGAAGGCAGTCCTTCAAGAGTCCCATTCAGTTATTCCAGTCTTGTTTAGCTGGCTCCAATCTGATGAATTCACAGCCTGAGCTATTTGGCTGAAGTTTGTTTTAGATGATATTTCAGCATTCTGCCACCCAATTTCTTTCTTTAACCTATTTAACAGCATGAAATCCAAAGTTGTCTGTTGGAAAATAATTATGAAATCTGTTCTCTGTAAGAGCTTTCTATTTTTATTTTTCTTCTAATTGTGGATATATTATTTATTTCTTTTTAACTTATGAAGTTCATTCAACTCCAGCATTGAGGCCATCCTCAAGTTAATAAATAGTAAATTAGTTATATGAGCATATATCCAAAACAGTATTATCTTTTTTTTAAATATATTTTTATTGATTTTTTACAGAGAGGAAGGGAGAGGGATAGAGAGTTAGAAACATCGATGAGAGAGAAACATCGATCAGCTGCCTCTTGCACACCCTCTTCTGGGGATGTGCCCACAACCAAGGTACATGCCCTTGACTGGAATCAAACCTGGGACCCTTCAGTCCACAGGCCAACGCTCTATCCACTGAGCCAAACCAGTTAGGGCATCTTTTCAATAGAGGTCCAAGAATTATTTTTCATTTTAAACACTTATCCTATCTGATAAAAGAGTAATATGCAAATTAATCACCACTCTGCTACACCCACAAGCCACGCCCACCAGCCAATCAGGAGCGAGTATGCAAATTAACCCAACCAAGATGGCTGTGGCCACGGATTCAAGCAGGAGGCTTGGGTTTCCCAGACAATGGAGGAAGCCAAGCTTTCCGCATACCCTCGCAGGCCCAGGCCTCTACTCAAGTCTACAAAGTTTCAATTATAGAAGATAAATAAATACCAGATAACAGGGCCTCCGCCTGGGTTGCTGGGGGGCGTGGCCAGCCTGCAAACCACCACAGGCCCCTTGCCCAGGCCACCCCACGCCCCAAGGGAACCCCCACCCTGATCCGGGACACCCTTCAGGGCAAACCACCTGGCCCCCACCCATGCACCAGGCCTCTATCCTATCTAATAAAAGAGTAATATGCAAATTGACCATCACTCCAACACACAAGATGGCTGCCCCTATGTGGTCAAAGATCTTGCCCCCATGTGGACACAAGATGGCTGCCACAAGATGGCCAGCAGGTGAGGGCAGTTGGAAGGGACCAGGCCTGCAAGGCAGGGCAGTTGGGAGTGATCAAGCCTGCAGGGGAGGGCATTAGGGGTGACCAGGCTGGCAGAGGATGGAAGTTGGGGGCAACCGGGCCTGCAGGGAAGGGCAGTTGGGGGCGACCAGGCCTGCAGGGGAGAGCAGTTGGGGGGGGACCAGGCCTGCAGGGGAGGGCAGTTAGGGGCAATCAGGCTGTCAGGGGAGTGGTTAGGGGGTGATCAGGCTGTCAGGCAGAAGTGGTTAGGAGCAATCAGGAAGGTAGGCAGGCAAGCAGTTGGGAGCCAACAGTCCTGGATTGTGAGAGGGATGTCCAACTGCCCATTTAGGCCCGATCCTACCAGGATCGGGCTTAAATGGGGGAGTCGGACATCCCTCAAGGGGTCCCAGATTAGAGAGGGTGCAGGCCAGGCTAAGGGACACACGCCCCTGTGCACGAATTTCGTGCACTGGTCCTCTAGTATTAAATATAATGAAACTTTTTAAATGTTAATATCAATAAATGCTGTTATATGAATGAATAAAAAAGTGTAAATGTTAGTCTTATGAATGTGTAACAATGCATTGATCTTATTGATGA
The DNA here is from genome assembly GCF_963455305.1 of Plecotus auritus. NCBI lineage: Eukaryota > Metazoa > Chordata > Mammalia > Chiroptera > Vespertilionidae > Plecotus > Plecotus auritus. Next base: position 144,020,071 of record NC_137783.1, on the reverse strand, counting down.
TAATATATGAAGGTTATCTAAAGAAATGAGAGGCTGAAGATTTTCTTAGGACTTCATCTGTCCTACTTAGTATTACCTAACCGGCTTTATCATAGCACAAAGAATGACTTACTAGCACTCAAAAATAGCAATTTGAGTTTTACAGGGCCTTTAGAATTCTAATACTATGATTAGAATAAATGAATAGAGAAATCTGTACAAGGTACTTCAGTCACTATTAAATAGCTGGCAAATTTTATTACGATGCCTTGAGGGAAATAGACAGAATGTAAGAACTGATTACAGAAAACACAAAATTAAACAGCTCTTGAATATTTGCTTGGGGCTCAGGAAAGACAATGAGCTTTTGTCAATCAAAGTTGTCTGTCTTCATAGTTCAAGAGAAGTGATATCAAAAATAATAGAAACACAAACTAGACTGCAGTAAAATCCATGAGGGTCATCCCAGTATATGCACTGAGGTGACTAACAAGCCCAGTATAGACCCAAGAAAGACCAACAAAACTTTAAAAGACTAGTCAGTTATAGCCTGACTGGGATAGGGAATTATGAAACTTTTAAAAATGAAACTAGTCTGCCTGATTCCTCTTTCTGTAAATTAAACTGACAGTGATCTATATCACAAAAATACATTAATATACTTTTAACATCCACCAGTTCATGAGACACATTGTTTCTGTGATTGACTAAATAAAATCCTGATCACCCAATACAAACACTGAAGTCATGACCTGTCTCATTGTATTATAGACATAAAGCCTTTACTTGTAAAATGGCCTTCAGTATGGTTGCCATATTTCCTTCTTTTATATTTTTGTTAAGTCTCACTAATTGGCTTCTTCATCTTGTCTTCTAATTCCATAATCCCCTCTCCTGCATTGTTTCTTCCTGCTCTAGTAAATATCCTAGTAACTATGGAAAAGAGGATCATTCAATTGATAGTTTTCTCAGGCCTTGTATGATTAAGGACTCAATTTCATTAGTTTCTTACACATCCTGTCTAATTAAAGAGTAATGTGCAAATTGACCATCACTCCAACACACAAGATGGCCACAGGGGAGGGCAGTTGGGGGACTGAGGCCTGCAGGGGAGGGCAGTTGGGGGCAACCAGGCCTGCAGTGGAAGACAGTTAGGGGTGACCAGGCCGGCAGAGGAGGACAGTTAGGGGTGACCAGGCCAGGAGGGGAGGGCAGTTAGGGGGTGATCAGGCTGGCAGGCAGGTGAGCGGTTGGGAACCAGCAGTCCTGAATTGTGAGAGGGATGTCCGACTGCCCATTTAGGCCCAATCCCACCGGGCAGTCGGACATCCCTCGAGGGGTCCCAGATTGGAGAGGGTGCAGGCTGGGCTGAGGGACACACACACACACACACACACACATACACACACACACACACACACATGCACGAATTTCATGCACTGGGCCTCTAGTAATTTTATATAACTCTTTTGCTGAAGCCACATGGAAAATGCACACGTCATACAAATGGAACTGTATGAATTTTCACATAGAACCACCATACATATCAAGTGATGACTTTAATTTGAAATAGAAAGCAAAACAACTGTGTGTGTGTGAGAGAATGCTTGTGTACAAAATTAAACATCAGGAGGCACCTTGATTCGTATCGTACTTATAAAATAAGCCCTACATATTCACACATGATAAAAGGAGCTTTCTATTCTAAAACCAAGGTTTACTTAATAATAAGTATAGTCCTTGTTACAGCAGAAACTTTGATTTAAACAAAGAATTCCTTTCCACACATGTACTTTTCTGGCTCTAGTGCTCAGGGTCAGATATGAGTGTGAGAAAATTATCTAGGATATAATAAATAATATAAATAACATATGAGTAATAATTATGATGAGTAAAATGATGATGAAATGGTAATTTATACTTACTGTACAATATGTATCAGGAACTTTATCTAGTGGTATGCATGTGTTATTTAATTTCACAGAGCTAGTACTCTGTGAAATGAAAATAATAACACTGTAGTCATAGAGTTGTTGAAGCACCCATATATGCCTACGCATTCATATATGGAAAACACTTATAGAGTGCCTGGAATATATTATGATTTAACTATTTGTGTTGTTTTTATTGTAGTTATGTGCCATATTATAAGAAATAGGTGTTGTTACTTTAATTTTATTGATGAGACTCAGAGATTGTCAATATCTTACTCAATGCCCCATAGGAATAAATTGGAAAACAGTGATGTAAATCTTTCTCATTCTAATCCCAAAATTTATGCAACCTTTATGGGGATAACCATCTCTTTTGATATTAGGAAAGGGGTAATAATATACTATTTGTATATATCTGCAAAGTTTGTATACTGATTATTCCATATATATTGGACTATTTATAGGTCACTTTTGTTCTCTGTAAAATGATGGGTTGGACAAAGAAGTAATATTTTCTTCCTTGGCTACTTTTTCTTTAGCCAAATAGCTCTAAGTAGTCTGTAAAAGTGCATTCCATACGTATGCTTTTAAGCAGCTTAAAACTACCTCTATAAACAGGTGCTTTCCTTGGGATCTTCCCTGGACCCATCCATATTGCTTTGAGATATCGTGCAGCAGTATAGAGAAAGAAGAATAAAACTTACTTCTCTGAGAATCACTAAAGCAACTCGCAATAGATGTACAAATTGGGTAATTTTCACCTCTTCAATGTAAAAAAAAAATAAAAAAATAAGGGGGATTGTTGCTACTCAGCATTTATTTCTTTTTGGAGCTGAGAGCAGTGAGAAATGATTTTCACTCAATTCTTTTATATAGAAACCAAATTAGACTTAAAAAGAAAGTGCTTCTTTTCTCTGTGGGTAACTCTTTGATTTTGTTAAGTTGGCACTTGTTCTCCCTCTTTCTATTAAGTCACTCATCAGTTGGTAAACTGGGACTTATTACATACATATCAAGTGAGAACAGAAATCCAAAGCCATTAGCTCTGAGCCTGAACATACCAATATATCAAGAAACTTTGCTGAACCACATTCTCAAGTGGCACAGAGAGGCTGGCTAACAAACACACATATAGCATTATACTTCTGAACTTATCTTTCCTCTTTGCCTATTCTGAAAAATAGTAAGGTACCTGGGTGTGAGAGCATACTTAACCTGCCATTTCCAATTTGAGAGAAAGAGAAAAGTAAGAGATCATACTTGCAGGAGCTCTGACAAAGAGCCATGGTTGAGTACCAACCGATGATATGAATAAAGATGTCTTATTAAATGGATGACATTTATTAATAGAAACTCGATGACACTCCTAACTTTTTGTAAATTTCTATTAACATAATCAATTTCCAAGCTGTTAAATATACAAAATCAAAGATACGGTTTTGATAAGCCATGACAAGGGCAAGAGAAAGCTAGAATGGGAATGAATGCAAAAGAGAGCATATCTTTCCAACAGGAACAATGCTTTTTATGGAAGTAGTGAGAGCCAAAGCCCTAAATTAGTATAAAATTGAATTCATACCATCTTTTTTATCACTCCCTCAATATCTATTTTTCCAGATACAAACATAAACAAATACAAATGTTTGGTATATTAATAGATACCTTTTGACTTCTGGGAAAAGAAAATATCAAAGTGTGATCTGCATTATGATCATAGGTCTTAACTACATTAATTTGTGCAAAAATTATATTTGAACAGCTCTATCCTGGACAGTGTGCTAGGACCCATCAGACAATACTAAACAGAAGAAGCAAAAACTGTTATTATAGTAGAACTTACAGAGCTGACTGAGATGGATAATAAATAATCTATAAAAAGCTAAGCAACCATCAGACCAGTAGTTATGATGTGCACTGACCACCAGGGGGCAGAGGCTCAATGCAGGAGCTGCCAAGCTGCAGTGACTTGGCAGCAGCAGTTCTCAGGTGACACACCCGAAACCAGAGAGGAGGGAGTCCAATTCTGGGTGCATCACGCAAGAACTGCCTTCTTGCAATTCGGGACCCCTCGGGGGATGTCGGAGAGCAAGTTTCAGCCTGATCCACGCAGGCCAGGTCAAGGGACTCCACCTGCCAGATGAACCCTGCTCACTCCACAGATGACCTTCCAGCCTCGGTGCTGCTTCAGGTGCAGCCAGCCTGGGAGGGACCATGGAAGGTTGGTTCCAGGGCGTGTCTGGCCCATCTCGCCCAGTCCCACTCTGACAGCCACCTTCTCATTAATTTCCTTTCATTGTGCACAAATCTGTGCACCAGGGCACTAGTAACATAATAAATGTAGGGGAAAACTGCCATAGGCAAAATGTAGCAGGAAAAATAGAATTAGGATGCATGTGTATTGGTTTGGGGGGGTGGTGGGAGTAGGAGGGTGGAAAGTCAGAAAGTCCTCATTAATAAGGTAGTGTTCAATTACAGACTTGAAATACAGGGGAGATTTTGTCAAGAAATGATCAGAGAAATGTAAATTATAAAGGGGCAACCAACACAAGATACCTAAATAGGACATAGATGTTCATAGAACATCATAGTAGCCAGTAAGGAAAAAAACAATACAAGATCGATGATATAGGGTCATGTGGCTATTATGATCTTTTAACCTTGAAATGAAAAGTCGTCGCAATAATATGAGGAGTGGAATGACAATGCTTGACTTACATTTTAAACAGGTCATTCTGGATGCTGTGTGTGTGTGTGTGTGTGTGTGTGTGTGTGTGTGTGTGTGTATGATTGTTGGTACTAATAGCAAAAGCTGGGAAACTAGCTACGAAACTAGTGAGAAAAGGTCAAAATCAAAATTTATTTCAAAGTGAGAGCCCACTGGAGCTTCTCATACATTATCTGTGGGATATAAGAGAAAGATGGTCCCAAGGTTTTTGATGGGAGCAAACACGTATAAGGTTGAGTGGCCATTGGATGAAATGGCAAGAGGGAGGGTAGAGCAGGTTTTCAAAGGGGAAATATTAAGAGCTAAAATTTAAATGAGTTAAGTTTGCAATGCCTATTTGATATCTCAGTGGAAAAAATCAAGCAGACAGTTATATAACTTTGATATATAACTTTGAAGTTTAGGAGAGAGCTGAGATATATAGTCAAGGAGTTTTCAGCACACTAATGGTATTTTAATATGTGATAATGAATTATGTCAACAGAAGAGTGAGTAAAGATGAATAAAATGTAAGCACTAAGCTCTGGGGAAAAGAACAAAGGGTGCCGAGAATACAGGTCGGTAAGTAAGAGGGAAATACAAAGAGAATGCTGACCCACATGCCAAGGAAAGAAACAATACCAAGTCAGAAGTAGATGATGCTATGGGTCCACCTAGATAAGAACTATGAAATGACTTAACATCTAGGAAGATCTGCTCCTAGATGTTTGCTTTGTTTGGCTTTTTGTTTGTTTGAATTTTCATCTAAATTCCATCAGTCTCAATATGATAAAAGGGTCTATTTTTCTTGTTCATTTTTACATCTTGAGAGCTCCACACCCTACCGTGAACATAGAAGGAGTTCAATAGATATCTGTTGAGTGGATCCATTAATCTATAAGCATTACATCAGGGATGCTGCTAAGCCCATTCAGTTCAAAAAAGTTTATAGACAAACCCCGTTTCACATTTAGATCATGTAATTCACGCTGGGAATAATCTCTAGGCCAAGGAAGAGCTCTGTTGTCCATGATGGTGGAGTTCTGCCATCAGAAATGCCCTGTGTGCCACTCCAGACTGTCCTTCAGTGAAATGTACATTGCAAGTAGGCAGTTTGGGGTTGTGCTGACAGCGCTGAACAGGGAAAAATTACACAGCCCATTCCCGACCAACTCCAGGTGCTTGCTGAAGTTGTTTTTGTCTCTTTCCTCAGCACCAGCGCACAATAACACTTTCCCCTGAATGCTGGGAAACTAGCTACAAAACTAGTGAGAAAAGGTCAAAACACAATAACACTAGTATTACCCCCTTTAAGAATCTCAGGGAACAAGTGTATTTTAACTTGTCTCTCGTGGACTTGGGGGGAAATCAGCAGTAGCTTTTTCTTATCTGTATATAATTTGGAATATACATACAAATTGTCTTAGAACCTAGACTTTGAAAATCAACATTAATTTGTCAGGATTTAGTGTGAATGCTTCTACATTCTCTTTGTAGTTTTCAGTATGTAGATGATACCCTCTTGGTTGGCTAGTCAGAGTCTCAATTACCAAAGTCCTGACTGCAGTGTTATCATATCTTCATCAGTAGGAGTAGTTGATTAAACCCTGACAAAACTCAGGGACCTGGTTACCGAGTAAAATTCTTGGGACTGTGTGGATGGATTCACAGCAATCAGTTCCTCTGGCATTCAGGGGAAATTGTTTTCTCTTCATCCAATGGCATTACCAAAAAGGAGATTCAGAATTTTATTTGGAAACAGCATCTCTTTGGGCATTCTGCTTGGTCTCTTATATTGCCTAACGGCAAATAAGCATTCTCTGAGTGGAGACCAAACTAAAGGTTTCACTGGAAACTGTTCAGCAAGCTGTGGCATGCTGTTTATATTTGGAACTCCACGGCCCCTTGGATCACTTTGAGCAACATTTGGGCAGTTATCTTTGACCTCCTTGGATTTTGCTGAGTGGAGTCCCTAGCAAAGGGTATCAACCTGAGTTCTCCTTTTGGCTCTTGACTTACCACCTCTCTCAGCCTGCTCTGAGGCACATCCCTTTGGGAAAACATCTATTAGGTGGTAACTGTGTTCTATTGAAATGAATACCTGAACCAGGAGGTCTCGTGCCTCTTTAGCTGATAGTCCCATTTTGGTGTGGCTTAACTCAAGATGGGAAGCACCCATCAAAATGCACTTGTAAAATGGAAATGGCATATTCATGAGCCTGCCTGGTCTTGCCCCTTACGCATCTTGGCTTTACATGAAAATGTCACAGCAATTGCTCTTTGGGAAACTTTGTCTTTCTTCCTACCACCTGAAGCCTATCTGCTGGCTCAGTGGGGCTCTGGATTCAGAGAGGTTCGTCTGCGTGCATGAGCCCATTTCACAGGTGGTTCATCTACACTGAAATCCATGGGGATGTTGTACCTGTTCAAACTCAGCACCAGCTATGCAGAACTAACATGGACAAGGTGGCTCTGCTCAATGGGCAGAATTCAAATTCATAGCTATGGTCCTGCTATATTTTTACTGATCTTGAGCAGTTGCCAATTGCTTAGTTGTTTGGTTTGCTATTTGGAAAACTGCAGATTGGCAAATTGGGGGAAAAAAAACCTATTATTTATGTCTTTATTTAAATAATTTATTTTCATAATAATTATCATTTTAACATTATTTTCCCTTTAGATTTAGTGTTTCTATGTTCTAAGAAATTCATGCTTACCACCACATTGTGGAAATATTATTCTGTTTTCTTCCAGAAGACTTATAGCATTAGCTTTTATGTTTAGGTCTATGAGACATCTCAAAATAATTACATCCTACAATATAAAATAGGAGTCAAAGTTAGGTTTTGTTTTTTTTTAAATATTTTTATTGATTTCAGAGAAGAAGGGAGAGGAAGAGAGAGATAGATACATCAACGATGAGAGAGAATCATAGATCAGCTGCCGCCCGCACGCCCCCCACTGGGGATTGAGCACACAACCCAGGCATGTGCCCTTGACTGGAATCGAACCCAGGACCCCCAGTCCGCAGGCTGACGCTCTATCCACTGAGCCAAACCAGTCAGGTCAATGTTAGGTTTTTTTTAATATGACATTGTCTCAACACTGTTGGTTGAAAAGACTTCCTTTTCCCTTTGAACTATTTTAATGACCTTGATGAAGACTAAGCAACAGCTATTTTTAAAAGACTATATTATTATATTGCTTTAAGTAGTATTTCTTAATCAAAATACAAAAATAGCTAACCACAGAGAGAAAATGTTAATATGTTTAAAAAAATAAATTTAAAACTTCCATTAATCAAAAATACATTAAAGAAAATTCAAAGATGAACCGTTAATTGGAGAAGGCATTAATTGTGGCTCATATGACTGATATAGAGATGGATAGACATAGATTAATGCTTCCACAAACAAACAAGACTCATATAAACATCATATAAACAAGTCAATAAACATGCACACAGATATTAGCAAGCCATTCACAGAAGAGAAAATATTCATGGCTATTGAACATATGAAAAAGTATTTAACTATTAATAACCATTTTATATTCATTCAATTGGAAAGCAAGTGAAAAAAATGCAAAATCTTGGTGATAATATGGATTTCTTAAAAGCTGATGGTTGTTGATACAAGCAATTTGACAATATATTTTACATTTGAATATTTAAATATCTTTTGACCCTGTTATTCTACTTTCAAGCACATACTTAAATTCTGGCATTTGTGTACTATAAGATGTATATGAAATATCTATAGCATATTGTTTATGATAGCAATATACATGGAAGTGGCACAGATGGCTATTGACAGAAGTAATCAATAAATTGTGATATATTTTCAATAGATATTATACAGCAGCGAATATTATTGAATTAATGCTCCATGCAAAAAATCGATGTATTTTAGTATCATAATGTAATATTAAAAAAGCAAAAAACCAAGTCGTATAAGGCTACACAAATTTAAGAAAAAAGCGAAACCAAGAAATATATGTGTGATAAACGTACATTAAAAAAGCAAGTAAATGTGAAACAAATTAAAGACACATATTACCATTTGGTGGCAGCAGGTGGGTAAGAAAAGGGAGACATACAAATCTAGAAGCAAGTTATTCATAATGTTTTAACTTGACGCACAATAATCTCACCAATACTTATTTTATTATGTAAAATAGCTATGTAAATAAATATATATTTGATTAAATATACACATGAATTAAAAAGGTGCATATGTGATTTAATTATGATGGTGAATTATGATCCAAGGATAATAGTTAATTGAATTCTGTGTACATGAACCCTCTAAAAAAAACTAAATAGGCATGTGGCAAAAATAAAGGTGGTAGCTTCCATGAATGTAAAAGCCAGATTCTAACGTTTGGATTATATTCCCAGATCCTCATTACTGAAACATGTATGGTGAACTGTGAATGACAGGTGTGTCTAGCATCATTGGGAATATGCTTACTAAGTTTCGGCACCTCATCTTTAAATCAGTGTGGGCTGCAAGACTGAGCTTGCACTTCCCCTTAGGTCTTCCCTTTTATGGAACATTTCACCACAGCATGGCTGAGACTTCCCCTGAGAGTAAAGCATATTTTTATTTCATCAGTCAAGGCTATGCTCTTCATCCTGGCTGTTTGAACACCGTGAATCTCTGCACAAACGATTTTAGACACTAGTAAGTCATCATTATGCTCATAGATCTCAAACTTGTCGACGGTGCTATTGCTTTTTGACGGGTGAAAGGATGCACCAGAAAAGATTATAGCAGCCTAACAGTAGATGCCTGGCGTTGCTTCTCTGGGTGACACATCCTGACCAGTAAATAACAGGGAAAAAGATGAATATTCAAATCGATAGTGACAACTTGATCAAAGGAAGAAAAAGAGGTGAGTCATGCACAGCAGGCTTAATCAGGTTAATGAGAATCTGAGCTGCAGCTTGGACATGGGAATACTTATCAACAGGCTGTCATCGCAAGCAGTGTTTTCTTCACTTAGTCTAAGGAGCATGGCAGGTGTGTCACATGTGGCTGGACTGTCTTGCACCAGCCCTCCGGAGAAAGCGCTCTCGCAGACCTGTAATTTAGCAGCTGACAAAGGCCTGGTGCCTCTGTTCGTCCAATGTCTGGAAGCACCACTGTCTGGTGGAAGCGGTGCAGGTGCAAAGGAAGGAGAAAACTGGGAAAATAATGGGGAGGAGAGGAAGATACAGAGGAAGGAAATGAGAGGAGAAGTGAGGGAGCTAGAAGAGGAGTGGGAGGAAAGTTAAGAAACTACCAGTGAAAGGGAGACAGATGTATTATGGAAGGACTTTATCCAAAATCAAAACAAATATCTAAACAAACAACTAAGGACTTTCAAATACAACACTAAACCCACTTTTGAGAATGCAGTCTAGCAAGACACGTTTTCTCTTTATATATATAATTGATTTCAGAGAAGAAGGGAGAGGGAGAAAGAGAGAAACATAAATGATTAGAGAGAATCATTGATCTACTGCCTCCTGCTCGGCCCTACTGGGGATCAAACCTGCAACCCAGGCATGTGTCCTTGACCGGAATCGAACCCAGGACCCTTCAGTCCACAGGCTGAAGATCTATCAGCTGAGCCAAACCAGCTAGGGCCATTTTCTCTTAATATAATTTGTATCCAAAATATTGCCTTGATTTCTTTTTTAAAACTTTCTTGCCTTTTGTCTTTTTTATTTTTCTTAACCTCCAATTTCTCCACATCTCTTCCTCCTTATTCTACTAAAAATGATAACTATGTATAAGATATGTCTTTGACCCAAAAACACTTTCTTAGCTACATAAATTGCACATTTCAACTTGCCATAGACAAATGACACAAAAAAATTGGATGGCATAAAATACACTGATTTCTTTGCAAATATCATGTATTACCTTGGAGGATAGACGTGGGTTCAATTGCTTGTGTCTGCCTCACCTGAAGAGTCATAATGAATGTCAGGATTAAAGAAAGTTGAAGGGAGATAAGAACCGTATGATTTCACTCCTGTGGGATATAAAACTGAAACTCGTAGACACAGACAACAGTATGGTGGTTACCAGAGGAAACAGGAGTGGGAGGCAGGAAAAAGTAAAGGGGGGCCAAATATATGGTGATGGAAGATTATCTGACTTTGGGTGGTGGGCACACAACGCAATATACAGGTCATATTTCATAGAAATCTTAAACATATAATCTTATTAATCCATGTCAACCCAATAAATGTAATAAAAATTTAAGTCAATGAAAAAAAGAAAAGGTAAGATAAAAAACATGTTTCAATTGTATGGGAGACAACTGATCAATGTTTCTCTCCTACATCAATGTTTCTCTCATTCTCTCTCTCTCTCTCTCCCTCCCTCCCTCCCCTCCTCCTCTTTAAAATCAATAAAAACATAATCTTCAGATGATGATTTTTTAAAAAGCTAAGTCATTAAGAAGCACCTCCCTTAGAACTTGCGTTAAACAACTTTCTGTTTTACCACTGCAGGTAGGCAGCCCCAGAAACCAAGATAATGAATGTGAAGAAGCCCTTATTTTAATAAGATATAGCTTGAAATGCTGAAAACTCTGCAAGCAACTTTCGTTCTCTATGCATGCAAAAAATCATCCTTTGTACCCGCAACAGCTTTATTTCTTTCATATAGCAATAAAGCTTTTCACTGAAGTTGCAATTAGTTTGGGAGATAGACAAGTTATCCAACTGTGTGGAGTGCTCTGATCGGTGTGTACACAGAGTGCTTTAGGGGCGAAAATGAAAAATAATTATCCGGAGTCAGAGAGTGTGGGTGGCAATGGCTAGACAGACAGGGCAACTCTGGGAATGGTCTGATCCCTGGGTGAAGTTAAAATCTAAGAATGAACAGCAGTTATTCTAATGGAACAATGTGGGAGACGGTTTTCTAGCCATCAATGTCTCCCATCAGAACTCCTGCATCTCTCATTGAGTTATAATGGTGGATTGTGGGCCTGGAATTTATCTGTAGGAAGATGCTGAAAAGCCACTGGGGCTCATGACAAGTTTAGGCAATATGAAACTGTCACATAATTTATAAAAGTCCTTTCTTTGATGAATCCGACCAGATCAAGCAATGTGTGACTAATACGATGCTGGGAGATTGGCGGGGAAATAAGACATCCACCCTGGTAAAGGGTGGGAAATGACGGTCCATCATTTTCAGAAATATGACAGGCCTTCTCACATCGCTGAATTCTCATTACCCACCTGACAGTCTTTCAGGACTAATGTACCTGATGGAAGAATGTGGATGAGGACTTGTTCTAAAGACAAAGGAGATTGACACTTATCAGGGAGAAGCTAAACAAATAGTCTGACTCCATTAGAGAAGGTTGTGCATTTCTATTGTAAATACTTTCTGGAGATGGCGTGCACTTTCATAAAACGACTATATAGCACAGGGCCTTCGATGTTTTCCTTTATGATGACATAAGGCAAATAATTTATCATGTGAGGAAGCTTCATGGAGACTACAACATTTTAATGTCTTCCCTACCTGCTTGGGACTTTGTGATATTGCAAATAATGGCACAGAAGGCTGAGTTGTGAATGGGAGAAATCCGTAGATTGTTTTGTACAGTTCCTGCATATTTGCACCTAAGATCTCAGAAATGGCATGTCACAACAGACTCAAAAACGAAGGCTAAAGATTAGAAAAGTTAGCAATATTTTTAATTATCAGAACTTGCGACGTAGGTGATTGCCCTGACTGGGAATGAAACCTGCAGCCTTTTGGTGTATGGGATGATGCTCCAATCCACTAAGCCATTTGGCCAGGGTGGTTAAGAGTGACTTTGAGATGAGACATAGACTGGCCAGGATGAAAGGTGAATATTCTGACCTACAGAGACATCAGAAATGTGGTCAAGAATAAACAAAAGGAATTTCAATGTCAAAATATACAAAGTGGGCACTTAAGAAATCATTGCAAGTAGGAACCAAAGGCACAGCTATTAATCTAACAGATTGCAAACAAGTACAAGATATGCACCCAAATCTGCCATCATCAAGAGCAATGTAAGCTACCCAATAGCTAGAAGCAGAAAGGTAAAATAATTCTATATCTTCGTGAAGTGAAATTTCAAGTGCATTAGGAATGCACAGTAGTGCACCCTCAATAACTATCAAAATTTAAGAAAGATGCAAAGGAGCAATTTCATGATTACAGTATAAATGATATAATTGTTTCAACATTTTAATAGTCTTTGGCAAATGAGAACAGGAAAGATAACATTTCCTTAGAGTAGAAAATAGGATAAATAAGATAATGTTCCCAAGTATGTAATTTTCAATAAGACACAGATAGTATGGGCAGCTCAAATAAAATTTCATGGTGTTTTGAAGGCCATTTCTATTTTATTTTTAAGAACACTTTCAGAGTTTGAATGCTAATCTTACTCCAAGTCTAAGAGAAGACAATATACAATATTCTAAATTTATGAATGCTAAGCTAGCATAGCCTTCTTCACAAAAGGACATCTCTTAAAGGTACTCAAGAGTACCATTGAATAGCAGATTACTTAATGAATTTTGTATTGATGTTTAGAGATTTTTTTGTTGGCAGAAAGTCTTAAGGAAAGATACACTATTTGGAGTGTCCTTTACATGCCCGTAGTTTTTATACACATTATCTTATTTCGTCTATTAACATTTTGATGAGGCAATCATCACTGCTTTCATCCTAGATATGAGATCCTGAGGCACAGATTGCTTATGTCTTAAAGCAGTAGCTAGAGTGATAAAAAAGGGTGCTCTAGGTTTAGGTGACTTGAGTTTCATCATGGCCCTGTCACATTTTAGTTATGTAACTTGGTACAACTTACTTAATGTTTCTTATGACCAGCTTTTCTCACAGGTGGTAGCACCTACTTTTTAATGTTGTTGGGGTTAATTTAGTTTCCATAAACTGATTTAGTTTATATTAACTTGAGACAGTGCCAAACATTAGTTTCCATTCATATTGGCTTACCCCCCCCCCCATTTTTTTTCTTTATTGATTAAGGTATTACAAATGTGTCCTTTTCCCTTTAAAGTCTCCTTAGGGTCTCACCACTAGTGAGTACAATTGCTGAAAGTCATAGCCAAAATTTGTCTTACACTAAAGTCTGTTTTCTTTCTATGTTTATACACTGCCACCCTTCCTGGTGGGGACAAATCAGAGGAGAAATTAGAAGGTCTTTAAAGGGGGGAGGGAGCACAAAGAAAATGGTTAGCAATATTGTGTATTTGTTTGTGAACCCAGAAAAGAAGAAAAAATAATAATGAATAATGTGGAGTTATATTTAAAATTAGTGGAATTAGAAATGTTTTACTTACTAAAATACGTCTGTGGGATGAGCATGTTAGCTCAGTCCTTCTCACATGGATTTACTGACATCTTTCATATCCACACTGAGCCATACCAAGTTTCTGTGCCATTTCAGACAACAGAGTGAGAATGTATGGACATATCACTTGTCCTTACTTTGGCCTTGTTTTTGACCTAATGTCCCATATGCCAGGATGTCCTTACATGTCCACTGAAGCTCAGGACGACTCACCAGCCCCTTTGTTGAGTTGATGTGTGGCAAAAAACTGAACTCAACTCCAGCCCTGTCTCCCTGTTTTATTCCATTGTCCATTCTGGAGGTGGAAATTCTGCCCAAACCCCCATCGTTGACATATTTATTTATTACATTTTTGCCTGAGATCCTCATATCTTGCTCAGCCTTCTCCTGAAATGTCACCTACAGTTTCACCCAAACCCCTTAGTTTACTGAGGGTCCAAGATGAACAGGCAGATTTAATAGAACGCTTTTACTTGACTTATTTTCAATATTCCTTCACAATACAGGGTTTCACTGTTCTGTGTCACTTGTCATTGGACCCCCTAGCATGGATGCTCTGTCCCCTGTGCCCATTTGAGTACCGGTAATGAACTGTCCATGTGCCAACCAGAAGCCTACTGCTATACCCTTGTCCACTAGCATTAATTGTAAATCCTCATAAACATATGTAAAGGATATAACATAGATATAATATATAAATTGATATAAAATATTATTTCACATTATATCATTTATATTTATATGTGTGCAAATATACACACAGATATATCTTTATCAGCATATTTTACCATTTTATCACTAAAATTAAAAGCTCAAATAAAGGAGCATGACATGCAATGTGAACAGAAAAGTTATCATCACATGTAAGATGTTACCTTGTCATCCATCTTATTAGTTACCCCTATTTTCCAATCTTTTCTGCTTCTTTCCATAACAAAATATTCTTGGTATCATTACAGGATTAAAACTTCCAAAACAATCTGAGCAGAAGTCTAGCCTGCCTCCATACCACTTAAATGGTAAGCTACATTTCAAATTCCAATTCCTATCTATTAATGTTTTTTTACTCGTGTTTCATTTTTATTTATTTATTTTAAAGTTTTTTCATTTTTATTTAATTTGTTGGGCTGACACTAGTTAACAAAATTATACATGTTTCAGATATTGCAAGAGGTAAAAATCGTACAGTTTATACTTTATTTTTTCCAGATTCCAAAGTGAGGTTTTCAACATCTACAAGGTTAAAAAATAACCTGTATATTTTTAATCTATAAAAATTAATTTGAGAGCTCAGATATTTATTAGACCATATTTTCTGACTTTAACAAAGCTACTGACATTTTAAGGAAATTTCTTATAGAGGACTTTGAAACAGATTCAAATATTACTAAATATTATCATTGAAACAGAGTAATTTTAAATATTGGACTATTTTTCCTCAGAGTGTCATCTAAAGAAAAATGAAAATAATCATTGTGTTCAGTTCAATTGTAGATGTGGTCAGCATAAAACCAATATTTCTCCCAGGTATTCTTCCTTGAGAAAATAAAGGGTCATATTACTGGGTTTTTGTTTTGTTTTTTAAACATATTTTTATTGATTTCAGAGAGGAAGGGAGAGGGAGAGAGAGATAGAAACATTAATGATCAGAGAGAATCATTGATTGGCTGCCTCCTGCACGCCCCCTACTGGGGATTGAACCTGAAACCCGGGCATGTGCCCTTGATGGGAATCGAACCGAGACCCTTGAGTTCACAGGCTGATGCTCTATCCACTGACCCATGTTCAAAAGAGTTTGTGCCGAAAAATTTTAGAACATATTTAAGACTTCCCACAAGCTGCTTTCTAGCTGGTCATTGGAATTTACATTGTTCACTCATATTTCTGGAGATAGTAGCCTCTTATTCAATCTCATTAAAACAGCAGAAGAAACCTGGCTGGCATGGCTCAGTGATTGGGTGTCCACCTATGAACTAGGAGGTCACAGTTCAATTGCCGGTCAGGACACATGACCAGGTTGAGGGACTGATCCTCACTAAGGGACTTACAGGAGGGGGCAGATCATTGATTCTCTCTTATCGTTGATGTTTCTATCTTTCCTTCTCCCTTCCTCTCTGAAATCAATAAGATTTATATTTTAAAAAATAAATAAAATAGCAGAAGGAAATGAGGTCAAAAGAGATCAATTACCTGGTTAATTTCACACAGCTGTTTTGTGAGAAACCTGGAATAGGAAACTTCCCTTGAGATGAATATTCCCTAATTCTCCGAAAGATGAGATTTTTCTCTACCTGATGGTGTCAGGACAAATAGCCAATAATGTATCACCTTTTGTTCTTTGGATCTTCCACCAAACCTTGCTTATTTATTGCATTTGTGTCCATTAGTGTTTGATTGAGCTGGGCGCATTAAAATTTGTGGAGTGCCTATAAAATCTGTTTGCATCCTGATTTTGAATAATATGTTGGTTTGGTGTACTTACTGGAAACATCGAGATAACATGTCCTAGGCCTCAACGTTACAAAGAAATGACATTGCTTCAGAATTCTATTTCTATCTCGATTACATATTTTCCCAAGAAAAGGGAGAGCTTTAAAATAAATTGGGCACGTTTAGATGTGAAGCCTTAAGTAAGTTTCTGATTTCCTAAAACCTGAGGGATCCTGGACCACACCATAGTTCTGTTTCCTAATAAAAAATAATATACAATATTCTGAAAGGGGAATATGTGGGGCTTCTCATATCTCTCTTTGCTCAAACCTAATCGCATTACAAAGTGAGCACCTGACAACTGAAATTGGAGTCTGCGTACATACAGCTGGGCTTTGCACGCAGACTTTTTCATAACCAGTTACTATTACATTACCCTTTTTGCATGAAATCTGTGTTAGGTAGGGAGAATAAATCAAATAATAAAAACTCCATATGATATCTCTGTATATTTTAGGTATTCAACCTCAGGAGGTTGTCATTTATAGATGTCCGTGGCTCCCGTTCAGGAAGCCTCTCTGAGCGGCGTCCTGTGTACATGTGTGTACAAGTGACATCCTAAGAGTTTTCCCCCTTGAAACAAGTACTTTTACCAGAAATTACCTGCACATACACAAGTATCAGCTAATACTACTCTATGAATGAATGTAAAATTCAATTAAACCCAAAATTTGGTGCGATTAAACAGAAAAAAATTGGCATTTTTTTCTTTTTATAAACTTCTGTAAGTCAGCCAGGTTCAGGATTTAAAAATCCACATTTTCACAAAATGGAAATAATTAACAGTTTGGTTTGTCTTCGGAATAATAGAGTAAAATGGGATGAAGTTTGGGGGAACTTAGTGAAATTTTTTTCTATAAGATTCACAGATGCAAGAATATTAGATAACTTAGATAAACTGAGACAAACATTCACTTGACTAGTATCTTTAACCACCACAGGAGAACTTCCTTCTGTTTCCTAGTTTTATAATTTATGAGACTGTCTATATTTTAATATGAGGTAAATTTAAAAAGTTCTTTATCCACTTATTATAGTTTTCAGATTGTGTGTTTCTCTGGAATTTTTGAAGTATTTAAAGCAGTTGCTAAATATGACAATCTGCCACTTCTTGAAAGTAACTTATTTAGAAAGATTTTAATTTAGGAAGACATTAATGCATTGCCTGTTTTTACAGAGGCTCAGCTTATAGAAAATAATAACTTCTCAACTTAAATGCCATCTCTTCGGCATATGTACATAGATATATAGATATAGATACACAAATATTGATATAGTAAATTTCTAATTTTTGGGAGGGTTCTAAATGTAATATCTGTTCCTTAAGACACTGAAAATTATATTGTTAGTTAAAAACAAAAATGTCAGCCAGCGGATGTGGCTCAGTGGTTATGTGTCGACCTATGAACCAGGAGGTCACAGTTTGATTCCCACTCAGAGCACATGCCTGGGTTGCAGGCTTGATCCTCAGTAGGGGGTGTGCAGGAGACAGCTGATCAATGATTCTCTTTCATCATTGATGTTTCTATCTCTTCTTCTCCCTTACTCTCTGAAGTCAATAAAAATATATTTTTTAAAATGTCAAATGGATATTGAATATTTTTAACCCTGTGTAAATTAGAAATTATTTAGCTATCATTAACAGAATATCTAAAGAACAATCAATGGTTTATCAATTCAGACAATTCATTATATAATCCAATTACTAGTATATAATGTGTTATCCAATCTAACTATATAATTCATTATCATCTAATAAAAAGTCTGAAATGTCAGATTACTTGGTCATTCTTTCTATTAACATTTCAGTACTGCTTAAATAGTTGATCTAGAGGCCACTGGATGAGTAGAAATCACATATATTTATATAACTGAATACTAAAGCGGAACACAGTGAGAAACTCAGGGGATAGGTGGAGGGAGAGGAAGAGAAAAAGATGGAGGAGTATGACCCCTTTATATATTCTCTCTTTTACCAGAGAGAAATGATTGTATTTCAAAGAAGGCTTTCCCTCACATCTCATTGGCCATCAGTGTGCAATGGGCATTCTACGTGCCAGGAAGCATAAGACAGCAAGTTTTGTTTTTGTCTAACTTTTATTTTATGAGGGGACAAGGGAAAAAGATTTTTGGGAATGCATTGGATAATATTTTTAAAATGTATTTTTGTTGATTTCAGAGAGGAAGGGGGATGGAGAGAAAGAAACATCAATGATGAGAGAGATTCACTGATCAGTTACCTCCTGAAGGACCCACACTAGGGATCCAGTGTGAAACCCAGGCATATACCCTGACTGGGAATCAAACTGTGACCTCCTGGTTCATAGGTCGATGCTCAACCACTGAGCCACGCTGGCCACGCTGATTTGATAATATTTTAAAAGCAGGCAACAATCCTGTGGAAGCTCTGCCTGGTAGAAATTTCTTTCTTGTAATGTTGTATATGAATTTGGATAATATCCACTAAAAGTTGTGTTCAGATCATTTGGCCTTATTTTTTTTTTAATATATTTTATTGATATTTTACAGAGAGAGGAAGGGAGAGAGGGATAGAGAACTAGAAACATCGATGAGAGAGAAACATCGATCAGCTGCCTCCTGCACACCTCCCACTGGGGATGTGCCCGCAACCAAGGTACATGCCCTTGACCGGAATCGAACCCGGGACCCTTCAGTCCGCAGGCCGACTCTCTATCCACTGAGCCAAACCGGTTTCGGCTGGCCTTATTTTTAAATTAAACTTATTGGGGTCTCATTGGTTAATAAACTTATATTGGTTTCAAGTGAGCAATTCTATGATTCATGAAATTTTATTGCAGTGTATGCCCACTACTCAAAGTAAACATTTAATGATATTTTAAAGGATTTTCTGCATGAGATGTTTTAAAATCACATAAAATATCAAAAATGGGACCTAAGTCCTTAAAAGCTAAAAGTAAAAATTTCTAGGCTAATATGAAACAACAAACAAACAGTAACAACATTTTTTTTCAAGTCCTCATTTTTATTTTTAATAAACAATAGAATTCCACTGTATTTAGGAAAACATGTTGCATTCAAAATGCAAGAGAAATTAAAAGAAATAGTGATTTTTCTATCCACCAATTATCTATCTATTTCTACGGACTATTTTATAAAGACAGATACCTATAACTATTTATAATTTCATATTTAATACTGTGTAATAACTAGATTATGCAGATATATAAGTGCCATATTAGTTGAAATTTCTGGTAGTCATTATTCTAAAACACATTGGAGTGGCAATATTAAGGATATCCTCTTTCTTTATAATTATTCAGTGATTTCATTTTACTATGAATTTTATTGCATGCAAAGGACACAATGAATTGAAACTAGAGAATAAAAGACAAGTAACTTTGAAACAATAAAAGTTGAATGTCTAGCTGGCAAGGGTGTATAAATGTCAACATGAATTTCGGAGAGATCAGTTCAAGTTCAAAGATCTTGACTGTAGTTTTGATTTTGGCAAAAGTAAGGGAGAGTCTGTGAAGCTGCTGCTGTGCTTCTGCAGAGGCTGTTGTGGAGGAGGTAATGAGCGAACTGTGTTGCATAGAAAAGAGGTGCTAGGAGTGTCAATTTAAAAAATAAAACTTATTTTTGGGAGCCTTTTCTCTGGGTTTATCTATAATAATAAAAGTGTAATATGCTAATTAGACCAGACAACCTTCCCGATGAAGCTGCAGCAGCGGGGGCCGAGGCAGAGGCGGCCGCTGCAGTGGCGGGGGGCTGAACACCTTGCACGAATTTCATGCATTGGGCCTCTAGTATAATAAGAAATAGTGTCTCTGCTGGTGGTGACATTTATAGCTCATCGAGGTCTGCCAATATGGAAGAATATTATTATTTCCTGAGTGTCTGTTGTACCCACTATATGTCATTTTCCATGTTTTCTTCAGAGTGGATTTGAGAAAAATTTAATTTCACTGAAAAAAAATATAGAAGGAAGTCATAAAAATGTTGGTTGGAGAACACGATGAGCTTGTGTCTTAGTAGTTCAAAACACTCCATTCCATATTTGCATTCAGATCAAATACAGAGGGAACTGGAGATGCAGTTAAGAAAAATGCCTTAATCAATATTACAACATTAAGAAGTTAGTTGGATGCAATTTGCAATGGCAGGTATAAAATGAGTACTTCTGAAGTAGTCTTCTAAGCCAGTGGTTCTCAACCTTTTTAATGCTACGGCCCTTTAATACAGTTCCTCATGTTGTGGTGACCCCCAACCATAAAATTATTTTCGTTGCTACTTCATAACTGTAATGTTGCTACTGTTAATGAATCATAATGTAAATATCTGTGTTTTCCGATGGTCTTAGGCGACCCTGCTAGCGGTTCTCAACCTGTGGGTCGTGACCCACAGGTTGAGAACCGAACCGCTGCTGTAGAGGCAGAGGCAGCCGCTGCAGTGATGGGGGGCTGAACACCTTGCACGAATTTCTCTCAGTCTTTCCATCTCTCTTCCACTCTTTATAAAAATCAATGGAAAAGTATCTTTGGGTGAGGATTAAAGAAGAAGTAGTAGTAATTTTATACCTGCCATTGCAAATTGCATCCAACTAACTTCTTAATGTTTTAAAATTGATTAGGGCATTTTGGGAGAGATGGAAAGATGGAGCTCAGACCTCGATGGAGCTATAAATGTCACCACCAGCAGAGACACTATTTATTATTATACTAGAGGCCCAATGCATGAAATTCGTGCAAGGTGTTCAGCGCCCCTGCCACTGCAGCGGCTGCCTCTGCCTCGGGCCCCGCTGCTGCAGCTTCATCCGGAAGGTTGTCTGGTCTAATTAGCATATTACACTTTTACTATTATAGATAAACCCAGAGAAAAGTCTCCCAAAAATAAGTTTTATTTTTTAAATTGAGAACATTACGATTCATTAACAGTAGCAAAATTACAGTTATGAAGTAGCAACAAAAATAATTTTATGGTTGTGGGTCACCACAACATGAGGAACTGTATTAAAGGGTCGTGGCATTAAAAAGGTTGAGAACCACTGAAGCAATCCACCATTCTAGTTAATTCTGGTTACTGATGTTTATTTTGAGGAGAAACAAAATGCATTTGTATTTATAGCATTTTCTTCAGAATAATTCTTTGAGCCTGAAAATTATTACTCATTATTAATACATAGGCTTCTCCTTCTGTATTCTATAGTATGTCTGCTTCTCTCCTCTTCCTCCCCCTCCTCCTCCTCCTCCTCCTTCTCCTCTCCCTCCTCCTCCTCCTCCTCTTCCCCTTCCCCCTCCTCCTCCTCCTCCTCCTCCTCCTCCTCCTCCGTCACCTTCTTCTTCTTCTTCTTCTTCTTCTTCTTCTTCTTCTTCTTCTTCTTCTTCTTCTTCTTCTTCTCCTTCTCCTTCTCCTTCTCCTCCTTCTCCTTCTCCTTCTCCTTCTCCTTCTCCTTCTCCTTCTCCTTCTCCTTCTCCTTCTCCTTCTCCTTCTCCTTCTCCTTCTCCTTCTCCTTCTCCTTCTTCTTCTTCTTTAATCCTCACCCAAAGATACTTTTCCATTGATTTTTATAGAGAGTGGAAGAGAGATGGAAAGACTGAGAGAAATATTGATGTGAGACAAACACATCAATTGTTTGCCTCCAGCATGAGCCCCAACCCAGGCCAGGGCCTGTGGGGAGCCTAGGCATGTGCCCTTGACCAGAATCAAACACGGGACCCTTTGGTCTGTGGGCTAACGCTGTATCTTCTGAGCCAAACCAGCTAGGGCTGCTTCTCTCTTCTGAAGTAATAAACTCAATTAGATTGAGCAGAAAACTCAGTCATTATCTCCTAAACCATCCTTTGATTTGTTTATCGTCTAAGATAATAACATAACAGAAAATCATCTTTCATTGACAAATAAATAGTAATAAAAGTGGCTGGCTATAGGTGAGGCAAAGAGAAGGTTGTCCTCACAATTTAAATCCAATACGTAATGTTTTTGTAATTTTAAGGCAAATATTAGGTTTTTGGATAGACATAATTTCTTTCACAGCTTCTACACATTTTATTCTTCATTGTTCTAAATATACACCTCTACCAGATTCCTTAACTCAACATCTCTCCAAGCAAATATTTTCTTAAAAATAGGCATAAAGTTTATAGCATATGGTGGTGGGAAAATATTCCTAACATTCATAATAGATATGTTAGGGCTAAGATTTTACTTTCTTGCAAACACAACAATTTCAAGATTATGTTATCACTGCAGTCTTTTATCAGAGTGTTAAAGGATGAGAATTTTGGCCAAAGGAAATAAGTTTCTTTTGTTTAAGGTGTTTTAATCATCAAATAATTATATTCATTAACTTCCAGTTGTAGGGCAGTGAGTGAAGTTAATGTTCAGACGAACTCAATATATGTCACACTGGCATTTTGTTTACTCTGGGTCACTTTAGAACAGGTATGGGCAACCTCTTTTTCTGCTATGGGCCATTTGGATATTTATAACATCAATTGCGGGCCATGCAAAATTACTAGCATCAACTTAAAAATTAGCCTGCTATACTAGTATTTGGTCAAACATTTAATTAACTCATCCCTAATGCCTTGGCAGGGCAAGACCAAATGACGTTCCCCACCCTGCTTTAGAAGATATGCAAGTTGTCCACCTTATGATTGCTTTTTAAGGGAATATATCTCAACCCCTAATCAGATATATGATAAGCAAGGATTTTCTCCCATTTCATGTATTGTCTTTGCACTCTATTAATAGTGTCCTTTGATACAAAAGGTTTTAAATTTGATGTAGTACAATTTATCCATTTTTCTTGTTGCCTGTGCTTTTCGTGTCATATTCTAGAAATGATTGCCATATTCAATGCCATGATGTTTTCCCTCTGTTGTTTTTGTTTGTTTGTTTAGTTTTACATTTTTAGATCTTATATTTAGGCCTTTGATCAACTTTGAATGATTTTTTTATATGCTTGAAAGAACACCTGCATTTCTACAGGGCCATTTTCTAAAGATTTATTTCATTCATTTGAATGGGCCAATTTCCTTGTTTCTTGTTTATGTTCTTTTTTTGAAAAATGGAGCATTCAACAATAGCTCCTCCTCCCAGTTGTTTCAGACTGGTTCCCTGCTGGTGGAAACCCTCACTAATCCTCCCATTAAAAGGCTTAGGGTCTTCTCAGGCATTTTCTGGGCCTGTGTTCTCCCTGGACATGTGTGCATGTATACGCTTTCCCGATGTTTCTTCGTACAAGGCTGCATTTAAATGTCTACATTTCCCCCCGTGTCTCAGCCCATTTCTTCTCAGACCTCAGGGGTCCTATTGTATTTCTCTGCCTGTAATCTCTGAGCACCAGCATCTGTGAGGCTGAAGGTCTCATTAGCCTGAGTGCCTGTCCCTGCCTTTCACAGCTCCCAGCCAAGACATGTTACCATTCCAGTGTGGGCTCTGAGTCAATCTATCTGGAAGCCATTCTTTTGGGCAGCCCACAGATATCAAAACATTGTGAAAAAGCTCCACTCTTTTCCAGAGAAAGGACAGGGAATTGGGTTGCTTCCTCCTGACCTCCCTACACCATGTGGGGAAGAGAATGGGACAAGAGTCACACACACACACACACAAAAAAAACACAAACAAACACACACACACACACACACACACACACACACACACACACAAAAAAAAAAAGAACCACAATGGTCTTCTACCATTTTGAGTGTGGATTTTTCTTGATTGGACATTTTCTTGGTTGCTGCAGATCCTTGACTGGTCTCCAGAACTCCCACAAAGCTGTATTAGTCAGTCTGTTCTTGTTTACTTAGTTTCTTGACCAATCCTCCACTGACTTTCACACCCACTTTACCTCAGGCATTGACTATTTTAGCCACAACCTCGTTTGTTATCATCACACTATTCCTGAAATTTTGATATAAAAGTTTTATCGCAGGCATGTCTTTTCTATCATTCCAGTTCTTGTGTTCAATTTCCCAAACTACTACTTTCTCATGGAGACTTTAGAACCATGTGTTATCTCTACCTGGTCCCTCTGTGATCCCTGTTCATCCTCTCAATTCAAGGTCCTTGCTCCTGAGGAGTTTATATAACTAAAATGTGTTCAATTGTTCCTTAATATTTCTTCCTGAATTTAAAACTTAAAATGAGCCCTGCCAGTGTGGCTCAGTGGTTGAGCATTTACCTATGAACCAGGACGTCATGGCACATGCCTGGGTTGTGGGCTCGATCCCCAGTAGGGGGTGTGCAGGAGACAGCTAATCAATGATTCTCTCTCATCATTTATGTTTCTCTCTCTCTCCCTTCATCTCTGAAATCAATAAAAATATATTTTTTAAAAAAACCTTAAAATGAGATCACATGCTACATCTCGCATAGTACATGTGCCTAGAGTCGCACTTTATAAATGATGAACAAATGAATTAATAAGTTTGAATAAAATCACTGAGATGGGTACACACCTTGGAGACTCAAAAATCCATTAATAATGCAAAAAATAAGACTCAGTATTTCTCCCTGAGAAAATGGCTTTGGAACAACCATAAAACATATTTGCCATAGCAGGTATCTATGTGATATCCAATTACAGAAAAGAACATATTGAAGAAAATAAAAAGCCTGCCTTATCCTTAAAGGAATTTGAGTCTTATATATTATTTTGTTTAGGGGTAGCCATCTTTCCTGGAGAGAGATAATTCAGAAAGAAAGATAGACAGCAAGTCACACATTTAATACTAAGATTATTTTCCTCCTATTTGACTTTCTTAAGCAGAATGAACTGTAAAATGTCTTCAGAAAAATTTGGTCTCGAACACAGAGTAATTTAATGTCTAAGATCAGGGAAAACATTTTAGAAAAATAATAGAAGTTGAATTTGATAAAAACATAAAGAGGAAGATTATATGTAAGGTGTAAGCAGCAACAGCAAAAACAAAACAAAACAAAACAAAACAAAAACAACAACAAAAAACCACAACGGAATCAATGAAGTCTCCTACTAAATCAGGAAGAAGCAAGCTTATATATCAGCAATGAAAGATAACTTCACATTGATGCTAATACTGGTTCCTGAACTGAATGGCTTCTTAAGACAATACCCATGGCTAGAAAGACAATGAGAGTCTTCACTATCATCCAGTTTCTCTAAAATTCTACCATAGAATCTTATCAGCTAAAAACAGGATTTACTAAAAATCTTTAGAGGTAAAGTACAGGAATATATCATTCTCCTCTAAGCAATGAAAAGTGACTTTTTTTTTTAATCCTCCAGAGTATTGTTTTCATTAATTATTTTATTTTACTTTATACTGGTACCAAACTAAAACTAATGTATTATTCTTTAACTGAACTATTCTAAGTTTTTACACGCAGTACCTAAGATTTTTTCACACATTTCATATCTCCCAAGTTACTCTCCTCTAATTTAGGTGGTAAAATACTGTCAGAATAATTATCCTTAAATAATTCTCTCATTACTATATTTAAAATTTTCTAAAAGAGCTCTATTATTTTTACCATTTGGCATTGTTTCAAAAAGTATTTTAATGTGTACTAAGTGTTAAGCCTTGTGCTAGGTGTGTAAAAAATAACTGTGAACAAATAAAGCTAAGAATATTTAGAATTTTTTCTCACTTAACTCTTTCATCATTATGCCATGACTATGTAGACCAAAGGTCGCCAAACTTTTACTGTAAAGAGCCAAATGGTAAATATTTTTCTTTGTGGCCATTAGGTAATGTTCACAATTACTCAACTATGCCTTTGTAGCATGAAAGCAGCCATATAGATCATGTAAATGAATGAATGTGACTGTGTTCCAGTAAAATTTTATCTGCAAAAAGAGGCAGTGGATTGTATTTACCTAGGAGCCATAATGTGCCCACCTGTGTTCTAGTATGTTTTGTGATACCTTTCTTATTGCTCAGCATATTCAAGTCCCAACTGAAATTCTGTTTTTCCATGAACTTAGTAGAGTCAGACTCACACTCCTGCCAATGTAGAGTTTGCATGATGTATCATTTCCCATTAGATAGGCCACAGATTTAAATTCTGGATCTAATATATATTATTATGTCATAGACTGGTAACTAAGTATCCCTGTACCTCATTTTGTCCTGGGTAACAAGAATATAATATTTCTTGATAACTGGGTGATGATGAAAGAATTTACTTATGTGAAGTGTCTAACTTTTTAAGGCCAAATCTATTGAAGAATACACTGAGGGGCCAGATTATTATGACCACCTGACTTTTGTAGGCAAATTAGCCGTACACTGCATCATATGGGATATGGAAGCCAAAGGCCTGTTTGAACACCTTTGCTGTCTGCAGTTAGCAAGATAAAATGTCTCCAATTCGCACAGGAACACAAGGATTGGACAGTCGAGCATTGGAAAAAAGTCCTGTGGTCCGATGAATCACGTTTCCAGTCGCATCATGCAGATAGCAGAGTGAGAATTTGGCGGAAACAGCATGAGAGCATGCACCCCACATGCATGAGTACAACCTTTCAAGCTGGTAGGGGCAGTGTTATGATTTGGGGCATGTTTTCCTGGCATGATTTGGGCCCTTTAATTCGTGTGGAACAACGTCTGAATAGCACAACATACCTAAGTATCATTGTTGATCAAGTTCATCCTATCATGTTGATGGCATATCCCAATGGAGATGGCTTCTTCCAACAAGACAATGCACCATGCCACGGTGCTCGTATTGTGCAGGAATGATTTCAAGAACATGAGAGAGACTTTACCTTGCTTAGGTGGCCCCCACAATCACCAGATCTCAATCCAATTGAGCATTTGTGGGATGAAGTTAAAAGAGCCATCAGGCAGCTGGTTCCACAACCATCAAATCTCACAGAACTGGACAGTGCTATTCATCAAGCATGGTGTCAGATTCCTCGCATCACCTTTCAACATCTTGTGGAGTCAATGCCAAGAAGAATCGCTGCAGTATTGAAGGCAAAAGATGGCCCAACGAAGTACTGATGGGGTGGTCATAATAATCTGGTCACTCAGTGTAGTTTGCTAGTATGGTCTAAATCAAAGCTGACAGACGTCCTTGTTACTAGGTAAATGGGTAGAACATTGTTTAATATGTTACTTTCAGAACCCAGAGAGGCCTATCAGGTACAGTGATTCTCTCTTAGTGATGAGATGCAAGATGTAATAATTTGTTTCTCACTTCGCATGGACTATGTCAGCATGCCTCAGACCATTGGAAAGCTTATATGTCATTGAGGTGATTATTACTTAAACTTTGCAGTATTTGTTCACACATTCTGAGCACATACATCCTACCAGGGCTGTGTGTGTGTGTGTGTGTGCGTCTTGACTCATAATAAGTTCTAATAATCATTCTTATTCTTCTTCCATCCTCCACTTCTTCTTGTGCTGCTAATATAGGCCTGCAGGTTTTCTCAATCTACTTTATATTAATCTCCCTTAGCTTTTAATTTTCTCTCTGCTCTTTGTCAATAGACCTCAGTTCTATAGTTCTCATTGTTTCTATAAGTTTCTCTTCCAACTTATCTTGAGATATTGCACATACCTGTGCTTTCTTTTCCAAGTATCTATCCTGATTCATAAGCAGTGAAAGTTTTAGTAAAAGTTCTAAAATTGCATGTCAGGATCCATCAGTTCTCTACTTACTACAAGTGACCAGGTCTTCATTGCCATCTGGAAGGTGGCTTATCAATCTCAGAAATCCCAGTTTAGAATTGGCTTCCTAGGACCCCTCCTAGGAAAACCTGTAGTGATCAGGTTTCCTACGAAACAGATTCTGAGCCTTTGGAATTTGCATTCAGGACTTTTATTGGGGATTTATACGAGAAGCAATATCTGTGAGTAGAAAGGGAAACAATGTTGGGAAAAGAGATAAGTTTATGTGAGGTGCAATTACAAAATAAGTTCCACCAATCCTACAAGAAGTCTTGAAGGTCTGTTCATAGCGTACAATTCAGCACTTAATATATATTTGTTAACTAAATGCAAAACATGTTAAGTAGTAAAATCAGTATACTAGTACACTACTGGCAACCTCTTTGTTTCTAGAGAGCCTGTAAAAATGAAGCCAATTTATATTGGTAGCCATTTTTTGATGGCACCTAGGGCAGAAATTCTAGTCAATACAAGCATTTTAATTCACTTCAATGCCTAATCTGTGATTAACATATTTGGAATAACATGCCATTGGTAGAGAGAAAAATAGTATTCTGCAATTACATATAGAACATGGACATCTTCACCTGTATATAACTCAGGTTATAAAAAAATATCACCTTGCATATTGATTTTACCTGACTCTGGATGTTTAGTCAGGTGCTTCTCAGTCTTGTGAGGAAATCTTTTAAGGACTGACTCATAATATTTTCAAGGCTAGTTTCAAGTATGTGAGTTGGAAAAACTGATCCATGTTTCTCCTGGTACATAAAATCAGGGGTTTGGGCTATTAAGGGATTCTTGGAATCCCTTGCTTTCTTGACCATTCTGCTTACTAAGCCACTGCAAGTTATTATTTCCCTAATTGGTGCTTGTACTCATGAAGTGTATCATCATCATTAACCAAAATCAATTAAGCACCTACAAGAACATGGCCTTTCTCTTGGGCTCTGGCTAATTTATACATGATCTTGTGCCTCTGAGTTAGGGAGTTAGGTTTTTAACCCTTTTAGCAATTCCATTCTTTGAGAAAATTCCATTTCCAAATTTAGACTTTCCATTGATGAGAAAAAAAATTAGGGAAGCAGATGATTATTATGCAGATTAAGGATGTCATTTAAAAAACACAGTTGATCAAGGCATTGTTAGCCCTTCATGAATGGAACAGAAATAGAGCCATGGCAAATACTAATATATTCATTAATGTTAATTTAATTAGTTTTTATTCTACATAGATAAATCCTCTGTAGTGAAAACTTTGGCTCCAATCATGTGGCTGCTGTGATTTAGAGTAGAAACAATTTACCCAGCATGGAGACAAATTCGCTGTGAGGAGTTGGACTTGGAGAAACAGATGTCTAGGCAGAAGCTTATTTCAGTTGAGGAAAGTACAGAGAATTGAAATGACTTGAGAAGTACATCCTGAAAAGTTTTCTGATTCTCATTTCCAATCTTCACAATATTTGCAGAGTTGAAATGTTCTTTTTCTATAAATGACAGGGGTCCTTGTGTCTCAGAATTACAGAATTTAGTACTTTAAATTTAGACGTATAGGATAATGGTATTATAGGCAGTTTATAGGTTATACCCAACCATTTTTAGACATTATCTCAGAATTTCCAGTAAATTTTATATAGTCAATGCAGTAGTAATATACTTATGATTAATAAAAATATGAAAGATTCATATTTATCTCTAAAATTGTATAATATGTAGTAAGACAATATTTTATATAATACTTAAATTATTAAACTTATATACACACTTCGACATCAAAATAATAGCTAAAATAATTAATAAAATATTAACAATAAAGGTTATGCTTATTTAATGCTTACTTTGTCATATTGATATTTCTAAATGCTTAACATGGATAAATTCCCTTAATATTCATGAACATGCAATGAAACAATGACAGTTTGGGAGTAGACTAGAATCTAATTTCATATGTGAGTGGGGTGTTAAGGAAGATTCCTGACCAAAGTTTCTATGAAGGTTGGAGGATATCCCTCTGCATCAATTCTTCTCTTTCAAATCCATTCATTTTCAGAAGATACATTATTGTTTGTAACTGTTGTCATTTCTAAATCAAGACTATGAAATGTTGGGTATATATTCTCAAGCTAGAAGGACATAGGTTGGTTCCAGGCAGGCAAAAGATTAAAGAAATGAATATGCAATATTAGTATGTTAAGGTTGTGTTAGTGACATTCACCGCAAACAACTTTTGCTCTTACTGAAGGTGACAGGTCAGAAAGGCACAAGGCTCTTTTTATATTTAAACAGAAACACTTTATGATAAATATGGCAATATAATTACAATTTAAATTATTCATTCTGTATATTTTAAAAAAATGAAAACAAAGCTAAGGTGCAAGGTAAGTACTTAGCAATGTAGTATAGTTAGAATATTTATGGAAGTTCCCAACACAAGACAAAAAAATGAGTAATTGTGTCCCTGAGGACTCAAAATTGTTTCTTCTAAAAATCACTCATTTTATTTCCCCACGACTATCTCTTTCAATGCTTTAAATTTTTGATAAAGCTTCTTAGTACTGTGTGGTAATTTTTTGGTAAAGGTTGCTTTGGATATGTGAACTATGTTATGAGTTGGTTTTCTTTCACAAATTTATGTTATACAAATTTTTGTTTTCCTTGAGAAATATATATATATATATATATATATATATATATATATATATTTAAATTTCAAAAGTATAGGAAACATACTGTGGTGTGGGATGTTGATAATGGGGGTCAGGATTCTGCTCATGTGGGGCCAGGGGAAACATGGAAGCTCTCTGAAAATTTTGTTGTGAACCTAAAATTGCTATAAAAATAAAGTTTGTAATTTTTTAAAAGTATGGAAAGGCATATTTAAGACTCTTGTGTTATGTAATTCTAGGAAAAATTGGCAATAATGGATTTTACATTTTTTTAAATTTACCAGTAGAGAAAATAACATCAATGTTATTTTGTGAACTAAATCTACTAGCATTACAAATATTTATTTTAAGTGTTTACCCCAAACATCTAAGTGAATTAAGAATACTGATGTTTTGTTAAAAATAATTTTAAAAAGCAAAATAATGAAGAAATATTCAGAAAATTTCTAATTATAATGACAAATAATCCCTTGGAGAATATATATTGTGATTATTATTTTCATTTTCTATAATAGATTATATCACCATTTTATAGCATGTTAATAGGCATTTAGAGATTGGATTTTGTTCATGCAATCTATAGGTATATCTGGAGGTTTACTCATAACTAAGACTTTGAAGGAAAATTGGAATGAGATTGAGGAGATGGGAGAGTAATTTTAGATCTTCCATTAACTTCTGCAGCTCCATGTGATTTTAGTCATGTCACTTCACACATCTGGTCCTTAGCTGCCTCAGTAAAGATCTGACCTTTTTATCTTGGGGTACATGGGTAAGTGGAAGAGGGTTTATAAAAATCTTGTAATTAAATGTAAAAATCAGTGAAAACATGTTACAGGAGAGTCTCTAACATTCAGTGGAAGCTATGGAATCCTATATAATAAAGAGGTAATATGCATATTAACCCTCACACCCTCACAAGATGGCTGCCTATGATCAGGCCAGCAGGGGGGTTAGTGAGGGACAACCAAACGACTGAACAGCAGGCTGTGTGGGGCGACTAGGCCGGCAGAGGAGGTTAGCGAGGGATGAACAAACTACTGAAAAAGGAGGTTGTGTGGGGCGATCAGGCCGGAGGGGGAGTCTGTGAGGGGTGACCAGGCCGGCAGGGGAGGGGGCAGTCAGGGGTAACCAGGTAGGCAGGCACGTAAGTGATTAGGAACCAACAGTCCAGGATTGTGAGAGGGATGTCCTGGGGATTGGGCCTAAACCAGCAGTCAGACATCCCGTGAAGGGTCCTAGATTGGAGAGGGTGCAGGTTGGGTTGAGGGGATCCCCCCCGCCCCGTGCACAAATTTCATGCACTGGGACTCTAGTTTCTATATAACAGGAAGGAAAATATATTTAATTAGGTTTACTATTTAACAGAGTTGGCTTTGGAAGCAGGTAGATGGCCAGTATTTTTTTACTGAAGCCTTCCACCCGAGGTGCCAGGCAGTGCCACTGCCTTCAATGGGTTTGCAAAAGGATTACTGAGGACAGGACAGGCAGAAACCACGGTCTAGATGGACTCTAATGCCCTTGAGACAAAAATATATATATATTTTGGTACATCATTCACATAAAATGAGATATGACGTTTCCAGTTTTTGCCACACTCCCGGCAAAGTGGACTGAATGCCACACAGGAAGGCACAAGGCTGAAGTGGGAGTCTGGTCACTAACCTCATGTTGAAAGTTTGGAGATAATATGACTTCTATAAAATTCAGTATCTACAGCATCAAAAAATGAAATGTTTGCCAAATTTACAGAGACTATGTCATTTGTACCTCTCAATATATTTCCAATCCTCTCTATGCCTCCACAACAGTGTTATTCTCTGATACTAAAGCTGGAGATAACATAAAATAAATATTTAGCCAAGTCAACTCTATGGATTCTTATCTTTAAAAGCTAATGCTCCAAATGCATCAGTTCTGCTTTTTAAGTTGTTATCACTTAACTCTACTCAACACTACCATTTTAAATGTGAAAGATTATAAAATAAACCCCAAATTAACCCCAAAGTTCACAGCAAAAAGTATGGCAGTGATTCTGCCTCATATCCTTTGAGAATTTAAAGAGCCAATACAGAAATGCAATGAATAAAAACGGTGCAAACAAAGGAACTATTTTTACGTCATGTGACATTGTTTAGTTTTCTTTAGCCCATATGGACGGAGAATATCTTGTTCAATTTCTTTCATCACTTCTCCCTTTGCGTTTTCTTTCGTCTCAGGCTGGCTCTTTCCTTTTAGCCTTCAGATGACTGATAGCAGCTTCAAGGGCTATATTTAGCCAAAGTCACTCACAACAAATAGCAAGTGCCTTCATTCTAGCATCCCAGGGAACAGTGTTGGCGTGTGCTGATAGATCCACTGTATTCTGATCTCTCAACCAACCTCTGAACATGAGGAGTACACTGTTCTGTTTGGCTTAG
The DNA here is from genome assembly GCF_963455305.1 of Plecotus auritus. Lineage (NCBI taxonomy): Eukaryota > Metazoa > Chordata > Mammalia > Chiroptera > Vespertilionidae > Plecotus > Plecotus auritus. The sequence continues at coordinate 143,986,867 of NC_137783.1, read as the reverse complement.
GCCTAAATCATGTGTTCTGCTCCTACAAGCAACAGTGATTAAAGAAATAGAAACTACCTCAAGGTACCAATTTTGCCTACGATGCTAGGAACGAAATAAAACAAATGTTAATGTTGATGCCTCCAGATAGCTATCTGATGTTTATTCATGCATTAAACTAGAGCAAAGTGGTTGTGCTTCGTATAGTACTTGTAGGCAATAAAGCTGAAAAATAGAAGGGGAAAAAAAAAGGCAAACAAAACTCCTTCTTTTTGACCCAGCATTTTAATGCCTGGGAATTTATTCTCAGAAATTAAACCCCAAATTTAAGTATGGTATTAAAGCATGCAGTTTTGTATGTTTACTTCAACAGAAGAATTTAATATAGTAAATTTTCAGAAGTACACACAAGCAGGAATTATGATGTATTCTCACATTCAGTAGCAGGGAAATGGTTAGAAGAATACTCTCCCTCCTCTTATGAACCTGTGTATCAAAATAAACTGAGAGGCTATTTTCACCTAATTTTATTCCACTTTTCAATGCTGCATATCATCTCCTCCCCTGAAAAATTGCATCTGTAATGAATCCCTACGGAATTGGTAGTGTCACATCTGTCATTTCTATGAGTCATGTTATTTTAAGGAAATGTTGGTAACCAGCTCTAGAAATAATAAATTACACAATCATTTAAATGGAAATTTTGAAAACTAATAAGTGAGAAATATTTTATAATTTGTTAAATTTCAAAAAACATAAGCTAGTGCATTGTATATGTACATTGATTGTGATCACAAAAAATATAAAACTCACAGAAATTAATTCAGGTGAGGCTAAAGAAATTGAGTGATTGTTTTCTCTACCTATTCTCTACTATGCAATATGGACTTAATAATATATCATCATTAACTTTTTAACATCTTTATTTTTTATTATATATATACAATAAAATGAAAATTATTTTTCTCCCTCCTGCATAGATATCCACATGTATAAGAGAAAACCAAGTTAATAAGCACTTTTTTTGTTTGTTTGTTTGTTTGTTTGTTTGGCAGCTCTTTATTCACTAGCATTGCACCTCAAATAGCTTTGGAACAATCCTGTCCAAAGTGGTGAAATGAGGGCTGCCTTCTTTATCCTGTACCTCATGTATTCGGGAGGCTCACCTTCTTGCACCAGCCAGGCTATGGGCTGGGAGAGGGGCAAGAAAGGACACACTGGAATCTGGGCTCAGAGGGGTGCGGTCCGTTGCCAGTGCGGGCTAACCCAGCTCCTTTGGGTCTGTGTCATCTATGATGTATTTGAAGGTCACACAGGAATAGTCAATCCCATAATAATACCATAGTACTTGATAGAAATAATTAGCTAAAATTCTTTAAAAGATAGTATCTTGTTTGTACGTAGACCTATTAACACTAGGTTCTTAGATCATGTTCCCCCACTAAAGAAGAGTGCTATTCTCTAACATATGGTTCCCAAAGTGAAAGCAGGAAATTAGAATGACTGCTTCCCTGGTTAAGTGCCTGCTGCCTATTCATGTACAAGGTCTGAAAGGCGATCCCTTCACACAATCACTCAGCTTGATTGCCCACTTCTCATTAAAATTATTGCTGCTTAGTAGACTACCACCTCACAGTCAAGCCTCGAATGTCCTTGAAGATGGGAAAATCCTGGGACAGGTGAGAAGATTGGAGGAGCAAAGTATGAATTTAAGGGGGATTTCTTTATTTCGCTGAATAAAGCAAAGCAAGTTGGGGAAATTGGAATGACTTCCTTTAAATTTTTTTCTTGATTTAAAGGTTATGAAGTAGAAGGAGAAATTAGAAGGAGAAGGCATAGGACGTATAGGTAGGGACCAAGACAAATGCATATACCATGTAATGCAGAGTTTAGGACTTAGCACATAGGTTTCTGTTGAATGATCCGCAAATGTGTCTGAATGAGATAGTAGTATTTGTTATACATTTTACTCTGTTATGACCACTTTGGTGGAATTTGAGTAAATTGTAAACGTGTCCACAATATTTTACTCTCTCCAAAGAGAATTAGAGTTTATGTCTCTATCCTTTAAATCTGGGTTTTCCTTGCAAATCTCTGTTCACCTGGACATTAGCAAACATGAAACAAATAAAGGCTTGAGAAGTAGTTGTGCATTAAAGCTTACTCACTTGGTGATATCATGGTTTGATTTCCAGTCAGGGCATATGGCCGGTTGCGGTCTCTATCCCCAGTAGGGGACATAGAGGAAGCAGCTGATCAATGATTATCTCTCATCATTGATGTTTCTATCTCTCTTTCCTCCCTTCCTCTCTGAGATCAATAAAAAATATTTTTAAAAATATCCAGTACACTCACAAAGATGAATAGTGGTTTCCACGTTAAATCAGTAATCTAAGTGTACAATTTTATATGATCTCCAGTTATTTTAATCATTGTTATTACTGTCATCTAAAGTATATCCAAATTCCCTGGAAAACTTAGGACCACAACACCAGATTTTAAAGCAGAAAAACATAAGCCAACATAAATATCTATAAAACATCATAATCAATTTATTCTCATACTAAAATCTTTTCACAACTTAAGCATGGCTTTGCAAAAGGGATCCAGAAAATTGAATGTCAAAAATGATAAATTTGGCAATTTGTCCAACTGCTTATTGTTATGGACATGACACTGCCAATAAAATGAAGGAGGAAAACACCTTTATCCCTGACAGCCTCATTTAGGGAGGAAAGGGTGCACCTGCTTTTCTTCATTTACATTGCCAGGTGCTTTTCTGAATTCACTTAGTATAATTTTTCTTCCCTGCCTACAAACTTCACATCCCTTCTTCTTTTCCTCCCTTCCTTCGTTCCTTCATTCTTGAATCCTTCCTGCCATCCTTCTTTTGCTTTTTCTATTCTTTTATTTCATTGTATTAGTCCATGAACAGATATTCTACTTGTCACAGTCTAATACAACCATGCTTCCCCCACCCCATATAGAGCTCAGGGGACCCATTGTCAGAGTTCTTAGGAGGTACCTAAATATCCTTTTTTTAAAAAAAAAAAAAATTTATTGATATCAGAGAGGAAGGGAGAGGGAGAGAGAGATAGAAACATCAATGATAAGAGAGAATCATTGATTGGCTTCCCCCTGCACACCCCACACTGGGGATCAAGCCCACAACCCAGGCATGTGCCCTTGACTGGAATCGAGCCCAGGACTCTTCTGTCCACAGGCCTATGCTCTATCAACTGAGCCAAATGGGCTAGGGCTCTTTATAATGTTTTAGACTAATACTTTTTGTGTCTTTTGAATTCTATTCAATAAAATATTATGTTAATTTTAATCAAACTTAGAGCCACACTATGTTATTTTCTTTTCCAGATAATACATTAACATTTTCGTTCTGGGCAGATTATTTCCATCTTTGGTTTGATATAGTACCAGCACACTGCTGCATTACTTAGTTTGAAAGCAGAGCAGAATGCCACACTAGAAAGGATACATGAAGCTTCCTACTCATTAGACTAAAATCACAAAACATTACTAGTGAATATTACTAAGAAATAGTTAATACAATATTATTTAATAATTTTAAGAGCAAGTAAGTTTTATGTAGACAAAAGAGTGTTGTTTTTTTTTATTTTATTTTATGCTTATTTACATACTAGAGGCCCAGTGCACGATATTTGTGCACTCAAAGAGGGGCGTCCCTCAGCCTGGACTGCACCCTCTCACAGTCTGGAAGCCCTCAGGGGATGTCTGACTGATGGCTTAGGCCTGCTCCTCATAGGGACATCCTTAGCGCTGCCATGGGTCGCGGGAGAGGCTCCCACCACTGCTAATGTGCTAGCCAGCCATGAGCCCGGCTTCTGGCTGAGTGGAACTCCCCCTGTGGGAGCACACTGACCACCAGGGGGCAGCTCCTGCATTGAGCATCTGCCCCCTGATGGTCAGTGCATGTCATAGCGACCAGTCGTTCTGCTGTTTGGTCGAATTGCATTTTAGCCTTTTATTATATATGATTACCTAACTCATTTTTCAAAGAGAAATGAGATTGAAAGAACAATAACAAAAAACTGGAATAAAATTACCTCAGAAAAATATGTCTCCTATTCAAATGTGAGGGATTGGCTAATTGTTTGTTCTTGTTTGCTGGTGGCCAAAATAAAGAGGGAAACTCAATCAAGGATTGGAATCAACATATCTATAAAATTAGAAAAAAAAAACACAAGTTGGACTAACATGCTTAATTTCTTCATAGATTTTATATTTGGTTTTGTTGAGAAATGGTAATTTAACATGGAAAAGGATTTTATGATTATAATAATTGTTTTATGATTTCCTACCATGAATAGTTTAAGCTCTTTTAAAAAAGATGTATTCTCTATCTACAGTTTCACTGGAGTATATTATATATTATTTTGAAAGCCTCAAAGCAGGAATCATTCCTTTTGTTACCTCACTCTATAGAACATATTAGGTTTGATCAGTAATAAAGAAAAAGAAAATGAAAACATAAAAATCCTTTCTGTAGAATCTCTTATGTAGTTACAAGTCCAAAGGCCCTTTCCTTAAATTTTAGACTAAGGGGGATTAAAATAGGCCATTGACTGACACTTTCATTCATTTTTTACTTACAGAGTTCCAAGTATTCTCTAAGGGACTATAAATATAATACACAAAAATATAAAGGCTGTTATATGTGATAGTAGGGAGCAGAAATTATACTAAAAATATATATCATATGTCAGAAGCGCTGTAGAGAAGAATAAAGTAGGACAATAGGGAGAGGAAGTGGCAGTTAGTGCATAGGGCTATTGTATAAAGAGTATTTGTTTTTTAATTGCCCTAATGGTATAAACGGAAACTTTATTTTTACTCAAGACTATTCCAATGGGTTCAATACTATTGCACTAGGGGAGAGATTTTGAACTCAACTATACTGAGACAAAATGCAGGAGAGGTTTTAAGCAGCGGGGTGAGCTAGTGGAAAAGTGAGGAAATTAAAAGGAGATTGCTCAATGAGATTAGGCCATTTGTGTTTGTGATTTGGTGCCTATGGAAGTTAGACTCCTATCACAGAAATGGAGGGATAGTGTAACTGACCCAGGTTCTACTGCCTGCCCCCAAACAGCCAAACTTGTGAGACAGGTGCTGGTGAGAAGCACCTGAGGAGATGGGGGACACTTGTACCAAAGCCCATCTTAACATCTCTGAGCAGGCAGAGGTTTTTATAAGGTGGGAGAGGGAAAGCGGAACAGAGACGAGGGGGAGGGGCTATGCAGGCAGCGTCCTTGCTGGTTGCCGTATGGATTTTCATGGTCAGCATCCTTGAGTTAGCCATTTGGCTTTTTGTCAGTGGATTCTGTGTCTGGGCAGTGGGAGTTAGCTAGGGCCTTAAAGGTCAGGCTGCTCTAGGTGTACACAGGAACTGAAACTGCTGACTCTAGTAAAGTATACTTAGAAAAGAAACTTTTAACATGTAAACTCTAGTTTGGAGAAGACGACATCAGGTTAGAATAGCAAGCTAGGTTTAACATTTACTAAGATTAGCATGGGTAGCTTTATATAAGTATAGGGTATTCATTCCCTATTACAACAGGGGTCTTATTTTTGCAGGTAATTACACTTTTATTTAATTCATTTATTTATTGTTTTCGAAACATTTTTATTAATTTCAGAGAAGGAAGGGAGAGGGAGAGAGAGGTAGAAAGATAAATGATGAGAAAGAATCATTGATCGGCTGCCTCCTGCATGCCCCACACTGGGGATTGAGCCTGCAACCTGGACATGTGCCCAGACTGGGAATCAAACCGTCACCTCCTGATTCATAGATCGATGCTCAACCACTGAGCTACACTGGCTGGGAATACTTTTCTTTTAAAAGTTTTAGACCTTTAGGAGAAAAATTATCACAGGTAAAACATAATATGCTTCATTCAGAGGAGAAATGAAGGTTCTAATACAACAGAAAATAAAAACACACACCTATTCATGAAAACATTTGTCATTAAAAAAATGTCATTGTTCTGGAAATATTGTCCCTAGAAAGATATGGTGAGTTTCTACATACTGTATACATTATGTAGAATATTATAAACAACCTCAGGTTCCCATAAAGTATAAAAATGATTTCATGCATTATTCCCTTCAATTACATGAGCAAAAAGTTGTATGACTTGCCCAGTTTTACAGACTTAACCACTTGAAAAAGTTCCATGCCTCAAACCCTTTTTTAAAACCTTAATCTTCTTTTGCTCTTTGACAACAAGCCTCTGAGGCAGCAACCACTGATTGAACACTTTCAACATGGCAGTAAATATTCGTAATCCTTTTTATCTGTTATTTTACAACAAATCTGCACAGTAGGTATATTGTGATTAGGAAAGTAAGATGCAGGTGAATTAAGTAGCTGAGTCTGGGGTGACCCTCGTTTTCTCTCATCAGAAAGTGTGTGTTCCAATCCATTTAAGCATGTCCTTTATCTGATCTGTGGGATGGCCCCCTTTGGCTCAGAATGTAATGGATCTTCTGTATAGAAGCAACCAAGCAATCAGATCCATTTATTTTTATTTTTAAATATATTTGTATTGATTTCAGAGAGGAAGGGAGAGGGAGAGAGAGACAGAAACATCAATGATGAGAATCATTGATCATTGCCTCTAGCACGCCCCCTATTGGGGATCAAGCCCAAAACCAAGGCATGTGCCTCCACCAGAAATCTGTGACCTCCTTGGTTCATGAATTAACACTCAACCACTGAGCCACACCTGCTGAGCTTATACCCTTTTTTACAAAGAAAATTTCAGCAAGTTCATCAGTGGTGATATTTTTCTCCTCCCCCCTTATAATAAAGTAATTTATATCTCTTGATACTCTGTCTTAATGACTCTAACGATCTTGAATATCACTCATGTTACAAAAATACATACTTTTAGGAACCATGGGGTTGAAATCTCTTCTTGCCTACTTTAGCCTGGATACATATCTATCCAGAATGTTCTGTGAGGGATTTTGTTTTGTTTTTAATTGTATGATAGTGATAATTTAGTACAGGGCATTGACTGGTTATTCTGAAATCCAGCAGCAGATGAAAAAGCTCATGACACTTATTTCCTCTCCTTCCATCTTATTTATTAGTTTACATTTAAATGGTCTTATGCCAGACAAATCCTTATTTGAATCTGAATTGTGCTGACACCAGAAATATTTGCAAATATTTCTTGACATGTCATCATGCATGTTGTCAATCTAAACCTTCACAATTTATACACATACATTCCAAATGCTGTTCTCAGCTCATGCAAGATGCCGAATTACTCTGTCAATAAGACAGAGGTCTAAAACGGTTCAAAACCCTGGCAAGGTTTTTCTTAGTTTTAATATTTCCATTTAATTACACACCAATCTTATATAAACATTTCTTTAAGAGGAATTGTACTTGCATTAAAATATATTATTTAACTTTTATAAAGACAGGAAGAAATTGTCTTATTTAAAAATGATATGTCTTCTTGAAAATTTAGAAGATAATGAAAACTGGATACAACTATATGAAATAATTTCTTGCCCATTTTCTTAACTGGTATTCCACATAATTAAAATCTATCTCATAACTTATTATATTATTCAGAAAATAAGCTTTTTTTCCTCTCTTGCAAAGATATGATATATGGGTGTCTAATTGCTTATTTTGGTCTTTATCAATGCCATTTCTACAGGACATGCATAAATTATAATTTCAAGTGGCTAGGAAATAATAAAGTACAGTTTTTAAAATTGGTTATTAGCAGTTATTTTCCTTTAAGTAAATCCAATAAATATAATTCCAGTTTTACACAAGAGATATTAGTTACAGGGAAAGAAGAAGCTATTTAAATATAAAGCACTGTTCTAATTTCCATCACAGTAGTTTAATCTTGTCTGTTTTAGAATTTCTGAAAATATTAATCATCCAATAAATAATCTTTGTCTAAAGCTGCATTTGCTCAGCAAAATGTCTATGAGATATACACTGAGTGGCCAGATTATTATGATCTCTGAATGCATAATAATCTGGCCACTCAGTGTGTGTGTGTGTGTGTGTGTGTGTGTGTGTGTGTGTGTGTGTATATATATATATATATATATATATATATATATATATGTATATATGTATATGTGTGTGTGTGTGTGTGTGTATGTATATATATATATATATATATATATATATATATATATATATATATATATATATATGAGGCCCGGTAAATGAATTCATGCATGGGTGGGGTCCGGCCAGCCTGGCCAGGGGGAGAGGACATGGGTGGTTGGCCGGCCTGCCTGCTGGTCGAACTCCTGGTTGAGGGGACAATTTGCATATTAGCCTTTTATTATATAGGATATATACTGAGTGGCCAGATTATTATGCATTCAGAGATCATAATAATCTGGCCACTCAGTATATGTTTGTTGTTGCATTAAATAATTGAATGTTTAATGTTTGAATTAGTTCAGTTGGTGATACCAAAGTTCTAATCATTTGCATCCTTATTAAAATGTAAAATTTCTACTTATTCTAATATATACTGAGAGAGGGCTGTTGACTTTTAGAGTGATGCCATAAATACTTGGTGAATTGTGGTATCATTGAATGCTATAGTAATCGGGGCATGAGGGAGGAAGGTTTGGTGATATAATTCAAACACTTTGGTTCAAGTGTATAAAGTTTGAAATATCAGGGAGACATTTATGTGAAAATATTGAATAGGTAATTGGAGGTTTGAGAAAATCAAGTTTAGCCATATAAAAGAATCAGGATAGCTCTTAGAAGATAATAACTGCTTAATAATATAAAGTGCTATAACTATATGACTTGAAGATTATTCTTTTATATTTCTGTCCTTGATCATGAAGAATTATGATCTTCTAGACTTTTTACTACTGGCTTGGGAAAACAAAAGCTCTTGATTTTCAATCTAGCCATATAGGCTTTAAAACAAACTTTAAAAGACAACTCTTAAAAGAGGGGAGCTTTTACTTAGAATTTTAACAAAATGTGAGATTCTATCTTTGAGAAGATCCATGATAGTATGTTTGGAATTACTAGACATTTGTAGTGAACAAGTACAGAATACATGTTCTTTTCAATGCATGTAACATATTTCAAGTTTTACTGTAAAATTAACATTTAATACTTTTATAAGGATTAAAATAATGCAAGAATATTATTTGATGCCAAAAACATTGAATGAGAAGTATTTATTATTTGGGATTATTGAGAATTCTTATTTTCTATACATGTTCATCTTCTTGCAGCCTAACTCGCCTCTACCTGTTGTATTTATATTTCTCAAATTTTATAATTATTTTATGTATTTTGATCTTTAGAAGAAGTAACATCAAGAGGATTGACAGGATAAGTATTTCTGTCTCGATAGAAAGGCATTGGAATTCCAAGAGGATAGCATATCAGGTGATGACAAGTGCCAGAACCTCAGAGTGGAAATGGGTATATGAAATGGGGTGGGATGAAGGTCAAAGCTGTGACAAGATGTGGTTCTAGGTAAGCTAGTCATGTAGCCTGGGAACCCAGCCCAGTTAAGGGAAGAACTGAGGAGTAAATAGGAATAGTGAGAGTCCAGTAGCAACAGTTTTAGCGAGTGAAAATTACTAGTCTCTATGATGCCTTGTGACGAATGGGTGAGGGCATGAGCTTCAGAGGAGCAGAGTATTCAGAAAAGTGTGGAATGAGGATGTTTTCAAAATATTTTTGAAAAGTGGCAGAGTTAGTGCAAAACATGTTGTGGTAGCATCCGTGAATAGGAGAGCAGTGAGGTGGTGGGGAATGAAATACGAGGGTCTGATTTCTCTACTGACCCACACATGAGGAACATGGGCAAAGACTCCCCATCTTTGTCAGTAGTATTCTTTGGCAATTTGTTAGATTCTGTGGACCTGACAAGGAGCAAGTGTTCCTCCAAATCCAAAGGGGCAAGGGTTATGTAAAAGTTCAAGGAAAGACAACTATTGTTTATATTCAACTCCACAAAGCATATTGAAGAATAAAAGGGTCAGGATCAAAAAGCATGTCAGACTGAGCCTTGTGGTCAGGTTTATTCAAGTGAATCATTTACTAAGTTACTAAGAATCTAAGTGTACTACTGCTCTGGCTTCCATTTCACTGGGTACACAAGGAAATAATGAAAGCTTCATCTCTCATAAAAAATATGCATTTTTTCCTGAAAAATGTGTGGAGGACATATAATATAAGTTGTTCACAAAGTGAGAAAAAATTTGAATATCTACTGGTTGTTGTTGTTTTATGAAGAATCTATGTATCTCGTGCATTCTTCAGACAAGTTGTATATAAAAAAAAGAAATCTCTAGATTGAGTTCTGGAATCTGGATTTTCAAACTTGCCCTTGAATCGTATATGCATCTCAATGCATGAGAATAATAAACCACTTCTAGAAATATTCATAGAATTATGTATTGAAATAATCTGCTCATTTTAACATCACTTGGCTTATTCCTCAAGTACTATCAGAGATTCGTTTTCTTTTACATTTAATTTAACATATGATTAATGCATAAGTAAATTTTTTTAACTTCATTGCAGAATGTATTTCATGATGCAGTTCAGTTAGTAAGTTAATGATACATGAATTAAATGATTTATGGCATATGAATCACAATTCTAATATGTCTTGTTTTATGGTTGAAATCATTCTCTTTTCTTTGAACCATTCATAAAAGAGTAGAACATACATTATCAAACACTATCTGATGGAGAAATTAATTGTGAGAAAGCTTTCTGTCTCACTAGAAGGAAAGAATGGGGACTTGTTAAAATCAATGATAAAATTAATACCCAATAGATAAATATAAGTAAATCCTAAATTTATTTAGATAAATAGTACAAAATTTCTGGTAAGTTCATGAAGCCAAAGAAAATTTTCTTTCATTCTCCTTCCTTCCTTCCTTCCTTCCTTCCTTCCTTCCTTCCTTCCTTCCTTCCTTCTTCCTTCCTTCCTTCCTTTCTTCCTTCCTTTCTTCACTTTTTGAGCTAGCTTTCCCCACAGTAGGCTTTCTTGAAGAGAAATAAAATTTAATAACAGATAAGGAAAATAAACCTGCAAATAATATTGTTAAACTACTATTAATAATATTCATGGAATATTGAAAATATCTGAGAGATTGAAATATAGTCAGTCTTGAACACAGGTTTGAATTGTGTGGGTCCACTTATATGCAGATTTTTTCAATAAATATTTTCTTATAATAATTAATTCACTGATTATTAATAAAATAATTATCAATTAATAAATAATGAATTTTAATATATAATTTCTTATTATTTTCTTCATAACATTTTTACTCTAGCTTACTTTATTGTAAGAATATGGTAGATAATACATAGCACATAGACAATATGTGTTAATCAACTGTTTATATTATCAGTAAGGCTCTCAGTCAATAGTAGACATTAGTTGTTAAGATTTGGGGAAATCGCCCTAACCGGTTTGGCTCAGTGGATAGAGCATCGGCCTGCGGACTCAAGGGTCCCGGGTTCGATTCCAGTCAAGGGCACGTACCTTGGTTGCGGGCACATCCCCAGTGGGGAGTGTGCAGAAGGCAGCTGATCGATGTTTCTCTCTCATCGATGTTTCTGACTCTCTATCCCTCTCCCTTCCTCTCTGTAAAAATCAATAAAATATATTAAAAAAAAAAGATTTGGGGAAATCAAAAGTTATACTCTGATTTTTGGAAGTGCAGAGGTCTGTGCCCCTAACCATGTATTCTAGGGGTAGTTGTATACAACTGCTATTCTTATTCTCAATCTATATTTTATAGATTGATGATCTTAATATTCAAAAGAGGCAAACTCTAACTAACTTGGTTGTGTATTCATCTCATATTTGTTAGCATCTCATGGAGGAAATAGTGATGCAAAACAAGTCAGACAAATTATCTTTGATGATGATAACAAATAGTCAACTAGACAAAATATAACTGGACTCCAACAACATTTATGCAAGGGCTGTTTTGATTTTACTCTGAGAAAATTGTAGAAATTTGGAGGAGATACAAAGTAAATTAAATACATATTTAACTGACCAAATCTCAGTAACACAAATGTGCTCATATAATTAATGTGTGCCAACAGATATAGAGTCCTCTACTGACATATCGAGTCTATTATCTACTATTTCCAAATAAAAATTCTTCTTAACTTATTTAGGTGATCAGAGAAAATGGATTTTTGAACAAGAAATTGGGAAGAGTATATTGTACAGTAGACTCAAGATAAAAAATAAATTTGATTGGTAGAAAATGGGCTAAAATTTAACAAGAGAATAAATTAGTTTTCTTTTCATTATTGTGAACAATTTATTCCACAGAGTAGTGGTTCAAAATAATAGCCATTTATTATCAAACTAGAGGCCCGATGCACGAAATTCATGCAAGAGTAGGCCTTCCTTCCCCTAGCTGCCGGCATTGGCTTCCCTCTGGCACCCGGGACCTGGGCTTCCCTCCAGCCACCAGCAGGCACCTGGGACCTGGACTTCCCTCCAGCTCCAGCTTTGTCCAGAAGGACATCCAGTCTAATTAGCATATTTCCCTTTTATTATTACAGATGCATAATTTGAGTCATGTATATTGTTCGGGTGTGGTTTCATCCTTTGCTTGAGGGTAGAACTAAATACAAGTCAAAATACAAGGCATCAGCTAAATTTGAAATTCAGGTAAACTACTTTTTTAAAGTATGCTTTCCTCAAATATTTTATGGGACATACTTATTCTGAAACTATTTGTTGTTTACATAAATTCAAATTTAATTGGATATCTTGATTCTGTTACATGACTATAATCAATGTCTCAGCAAATGATAAGGATTCATCTGAAAGCTAAACTTTCAAGGTCAGCTTCTATGCTGATGTGGTTGTTGGCAGAATTCAGTTCACTGACAATGGAGTGTGTTCTTTGCTTGATGTTGGCCATAGGTCGCACTGAGTTTCTTGCCAAGCGGACTGTTCCGATAGGTGATAATTAACAGGAATCCATGAAAGGTCCTTTGCTAGGAGTCCTTCAACCAACTACACATTTCACAAAGGATCTTGGAAAAATATTTAGGAATTTTTTTCCCAGTGGTTACTTTAAGATGATTCAATAATATATTTGACCACAAAATTAGAAACAGTACAACCAGAAGAGAATTAATCATTTTTCTCTACTCTTTTCTCATGAGATCAAAACCATGATATTGTGTTCTACATGAATACCATGCTTTTTCAAGGAGTATTGGTAATGGGGACTTTGGAATGACACAACAGTCTTCTTAGATCTGAAAATATTTTAGTTTTTCATAACTTATAAAAATATTTGCCTATGTGAAAAGATTGCTTGAGCATCTCCCAGGGGTCTAGAAGATGACTGAAAAACAGAGAAATCTTGAAAATTTCCCCTGATCGCATTTGCTGCATTGTAAATGTATGGTCAAGTTAGTGTCAACAAACCTTTCAACACTAACTTTTTTTTTAATGTAAATGTTCTTTATTGTCGTAGCCTATAGGAACATTCACTACAGGGTTAGTAGGAGGAGTTTCATTAGCTAACTGTAGTCTTCTATAAAGTGATTTGCCAAAATCCCACTTGCTACTAATTAATTCTAAGAATACTCAAAGATTTCACAACAAGTTTTACACCATGCACAACTCATTGAAACACTAAAATTAAAAAGTTCTACACAGAGTTTGCTAGTAGCAGTTACAGACATTAAATATGGTGTTTTGAAATGTATTCATTATTAGTTATATCAGAATAATACATGCATTAAAATTTGGATATATGTAATTCACTCTTTGATAGAAGACATAGGAGAACCCAGTGTGTGGAATGCTGCCATCTCCTGTGAGGTGATAAAATACCATTTACTGTGGGAACACACTGCAACATCCACGGAAGAGTTAGTAGGAGTTTCATTTAGTTAAGTATAGTCTGTGCTTAAAAAACACGTGTACTAAAATCATGCTTGTTAGAAATTAATTGCAAGAGTGTTCAAACACTTCACTACATGTTTCACACAATGCACGGCTCATTCCAACATTAACACTAGACTGAATTAGATAGTGTCAACACTAACTTTTGCAAAACATAAGAACAAGGCTAAAGGAGGTAGGATGGGGGGCGGGGGGTGGGACTCAAGTTCAAAAGGAGTAAAGATGATTCAGGCAAATAAGCCTTGAGTAGAAAATAATGGTGCTATCAGATGAGTCAGAGTGCTGTGGACTCACAGAGGAGGGCGGACTCGACCAGCACGAGTAGATTCAGTAAAGCAATGGGCAATGGTGGGAATGCACCAATTCACATCTATATCAGCAAAAAATGAAGAAAACCGAGACAATCATTGAGAAAAACACTGTGTAATCAACATTGGAATTAGTCAAATAGAACAAAATGACGGGATGAAATTGCATACAGTTTGACAACGTTTCATGAAATGAAAGTGAGCAAGAAGGGAGCTTTCTGATGTGGAAGGAGAACAATTTACATGTTTTACAATCCTGTGAAGACAATTTGATTTAATACATCCTGTCAATGACTAACTCACAGGTTATGTATTACACAGCTTTGATGTACTCTGTATTCAAATTTTATAAGCATTATTTCCAGGAGATAAAAACATTTTCTATATTTAAAATGTTGAGCTACACAATATAAGAAAAGATAGATATGTTCTGTCAGAAAGTATTGATTCATTCAAACCGCAAATATTAGGCACCTTCTGTAATACATATAAGATTTTAATTGAAATATTAGTTTAGCTTTGCTATTGAGCTCAGTTTCATAGTGTATCATTTAGATTTGGGCCACCTACTTGCCTCAATGAATTAAGAGCGAAGAAATCTCAAGCCAATTCTTAGATTTGGCCTCAAAACTCATTCAGATAACCAGTGGGTCATTAGGATAATATCTGCGCACAAAAGAGGGATTTAGTCAAGACTGCAGTGAATATTTACTTTCTAAGTCTCTTGATGTATCTCAAATTCCAAATTTCATCCTCCCCACTACACCAGAAATGGTTTTTTTACTTGTAATTTATTCAGACAATTAAAATAATTCTTTCATTTCTATGTCTTTAAATTTACATGTTCTTCCATCATGATACTTGGAAACTGAGTCTGAGCACTTTCATACTCAATGCACTTTACCCAGTAACCTTACTCTGTCCTCCAAACTACACTAAATGTACTTTCTTTCTCTCTACATGTGTAAACTCTAATTTGTTTTTGCTTCTTG
Source organism: Plecotus auritus (assembly GCF_963455305.1). Lineage (NCBI taxonomy): Eukaryota > Metazoa > Chordata > Mammalia > Chiroptera > Vespertilionidae > Plecotus > Plecotus auritus. Next base: position 143,971,615 of record NC_137783.1, on the reverse strand, counting down.
GCTCTCTATAGGAGTAGATTCCCCTATAAACCATGTTGTTTTATTATGAAACTAGAGGCCCAGTGCAGGCGGGGTCTCTCAGCCTGGCCTGCACCCTCTTGCAATCCGGGACCCCTCGGGGGATGTCGGACTGCCTGTTTGGGCCCAATCCCTGCAGGTCAGACACTCCGACATCCCCAGAGGGATGTAGTAGATGTAGTAGTACCTGAAGCGGCAAGCAGCCAGGGAGGAGCCCAAGCCAGAGGCCAGGTGGGGCACTGTGCCACTCCCACTCATCCTGGCCCTGCCTTAGAGGCAGGAGAGTCTTGTGCCACCACAGCTGGGCTTGCCAGCTCTAAGCCTGGCTTCTGGCATCCCTCGATCAGCTGAATGATGCTCCTGCTGTGGAGCCCACTGACCACCGGGGGGCAGCTTCTGCATTGAGCGTCTGCCCCCTGGTGGTCAGTGCTCATCATAGCGACCGGTTGACCAGTCATTGGGTCATTTGGTCGCTAAGGCTTTTACATATATAGATATTTAAGTAAGTAATGTCGTCTGACAAATGTGGCTGTGAGTGTGTGTGTGCATGCACATGCATGAACACATACGTGATTGTGGAAATGTCTGAGACTAGGAAAGTAGTTGAAAAAAAGCACTGGACAGTCCAAACACAGTAAGCAATTCATTTGGAACATCATTGAGGAGGAAGTGTGTTTTCTTAAGAACATTTTTTTTTCCCAATTCAGTCATTGTTGCAACACCTGAAGCTCATAGAAATTGATTAATCTCTTTTCAGTTCAAACTAATTGAATTTATGGTATAAAGCGCTAAGAAAAAACAGAAGATTATATTTTACTCTTTGTTCCCATTTAACGATTTATTTTAATTTGTTACATTTGCTTGGCTCTTCCTCTTTTGTATCAACCTATGGGATCAACACTGCATTAAAACTATATGGCTTACACTTTCAAACCCCCATATTATGATAAATTTTCCAAGTAGGAATTCATTATTCTTATGAGTTGCATTGTAATTGTAAGTGTCAAACAGGAAGTAACATGCAAGGAGGAATACAGTGAATTCTTTTCACTTTAGGAGGATAAGAAATGTGATAAATAAACATTGTAAGAGTAGTACATACACTGAAACTTTCTGATTAATGTTTTTATGCCAACAGTCTCTCTCTCTCTTTCTCTTTCTCTTTCTCTCAGACACACACACACACACACACACACACACACACACACACACAGAGACACACACACAGACATTTAGCTATGTAGTCTTGTGAGCATTACTCAAACTCTTTGGAATAAGACTTCATGGGTTAGCATATTTACTCTATTATTTACTTGCAATATGAACTTAAACAAGTCACTTAACCTTTGTTTACTTTAGTTTCTTATCTACATAATATGGGGGGAAACTAATAATACCACTTCACAGATTTGTTGTGAGGTTTAATTTAGTTAAAACATGTAAAGGATCAGCTCAGCACTCATTAGGTGATCAATGATATCAGCAAGTGTATGATTAACCACATTCCTTTATTCCATAGCCCTATGTGTCTCTATCTCACTACTTTTTATCATTTTTTTTTTACTGATCAAACAATGAATGGTGATACTGTGATATAAGATTATCATCATCTGTGGTAAAGGAAAAACAAACAACTTGGTCTCATCTCTGGCTCCAGGGAAGAGAAGCATAATCATGCAAGGTCAGGTGTCAGAGTTGCCACAAACCCGGTCATCAATACAGGGACTTCAATTCCATTAGATTTTATCAACAGATTCTGACCATGTTGCCTGAATGTATTATACAAATTGAGCATCTCATTATACCCATGTCAGAGGATTCCCTAATTTAGTTCTAACACCAATGTATTACTTTATAAACATGCAACCTGAGTTTAGCATCACCAAAGAGGACTTCAAGAGCTAACGTATTTGGTAAGACTGTTAAGTCGCCAGGAGTTCTAGTAAATCTTGCTGAAAATATGAATTTCTGGTAACTTTCAGGAACATAACTGAAAAGGGAACTGCCTAAATATATACATTTTACAGATATTGATTCAGGCTCAGAACCTGAAATCCTAAGACTCAAGCCTCTTTCTGGAGTCCTATAATACCTGGTATCATCAAAGTCCTCAGAAATAACAGGGGTCTCCCATCTGCCAAATTAATGGTGTCGCCACTTAAGCAAGCACCAATATTTTATGGCAAACACTGAAAAAGTATTGCCCATCAAGTATGATAACAGTTCAGAAACAAGAACTGAGAGAATTTCAGGGGTGATCCTGCAACCTCAGGGGATGACACTGTTAATATGGCTAGAATAGTCTACTGAGATCCCGGAAGTGTGCCAGGAGCCAAGGAGCAAAAAGAAATAGCTTGTTATGAAATGTGAAGTCGTTGTGTATTCTGTGGATGAAGGGTACTTCAGAGTGTCTGAGAGGTTATAGGCTTAGTCTGGGATTTGGGAGTGTCAAGAACCATAGTTTTGTGCAAGTTAAATTACTGTGCATCAGAGGGAAGATACTTACGTACCATGGCTCAGAAGAGTAATTGAAGATAGTTGCTAAGGTAGCAGTGGATCAGAGAATGTTTACAGTCTGTTTTATACAGCTAGAGACAAGGACTTAGAAGTGAGACCCCTTGTGTGATGTCTCCAGTATCAGTAGATGAACCTTGTCTTTGTATTTCTAAGAAAACTGCACTTGTGTCCAGGAGAAGCGGGAAACCCAAGTCAAAAAACATGACAAAGGGTGAGAAGGAAGGGGGAAACCAGTCCTCTGGGGATGTATAAATATGAGGACCCAGTCTAAAAAGGGAGACTCTTTCTTATCCTATCTAATAAAAGAGTAATATGCAAATTGACCATACCTCCCCTACACCCACAAGTCATGCCCACCAGCCAATCAGGAGCAAATATGCAAATAAACCCAACCAAGATGGCTGCAGCCACAGAGAGCAGGAGGGAGGCTTGGGTTTCCCTGGCAATGGAGGAAGCCAAGCTTTCCGCCTGCCCTTGCCGGCCCAGGCCTCCACTCAAGGCTACAAAGTTTCAATTATAGAAGATACATAAATCCCAACAGAAATGGCTGCCACCACGGAGTGAGCAGAAGGCTTGGCTCCACTCCAGGCTACAAAGTTTCAATTGTAGAAGATAAATAAATCCCAGATACTAGGGCCTCTGCTTGGGTTGCCGGCGGGTGTGGCTGGCCTGTAAACCACCACAGGCCCCTCACCCAGGCTGCCCCACACCCCAAGGGAACCCCCACCCTGATCCAGGACACCCTTCAGGGCAAACCAGCTGGCCCCCACCCATGCACCATGCCTCTATCCTATCTAATAAAAGAGTAATATGCAGATTGACCATCACTCCAATACACAAGATGGCTGCCCCCATGTGGACACAAGATGGCCACCACAAGATGGCCAGCAAGGGAGGGCAGTTGGGAGGAACCAGGCCTGCGAGGGAGGGCAGTTGGGGGCGATCAAGCCTGCTGGGGAGGGCAGTTAGGGGTGACCCGGCCAGCAGAGGAGGGAAGTTGGGGGTGACTGGGTCTGCAGGGAAGGGCAGTTGGGGGGACCCAGGCCTGCAGGGGAGGGCAGTTAGGGGCAAACAGGCTGGCAGGGGAGCAGTTAGGCATTAATCAGGCTGGCAGGGGAGTGGTTAGGGGGTGATCGGGCTGGCAGGCAGAAGTGGTTAGGGGCAATCAGGAAGGCAAGCAGGCGAGCAGTTGGGAGCCAGCAGTCCTGGATTGTGAGAGGGATGTCCGACTGCCCTTTTAGGCCTGATTGGGATCAGGCTTAAATGGGCAGTCAGACATACCTCGAGGGGTCCCAGATTGGAGAGGGTGCAGGCTGGGCTGAGGGACACCCCCCATGCATGAATTTTGTGCACTGGGCCTCTAGTCTATATCATAAAAGGCCTGTGGTCGGGCGTCACGACCAAATGAACAGCGGTACTAGCAGTGGGAGGGGCGGGGCGGGGCGCCACCAGCATCTGCAGAGCGTGCGAGGCATCGCAGGGCAGCGGAAATGGCCCTCATGGGAGGCTAGGCCTAGGGGACCCTACACACGCACGATTTAATTGTGTGCTGAGCCTCTAGTAACATTATAAGTTTCTTTGTGGCAGTGGAAGGGGGAGGGTGGATGCATATATATTTTTTTTAACTAGGCCTAAAATGGACAAGAATGGGAAAAAAGGGATAATTAAGAAGTTCAAGTGATAAGCTGTCCTAAATTATTATATAGATATGAAAAATGTGGACATTTGACCTGAGGTTATGTACAATAAAAAATATCAAGGGTGTTTTATGAAATAGTAAAGACATTGTGATTCTCAAAATACCCAGCTCTCAAGATAACAAAATCAGGATTGACAAAGGTCAGGACCAAAAACACATTACTTTGTAATTGATGAGACCTAGGTTATATTTGGGGGGGAAAAAGTGGGGGGAGGGTGAAGAGTTGATGTTCAGTAGTACACAATGCCATATATCCCAAGTGACAGTTTATTATTTATTTATTTTTATTTGTTGATTAAGGTATTACATATGTGTCCTTACACCCTTTGTCTCCCCCAACCCCCCAACTCATGCCCTCACGCCCCTGGTGTCTGTGTCCATTGGTTAGGTTTATATGCACGCAAAGAAGTCCTTTGGTTGATCTCTCCCCCTTACCCCCACCCTCCCCTACTTTCCCTCTAAGGTTTGATGGTCTGATCGATGCTTCTCTGTCTCTGGATCTGTTTTTGTTCATCAGTTTTTGTTCATTATATTCCACAAATGAGTGAGATCATATATTTTATTTTTTTATATCACTTAATTTTATAATAGTCATGAAAGCTACCTTCTATTACAAAATGGAATTGAGCAAGGCTGCGTAGTATAGATTTTCCAGTAAAGCAGTTCTATGATTTTAAGGCTACGTGGTGTGATCCTGTAATGATGATCACACAGAAGCAATGGATGCAGTAATAATTTAGTGCATTGAAAAGTCTGTGATACTAAACTAACTCATTATGTAATCCCCAAAGTCCTGTGATGGATCTCCTGATGGCACTGTTACCAATCATTGGAGGTAGAGCATTCAATTAATAATTCGTGAACTTGGTAAAATGCCGATAGTGAGAATCACCTAAATAATTTACAAACAAACAGGTGAACAAATAAGATTGGATTCCTGAACGTTTGATGGTGTAGCTCTATTATTTATAAGAGATTCTTAAGTTGCAGAGATTTCCTAATGACCCAAGATCAGTGAGTTGGGTGAGTCACTAGTATTCTTATGCAGTACTGACCTTATATAATTCAGATGTTTGGAAAGCTGCTTATTATTCCCAGACTATGGTTTCCTGAGATTGTGTATTATACATTTGATTACCCTAACATTTAATAATGTCAGGTACATGCAATAAAAATTTTACAAAATTCAGTTAGGGCATGATTTTTTCACTGATTTAGAGAGTGTTGAGATTATTCAGAGTCTCTCTCTTACTCATGCTAGTTTAGACCAGTGGTCGGCAAACTGCGGCTCGCAAGCCACATGCGGCTCTTTGGCCCCTTGAGTGTGGCCCTTCCACAAAATACCACGGCCTGGGTGAGTCTATTTTGAAGAAGTGGCGTTAGAAGTTTAAGTTTAAAAAATTTGGCTCTCAAAAGAAATTTCCATCGTTGTACTGTTGATATTTGGCTCTGTTGACTAATGAGTTTGTCGACCACTGGTTTAGACCATTGAGATATGGATACTAGAAGACATTCAAACATTACATTTATTACTGATAGAGTGATTTGAGGATGACACTTAGTTTGTGGCTAAGAAGGCTTGTTAATACTTCACCATTACATTATACATGATTATACACATCATCACTCAAATAGCTAGACCAATTGCAGGACACTTCTAAAAAGACAGAATATTAAAATGCATTGCAGAAAGCAAATCCAAACTCCAGATGCCTGAGTTGGTACGTCTTAAAGGAGTATTTTATGTATCTAGCTTCAAGCAAGGCGATTCTAACATAACATCAGCAACTGTAATGTTTCAATAAAGTCTTTATATTCTTGATACAAATGTATGTGCCATTTTCATATTTTAAATAAATACTGAATTTTTCAAGATTGTTAGAAAAACATCACATACAGAGATCAACCAAAAAGTCAGTTTCATCTGATTTTGTATTTTTTAGCTATGCATTCTCAGTGAAAATATGCATTTTGTTGTTTTTAAAATGTCTCAGATAATTTATTTTATTTGTTTATATACTACCAAAGATTAAATGTTGACAGTTGAAGGCAGGAATCCCTATCTGCTGTGCCATATTAAGTTGCATCAATTGTATCCTATTGGGCATAATATCTTAATTTAATGCCATAGGATTGCTGCACCTTGAAATCCCTTGTCTCCAGGGGCTTGCATTACATAGGAAAATAAAAAGTAAAACAAAGTTAATGGTACTTTTCAGTTCTCTCTGATACAATAAAGCATGATGTGCAAGGCATCCGTTGCTTTTAAAATCTAAAATCACAGGAAAGCATCCTGTAGATCTTGCTTGGCTTTGGTACCTAAAATATTTTAGGAGCTAAGAATCCTCCTACTGTTTGAGTTGGCATGAGACCAGGCTTGGATCTATGTGGATTTCTGTTCCAACTGCTCAGCACATATTGCACAAGGCATGCTTAACCTCTGGGGAGTAATTGCTCTCCAAAGGGTTAGCAAAACAGAGCTGGAAGCTGACGGGCAGGCCTCACACTTAGCTAAACTGTATTGGCAACGCTGTCCCGAGAATAAGCAATGCCTCAAGAACAATTCAAAGGTGATGGAAGAGGGAGTGTAATGAGCTTAGCTTACAGATAGTTGAGGTTATGTGTAATGGCTAGTGTCAGTAAACTGATGGAAATTCACTGCCAACGGATTGTATCCACCTTTGTAAGTAATCCCCTCCTGGCAATTTAGAGGAAGAACTATTTAGAAAAGTGTATTGGGATATTTTAGTACTCTTCACAAGCAATGTGTTACTGTTTTCTCCATGATGACTTCCTGGAATTATAACCAAATATCTTTAAATAAAATGTCCTGTTATAGCAATATCTCACCTATCCCAAGATCACAGGTCCATGAAATATTGTCCAGAAACTGGAAAACGAGAATCCCCTGAATCACTAAAATAGACATATAAAAATAAATTTTTACATACATAAATGTTAAATATTTTTACTACTATAGTATATTAAATTTACTTTAATTTTGTAGAATAATAAAAAAAAGAAAATGATCCAATGTCAGTCTTCAAGAATAAGCTTAGTCAGCCTTTTTTACATAAATGTATGTAAAAATATTCTTATATCATTGCCTAATATTATTTAAGTCTTTAATTTACATACCACAAGTACTCATGTTCAAATTCCACCACAGCTCTGAAGCTATGCCTATATTTTTACTTCTAATGGCTACTTCTCAATGGAAGAAAGTGTTAGCTAATAGAAGAGTTTGGTTCTTTCACTAATCATGTTACATTCATTATTGGAAACAGATATAGTTTAAATTTATATGAACTTGAGTCTATTCCCGAGTTATGCTGTATCAACTATACATGATTTGAAAACTACCTTCTACATTTTGATAGGTAAGAGTCTCACTATTCTTCATGATTGGCAATGATACAGCATCAAGTTAGTTCTAACTTACAATTGTTTTGTATAGGCTCAGGGCAATTGTAGGGGATATGCAAATTACACTGGAGAACAATTATTCTCTTATTGGTGACTTAATCAAAATTCAATGACACCTTGAGAAACTTTTATGTTTATGGCCATCCCTAGAATAATCTTTAATTCCTCTATAGCTTTCTCCCAATGTCAATAATGTTGCTAGTTATGACAGTGACCTTTAGGAATTATGTGATTGATTGTTCATCAATCACAGAAGGGTATGAATGTTTTAAATATATCATCTTATGTTTGCTTGTTTTTTTGCCTTTGACTAAATGTGTTTTTTTAAATATAATTTACTGATTTCAGAGAGGAAGGGAGAGAGAGATAGAAATATCAATGATGGGAGAGAATCATTGATTGGCTGCCTCTTGCATACCCCCCACCGGGGATGGAGCCCACAATCTGGGCATGTGCCCTGACTGGGAATCTAACTGTGTTCTCCTGGTTCATAGGTTGATGCTCAACTACTGAACCATGTTGGCTGGGCTGACTAAGCTTATTCTTGAAGACTGACATTGGATCATTTTCTTTTTTTTTATTATTCTACAAAATTAAAGTAAATTTAATATACTATAGTAGTAAAAATATTTAACAGTGAAACAGTGCCTTTAAAATACTTATATGATACCATATCAGTTTAATCTCAGATTTAGTAGAAGTTATAGATTGATCATTAAGCACTTTGGTTGAAAGACTTGCCTAAGATCATATAGCTAGAGCATAGTTGCATCAGGAATAGAACCCCTTGTCTTCAGTATGCAAACAAATACTTTTTTATGACTATAACAATTAGTTCATTCATTTCCAAGTAAGTTTTTAAGTGGATGATTAAAGTAAATTTCTGATAGATCTTTCCACCCACCAACATGAAGCAGATAACTAAATAAAGCTTGCCTACAGCTGGTGCCAGAAAGAAGAATGAGTAATCCTTTGATTGTCACCTACCCAAGAAGCAGCAAACCAAGATTGGCAGGACTATCCTCACAAAAATGGGCAGCTGGCCAAGAATCTCATTTTTTTTTCTTAGACTGAAATGTTTATAAGCATCTTGTTAGAACCTTAACAACTTCCTTCTTCACATGTTTATCTTCCAATTTTTTCTTTTTTTAAAAAAAATATATTTTATTGATTTTTTTTTTTTACAGAGAGGAAGGGAGAGGGATAGAGAGTTAGAAACATTGATGAGAAAGAAACAAACATCGATCAGCTGCCTCCTGCACACCTTCCACTGGAGATGTGCCTGCAACCAAGGTACATGCCCTTGACCAGAATCGAACCTGGGACTTTTCAGTCCACAGGCTGACGCTCTATCCACTGAGCCAAACCGGTTAGGGCTTCCAATTTTTTCTTTGCTAGCACATTCCCTTGAAAACCAAGATGGAATATCAAATGACCTATGCTGCCTGCCTGAAGAACTAGGTAATGAAGCTGACCCATAGTATTTTTAACTATTGCTATATATTTAGAGTTTGGGGACAATGTGTTTCTGTTTCAGAAACAATTGATTAAATAAGTAAAAAAATCATAAAACTTTATTTAGGCAAGTTACATACATTTGTACAGAAAGTATACTAGTATAAGCAATCTACACGTACTGAAAAAATCCCCAAGCATTGCTTTTTAACAACAAAAACACATGAGTTATTAGCAAGAATAATTCAACATGTTCTCTTATTAGTCAATTGGTACAATTTCTTTCTTATATTGGACTTGAGCATATTTATCTTAATATTAAGATTAATTCAATCTTTTTTATAGGTCCACAGGGAACAGTTTGTCTGATACAGTCCTTTTCTTTCTCTACAATATTTATTGACTAGAGGCCCGGTGCACGAAATTCATTCACTGGGGGGCGGAGGTCCCTCAGCCTGGCCTGTGCCTTCTCACAAGTCTGGGAGCCCTCACTCCTTACTGCCTGCCTGCTCGCTGCTCCTTACCTTGCTCGCTGCTCCTTAGCAGTGCAGTAGAGGTGGGAGAGGCTCCCACCACCACCTCTGGGCTCACCAGCTGTGAGGCCGGCTTCTGGCTGAGTGGTGCTCCCCCTGTGGGAGCTCACTGACCACCAGGGGACAGCTTCTGCATTGAGCATCTGCTCCCTCATGGTCAGTACGCATCATAGCGACCGGTCATTCCAGTGATAGGTCAAATTGCATATTAGGGTTTTATTATATAGGATTATCTACTAAGTACTCTAGGTGCTCCAGGAACATGAGTGAAAACAAAAACTTTGACCTCCAGAATGTTCCTTCCAGCAGGGAGAGACTAAGCAACATCAGCAGTAAAGAAAAAGTACAATAGTCCTAGCCAGTTTGGCCCAGTAAATAGAGCATAGGCCTGTGGACCAAAGGGTGCCGGGGTCAATTCTAGTCAAGGGCATGTACCTTGGTTGCAGGCTCCTCTCCAGCCCGGGCCCTGGTCAGGTTTCATGCAGGAGGCAACCAATGGATGTGTTTCTCTCACATAGATGTTTCTCGCTGTCTTTCTCTTTTCCATTATCTAAAAATTACTGGGAAAGTATCATCGGGTGAGGATAAAAAAATAAAACTGTAATAAATTAGCAAACTCTATTATATATTAAGAGATGAGAAGCACTACCCATAAATAAGAAAGTTATGGTAGAGTACCAGAGATTGGGCTCAAGCTGGATGTGGGTTGCAATATTAAACAGTCAGGTTCAGCATCCATGAGAAATGGGACTTGAGAGAGAATTTGAACGTAAGCAAAGTAGAGAATGGCTGAGCAAAATCCCTGAAGAATGAACAAGTCTGAATTTAAAGGCAGAGACAGCAGTGTGACTATAATGGAGTGAGTCAGAAGAAAGTAGTAGGAAATGAGGGCACAAAGCAAAGCGTATATGAGGGGATGTGGTATTACTTATTGGGAGTGCCCATTCCTTTGACATCTCTGTAGCTCTGGTCAGTGACACATCCAGTCCATACTAGTAATTCACTAAACATTTATTGAGTAATCATTAGCTAATAAATGAAATGTAAGACAGTGAATAATTATGGAGATCAGACTGACTCGTAAATCCCTTCTCAGTAGTATTGATAGTAAAAAGCAGCCAGAAATCATTCCAGCAAAATGGGTTTATTTGGGAAAAACAAGGAATTGCAATTTGCTGTATGCAACCATGGTGAGCCACATGCAAGTCTGCTAAAACAACAAAGAGGAAGCTCTATCAGAGAGGGGAAAGGAAGTTGGGAAGAGCTATTACAGTTTTTCCATGGGCTTTGCATTCAACATAGGGCTCGAGAGCTCCCCCTTCTGGCCTTCCTACTTAACTTCATTAATTTGTTTAAATATTTTTAATTTTTTTTAATTACAGTTTACATTCAACAGCATTTTATGTTAGTATCAGGTGTGCAGTATAGTGTTAACATTTTATGTTAGGTAAATACAATTATCTAATTGGTAAGTCTGATGTGCTATTATTAGTCTCTAGAATAACCAGTTCTTAATTCTGGAAACTCAGACTAAATAAAAGACTTGACAACCAAGTCAACCAATAATAAAAAGAAAGTAAAAAGTGGTCAATCCCTTGAATGGAATGAACTGTTGAAAGAGCTATCTAGTCTCTTTTAAAAGGGAGAAAATAATATATTGAATTTAAAGGGCATGGACTCTAAAAGTTAATGTTCAGGAATAAGAGATTTAGAAATATATGCTTCCATTCTCTGACAACGGTATACTTCATAGTCATATTTATTTTTTTATGTCATCAATAAAATCTAAAGATAGAATGACTCCATTAGCAATAATATGACTTCTCAACATCAAATATTCACTTTCATACTTTGTAATATGCAGCATAAAGCAGCTGTTTATCAATTTAAAAGTCAGAAAAATAAGGAAAATAACACATTGAAAGAAAGTAATTTATAAATACATATTTTGGCACCATTAAACTTAGAGCTTTCCAAATAAATTAATGAGGGTTTAAACGGCCCTTTAAAAGCCATTAAATATTAATATCACCTTCACAATATACTATGGAACAGTTGAAACTGATCTCTAATATATGGAAGCTCTTATTTCAAGAAGTCTGAACTAATAAATACTTTGATTTTTCTAACTGTCTATCATAGGAGGAGGTGGGGAGGGAATTGTACGTATACTTTCCAAAGATCTGGTGAAATGATTTTCAATGACATGACACTTTGATTTAGAATTTTCTAAATTCATTTTAAATGCATTTTGTGATTTTTTTCCCTCCAGTATGGGAAAGTAAGTGACCAAAGACAAAGTTGGACATCAGATGAGTAAAATTTAATATAAAATGAGGACTGCTTATTTAATACAGAACTAAAGGGGGAAGAGATCCGGCTGTATGCAATAGCTAACTTCATGCATGTAAGAAAATATGAACTTCACTAACTACACTTACTTACTGGATTAAATTGCTTATTATTTTTATTAACACTAATAATATATTGACTGTAAATCCAAGGGATGTAAATTCTACTTTACTCATGTACCAATTTTTTTTAATGTGGACATCTACCCTCAACTTGCTATTCTTGATCCTCTTATTCCTTCTCCTCTTCCTCCTTCTTCTTCACCTCTCTCCCCCTTTCCTAATTTTCCTCCTTCTACTCCTCTATCAGCTTATTTGTTACCTTGTTTATCAGCATCATCTCTTATGTACAGGGAGTCTCAAAAATGTATATACACTTTAAAAGATGATAGCTCAATTTTGAAAATTAAATGTATTTTTTATAAACACTGCCTTTCTAATTATTCTAAGTGTATGTATACATTTTGGAGTACAGCATATATATACATTCAGTAATTTATATTTAAAGAACAGTGTCACATAATGTGCATAATCAGTAATATGTTAAATATAAATCAAAAAAAGAAGGAAGCGAGAGTGAGATCTGGCTAAAGGGAGCATAAACAAAGAAGAAATCAATAGCAATAGCAATATTTCTATATAATACCTGAAAATCAACCATATGCTGAAATGGAGAACATGTTGCACAACCCTTGGTAAGAGTTGCAACCTCAGTAAAAGTATGTATACTCACTCTTCTTTTTTTAATCCTTACCTGAGGATATGTTCATATATATATATATATATATATATATATATATATATATAGAGAGAGAGAGAGAGAGAGAGAGAGAGAGAGAGAGAGAGAGAGATCGGTTGCTTCTGGTATGTGCCCTAACCTTTTGGGTGTACAGGACTATGCTCCAACCAACTGAGCCACTCAGGCTGGGACCTCACTCTTCTTTTTAGACAGTCCATACTCCTAGACACTTTCCCCTAGAAATTTTTCAATAGAGTTTAAAATATATAGGAAAGCTAGTTGTATGTACATAGATGGAAAGATTATATACATATAGGTAGATGATAGATAGATGATAGATGATAGATTTGGTGCCTTTATTATTTTGTGGGTGAGACTTAGGTGGAAGTGGTTCTACAGTAAGCATTGCTAATCTAATCAGTCAAAATAAGTTTACTGAGGGCTTTTACATTGCCATTAGTGTACTAATGAAGGCTCATGTGGTAGGAAAGAAAATAGACATGATTTCTTAAGAAGCATATGGTCTGATAGAAAAGAGAGTAAAACTACCACTAAATCTGGTAGAGAAATTGTTACAAATGTGAAACAAGCTTCACTCCAGTATATTAGGTTGTGCTTAACCATAAGGCTGAATACTATTCAAAGAACCATGTAAAATACTCCCCTGACTAAGAGAGGTATCTTTAAAATGTTATATTATTTATACATCATTGACTTCATGGTGGTAATGACTTTCTAAGAATGATTATTCTGTTATCAGTAACCAATATAGTTCTTGTCTTGATTGTAATATAAACTCTCATACTAATACTCAGAGAGACATGTTAACAAGTCACAAAGCAGAATTCTGGTGGAGCTGATTCTGGACAGATCCCAGTGTTACTTCATCACAGGGAATTCACTCTCATTATCAGGAACATCAGATACATGTGAATGGCATTGCCTAAAATGCAGTTAACTGGCTGTGATACCCCATTTATATTTTCAGGCTAGTCCATGATTCTGATGGTCAAGATGATCTTTGTCCAGATGTGGGAGGCAAAGCTGAGTGGCAACACCCATTGAGACATGAGATGCCTCTTATCATTTTGTGCTAGTTCTGTGTTTTCAGCTGTGTCAGATAAAGAGAGTAGCAGATGATTGGGAATCTCGGTATTAATCTTCATTTTGACACATATTTATTTTTTACTTTAAGCCATTTCAATATTCTAACTCTAAATACTCCTAAGTATAAATTCAGGGAATTCAATTAAGATCTGACCTATTGTCCTACCTCTAAGAAATTATTATACAGAGATGATTGCCTAATCGAAAGCCTAAACTGGCTTCATTTTATCAAACTCTCATTCTATAATTCACCTTTCTACATTTTATCTTTTTGTTGTTGTAGTTGTTAATCCTCACCCAAAGATATTTTTCCATTGATTTTTAGGGAGAGTGGAAGAGAGAGAGGAAGACAGAGAGAAACATTGAGAGACATCGATTGGTTGCCTCCTGTACAAGCCCAGACCAGGGCTCGGGTCAGGTGGAAGCCTGCAACCAAGGTACATGCCCTTGACCAGAATCGAACCCAGGACCCTTTGGTCAGCAGGCTGAGGCTCTACCCACTGAGCCAAACCAACTAGAACAAGACAATGAATCTTTTATTAAATAAAAATACTCACCTTAAAACTGCATGTGTAAAACAACTACCAAACAGAGCCAATTTGATTCACTATAAAACATTTGAATGACAAAATCATTCAGTGAAAACATATTTTGCAATAGTCATCATTAATCATGAAAGCAATGTGATGCCTTTCTAGTGATTTCTTTAATATTTCTACCACTATTTGTTACAACAGAATTCTGGAATAGCCCGTCACCTTATGCTATCTTTCAAAATGCACCGAAATTGAGGTTTGATCTGGCGTTGGCAGTACTTCAAGCAAAGAAATTGTTCATTGATTTGGACAGTTTGATTGAAACCCTGTGTTTCACAGGAGCCTGATCCCACCTTGTTATTTATTTTTTTGAAATATATAGGACAAAACCTAAGAGAGGCATACTGTTTAAAAAAACAAAAACAAAACAAAACCGAAATGGTATAAATTTGAGGTGGATGGAAGCAGACACAGAAAATCAATGGTCAGCTGCATGCATGGGCCACCCACTCATCTTGAAAGTGGAATTCATCAGTTAAGGTGGCAACTCTGTTCTCTTACCTTCAGATTCATAGCAGTTTTCATAGGTTTTGCTGTATCAGAATCTGAACAAAATAAACTCATGAACAAAATAGATTCAAGGACATAGAAGCATGGAACAGACTGTGGAAATGCAGAGGACAGGAAGGGGAGGGTGGGTGGGTGGGGAGAGATCAACGAAAGAACTGGTATGCATATATACATAACCCATGGGCATAGACAATAGGGTAGTGAAGACATGGGCTAGAGGAAGTTAATGGGGGGGAGGGGGAAGGTGGACATATGTAATACTTTCAACAATAAGATTAAAAAAATAAAATTTAAAACTTATTGGTTTGAAGTACTTGCCTATTCCATTAATAAAAATGTTCAATTTTTTAAAAAAATCTACAAAACATATGTAAAATTAATTCATCAGTAAGTTCTCTTTACAAATAGATTAGACTTTTGCCTGTTAAATTGCCCTTCTGGTTTTTAAACAGACATTGCCAGGAGATGTTTTATTAATTAGAATGGAGAATTTTACACATTTGAAAATCAGGCACTTGGTATTATAAATAGCCACGTAGTTTGGGGTGCTTATGAGAAGTGTATCCTGTAATTGAAGAAAAGAGTTGAGGATGGTAACATCTTCATTTTAATGGGAAAAAAAAAACAAGTCCCATTAAACCTTCTACTCTTAATTATTCTACTGTATCTTCAATTTATCTTTAATTTTTTTCTTCTGATTGAAGTTAAGGTTTAAAAAACAATAATTCTAAAATAGTTGTAGAAGATGTATGGGAAAAGTTACAAATTCTTTACTTTACCAGTAAGTAGGATATTTCAGGCTATAAAATTCTCCTGTGCTCTATACTTAAATGCTGTACAACTATGTAAAGAAACACTAATGTGGGTCATGGTAAATATCTATCTGGAAAAAAACTTACAGAAAACCATCTTTCCTTAAGATTCCAACTTTTATGATCTCTTTCAATAAAAACCTGAACTAGTTTCCTGAAGATGCTGCTCAACCTCTCTGTTTACTTCATTATTTTTAATCAACTCTAACAGGAGTCAGAAAACTCTGACACAAGCCAAATCTGACTCACCGTCTGCTTTTGTAAATAAAGTTTTACTTAAACAGCCACACCTAGTCCATAAATATTACCTATGAGTGCTTTTGAGAAATTAAGTTAATTATTTTTATTATTGTAGGGTGGAAGTTTCTTAACATAATTAGTGTAATGTTCTATTTGAGAGAGAGAGGTCATGAGAAATAAAGATGTAGGTTTCTCTTATAAATATGCAAACTGGCGTTTTGGAAGTATTATGCATTCATGAAGGTTAACAATACCAGAATAGTCAATGAGAAAATGTACCTTAAAAAGAAAAGAAAAAAATAGCAAATATGTTGAATTGAACAAGATAGAAAGTAAAAACAATGTAATGGCAGTTATCTTCCTTAAACAAATGTTTAAATTGCTTAATTTTTGTTTAGATGTAATTTTCAGCATAATTCTCTCTTTTTTTAAAAAAAAGTGTTCTATTCAATTCTATCTACAAATGAAATCTGTTTCAATTCAATACAAAGCCCACCATATCACCTGAGACCAGATTCACTTTATAATGTTCAACTCAAACACTCCAGGCCCCACTTACCTAGTTCATGCCCTTCTATTACACTTTCTGAGTGGAATTCAATCGGATCAAAGCATAACGCTGGTAATAATCCAAACTAATCAATTTAATTTAATAACGTTTATCTCATTTATTTTGATGAGTGAAATACTTTTTCTTTTCTGTGAATTGAATTGAATTGAATTCAACCCAGATCAGAAGTCAGGCCAATCCTGGCTCTTTTTACTTCCATTTCAGTTTTTCAACAAGATCAGATATAGCACACAATATTCAGTTCAATTCATTTGCATTTCATTTCTCCTTTTCACTAATTTTAGCCTAAGTTATACCCTCTCTACAAATTTTACCCTTGATAACATAAGAAACTTAAGACTATGGTGTTTTGTAATCAATCTTCTTCCTTTGGGTTTTCCAAAACTGAACTAAAAACAAAGCTCTTTATTCATAGAACCAGATCATCTGTCTTCTCAACCACCACTAATTGCCTGTTCCAATATTTATAGCCTCTGTGAACAAGAAACTATGCTAAGTACTTCACAGCATAAAGATGAGTTAAATAAAAAAAAAAAAACTGTCTTCAGAAGTGTACAATGTAAGGCAAAGTAGCAGGGAAATGCTGCAGTATAATGTGGAGAGCTAAGCGGATCAGAAATAAAATATAAAGAATGGTGGGGCCGGCTAATGTGGCTCAGTGGTTGAGCATCTATCTGTGAACAAGGAGGTCACAGTTTGATTCCTGGTCAGGGCACATGCTCAGGTAGCAGGCTCCATCCCAATTAGGGGCTGTGCAGGAGGCAGCCGATCAATGATTCTCATCATTGATGTTTATCTCTCTCTTGCCCTCTTCCTTCCTCTCTGAAATGAATAAAATATGTTTTTTTAAAAAATGGTGGAGTTAAACAGAAACATCCACTTAGAAGACTACAATGTAAAAAATAACATTTCCCCATTCCCTCCCTCAAAATATCCTGAGTAGCATTATTTATTAGTTTCAAAATAAAAATGTTCAAATATTCTTAAAAACTTAAATTTATAATTATTTTAAATGCTAGAGGCCCAGTGCACAAAATTCGTGCATGATGGGGGGGGTGTCACTCAGCCCAACCTGCACCCTCTCCAATCTGGGACCCCTCAAGGGATGTCCAGGTGGGATCGGGCTTAAACGGGCAGTCAGACATCCTTCTCACAATCCAGGACTGCTGGCTCCCAACTGCTCGCCTGCCTGCCTTCCTGATTGCCCCTAACTGCTTCTGCCTGCCAGCCTGATCACCCCCTAACCACTCCCCTGCCAGCCTGATTGATGCCTAACTGCTCCCCTGCCAGCCTGATTGCCCCTAACTGCCCTCCCCTGCAGGCCTGGTCACTCCCAACTGCCCTCCCCTGCAGGCCTGGGTCCCTCCCAACTGCCTTTCCCTGCAGGCCTGGTCGCCCCCAGCTTCCCTCCTCTGCCAGCTTGATCGCCCCCAACTGCCCTCCCTTGCAGGCCTGGTCCTTCCCAACTGCCCTCCCCTGCTGGCCATCTTGTGGTGGCCATCTTGTGTCCACATGGGGGCAGGATCTTTGACCACATGGGGGCAGCCATCTTGTGTGTTGAAGTGATGGTCAATCTGCATATTACTCTTTTATTAGATAGGATAGAGGCCTGGTGCACGGGTGGGGGCCAGCTGGTTTGCCCTGAAGGGTGTCCCGGATCAGGGTGGGGGTTCCCTTGGGGTGTGGGGCGGCCTGGGCAAGGGGCCTGTGATGGTTTGCAGGCCGGCCACGCCCCCTGGTGACCCAAGCGGAGGCCCTGGTATCTGGGGTTTATTTATCTTCTACAATTGAAACTTTGTAGCCTGGAGTGGAGCCAAGCCTTCTGCTTGCTCCATAGCGGCAGCCATTTCTATTGGGATTTATGTATCTTCTATAATTGAAACTTTGTAGCCTTAAGTGGAAGTCTGTTCCAGCCAGGGTGTGTGGAAAGCTTGGCTTCCTCCTTCACCCGGGGGCAACCCTAGCCTCGTGGTCTTTCCAGCTCCGTGGCTGCCGCCATTTCTGTTTGGGTTTATGTATCTTCTATTATTGAAACTTTGTAGCCTTGGGTGGAGGCCTAGGCCAGCAAGGGCAGGCGGAAAGCTTGGCTTCCTCCATTGCCAGGGAAACCCAAGCCTCCCTCCTGCTCTCTGTGGCCGTAGCCATCTTGGTTGGGTTTATTTGCATATTTGCTCCTGATTGGCTGGTGGGCGTGGCTGGTGGGCGTGGCTGGTGGGTGTAGCGGGGTGATGGTTAATTTGCATATTACTCTTTTATTAGATAGGATAGATTTCATACAAATAAATATTTTATAGCAATTAAAATGAATATGTTGATACATGTATAAACTCAATAAAATTATATATTGCAAAATGTCACCACACACAAACCCAAAAGCATACTAAAAATGAGAGGGAAATATTTGCAATTTATATCCCAGACCAAAAGAAAATGTCACTAGTATATAAATAATACCCTCTAATTATTTCAGAATCAAACAAAGGTTTAATAAAAGATAGAAAAGGATATAGACACTTAAAATGGAAAATACAAGCACTTTTTAAACATAGGAAAAAAAATCAATTATACTTATCAAAGCATAAAGAAGAAAACAGAATTAAATCAAGAATGATTTTTTAAATTATTATTTATATTGTGTTGACAAGATTTGAAAAAGTGTCCTCATACATGGTTAGAAGTATAAGTTAGGATAAATCTCTAAAAAAGAAATCAAGGTAATTTTCAAAATTACTACTACATATAACATTTGACTAATCAATTATATTAATAGAAAGTTAACCCTAAATATATATTCATATGTGTGTGGAACTACACATAATAAATGTTATTCAATTCAGCACAGATTAATAACAAGCTTAAGATGTTCATTGATAGGGGATGTGCAAATTAATTATCAGATACCTATACTACATAGCCAAATAAAAAAATTGAGAGATCTTTTTGTGTTCTCATATAGAAATCCTTGCAGAAAAATATTAACAAATGTAAGGTATACAATAAAATGTATAGAGTCCTGTCAATTTTATAAATAACTAGATTGTTAAAAGGCAAAAGTGAAAGAAAAACTAATTTGACATATTTTGAATTTTGAAAAATGTATAGCATTTCCTGTTTAAATTTTTAAAAATGGCAATTAATTTAACAAACCTGTAGACATGGAAAGATAGAGACTGTTTTGAAGATTTTATGCCATAATATTTAATGACATGAATTTAATCAATTCCTTGCAAAATGCAACTATAAAAACACAAAGAACAACAAGAAAAGCTAAATGTTTCTATATGTATCAAAAATGAAATTTTAGAGCAAAATCTCAAGGCTCAGATAATTTCATTTGTGAATTCTATCAAAAATATATGTTAGAAATAATAGTAATTTTCAACAAAAATTGTTTAGAAAAGTGAAAAAGGAAGACAACCATAATAAAATACTTTGCATTGATTAATCCTTCTGCCAAAAGTAACCATAAATCTAAACAAAATATACCCAATAATTGTCTGAATCTTTGGAGAGGATTTAATGCAGGCACAATTCAAAGATTTACACTACCTTGTTCCCTTAGGACATTTGTCAGCTGGAAGTTTGGGAAAATCAAATACTAGAAGGAAGAGTTGCCCGGCTTGGTTCAGCTCAGTGGATAGTTGGCCTATGGACTGAAGGGTCCTGGGTTTGATTCTGCTCAAGAGTTCTTACCTAGGTTGCAGGCTAGATCCATGGCCCTGGTCAGGGCGTGTGTGTGTGTGTGTGTGTGTGTGTGTGTGTGTGTGTGTGTGTATTGGTGTTTTTTTTCTGTCTTTCCCCCACTCTTTCACTCTCTCTAAAAATCAATAGAAAAATATCATCGGGTGAGAATTAACCAAAAAAAAAAAAAAAAAAAGCATCAGGTTTCTAAGCCTCAGGACTGACCTTAAGAGATGCTAGATTATGAGTATGAAAATACTGGGGAGCAAGGGATCAAGTCGGCCATTAGCAATTGATTCAACCTTTGTGCTCTCTTTGTCCCTGCAAGTGGGGAAGGACTGAAAACTCCACCTCTCTATTCATGGTTGGCTTATTTGGCAACCAGCCCACATCTTAAGATGCTGTCCAAAGTCACCTAATTAGCATAACAAAAGACACCTTTGTCCTCTCACCTTAGGAAATGCCAAGGGTGTCAGGGGCTCTGCCAGGGACTGGGACAAAGATGAAATATATATGTATATATTTCTTATTATAAATTACCATATCACAGAACGTAATTACCCATCCATTGACTATAAAAAGGATTGCATTACAATGGCTCCTTCTAATAAATAAGACATTGCATAATGGACAACATATCATTTCTGAGACTAGGCCACAGAAGGAATTGCTGCTTTCATTTTCCCCACTTGAAAGAGAAACCAGCCTATGTTGTGAGCCAGCCTTTGTAGCTCTGTGGAAAGGTCACATATGAAGTTCATGTAGAAAGGAACCAACCTGTGAATGTGATGAGTCCACTTGGAAGTGGATTTTCCAGTCCGAGTCAAGACTCTAGAGCAGTGGTTCCCAACCTGTTTTGGCCATGCCCCACCTAAGCATCTCTAAGATCCTGATACCCTCCCCTGCCTGTGACATATAATTCTTATTATTAAAAAAGTGAACTCCTATTCACATGGAGGAAGCCTAAAAGGCCATTAACTTGGTCTAAACAAGCTTCCAAAGAACATGGCATCCATGCAAGAGAAAAATAAAAGAACGAAAGGACAGTTGAAGTACTGAGGAAGAAATCACTAAGAAATAGTTAATAATAATAGTAATAATAATAATAATAATAATAATATGAAGTGTTATGGAAAAATAGCAATAGCAAATAAAGTTT
Source organism: Plecotus auritus (assembly GCF_963455305.1). NCBI lineage: Eukaryota > Metazoa > Chordata > Mammalia > Chiroptera > Vespertilionidae > Plecotus > Plecotus auritus. The sequence continues at coordinate 143,950,201 of NC_137783.1, read as the reverse complement.
CAAGATATATAATAGAGAACTGAAATGCATAAATATGTCGCAATATATATTTATATACTGTATATGAGGCCCCTAGAACCATAAAAAATGCAAAAAATTCACTGTTAACTCCTTCTTGAATTGTCCCACCTTAAAAATAAAATTGCCCCCCTGAGGGGTATGTGCCCCATGTTGAGAACCACTGCTCTAGATCATTTCTGTCCCGCAAACTTCCAGTGTTATAGCTGAGACCCCAGATATCACAGGGCAGAGACCAACCACCCCCACTGTGTCCGCTTCAAATTATTGATCCACAGATACCAACTGGTAATAAATATTATTGTTTAAGCCACTAATTTGGAGGTAAATTGTTATGCAACAATAGATAATGAATAAAAATGTATATGGATTTATTTTTTAAGTATGTCATGAGCTTCTGTTCCTTAATTTATCATCTAATGTTCTGCCAATTTGAAAGTAAGAGAGTAATTTAACCTCACTCATCTTGAGGTTATTTTGCAATTCTTCATATGCATTTTACCCAAGTCCACATACAAGAGATCACCAATGAAGAATTACACTCTATAAGCAATATTTGGAGAAATATATATCCATTTTCTTTAGCAAAAGAGATATGGATGATTCATGGTTTAACTATAACACATAAATGTCTTAAAGCCTACCTGTTGTAAAATTATAGACCACAAATATGCAAATATGTACATGCTGTGGGGCTATGCAGACAATCCCCAACATATTAAACAGATAATGATTTATAATTAAGAGTTAAAAAGTCAGCAAATAAAAATCAAAGCCATGTCAAGATATTACCAATAATGCATTGCTAAGAAATCATTTTTGTATAACACATAATCACCAGTCATTTGTGTAAATATGTGCTGATTTATGAAGTTGCTGTACTAGAGCCTTAAGACCTCCAATAATATATGTGTAATTTAGGAATAATAAATTTTAGTGGGTTTGGATAATTTACTTAGTCAATAATTACTAAAAAAAAAATCCTTAGTATATGCAAAAATAACAATCTATTTAATTCTCTGCCATTCGTCAATTGAAAAGCACTTCAATATTTAAAGGTCTTTGTGACTAATCAATGAGAATTCTCAGAGCCCACATGCACCAGGACTTGGAAATTAGAGATTATGTCTGGTCTGGAAAAAGAAAAATACTCACCATTCTTCAATTTTCTTCTCCTTTTTCTGTCTTTTTTTCTTAAGCACCATCTAGCACCAAATGCATATTCTGTCACTCAGTAAATGAATATGTTACAGAAAAGCATCATAATTCTTTGTGACTAGTCTGTGAAGGAAAAGAAGCTTTTGTGTACTATTGGTGGGAATATAAATTTGTGTGGCCACTATGGAAAACAGTATGGCATTTATTAAAAAACTAGAAGCCCACTGCATGAAATTAGTGCAAGAGTAGGCCTTCCTTCGTCTGGCTGCCGTCATTGGCTTCCCTCTGGCACCCGGGACCCAGGCTTCCCTCTGGCTGCAGTCAGGCACCCGAGACCTGGGCTTGCCTCGCAGCCCCGGCTTTGTTGGGAAGGTCATCCAGGAGGACATCTGGTCTAGTTAGCATATTATGCTTTTATTATTATAGATTTAAAATAGAACTGCTATATGATCCAGCGATTTTACTTCTGAGTATTCATCTGAAGAAAATGAAAACACTAATTTGCAAAGATATATGCAACTCTATGTTCATTGCAGCATTATTTATACACTAGAGGCCTGGTGCACAGATTCATGTGTCAGTGGAGTCCCTCAGCCTGGTCTGCACCCTTTGCAATCCAGGACCCCTACCGGCAGTCTGACATCCCCAGAGGGATGTAGTAGTGCTCAAAGCATCAGGCGGCTGGGGAGAAACCTGAGCCCGGGCCAGGCACCATGCTGCTCCCACTCATCCTGGCCCAGCTGCGCCTGCTACCACCTCCCCTCTGTAGCACTGCTGCGGAGGTGGGAAAGGCTCACACCTCCGTAGCTACACTCGCCAGCCGTGAGCCTGGCGTCTGGCACCCGTCGGTCAGCTGAGTGGCACTCTTGCCGTGGGAGTGCACTGACCACCAGTGGACAGCTCCTGCATCGAGCGTCTGCCCCCTGGTGATCAGTGCTCATCATAGCGACCAGTTCACCGGTTGTTCGGTCGTTCGGTCACTTAGGCTTTTATGTAGAGAGATAATAGAATACTACTCAGCCACAAAAAGAATAAAATCTTGCCATTTAAAATGCCTCTAGAAATCTGACCCTGACCCTTGAATCAAAGTCTGATTCAGATGTTCCTTTTACTTCCTCCCACAGCATGTTATTCAGTTGTCTATCATTATCACATCATGTTTTTTGCACTTTATTTTTGACTGATCTTGCTTAATAGACTAAATATCCATTGAGGGATGATACCATATATTATTCAATATGGTGTCCGAGGAGTCTAACAAGATGCCTGCCACTCAGTAGGTATGTAAAATAGAATCACCTGTTAGATAAAATAGCTGTTGATTTATATGTAGATTGAGAGATCTTCAGGTTCTCTGGAGATAAGTGCTTTGGTTCTGCCATAATGATAAAGTCAGGCTGGAAGAACACTTCATCTGATTTCTGTTCTCAGAATTATAAGATGGGTTTAAGTTGAGTTTATAGAGAAGATGTTAGCAAACACCATTTTCCCCTCTCAGGTATGAATCATACGTGCATGCTTTTTTTTTTTTTTTTTTAAAGCATTTTGTTGGATATCTTGTTTTTGCTTTGAGTCTCTCATCTGGAACTTGGAGATAATAATAATCACTGTACCATGGGATCATGTTGAGTACTGAATGAGTTAAAATACAAGAAAGAGCTTAGACATTAACAAATGTTGTGTGTGGTTTTTTTTTTTGGAAGTGAATCAAATAATGCTAGTTATTATTGAGGCTCATTAGATGATGATTCTTAACACGATATTTGCTGGTGCTCATCCTTGTGAGCAAGTCCACTGAACCAAGTTGTTAATTCTGATTTAAAAATACACAATGGTGCTATTACTACCTTCATGCATAATAATTCCACAAATAAATTAGTTATGACCTATAATTAAGAAGCAAACTTGTTTTATAAACACTAGGGCATGTATTTGTATACAGCTGCATAGATAGAGCAGGAACACCATAAAACAGAGGTCTTAAAATTGTTGTTTTGCATTGTCTGATTTAGAAGAAATCAGATTGCCCTGATCTCTCTCAGTCTCCCTCTCTGTGTGCAGGTATCAACATGTTTTGCACACATGTGCACAAGATAGGCAAAGGCACATGGGACATACAGGTGGATCATCAGTTGCAATGGGGAAGCTCTGCATTTCTCTGTTACATAAAATGGTTTTTACATTAGATTTCTTTTGCCCAAGTCCTTCATTTATTTTTATTTAAACATTTTTAAACTTTATTGTGGTATAAGCAACAAGTACAGTTGAACATATCCAAAGTGTAGAATGTGTAATTTGATGTGTATACTTTGGTAGTGGTGGCAAAATCACTGAAGGTTCACTCTCTTAGCAAATTTCAAGTACACACCACAGTATTATTAACTATAGTCACCAGCTGTACATTAGATCCCCAGAATTTATTTGTCTTATGACTGAAGGCTTGTACCCTTTGACCAGCATTTCCCTATCTCCCCCAAATCGCAGCCCCTGGTTACCGCTATTCTGCTTTCTGTTCTGTTGGTTTCAGTAACTAGTTTTAATATCTATAAAAAATCCTTTCATAAAAATTATCAGCCAACATCCTTAATTTATTTCACAGGTTCTGCTTCCAGAAGAGTCCTATGTAAGCTTTCTCATTAAAGAAAACTTACTAGATAAAAGGAAACCTGTTTGCTATTTGAGTGATGGATTGAGGTCGAACTAATATTAACATATGGGAAATATCACATACACTGTACAATACTACATCCCTTCAGCTGACTAATCCTAAATTTAACTGCATTACCTTTCATTCTCTATTATGTGTATCTTTTAGTAAAATATTTCCTAATAATCTATTAGACATATACAAAAGAAAAAAACAATGTTATGGCTCATAGAAGAGTTGGTAGATAGGGAGTCTTTTGCTTTCATAAGGTTACTTGCTTTTATCACAGTAGAAATTTCCAATCTGACTTTTCTATGTACTTTATTAATGTATGAAAGACTCACTGTGAAGAAGCATCCTAGTAGGAAGTCCACAAATTGGAATTTCATTTTGGGTCTATAGTTGAAAGGAATTGATATTAGTCATGTGACCAAATGAAAAACAAAACAAAACAAAAGCATTTGACTGCATCAGGTTTTCCATTCTGTTTTGATTTGGGGATGTTGTATAGAAATCTTGAATTCAATATTAACACTGAGGACTTGAAGCCAAGTTGTTTTCGTTATATATTACCAAAAGAACCAATCAACAGAGTACATGTAGATAGAGCATCATTCATGTTGACTGGATGTATGACATCTGTTACATGGGACTCTGTTCCAAGGTAATTACAAAGTGAGGAGCAGTCCAATCAAAACTACTTTGACAGTGACTCCTTAGTTGAAGACTGCTCATGTCCATGTGTAAAAATATGAGTTTGGCTGGAGGATGCCAAAACATCCACCAGAAAGCTAACAGATATTATCATCATCCAGGATATATGACCCAGCTTCCTGTCAATCTAAACTGGATCAGGTATTGAGAAAAGACAGGAAGAAGAATGTGGTCAGTAGCCCTTTGGGAGATTAACACAATCAGCCCTATCCAGTTTGGCTCAATGGATAGAGCGTTGGCCTGCCAACTGTAGGGTCCAGGGTTTGATTCCGTCAAGGGTTGCAGGCTCAATCCCCAGTAGGGGGTGTGCAGGAGGCAGCCAATCAATGATTCGCTCTCATAATTGATGTTTCAATCTCTCTCTCCCTCTCCCTTCCTCTCTCTGAAATCAATAAAATATATATTAAAAACACACACAATCAAATCACATATCTATGATTTGTGGGGACATGTCTAAGTTCTGTGAAACAACAAACAAACACTAGAATAAGTAAGATCAATAATTATTTCTGGTCTGCAGAGGCAAGATTTTTTAAAGGAATGAAATGGGGAAAAAAATAGATACAGAGGCAAAGAAGCATTGAACAGACTGTCAAACTACAGCGGGAAGGCAGAGGAGGTTGCAGGGGTGGGGGGCTGTAAGAGATCAACCGAAGGACTTGTATGCATGCATATAAGCATAACCAATGGATAAAAAACACTGGGGGGGGGGCAGGTAAAGGCATGTACTGGGGGGAAGGGGAGGCCGGGGGAAGGTCAATGGGGAAAAAAAAAAAGAGACATATGTACTACTATTTGTAATACTTCAAACAATTAAAAAAATAATAAAAAAATAAAATAAAAATAAAAAAGAATAAGGAATAAAGACAGCTCTGTGGAGAAAAAAAGGAATAAAATATGAGATTATTTTATGTGAAAAAAACATCACACACACACAAATTTTTAAAATTTTACCAACTTCACTCATTTTATAATCAAAGGTTCCATCACTTCTCATAACAGGAACCATGTAGAAATAATTTAAGTGTAGGTAAGAGTTGAATTAGTATGCATATTTAAGTGTACCCAATGGGAATTATAATTATAACTTTAATAGTATTTTCTCTTCAAACTTGGAATGATTTTTTCATCTTTACTTACTGGAATTAATGTAATACTATCTGATATTATATTTTATCATATTATATTTCTTACTTCTAAACATTTCTTGGGCAGTTGCGTAGATTCTGATTTTTCCCTTCTCTCAAATTGATAATTATTCTCGGGAGTTGGTCAGACATCTTGGCAAATGACTATTCACTTTTTGATAACAGGCTATCCATCTCTGCAGAGAATTATTACTTTGGTTGACTTGTCATTAATCATTATTCATTTACATTTTACTCTCTCAAGCTCTTCATAACAACTTCATAAAAATATCAATAATCAAAACTCATACGCCATGTGGAGCTACATTCCATTTTGGCTGAGGTTCAATGTGTGTGTGTCCTAATAAATAGCTCTGCCAAACTGTTACCAGCCTGCAAGGTATATCTTTAGATTTTTCATCCGAGGAGGTTTTAAAACAAAATCAAACAGCTTCTGGGTACATTCATCAGTGTTTTCCCACCAAAGTATACTGAGGACAAAGAGCAGAGTGAACTGATCTTTTAGCTCTGTGCAACATGCGGTTATCCCTAGAGTACAATGTGAAGCTTGAAGTCTCCTTCCATTTATCACTGTCCCTCTGCCTGCTGTTGTACAACCATAAAGGGCTAGAGAGGCAGCAGTATAAAGTACAGCACTGGATAATAGAGGAAAACATACTGTTCTCTTTATGTTTGTTAATAGGGCATGACAATTGTTCCCAAATTGCCTGGAAGCCATTGTGCCTTGCTACTCTGGAGTGTGACAGCTGATGTACTGAATGAAGGGCATAGTTACTCCACTAATGCAAGCAAAGCATTTCTCCCACCCATATGCTCAGAGCTCTGGTGGGCTTGGGAAAGCTTTATCTGCTTTTACTCCCCCCCCCCTTTTTTTTTTTGGTCTTTAGGTAGGCAAATAAAATGGCTTAATTGAACCCTACTTATTTAAAGTAGGTCAGTAGATGGATTATTTAATTTGGATTTAGAAGAGATTATGTTTTAGAAGCTGCAATTGCCCTATGAAATGATGCAAAATGAGGAGTTTGTTTCATGCAACAAAAGGAAACATGAATGAATATTAATCAAAACAGCATTTTGTAATTAATATAACTTTATAGATGTTTGTGTTTCCGAAGCCCCTGTCAAATTTCCTCATTTATGTAATTGTCATAACACTGTCTGATAAATGATACTTTAGTTCCTATACAATAGGTAAGACAGGAAGACTTGGCAAGACTAAGTAATTCATCCCAAGGGACAGGTGTAAAAGTTGGCATACAAAGGATAAAACCTGATAAATAGTGTGGGGAAGGAGAGGGGCAATCACATACTTTTTCTCAGGCTTTCTTACTTGTAAGGTAGTTGCAACAATAGCTACTACAAGTTGAATATTTGCTAGGTACCAAAAATTGTGCCATGTTCCCTGCACATATCATTTCCTTTCATCCTTACTATATAATCCCCTTAGAAAGAAATCATTGTCTCCATTTACAAGTAAGAAATTCTTGTTCTTTTGAATTACCAAAGAACAAATACCCTAGAAATGGGTTATTAAAGTGGCTAAACCAAGATCCTAAGCTACACATTTTCACTTCTAGGATAGCGGCACTAAGAAATTAATTATCACAACTTTTAAACCTAAGAAAACAGTGATAGTTTTTAAATGATTTATAATAAGTATTTTGGCCTTAATTAGGAAAGTAACATAACATATAATTATAAGAATATGATATTAAGGGAAATTTTATACAGTGAATTAAATAAGCTATAGGTGTAGATGTATTCTATCCTAGATCAAAGGTATTCTTGCTACAGTTATCAAAAAATGTAAGCATATGTATTTTTTTCTTTTTTTTAATATATTTTATTGATTTTTTACAGAGAGGAAGGGAGAGGGATAGAGAGTTAGAAACATCGATGAGAGAGAAACATCGATCAGCTGCCTCCTGCACACCCCCTACTGGGGACGTGCCCGCAGCCAAAGTACATGCCCTTGACTGGAATCGAACCTGGGACCTTTCAGTCCGCAGGCTGACGCTCTATCCACTGAGCCAAACCGGTTTTGGCATGTATTTTTTTCTTGTTGGTTGCTTAATACAGTTTCAGGAATTGTGGACATAAAAATTTGCAAATGGTAACACTGTGTAAAGTGTGTAGGAAAGAAATTCTCATACATTTCTGATGAAAATGGGAATTGGTACAATATTCTAAATTAGTGCTAGGTGCTAAAATATAATATAGAAACATCTTCCATTGTTTGTCCCAAGAAAAGAAGTTGCTCAATAGACATATGTTCAAATATGTGAAAAGATGCATTAAAACTAAACAGTTACCATCCCATGGCTTGGTGATGCCAGTTTTCTGTGTCAGCTGCCTAGCCTGTTGGGTTCAGTTAGTCAATCAAACATCAATCGAGGTGTTGCTTTGAAGATATTTTGTAGATGTGATCAAAGTCCACAAATGCTTTACTTTATTATATGAGGGATATTATTGATTATCCTGAACCTGATTCAATTAAGTGACAGCTTTTAAGAGCAGGACTTAAGCATTCCTGAGGTAGAAGAAATTCTACCTATTGACAACAGCTTCAGTTCATGCCTGAGATGTCCAAACTACTCCTGACCACTTGCCCTTGGGTTTCAGACTTGCCTTGCCAGTTCCCATGGTCCTGTAACCCAATTCCCTGTAACAAATCTTCTAATAAACATCTCCTCTAACTTTTGTTCTGGCTGAATACTGACTGATTCTGGTTTGTTATGGAAGTACTAGACTAACTATACAATAAAATAAGTTAAAGTTGTAAAATATTATAACATAATATTTATAATTATAAGAATATCTTCCAAATATTGCTAAGAAAAGTCTATAAAAGAATCTGAGCAATTTGTTACAACCACATTATATATGTGTATATCTATATGCATCTACATATATAAATACATGACTATAATCAGAAACCAAAATATTAAGAGAGAATTTAACTTTGGCATTGGTCATAGTTATTATCTTTCTTACTTGTCTTTTTTTCCTTCTGAATTCTTGTCAGCATAAACTATATATGACTTTTATTTTTAATTGCTAAATACAGTTTCATATAATAATAGACAATGATAGTCATTGAGTCACTCAGTTTTCCTTAAAATAGTTTAACCACATCTTCATGGATTTAGAAAATGGAATCAGTGTTTTTGCAAAGCTTTAAATATTTATTTTGCAGTGCTTCTAGATGTCTTGAAATTTTCAAAATAACAGGGAGAAATGTTAATGTTAAAGAATCATGGACATTTGTGTCACTGACTAAAACCACATAGGCATGGATATGTATTCTGACTTGAGTCTCTTCTAAGTATTTCATTTTGGGTATATTTCTTAATTTACTTAATATAAAGAATGTTCACCTATAATATAAGATTAGTTCAGGTATTTCACCTCATCTCTCAAGTTAAATTTAAATAGGATGATATATATATAACATATTCATCACTGTGCCTGCCACAGGTAATGCTTACAATAAATATTAGAGTTTTTATCCTCCTAATTTAAATTGTACAATCTCAGGAGCGCTTAAAGCAAATTCTAAACTAGCTGTTTCAGTGATGGAGACTTAGTATTACTTTTTCAAAATTAATTACATAAAAACCATGCAATATATGACCTAATATTGGGGCGAACAAAACTCAAAGGATTCAGCTAAAAGTCCAGGTATGAGGCTTGCTCACCCATCATGTTAGTGAATAAAAAGGAAGAATAAGCTAGGGGATCTAAATAAAATGATGTAGATCACAATCTTGCTTACTGTCTGCTCCAGCCCCTAATACCCAAACTCCTCTATCCTCCTACAAACAGAAAATTATGAGTGAGCTAAGAGTGGGGGTGTCTGCTTGGCTTAGATAAGTGCTTCAAAGGTGGCACATTTATCTCCACTAGCTGCCACTCTTGAGACAGAAAAATTACTTTGGTTATCTTTCCAAACCTAGTTTACTTATGACATTTTCTTCCTCTTTCTAAAGTCTTCAAGATAAAACTACAATGAAAAAGCATCAATCTCTATTCTTCTGATCCAACCAAAGTCAGAAATTCTACAAATCAAACATAGCGTGGACTTTACAGGTCAATGTCAGATTATAAATGTCCTAGGTTTACCAAGTAGCCACAAACTCCTGGAGTAGATTTTCAGAGTAGGTTGCCACCTGGTTGTCAAAAATTTATATTGTGAATTTGTGAAATTAATTTTATTACATAAAGAAGAAAATGTGGAAGAAAAGAATAACTGAGGGGAAAGCAGATAGTATGAAGGAGGATTTCAATGTTCGGGAGACCACCTAGAGATGCTATTTCTCTCTCTCTCTCTTTCTCTCTCTCTCTCTCTCTCTCTCGCACACACACACACACACACACACACACTCACACACACTTGGTACTTACTATTTCTACAAAACTGGAGACATGAAATTTGCAAAATTTTGATTTAAGAAAGCAATTCAGAAAACAAAATAGTCACATAATACATGCGCAACAGTGTCTATTTTCCCCAATACTAAATAAAATCAGAAATAATCTCTTCATTTATTTGTTGATTTAACACCCTTTGCAAATGCCTGTTACATGGATAACCGCAGTGGTAATATGCTATGAGGCGTACCAAATGAATGTGACTAAGAGCCTGCTTTTATGTTTCTTGGAACAAATAATGTTGAAAACTACAAATCAGTTTTCATTGAAGAAAAACATTCTGAAATGATGTTTATATGAGTTTTTCTTTGACTACAGAGAAAAATGCTCAACATTAAGTTTGTAAGTCTGGAGAAGAGTTTTGTAAATGCGGAGGAGAGATTTGAATGATCCTGCCTTGGTTAGATATAGGAAAGCAATTGTGATATTCTATTTCAGATGTGAAGCATATGGGAAAATATAGTCAGAAATGATGCTGAAAATGTTTTCCAACAGACTTTGGAGGAGCCCACCATATTCTGGGGCACTAGAGTTTTGTTCTGCAGATTACAGAGAGTTGTTGAAACTCTGTGGAGAAATAAATGATATGATCCAGGTCTTTTAGTTCTAAATCTTTTACAGGTTCTCAAGGCATTGAGGCACAACAAGGAATTATTTGACTGCCATCCAGCAAATGTCACGACTTGAACACCTTACTGGTTGCTTAGAGTTTTCTTAATTTCTTCCCTCCATTACTGGTGTCTTATTCAATCCTTTTATAAAACTGAATATTTTACTTACTAGCTCCTCTTTTCACCAGTTTAGAGTTATTGTGGTTTTCTTTTAAAATAAACCCCACCCCAACTAGAAGAGTTTAGCTTTGATTTATTTTACCCATTAGGATTTTAAGCATGCTCCTTTCCATTTAAACTTTTAAACAAAACTTAAATAACAAAAATTATTGGAGTCAAAAGGACTCACTTAGTGGATTCCTTTAAGAAAAGTTTCCTACTTTCTTGACTGTGATGGATTCAATATACATACATCCCTTTCCCTTTGAATGACCTGGTCACTCTTTTGTAGTGAGAATTGGCACCATGCTCTCATGATTTATAACCTCTATATAATAAACACTCAACCATTATTCTTGCATTGTCAATTAGGATCACTTAGACTTATTTTTTAATAGTAAATTCCTGCCCATCTCCTACTAGGCACAATGGAAAAGAACAGGAATTTAAATCAACAATTCTGTATTGCTGAGAGGTAAATACTAAGGACTGTACCTATACATTTACATGATTACAAACTATATTTAAATGCACTCGCACAGCAAATGCCAAATATAACTGATACATTTGTTTGTCCAATTCTATATTATATCAACCTTTTCCTGTGATCCAGGGGCTATGCCATAGATCAAACTGGAATTACTTCTATGGTAAGTTTTTTATTTTCTAACTAGTGGCCCGGTGCACGAAATTCGTGCACATTAAAAGGGGATTAATTAGAGGAAATAATTTAATATTGCTATTTGCCCTTTCTCTATAATAGAAGTGTCAGAGATGAAAGAAAATTAGTAAAATGTATATGAAAGCCTTCCTCCTGTCAGTCTGGGGCACACCACAGGACCTAGAGTCAAGTCCCTGCCCACCGACATTCACCTCAAAATTGCGTGAGATCCAGACCCGGCCGCCCACCCCCCCATTGGGCTAGGTCCAGACCAGGCCATTCCCACTCTTGTCAAGCCCTGCCGGGCAGGGGACGTAGCCTCAGGTCCCCTGGCCCGGCGCCAGGATGGGGGGCATGGCCTGAGGTCCCCCAGCCCAGACCAGGGTGGGGGCCGTACCTTGAGGTCTCCTGTCAAGCCCTGCCGGGTGTGGGATATGGCCTGAGATCCCCTGTCAAGCCCCACTGGGTGGGGGGCATGGCCTGAAGTCCCCTGTCAAGCCCCACCTGGTGGGGAGCACAACCTGAGGTCCCCCGGCCTGGCACTGGGGCAGGGGGAGCAGCCTGAGGTCCCCTAGCCCAGCACCAGGACGAGAAGCACACCTTGAGGTCCCCCATCAAGCCCCACCAGACGGGGGTCGCAGCCTGAGGTCCCCATCAAGCCCCACTGGGTGGGGGTCACAGCCTGAGGTCCCCCTGTCAAGCCCTGTTGGGCGGAGGGTGCAGTCTGAGGTCCCCTAGCCCAGCACCAGGATGGGAAGCCCACCTTGAGGTCCCCTGTCAAGCCCTGCCGGGTGGGGGTGCAACCTGAGGTCCCCGGTCAAGCCCCATGGGGGTGGGGGAGGGCATAGCCTCAGGTCCCTGCTGATTGCTTGTTAAGGCTCCTTATGGGAACTTGGGCCTCAGCTGGGGTGTAGCCATCTTTGTGATGGAGTGATGGTTAATTAGCGTATTCCCTCTTTATTAGATAGGATTGTCCCTCTGGCAGTCATAATAAAAAAAGGTTTATGCAGCATCTTTACTTTGGTGTTTTGATGGTTTTATTGTCAAATGCTCTCACTGATAAAAATGAGTCAAAGGACTCTCATAAACATGTTAGTACCTGTGTGAAGCATGACATTATGATTACAATTTTTGTTGTCATTGTTATTTTCTGGAGTTATTAGTGCCTCTGAAGCAGACACATACTTTTATGGAGTCTTAATGTTGACATATATGTAGGAAGAATTAGTAGTTTCTTACTAAGTTTTACAGGGGCTTCAGGCAAAAGGAAATTAATTTATTATGTTATTTAAGAAAGATGCAATATTTACCAAAGCAGTTTCTCATTTATAATCATATCATACCATCAGCAAAACTGCTTGAAATTTTAATGGGCAGCAATATAATTTTATGAACTATAGCTACCAATACCAAGTAGATCTTGAAAATACATGATTTACTTTTTTCCCCTTCTCTAAGCTTTTATTTTTCTCCAGATTAGGATTTATATAGTAGAGGATTGCATTGTGGCGATATTGTGCATTCTTGACTTTGCTCTTTCTGTAAATCCAGATTACTCAACATCATTTATCACCCCAAAGTGTCCCCATTTTTCATGCTAAAAATGACCTTTACATTTCCAAGGTGACTTTCCTTAAGCAATCAGTAGAAAATGTTCCCTTATTTCTCACTATTTTTCATTCCTATATAGTCTTCAGAAAACATACTCAGAGGATTTAAAGCCTAATATAATCTGATAATGACCCAATTAACTGACAAACAGGTCTTTAACCTGCTAGATGGATATCTTTCTAATATATAAAGATGCATTTTGTTTTCCTGCTTAAGCATTTTTTGTTAAGAATATTAAAACTCTACTTACTTATCCTATCTAATAAAAGAGTAATATGCAAATTAACCATCATTCTGCTACACCCACAAGCCACGCCCACCATCCAATCAGGAGCAAATATGCAAATAAACCCAACCAAGATGGCTACTGCCACAGAGAGCAGGAGGGAGGCTTTGGTTTCCCCAGCAATGGAGGAAGCCAAGCTTTCCGCCTGCCCTTGCCGGCCTAGGCCTCCACTCAAGGCTACAAAGTTTCAGTGATAGAAGATACCCTGTTTCCCCAAAAATGAGACAGTGTAGTATATTAATTTTTGCCCCCAAAGACACGCTAGGTCTTATTTTCAGGGGATGTCTTATTTTTTCCAAGGCAACTGTCAGTGATTTTCTCCCATGAATTCTTCACCCAAGTCACAACTTCTTGCAGTTTAGGTTTCACAAAGTTTCCACGCTGATTTCTCTCCATTCTATTTTCAATGTAGTCATTAATTTCCATGTGCAAATTGTCTTTGAATGGCTTGTTTATTGCAATATCAAGAGTCTGGAGATAGGCCGTCATTCCTGCGGGAATCATTATCTGATCTATTTTTCTTTCGTGAAGAAATGTCTTCATGTCTTTAGTGCGGTGAGTGCTGGCTGCATCCCACACTAGCAGACCTCTTTGGCTCCCTCGCATAACAAGCGGCAGCATTAAATCGACCCACTTCCTTATAACTGCTTGTGTGGCCCAGGCTTTTTCAGTTTCAAGAATAAAAATGCCCAAAACACGTTCAATCTTTTCCTTCTTGCCCTTAGAAATGATTAAAGGTGGGATTTTAGTGCCATCCAGATGAATTGCCAAAATACAGGAAACACGTGCACTTTCGTAAGCAGTGGAGGGAATGTACGCTAAGGAGGCACCCTGCTGTTCAATTGTTGTTTGAGATGATTGGCCCATAAACACTGCAGTTTCATCCATAGCAATCATGTTGGAAAGATTGTATTTAGAGAAGTCAGCATCATCAATAAAGGACTTGAATGCAAGTGCTTGCTTAATAACTTGAGTATCTTCCAACCTAAACAATGTTGTAGATCTTCTTAAAGACAGTTCACTTCGCTGAAGGAAATTATCCAGCCAGTGTTGTGATGCTTTGAAGTCTTCGGGGGCTATGTCAAACTGTGGTGCCATTGCAAGGGCAAATTCTTGAATCTGAGCCCTATTCACAACCAAAGCCTTTGCTCTCCTGTCAACAACCCATTCACAGATCAGGTCTTCCAGCTTGGAAAATAATGGTTGCTGACCTGATCCACACTTGCGCTTTTTAGCATTTCCCTTGTCCACTTGTTCAATGAGGTTACCATACTCTGCTCGCCATTTTTGGACCAATTGGATACTCAACATCTTCTCTTTGCAGAAAGCAGTAAGATTTTGGCCCCAAGAGTCTTCCACGATTCCTTTCATGTACTCCACAGAGTAGCTTTTTCTTTTTGCGCTCATTTCTAGGGGTAAAAAAAAAAAGGAATTGGGGTATCAAGGTGGGGGGAGGGGGATCATTCAAAATGACACAGCAGGGATCAGAGGGGGGAATCAAAATGGCACAGGAGAATCAGAGGGGGGATTACCATTTTAGTAACCCCTTTTGATCCTCCTGTGTCATTTTGATTGTCTCCTCTGATCCTCCTGTGTCATTTTGATTGTCCCCTCTGATCCTCCTGTGTCATTTTGATTGCCCCCTCTATCCTCCTGTGTCATTTTAAGTGATCCCCCTCCCCCCACCCCTGTGCCACTGAACACCTTCACCAGACATCCCCCTACCCCTTTATCAGACATTTACCCCTGGGGCCTGCCTGGGGACTGTCACTGGGCTTGCTGGGGCCTGGATCTGGGCTGGAGCAGGGTCTGCCACTGACTGAGAACCTTCAGTCATCATGAAGGCGGCCGCGAGCATCAGGTAGTGTCACCAGAGACAGACCAGCACTCACCACCTTCGCTGCATCTTGTCCGCTCTAATCCTCCTGTTCTTCTACATGTATCTGCGAAAGTCTCCTCCTCTCTCCCGCCCCGTGCTCACCGCTCACTCCGACCTCCGCTCCGCCTCCACACAGCAGTGACGTCAGGACTCCGCGTAACGTCACTGGTTGCTAGACGCCAGTCGAGGCAGCCCTAGTGACCAGTTAACGGTAAATTAATTTTCATTCTGAGACAGAGTCTGGGGGCCTTATTTTCGGGGGATGCCTTATATTTCACTCAGAAGGAAAACTGTAAATGGGTCTTATTTTCAAAGGATGTTTTATTTTCGGGGAAACACGGTCCATAAATCCAAACAGAAATGGTGGCAGCCACGGAGCTGGAAAGAGCCGGAGACTAGGGTTGCCCCTGGTGATGGAGGAAGCCAAGCTTTCCGCACACCCTTGCCAGCCCAGGCCTCCACTCAAGGCTACACAGTTTCAATGATAGAAGATACATAAATCCCCCCAAAAATGGTTGCCGCCACTGAGCAAGCAGAAGGCTTGGCTCCGCTCCAGGCTACAAAATTTCAATTGTAGAAGATAAATAAACCCCAGATACCAGGGCCTCCGCTTGGGTCGCCAGGGGGTGTGGCCGGCCTGCAAACCACCACAGGCCCCTCGCCCAGGCTGCCCCATGCCCCAAGGGAACCTCCACCCTGATCCGGGACACCCTTCAGGGCATACCAGCTGGGCCCCACCCTGCACCAGGCCTCTATCCTATCTAATAAAAGAGTAATATGCAGATTGACCATCACTTCAACACACAAGATGGCTGCCCCCATGTGGACACAAGATGGCCACCACAAGATGGCCAGCAGGGGAGGGCAGTTGGGAGGGACCAGGCCTGCAAGGGAGGGCAGTTGAAGGCGATCAAGCCTGCATGGGAGGGCAATTAGTGGTGACCAAGCCAGCAGAGGAAGGAAGTTGGGGGCAAAGAGGCCTGTAGGGAAAGGCAGTTGGAGGGACCCAGGCCTGTAGGGGAGAGCAGTTGGGGGTGACCAGGCCTGCAGGGGAGGGCAGTTAGGGGAAAACAGGCTTGCGGGGAGCAGTTAGGCATCAATCAGGCTGGCAGGGGAGTGGTTAGGGGGTGATCAGGCTGGCAGGCAGAAGCAGTTAGGGGCAATCAGGAAGGCAGGCAGGCGAGCAGTTGGGAGCCAGCAGTCCTGGATTGTGAGAGGGATCGGGCCTAAACGGGCTGTCGGACATCCCTCAAGGGGTCCCAGATTGGAGAGGGTGCAGGCTGGGCTGAGGGACACCCCCTTCCCCCATGCACGAATTTCGTGCACCGGGCCTCTAGTATTAGTATAATGCCTGCACAGGGGCAGCTCCATCCTGACTTTTTGCAGGATCCTCAAAGATAATAGGACAAAAGTAAATTTATCAGCATCTTTCTTCCCTTTCTAGAGTTTTAGGAGTGATGTTTCTTAGAATTTTTAGATGAAGGGCATATTCATGTGGGTCCCCACCCCACCCAGGCCTTTCCTTATAGGCTTTTTTCTACTGACACATTTTCCAGTTCACTAAACTTTTATTTGTGATATAGACTATCACTTAAATTATCAAGTTCCAAATTTTTTATATTTTATTTTTCAAATCTAGAATTTCCATTTTCTTCTTTAATACAGGTTCCAACTGCCTATTTAAATATATCACTATTTCATGTTTCTATCCCTCTTCATTTATGTTTTTAACATATTAAATATAGTTATTTTAAAATTCTTGCCTGGTCATCTGTGCATATTTTTTTTCTTATATTGATTATTGGTAATGTTCTTTCACCTTGTCATGTCTAAAAGACGAGAGGCAAAGTGATGCTCTCCACCTACAGAGACTAGTTTGTGGATTGATTTTAAGACTGGGCTAGGCTTGTAGTAAGGCTCACCCTACTACTGGTTCAACTTTATATTTCTTATCTGGATTCCAGGGGCTTTGACTGGGAACCTGGCTGACTTTTGATTTCTTTACCTTGAAAGTCTACAGTAAGTTCATGCCTTCTATTTTCTAGACCATCTCTTCATAATTTCACTACATATTTCCAAATCTAGGGAGTGCTGGAAACTGGTTGTGTGTTGGAGGCAGGCCCCTCCCTTGTTGGCCCTTACTTCATAAGCACTTGAGAGACTAAAATATCCCTATGCATTTAAGAAGTTCTCAGCTTGCCTCCTGTGTGCAAACCCATGACTCAGCATAACTGCTTACATCAAGCCAGCTGATCATCTGAGGTCTCCAAGTCTCTAATTCCCCCCCCCCCCCCCCCCCGTAGGTACCTGGAGTGACCACTAAAAAGTTTCCTGGTTTCTTTTTTTCCTAGTGGGGCCTCTCAACCTGGGATGAGCCTAATCCTTAACCCACATCCAGAATCAAGAACACACTGGGAAAAATTGCTCTTGTAGTTTGTAAAATTGTCAGTGTAATTTGTACTTGTAAATCCCTGTAAAGTTACACTGACTATGGTAGGAGACAACAAGGAAGTATGATGGTATAGAAACCAAGCATGGGTGTTTCACAAAGTATGAATTTCCATTACCACTGGTATGCCAAAGAAAAAATTGTGCTGCTTCATTGTTTTCTATTGTTAAATCCTATAAAATTGAATTTAATGAGTCATCAATATCTTTAACTTCATCTTCGGGATATCTGTGATTGGATCCAAAAAAACAGAGGTGTCATAGTTAAAAATCATGAGAGGAAGAGAAGTTGAGAACTTGAGAGATTTTGACAATGCTAATATACTGATTCAGCCATTATCCTTTGTCCAAATAAGAAAGGTAAATAAAATTTACATATCCTTATTGTATATTTTTCTTATCATCTGGTTAACCTTCTGTTCAGATCTATATAGCAGGGGCAAAACACTTTCTATTTAGTGGCTTGTTTTAATAGTTCCATGAATAATTTTGTGTAACTTTGAAATTATAAATATTAATTATGGGAAACTGTATTTGGTATAAGGTTTGCTATATACAATTTTTTTTCCTTATTTAAATTTTTAAACCATGTTTGTCTTAAGAGACAACTTGCTCCCTTATTACTTATTTTAATTACTAACTGTGAACTCACTGATAATGTTTAAAATTTACGTAATCAATATAAATGATGTAAAATTAATTGAGTTGAAGATATATTTAATTTTTTCTAGTAAGTTATTCTTAAGATAAAATAAATGTATAATTTTTAAAATTTTAAAACATATTGAAAAATATCTATCTTCCTAATTTCCTAAGAAAGAGAATTATCTATATACTAGAGACCCAGTACACGAATTTGTGCACATTTGGGGTCCCTCTGCCTGGTTGGCAATTGGGGCCAAATCAGTGTGTCCAGCTGGCCAGAGAAAGGGACTGTAGGAGGTTGGCCCCAATGGCAAGCTAACCAACAGCCGATTCCGTGAGGAATCGGGCTCCCTCTTTCCTCCTATCTGGGTCTGGGGTGCAGGTGAACCAGATTTTGGGTTGTCTGGGCCCCAGCAGCAAGGTCTGGGTTAGTGTGTGTCATAGCTACTGGCTGGTGGTTCGGTCGTTCCGGTCGTTTGGTCATAATGGTCACTTAGGCTTTTATATATATATGTAGATTAGCTAAAACTATCTTGAGTTAAATATGTAGATATGAAGTACAAAGCTAAAAAGAATATGAATGTGGAGCATTGTTTAATGTTCATCTATAATATCTAGTAATTGACTAATGAACATATAGATGCGTTTTCTCAGTATGAATATTGTATTTTAATACATGTATTTGTACTGTTTGTATATGTAATCATTCACAAATTATTTTATTAAAAAACCAAACAAAAAAAAACCTTCCCTAGCTGGTTTGGCTCAGTGGATAGAGCATATGCCTGTGGACTGAACGGTCCCGGGTCCAATTCTAGTCAAGAGCAGATGTCTGGGTTTCAGGCTTGATCCTAGGAGGGGGTGTGCAGGAGGCAGTTGATCAATGATTCTCATCATTGATGTTTCTATATCTCTCTCCCTCTCACTTCCTCTCTGAAATCAATTAAAAATAACAACAACGAAAACCTCACATGGATGGGCGTTTGTACCACTGAACAATACCACAACAACCATAATAATTACCTTCCTGGTAAATCAATAAAGCATACTGAAATATAAATAAAATTAATGCTCACAAAAGTATAAAGTTGTATCCAATCCACCTATGTAAAATATATCATAATCACACAAACTATATTTAAAATCGAATTTCTTGGGACATATTTTATTTATTTTATTTTTTTAAAAATATATTTTATTGATTTTTTACAGAGAGTAAGGGAGAGGGATAGAGAGTTAGAAACATAGATGAGAGAAAAATATTGATCAGCTGCCTTCTGCACACCCCCTACTGGGGATGTGCCCACAACCAAGGTACATGCCCTTGACCGGAATCGAACCTGGGACCTTTTAGTCCTCAGGCCGACACTCTGTCCACTGAGCCAAACCGGTTAGGGCTTGGGACATATTTTATAACCCACCTCCTTTTACATCTATTTATTGAAAAAGTCAAAGTTCAAGGCAAGGACAACAGCTGGGAAAAGTTGTTATACAATTTGCTGTGCTCATATGCTTCTTCCAGTGAGAATCAGAGAATAAAAAAACTACTATTAACCTCTGAGAATATCTATTATCATGCTAAACACACGGGAGGAAAGGATTTGCCAAATTGAACACAGTGCTTGCCTTTTGAGTACTATTTTGAAGGGGAATGAGATTTCATAAAATTGCATAGAGCAATAGTTTTGGCAAAATTCTTAAATTCTGTGTTTCTGCAATTTAGGCTCCCTCCACCCATGCCAATTCTTTCACCTCCTTTGACTTTTAAACTATGGTAAGACTCATAACCTACTCTTACTGGTTGGAATCCTGAGGAGACCCTTATTGGTGTGTTTTTTAACTAAAAATGATATTCAAAAGAAATTAACTCAATCCTCCAAAGTACTTATCATGAAATTATTTATATTCAGGTGAGGTCAGGATGCCTTTATTCTTGAATTCGACCCAGTTGCTGACATTTTATACCATACCTCCAAGACATTGATTGAAATCTGATTTAAATGACTCAAATAACATTAAGCTGGATACTAGGGCCTTGGTCTTCTGTTGATTGAAAGTAAATGTCAAGGTGATAAAAACAAATCAAATCTGTTTTACTCCATTGAAATGCTGGAAATTCAATAAACCTAAAATTCACAAACAACAGTTGTCCTTACTTTAAGGACACCTGATATTGCCATTTTTATGACTTCACTAGGTTTCCAGGATAGCTTCTGGATTCATATCAGACACCTATAAATATCTCAAGCTTTATAACTCAAAAATAAAACAAAAAAAGGAAGACTGACAATATTTCAAATAACTTTTCTCTCTTATAAACTTTTTTAGAAGCTGCACTTTTCTATTAGTTGGAAGTAACAATTATTAATGTGAATATTGGGATAATAAACCAAATGATGATATCTAGCTGGTCTTCATAATTATGTGAAAAGTATGTTCTATTCCAATCACTCAATTTTTAATGTTTATTTATAAAAACAAAATGGCTGTCAGGCGATTTGTCTTTGTGAAGCATTACTGCCTGGAAAGCTTTTGGGAAGCTTGAAACTTACAGTAAGTCAACTCTAGTCATTCTTTCATTCTTGCAGAATGAATGGCAATTAATCTCAATGTGAATGCACTATGTCAATGTGACAGTCCCTGGTGTCAAGGTGGTATATGAAATTCTCAAAGCTGTTTATTTAAATGTGCTCTATTTCATTCAGAAGTGGGAGCACTGAATATGAATCTACCTGATCTATTATTATTTGTTTTCTTTTTTATACTATAATCCAAGAAGTTTAGGTATCCAGAAAAAGAATAAGGCTAGAATCTGTAAATTGTGGTTGTAACTAAAAGAGTAATAAGATCAGACTCTATACAATATTGAATAGAATCCAAAATAAGTAAATAAAATAAAATATAAGCCTGAGGTTAACTTGTAAAGATAATAGGAGCCATTAGTTAAACAATAATATTGAAAATATTGCATGATTGTGTTTGACTACACTTACATACTCCTCGTATATTTATCTTTAAATTAGAATGATCAGAACACTCTTTTTAAAAAGAAACATATACAATCATATCCATATCTTGGCACCCTGAAGGATTTATTATTTTTGTCATTCTCATAATTAATCTGGGAGGCAATAGTCAAATGAGAAGGAAGAGATTGCTAGCTACTTCCAAATAGACTTCAGACTCAGATTCCAAAAAATAAGCTCCATTAAAAAAAAAAAAAAAGGTGATATAAGTCTCCTTGACAGGAAATAGAATGAAGTTGTCATTTAGTAGAGTCTGGACACCTCACCACTATCTCTCCCCCACAGAGTTACCTACAAAATAAAATAAGCAAAGAACTTGTCAATCTTTAGGTCTCACCTAGAGAAAAAAAAAAGGTCCTGATAAAAATAAACAGAGAGTATAACTACATAGTGTGAAGATTTTGGCAGGTATGGAATGAAAGAAAAGCCTGCATTTAGGCCTTAGACATCTCATTATAGTTGTTGCCGATCTTAAAGAATGAATTCTCTTAAAATCCAAACTGAAAAAAAAATTATTCAATTAAAGATTATTCCAAACTCAAAATCAGAATGCAAGGTTTGGCAAATGTATTAGTTTATATGCTTTCTTCAGAAAGAAAAAAAAAAGTATTCAATTTATATTGTATGCTGTTTAAAATATAATATATTACCTTTTACTGGAAATATTTCCATTATATAAAATTAGTACTAAATATTCTAAGCAAGATGGTTATCGTTTTTCAAGCCTGTATCCTGTGTTTAGAGGTGTTAACAGCATATTTCTCTAGCTCAATTTTAAAGTCCTTCTAAGAGCTGAGACTATTCCTTTAAGTCTTTGTATTCCTTATGGTGCAATGCAGGTTGCAAGTCACCACTCAATAAGAGATAGTTGACATAAAGCATAAACAGGCAGCAAATGGAGGCTCTTCTAGATGACCTCTTTCAGCAGATCTTCAAAATATCCATGCCTCATGCATCTTCCTCCTGCTATCCTAATATATAAAAACCCATGGTCCATAACATCCAAAATGACCACAGCCATGGTGACCAAGCACTGACTGCCTGCCACTGCAGGCGCCACGACCCAGCACTGACTGCCGAGGGGGCTGCGAATCAGGCCTGACGAGAAGCCTGGAGAGAGAAGCAGGGTCTGATCCGTAGCCTCCATGGCAGCTGTTAATCAACCCTTGACTCTCTCTTTTCTTGGGGCCTGGCCAGCAGCCATGCCTCTCTTAATCTCGGGCCTCCACTGGGGCTGATGATCAGCCCCGCCTCTCTGATCAGGCCCTTTGATAGGCCCAGAGATGCTGAATGGCATAGAAACCGACCAATCAGAACCCAATCTGGGTGAAGTGTGAGAAGCCAATGGCTGCCTAGGAGGCAGAGCTTTTGATGCTGACTGGCATAGAAACCGAACAATCAGAACCAAATCTGTGTGAACTGCGAAGGCAGAACCTAAGTTGGGGGCTGAGGAGGGGTTTTAAGGGCAACAGCTGTTTGGTGTAAGGTGTAAGAATGGGGTTCAATTTTGTAAT
Organism: Plecotus auritus; assembly: GCF_963455305.1. Taxonomy (NCBI): domain Eukaryota; kingdom Metazoa; phylum Chordata; class Mammalia; order Chiroptera; family Vespertilionidae; genus Plecotus; species Plecotus auritus. The sequence goes on along the minus strand of NC_137783.1, from coordinate 143,927,245 downwards.
GACCAGGTTGGCAGTATAGTGCATGTGGCTGGCTATCAGTCCAGATATAGGAATTATGTATTTTTGTCTGCCAAGAGCATCTCCTTCTGATGAAAAAGGCTTCCCCCCATTTAAGCAATCCTATCCCATATAATCTATCTATACTACTAAAAGGATAATATGCTAATTAGACCAGGTCGACTGGCCATCTTCAGGACATACGATTTCCTTCCGGACAAAGTCATGGTGGTGGGGGCCAAAGCAGAGGTCGTTAGGGGCGATCAGGCCGGGAGGGAAGGGCAGTTGATGGCGAGATCAGGCCGGCAGGGGAGGGCAGTTGGGAGCAACCAGGCTGGCAGCAGAGGGCAGTTGGGGGCAATTAGGCAGGCAGGCAAAGGCAGGTAGGGGCAATCAGGCAGGTAGACAGAGCGGTTAGGGGCAATCAGGCAGGCAGGCAGAGAGGTTAGGGGCAATCAGGCAGGCAGGCAGAGAGGTTAAGTGTAATCAGGCAGGCAGGCAGAGGCTTTAGGTGCAATCAGGCAGGCAGGCAGAGGCACTTAGGGGTGATCAGGCAAGCAGGCAGGTGAGCAGATAGGAGCCAGAGGTCCCAGATTGCGAGAGGGATGTCCAACTTCCGGTCAGACATCCCCCAAGGGGTCCCCGATTGGAGAGGGTGCAGGCTGGTCTGTGGGAACCCCTCCCCATGCACGAATTTCATGAACCAGGCCACTAGTATTTAAATATTTCAGCCTCTTTTTCACGGATTCTCTATAGCAATTGCTCCTCTGATCAGCTTAATAAAGGAAGTACTCCTCAGGCTCTGTTTCCCCCACACAATATATATACCTAATGGCACAACTTTCTCTTCTTTGTCTCATGTTAATGATGTTTGTCCTCTAATTTGTAAAGCCACCTTCAGGAATTCCTAATAATTGTTACCTAGGATAGAGTTGTGAATGCTATTAGCATATATCTTTTCTTTTCCCCTAAAGATTCCCTTATCAATAGCTTTGCTGATGTCATTCTTCACAATGTTGAGAAGGAACTGAACGAACCAGGAACCAATTTTTCTAAGACATGCCCAAAGGATTAACTTTAGAAACCATTAACCTAAATTTAATCCTTTGGGCATGTCTTAGAAAAATTCTATTGATATATTTAGACCACAGTTTGCTCATTACGGTTTACAGTTGAAAAACACAGGGGTGCAGTTAAAAATTCATGTATAACTTTTGACTCCTCCAAAACTCTACTACTGTTGACTGGAAACCTTACCAATGAAAAACATTCAATTAACACATATTTTGCATGTTATATGTATTTATTACTGCATTCTCATAACATTAATATAGAAAAAAGGAAATGTTATTAAGAAAGTTATAAGGAAAAGGAAATATATTTACACTCCTGTACATATTTATTTTAAGAAATCCACATGTAAATGGACCTGCATAATTTAAACGCATGTTGTTCAAGGGTCAACTGTATTAGCATAAGTGAACTCAGGTAAACTTAGGCCAGTTGCATAATGTTCAATTCCATTTCTCTGGGAGGATCATCTGCTTATCATAAGTATCCTATATGGTAGAATAGAGAAAAGAAAATGGTTAGGAACAAATTTACATGAAGATTCAATCTCTTTGTGTTCTCTTTGGTACATAATTGAATGTTTCTGAATCTCAGTAGTTTCTCATTTGGAAAATGAAAACACTAGTAATTACCTTACATTCTTTTTATGTGTTTTATATGATAGACTATAGATAAAAGTTATTAATTCCCTTCTCCCATTATTGAAGGCACAATTCACATTGCATGCCCTCTTGAATGTTTTAATGCTTTCTTTTATTTCAAGGCACAGACTATACTAGGCAGTCAATTTTTTTAAACATGAGTCATTATCTAGAAATGAATTTTCTTTATTCTGGCCAGTGTCACGCAGTGGTTGAGTACTGACCGATGAACCAGGAGGTCACGGTTTGATTCTGGTCAGGACACATGCCTGGATTCCGGACTGGATCCCCAATGTGGAGCATACAGGTGGTAACCAATCAATGATTCTCTCTCATCATTGATGTTTCTCTCTCGCCCTCTCCCATACTCTCTGAAATTAATAAAAATATATTTTAAATAATAATAATGTAGTATTGAGTTAAAGTTGATGTCATAATACATTTTGAGAAGAAATAGTGTCATTTATGTTGTGTTTAAGATTGATAAAATAATTTTGCGTAGTGGCAGTATCATAGCCAATGAGAGGGATTATTGGTAATTGAAAAAATATATTAATAAATATGTCATAACTTTGTCATACGTAATAAAAATTGGTGAAATAAGTGAGTGAAAACGGTATTGAATATAAATCCATTGCATTGAATCAAGGAGTTAGGAATGGATGAACAAGTGTCTGGTTCTGATCTTGAGGAAAAAGTTACTGAAGCTGCAAATGCCCAACTCTGCACTAGCAAGTTACTCCGTTCTGATGAAAATACGAGTCATTGTGTAGACTGTGCTGTCAGTTCAGACACCCTAAACAATAGAACTTAGCAATAGGAAGAGAATTATAATCAAAGCCGTTCTGAAGAATGAGCAATTAAATAAAAGAACATATGGTGTTGAAATAAAGTTCCAGGCCCTCTGAAAGACTTTACTGAACTTTGAATTTTGGCTTTTGATCTCTCCTACTTTATCTATACTAATAAAAGGGTAATAGGCTAATTAGACTGGGAGACCTTCCTGGAGAATCTTCTGGACATCCTTTCAGACAAAGCCATGGTGGTAGGGCCAAGGCAGAGGTGGTTAGGGGTGATCAGGCCAGGAGGGGAGGGCAGTTGGGGGTGATCAGGCCAGTGGGGGGGTCAGTTGGGGGCAATCAAGCTGGCGGGGGGCAGTTGAGGGCGAGCAGGCTAGCAGGGGGGGAAATTGGGGGTGGGCAGGCTGGCAGGGGCAGGCAGTTGGGGGTGATCAGGCTGGCAATGGCAGGCAGTTGGGGGTGAGCAGGCTGGTGGGGGACAAGTTGGGGGTGATCAGGCCAGCAAGGGGGGGAAGTTGGGGGTTAGAAGGCTGGCGGGAGGGGCAGTTGGGGGTGAGCAGGCTGGCAGGCACAGTGGTTAGGGGAGATCAGGCAGTCAGGCAGGTGAGCGGTTAGGAGCCAGCAGTTCTGGATTGTGAGATGGATGTCCCTGTGGGATTGGGCCTAAACTGGCAGTTGGACATCCCCCGAGGGGTCCCAGATTGGAGAAGGTGCAGGCCTTGCTGAGGGACACCACCCCTACCCCCCCCCCCCCCCCCCAGCCCATGCACGAATTTTGTGCACTGGGCCACTAATACTTATATAAGCAAGGCTAAATGCAAACTATAAAACTTAGAGTGATAGTCCAGAAATAAGTTTGTTCATGGTCAGTTCTGTGGTGTGCATTTAGCTAAGCATTGATATTTGGAGCTATTGAGTCTTACACATCTCTGAAGAGATGTATTATGCTCATTAATGAGGGATCATTAAAACAAACCTTTGCTTTGTGCTTTCAATTGTGCCTGGTGTTGACAGTTAAGTGTATAATAGTTTTATTTTCAATTGAAGATTTTATTCTTTCTTGCCAAGAAATAACCCTTAATGTGTAAACTGCAGAGTTACCATCTACTGCAACAATCAAGCCACGTTTTAGAAATCACTCATTCATGACACTGGATCAACAAGTATGGGTGCAGATGTGCTGTAAAATTTCTGTTTATAAAATCAAATTCTAATTTTAACATTTCCCAATCCAATGGTTATAACACAAAAAACATCAGTAACACTCTACAGTGCACTAAAGGATGCCATTTGACAGTTTGTTTTTAAGGGTTGAAGAGGAATGACGATTTTAATATTGTGGCCATTAATCAGATCATACTATATACTGTCATATTTATTCCTCAACTGTCGATCAGAATTTCAGGAATCTATAAGCTTTTCATCAATAAAACACAGGAAGGTAATCTAGTTGTGAACGCAGGTTACTTGAACTTAATCCAACAAAGAAATCCACAGCTGTTCTAAGTGTCAACACTAGAGAAGTTCAAGGGGCCTTTAGAAAAGCCAGCTTAGAAGTCAAAGACACAGTTGCTGCCTCTGGAAACACATTGGAACGATCTCCATCTGGGGCCTTTCATGTGCCAAGTTTTTCTCATAAGTGGTCACAGCAGTTAGCTTCTTTGCTCCAGATGAGAGAGAAAAGCACCAAAGGGAACTATTCTCCACCCTGCAATCAACAAGAAAACGCTGCTCCAAGTGAAATTGTAATGATATATACAGTGATGTGTTAATGAGCTCTGAAAATGTTTGGTTGATAAAAGTGTCTGGATTGACTAAAACAACTGTATCTGAAAATGCAATATATGTTATTAACTGCAATTTTCTGGGTGCCAGAGTGTATGTGCCTATATGAGTGCATTTGTGTTGAAATTGTCTTAACATTACATAGATATCCCTGTGTGCTTATGCATTTAGTTTGTTAAAATGTTTCTATCTGAATTCAGAAATAGCTTTATGGTGATTGCCAGAGGGAAGGGGTTAGGAAGAGGTAGAAGAGGGGAAAAGGGAGATAAATGGTGATGGAAAGAGACTTGACTTGGGGTAGTGAACACACGATACAATATACAATAGAGTTGTATACATGAAACCTATATACTTTTATTAACCAATGTCACCCCAATAAATTCAATAAAAACAAATAGCTTTAAAATATTACCAGTTTATTGTAATTATCTGAGGAAAGAAGTATAACTTTCAGCAAATTTTAGATAGGACTGTCAAATCCAAGTACAAACACCTTTAAAAATTAAAATTTGTTGGAAATGTTTTTCTTTTATTACAGATCTATTTACCAACCCTGGTGGTAATGACCTGCTGGGCTCCCTGCCCACAAACCATTAGTTCCCATAGCTATAAATTAACATGGTCCAGGTTCTTGACTTAAAAAAAAAAAAAAATCCTGGTAAGTAGTTAGAAGGATTATTTTAAGAACTCTAAAAAATGCAAGAATATAACTTGCATCAGTTCCCTATATGGATCTGCATATTTTTTGAGAAACTAGATGGCTTGTGTATTTATCGTGTGCTAGTTTTTCCTCTCAATCTCATTCCCGCCCCAATAATGACATTAACTCTACCACCGTATTTCCTTTTCCAGTATCTCAGTTCTTTCAGAATTAGGTTACTGCCAAGGTTGTGGGATGAAGGTTCCCAATTGCAAAGTTTAAGCACAAAGTTTTTATGGCATTGTCAGTTCTTGTTCTGTTTCTAAGGGCCTGGCTCAGGCTTAAGTTCTTAATGCATCAAAGATCAAATGCCTTTGTTAACAATAAAAGACAATGCATTCGTTTTGTTTTAGTTTATTATTAATAATGTATTAATTGGCCAAGTGTGCAAGTGATTTGATTTGAATATAAATTAGATTTACCCCAATATGGTTTCTCATGAATATGCTTTTTAAGTGGATAAAACATGTGCAATTAGTCTATGCCATGATCTTTATAGTTATTTTTTCATTTTTATTTTTAATCCTCACCTGAGGATATTTTTCCATTGATTTTTTAGAGACAGTGGAGGAGAGAAAGAAAGACAGAAAGAAATATCAATGTGAAACACAGCAATTGGTTTCCATATTTTAAAACACTTTGTATTAATTTTGTTTACATCAATATATTTCATCTCAATATAAAATGATTTTTGTAAAGACTGTATATGATAGTGTGTCTAGTTTAAATTATATATAATTGTTCTGTTTAAAATGGCTGTAATTAATTCATTTGGCCTATTCTTAATTTATTTTACTTAAATATTTTAATAATAAGAAAATGTTATTTTTATGGCATTGTCAGTTCTTGTCTGAATTAAATTTTATTTAATTAAATGCGTCTTTTCTCATCCTGTTCAGATTACATTGATTTCATTTGGTTGATTTCTATTTACTTAGTGCTTTGGTTTTGATACAATATGGGAATGGAGAATGAGAGAAGAGTTTTAGAAAAAAATGTGTTGAGTGAAACCAGAATATAATGGAAAAATGCAGTTTAAATGTGGCATCTTCTTAAATAAATTTAATTAAACTGATAATTTAGACCAGTCTATTGGAATTTCTTCAGTCCACATTTTGCATTTGTCTTTCTAAGAGACAAAATACTTTATCAGCAATGATACATTTTCTTTTCCCCATCTTTCAGGTTTAACTAGTCCTATTCAATGTGGCCTTATGTAAGCTCTTTTTCTTCCTGTGCATTCCAAAATAACAAAGAAATTATGTTGAAATTTTCTATCCAATAGCTAACTGGCATCTGTTTTTAACCTAGTTAACTCTGAGTGTCATTTTATTTTTATTCAAATTTTATTGTGATATTTGAGGTGACATTGTATAAGTTACAGGTGTACAACACAATGATTTCACATATGTATCCTATATAATAAAAGGCTAATATTCAAATTTCCCTACCAATGGGAGTTCAACTGGAAGTTCAATCAGGGAGCATGGCCAACCTGCCAATTGCCCACGGCCCCTCCCATGGACACCCCATCCCCTCGGCCCAGCTGGATACTACCCATGCACTAATTCGTGCACCAGGCCTCTAGTCTATGTATATAGAAGCCTAAGTGACCTTTGCAACCAAATGGACAACCAAACAGGCTGCGTGGGGCAACTAGGCCGGCAGGAGGGTTAGTGAGGGGTGACCAAGTGACTGAGCAGCAGGATGTGTGGGGCAATCAGGCCAGCAGGGGGGTCAGTGAGGAGCTACCAAACGACTGAGCAGCAGGCTGTGTGGGGTGACCAGGCCCACAGCGGGGGCAGTTGGGGGCGACCAGGCTGGCAGGGAGGAAGTTGGGGGTGACCAGGCCAGCAGGGGGGACAGTTAGGTGTGATCAGGCAGGCAGGCAGGTGAGCAGTTAGGAGCCAGTGGTCCCAGATTGTGAGAGGGATGTCTGACTGCTGGTTTATACCTGATCCCTGTAAACCGGCAGTAGGACATCCTTCAAGGGGTCCCAGATTGGAGAGGGTGCAGGCCGGGCTGAGGAACACCCCTCTCCCCCACCCCCCATGCACGAATTTCGTGCGCTGGGCCTCTAGTATATTATATTACTACGCTAAGGTTAGTGAACATTCATCACCTCACATAGCATAGTTACTAGTACATAGTTTTTCTTGTGATGAGAAACTTTTAGCATCTTCTCTTATAGCAACTTTGAAATACACAATACAGCATTTTTAACTAAAGTAACCATGATGTACATTACATCTCCACAACTTATCCTTTATTTTATAACTGGAAGATGTACCTTTTGATCAGCTTAACCCATTTTCCCACCTCTAATCTCCCACCTCTTATACTTGTAGCTATCAATCTGTTCTGTTTCTATGAGTATTTTTTCTTCTTTTAGATTCCACATGTAAGTGAGATCATACAGTATGTTTTTCTCTTTCTGACTTGTTTCACTTATCATAATGCCTTAAGATTAATCTAGGTTGTTGCAAATGGCAGAATTTAATTTGTTCTTATGGTTAGATAATATTCTATTAAGTGTGTGTATGTATATATATCTCACATTTTTATCTGTTTATTTGTTGATGGACTAATGGATAATCAAGGTATATCACCTTTATGGTGAACAATTTTACATATTATACTTGTATTGAAAGAAACATGAAGAGCTGTAAGCCATAATACAAAATCTGCATTAACGTAAAAGAGACAGCATGCGTTTTTAAAGGAAATGCTTGCTTGCTTCAGACTATAGCTCCTGACTGTTCCTGTGAAGCAAGTTTTTCTTAGCAGAAAATTTTAACACTCCTTGAATGAGATATGTTGGTTAGTTTGATGTGCTGGGGCAGGATTTGGGTGAAGTGTCTTTTATGATAGCTGTTTTGTTTGGTAAAGCACGTTTTGATCTTGTAGAAAAATCTAACAGCTAGAATAGTCAGTGATATCTGTTGCTTTTGTTGCCATCTTTTGTGAAGTTGAAGAAATTACTCAACATCTATAAATCTTAGACTCTCCTCATTTATAAACAAGGACAGGAGTGTTTTCTATCTGTGAAATTAATCGTAAGTCGCTTTTGAAAATTTCACACATGCCTAATTACAATAACTGGCAAAACACCATTAATAATAAGCACATTTTATGAGATCACGAATAGTTTCTAATTGCCAGTGGGTATCATTTGTGTTCACTGATTAATGTATTGGATAAACCTTTTTTATTAATGAGAACAAAGAGAACAATCACATTAGGAAAGATGTTTCACACAATGTGGCAATATCAGAACATGGGTCAAATGGGTCACATTAGAGGATCTGTAGATCCAATATTACCCTGGTGACCTTAAAAATTTGCTTCTTTCATGCCTCACAGGCAACCTATTTACCATTAAAGGACTCACCAGAAATTAATCATGAAACTGACATACTAAGACCAAATCTAGTTTCTTTTCCTTGTCCAGGACACATTTTTCTTTAGGTATCAAAGCATGCTTGTTAAGATTACTGCTGTTGTACTATTTAGAATCTTCCAGGCCAAATATAATATTTGACAAGCAGATGCAAATCAAAATATTTAGGGTCCCACTGTGGCAGAACTTTGATTGCCTTCAGAATAAAATAAAGAACTAACAGAACTGAAGGAAACCTTAGAGAATATCCAGTCAGGTCAACGTTACATGGTTGGTACACAAATATACTATGGAAAATATTTTTGATATTTGCTCAGACCCTTGAAAAATCTCCAAAAGAGAGAAATATATTCTTTTATTCTTTTTTTATTTTTCAGTTACCATTTACATGTAATATTATTGTGTGTTAATTTCAGGCATACTCATAGCGGTTAAATAATGAAATACTTTACAAAGAGGCCCCCTCAATATTTCAAGTTTCCACCTGGCACCTTGCATAGTTATCAAAGTATTATTGACTATATTCCCTGTGCAGTACCTAACATTCCTGGAACTGTTTTGTGACCACCAATTCCTGTTCTTAATCCTTCCACCTTTTACACATTTCTGCACAACCTCCCTGCACCCCCCACCCATTGGCCCAGAATTACAGTGTCATTAAAGAAACCAAATTCAGTGATAAAACACTTTCTAAACTCGTTTCATACTTCAACACTCTTATAAAGATATATGACATATTTATTTCACCCGTCTTGAAATTATCTTTTTCTCCTTATTTTTTTCTAACCCAGCTGCTCTTATATGCCATTGCTACACTTTTGGATCTCTCTTTACAACACTCTTTATTAAGCTGATTTCATAGCCTTCCTGAAAAACAATCTTTGCCCCTTGTTCCTGACTCAACGTAAGAAAACCTAAGGACTAACCTCACAGAAGCTGAGGCAACTTTGCTATGAGGGAGGTCAAGAAATGTATTGGAACAGAGGAGTTTCGATCTCTACCGAGCTGAAAAATGGCAGAAAAGTCGCAGAACATTAATATGCTATTGTTGTTCAATGTTTGTACATCAGTTGATCTTGTGTATGTACAAGCCTCTCTCTATATGTGTGTGTATCATATACGTGTATAGTTCTTTTGTTTGTGTGTGTTTATATATTTTCCTCAGTTTACTGGGCCATATTTTTCTTTCTGACTGAAAGTTAAAATTATTTTATGTGCCATCAAAATGATTTTGATATTGTTACCCCAGATACAATGCCTAAGGGAACTAAACAATTCAGTATGTACAATCTATTTGCTTAAAGTTATAACTTAATGAGCCTCCCCAAGGAATATTTCTTTTAAAGACATTTTAATAAATGAAGCCAATCAGGAGGAAGTAACATTTCAATTTAATCAGAAATTCTGTCTAGCCATTAAATCATTTTGAAAGACTCTCATAACAGTCATAACACTACACGTTAACTATTGCAATAAAGGTTTTTATAGGTACTATGGGAACACAAAGAAGGATATTCTTGGGAGATAACAGAAAATCTTCCTTAAAAAGATAGTATTCCATTTGGGTCTAGATGAGAACAAATACTTTCTCCTATCAGACCTTTATCCCTTGGATCAAACAGATGGTTGGGTCTATTGAAGAGACACATAGCTCCTGAAAATAGAATGGGATTTTTTTATTTTTTTTAAACTTTTTATCACTTTAAAAGTAACCTTGCTAACTTTTAAACAGTCACATAAAATTAAAGGGCATTGTTTTCCCCTTCTCAGACACACAATAAAGGCTTATTTATAGAAACCAAGAGTGGACTATGTATTTGTTTTATTAAAAAATCTATCCTATATTGTAGGTAATTTTTTTTACTGCCTCTAAATTTCTCCGATGCAAGTAAGGGCCAGAGTGAACTATTAAATCAAACAGAACAGAGAAGTCAGTGGTTTTGTGTGAGTTCTACTCTATCTTTCTGCTGGTCTGGATTGTAGTATTCAGTTAAAATGATCAAATCTATAGAAAATTTTCTTAATCTTTTCTTTCATCCAGCCAACGTTTTTACAATGTGCACACCAAAATAGTCCCGTGGTGGCTGGCTTCTACACCATATTTATAAGGGTACTTTTGTTCCCATCACTTTACCAGGCAGTGCGTCAATAGCATTGTTAGATTGTAACCAAGCATTTGGCTTGCAATATCATTTTACATCATGGTTCAATGCAAGCTCTCTAAAAATGTTACTGCTTCCTTCTTTCTACTGCTTTTGAGTCACGTTTCATTGTTGTCTTCCATTTTCCTTTGGGGGAGTGAGCTTTCAGATGTTGTGGGGTCATTGCCATTTTGGGGGCTGTGTTTGGGCAGGCATGCCAGGCAGGAACAAGGGGTGACCCTCTTTGCCTCCTTTCTCATCTGTTTTTTCTCTATTAAAAGTTATTATTTATATGGTTGGATTAATATCTACCATATTTGTTACTATTTTCCACTTGTTGCCCTTGTTTCTTGTTCCTATTTTTGTCTTCCATGCCTTTGTGGTTTTAATTGAGCTTTTTATGATTCTACTTTATTTTCTTAGCATATTGGTTCTTCTTTTTTTTACTTTTTTTAAGTGGTTGTCCTAGAGTTTATAATAATACATTTATAGCTAATCTAACTGCAGTTTCAAATAACACTATTCCATTTCATGGGTGATGTTAGTGTCTTATGTTAACAAAATAATCCTAATTCCTCCTTCCCTTCCTTTGTATTATTGATCTCATTCATTTCTTTATTTCACTTATATACAAGCATACATGAGCATATACTGTACACATATATTCTATCTATCTATCTATCTATCTATCTATCTATCTATCTATCTATCATCTATCTATCTATCTATCTATCTATCTATCTATCTATCTATCTATCTATATAAAAGGCTAAGTGACTGGCCGTCCGACCTTCTGACTGTCTGACCGATGACCAACGGGTATGTGATGCGCACTGGCAATTTAAAAATAAATGTTGACTGGCACGTGCATGATACATATAAAGCTCTCGCTGGTGCCAATTGCACAGGTGTGTTTAGATCTCTCATTGTCGATCATGAATTTCATTGTTTTTGTATCTCCCACTTAAAGTAATTTGAAGACAGTTTCCCATGGTGCCAGCATTTGCGATAACTATTCATAAATCACAAAGAAGAACTCTAGACAGAGTAGGAATATTCCTACCTGAAACCATTTTCAGACATGGTCAGTTATATGTTGCTTTCTCTCGAGTTCAAAGAGCGTGTGATGTTAAAGTTGTAAATACTTCATCACAAGGGAAATTAGTCAAGCATTCTAAAAGTGTTTTTACTCTTAATGTGGTATACGGGAGATATTAAAATAAGTTTAATCAATTTATCAGTCATTGTTTTTATCAATGTTGTTTTTATATCATATTTTTATTCTTTTTATATCATGTTTTATTGTTTTTATATCATATCTTTGTTGTTGTTATGTCATGTTGTTATTGTTTATTTATTAATCAATGTATATATTATTTTCATACACCTTTTACTAATTTTCTTTCATCTCTGAGACTTCTATTATAAATGGTGAATAGCGATATTAAATTGTACTTCTAATTCATTTCCTTTCAATGTGCACGAATCCATGCACTGGGCCACTAGGGCATATATAAATAAACAAATATAGTTTTTTATAATTATTTTGAACAAATCATTATCTGTTAGATCAATTAAAGATAAGAAAAATAAAAGTTGTTATTTTGCCTTTACTTGTTCTTTCTTTTATCCTCTTCCTTTCTTTAGGTAGATGCAAGTTAATGGCTTACATTATTTTCCCTCTTTCTAAAGATCCTTCTTTAATATTTCTTGCAAGCCAGGTCTATGGGCAAGAAATTAATTCAATTTTTGTTTGTCTGAGAAAATATGATTTCTTTTTCACTGTAGAATAATTTTTCTGAGTACAAAAATTTAGGTTGGTAGGCATTTTTCTCTCAATACTTTAAATATTTCACTTTATTCTTACTAGAATGTATTGTCATATGTTAATATCTTTGTTCCTCCATGGGTAAGGTAGTTTATTCCTCTGGCTTGTTTCAGGTTATTTTCTTTATCTTGAATGTTCTATAATTTGAAAATAACATGTTTACATATCATTTTTGGGCATATTTTCAACGTGGTGTTCTCTGAGCTTCCAGCATCTGTGGTTGGGCATCTGACATTAATATGGGGAAATTTTTCAGTCATTATTGTTTCAAATATCTTTTCTGCTTGTTTTCCTTCTGACTGTCCCATTACACATAATATTACACCTTTTGTAGTTGTTTCACAGTCTTAGAATATTTTATTCTAGTTATTTTTTTTAAATCTTTGTTCTCTTTATATTTCAGTTTTTGAGGATCCTACTGATATATGCTCTAGCTCAGAGCTTCTTCCCTCACTGTGTATAGTCTACTAATAAGCCCTCCAAAGGCATTCCTCACTTCTGTTAAGGTGTTTGTGATCTGTAGCATTTCTTTTTTTTCCCCAAAGGATTTTCATCTCTCTGTGTACACTGCCCATCTGTTCTTGCATACTGTCTACTTTATCCATTTCCCAGGCTGATCATTTCAATATTCCTTCCATCTGGTTGTGATGCTTGCTCTATTTCTTCCTATTGTTTTTCACCCTTTGATTTACCTTGCAGCATTTTCTTGATGGCCAATCATGATGTACTAGGTCAGTGTTCGGCAAACCGCAGCTCGCGAGCCACATGTGGCTCTTGGGCCCTTGAGTGTTCTAACGCCACTTCTTCAAAATAGACTCGCCCAGGCCGAAAACCGACTTCTGCGCATGGGCCACGAAGTTTCAATCGCACTGTATGTGCACACCCGCACGTGGTATTTTGTGGAGGAGCCACACTCAAGGGGCCAAAGAGCCGCATGTGGCTCGCGAGCCGCGGTTTGCCGACCACTGTACTAGGTGAAAGCACCTGTTGTAAACAGACCTTTAGTAATGTGTTGGTAAAGTATTGGGGGCAGGGGCAGTGTTCTCTAGTTCTATAATGAGGTCTCAGTCTTTTAGGGAGTCTGTGGACTGTAAGCTTCAAAAGAATTTCCAATTTTTTTTTCGTACCCTTGGATGGGACAAGATGGCTAGAGTGGGCTGGATTTGGGTACTTCTTTTTTCCCAAGGGGAAGTTCAGAGCCAGCTGAAGTTTGTTCATTCTCTTCCCCAAGTCGATTAATCTGTGGTATAACCAGAGAAGGTTAGGCTCAGGTTAATCAGTTTCCCCTGAGGGCTGAGGGCTGGGGGCTGGGGGCTGGGGGCTGAGGGCTGAGGGCTGGGGGCTGAGGGCTGAGGGCTGAGGGCTGAGGGCTGAGGGCGGGCCTTCTGAAGAACTGTGTGCTCTGTTAGTTGGTTTCTTCCCCCATCTTGTTGCCAGAAGCACACAGGGATGTTCCTTCAATATTTACTGAGGGAACTTGGTCAAGCTCCTGAAGATAAATCTCACAATACTGTGGGTGCTACCCTGGAGTTTGAACTCTCAGACATGTCCAGAAATTTGCCAGTTGGAGTTCAAATTTTCCAGCCCAGCACTGGTTCCTGGTTGGTTTCTGCTCTTGAATCTCCACTCTGGTAAGCCACAAATCCCTGTATTCTATGGTCTCTTTCTTCTGTCCTGGGGGCAGTGGTTTGGCCTGTATCCCCCTCACTCTAATTCATCCAAGAATTGAGTTGATTTTTTCAGTCTGTTCAGCTTATTGCTTGTTGTAGGATGAGGTGGCAACCTTCACACTCCTTCCATGTGGAACCAGAAACTGGAAATCTAAATTATATTTCTATTAAAAAAATGGTATTCTACTTAAAAATAAGCCATTATAATTACCCAGGATTAGATGATCTTGTTGATAAATCAGCAAATACCCAAATGGGGACTATATCCTCAGATGATACAAATTACTTCTGAAATTAGATGCCCTTGAGAGTTGCCAACTCTACTAGCTTGCTTTTTTATTCAGACACAGAGAGATTTCTTCTGGAGTAAGTCAATAAATACCAAGTAAATTAAGTTGCTTACTTAGGTATGGTGGCATGGCCCTGTGGGGCTGAGACTGCTTTTAATTTATTTGTGGAGTGATGTCAAGTGTTTTGTGTCAATCTCAAGCCTACGGATAACTAATGCTGTGGCTTGATGGCCTTTGTGGGTCTTTGTAAAATGCCTTCACCAATAACCATCAGAAAACTTTGGATTAAAAAAAAAAAGGTTTATTACTCTGTTTTTGGAAAGCATATGGCACACCTGGGGTCACAAAACAAGGTCACTGGTAGAGAAAGAGATATTTGGCTCCTGGGGTTTGCTTTTATTGGGGTTGAGGGTAGGAGCCTCGGATTTTGTGGGTCCACTATAGGTGAATTTAAAACATATGAGCAGGAATTCAAATTGTTGAAAGAGAAAAAACAAGCAGCCCAAATGGTCAGTTATGGAAACCAATCAGAATCTCTAAAGCAAAGGAGCCCTGATTGGGGTGGGGAGGATCTTTATTTAGTCAAGTAGCTGTGGCTGGCAATGTGTTTATTCCAGATAGCTGTCTTTCAATTAGATGCCTCTTTCAAGTGGATGGCTTGGCATTCAAAGCTTAAATCAGATTGCCCAGCTGGCGTGGCTAAGTGGTTAAGCATCAACCATGAACCAGGAGGTCACAGTTCAATTCCCAGTCAGAGCAAATGCACTTTTTTGAGCTCAATCCCAAATAGGCGGTTGTATAGGAGACAGATGATGAATGATTCTCTCTCATCGATGTTTCTCTCACTCTCTCTCTCTCTCTCTCTCTCTCTCTCTCTCTCTCTCTCTCTCTCCCTCTCCCTCTCCCTCTCCCTCTCCCACTCTCTCCCATCCCCCTCTCCTTTCCTCACTCTGAAATCAATAAAAAACATATATTTAAAAAGCTTAAATCAGGCACTTGCATTATGTGAAAGAAAACCCTACTTTTGGGACTTATACTACATCTAGTTTTTCACAATTAGTTCTATGTTTTGAGAGTTATCTATATAATGTTCATACACAGTTGGCACATACATGTGGGAAAACTGAGAACAAATTGCAAGTTACAGCTTTGGTGGATGGTTTTCATTTGGATGAGTTGAGAATCCTTCATAGATGTTCGTTCCTCACAATCTCAAGAGACTTGACAAATTGTTAGCAACCTTCACAGACTACAACTTATAGTAGAAGAATCACTGGCTTCTCTTTCATAACAAAAAGCATTTAAAATGCTAGGAAAGACTTTTTTCGAACGATCTTGTCGAAAATCAGCTTACCTAAACTTTCATAGAGTTAGAATACATTTATATGTGTGTGTAAGATAAGCTTTTACATTGGTTAAGAGAATTAAAACTATAATTAGTGTATCAGAACTACAGGAAGAGAAGGTACTAATTAGCCAACTTACTGATCTGATTCAATTGTCCTCTGAAATATTAGAGCATCTCTAGTGATCAGGAACTCCTAACTTGATTACCCAGTTATTTTCAATTTTGAGGCAGCTCTGACCTCTTAGATAGGGTTTCCTTATGCTGGAATTTGAGTTTGCTAACCATAACTTCCAACTGCTTCACTAAATAGTGACATCAGTTTCACCTCCTACTGGTTCTCCTATTAATAAGTGTCCTTGAACATCTTAAACATATTTAATATTTCTCTATTAACCTTTTTATAGATTTCTATGCTTTCAAAACTTTTATCTTGTCCTCCCCCAAGAAACTTCTAGTTATATGTATGTCTTAAAGTATGATTCTCCTTAAAAAGACACAGAAAATATGAATAAGCTAATGAGGTTGTCTTTTTACTACTGATCATTTCATAATTTAAAGCGTTATAGAAGACAGAGTTTATGGAAGGTCATTTGATTAAATTCTAGTGCAGTGGTCGGCAAACTCATTAGTCAACAGAGCCAAATATCAACAGTTCAACAATTGAAATTTCTTTTGAGACCCAAATTTTTTAAACTTCTTCTAATGCCACTTCTTCAAAATAGACTCGCCCAGGCTGTGGTATTTTGTGGAAGAGCCACACTCAAGGGGCCAAAGAGCCGCATGTGGCTCACGAGCCACAGTTTGCCGACCACGGTTCTAGTGGCCTTAATGTTATAAACAATGAAGATTGGAACTCCAGTTCTGAGCTTCCAAAATTGATGTCATAAATTTGGTACACCAAATCATTTAGGGTTTTTGTATGCTTGTTTCTAATAGAGGATATATTTGGGTTAGATATGGTAGAAAAATACAGAGACAAGATATGTGAAAGAGCCTATGTTGCTAAAAGATGCACTTGCTGTTGACGGTGAGAAAGGTTGTATTTTAGGCCTTATGTCTTTGTTAGTGACCATCTTACTGCCAGTTGCCATAAAAATATCAACAGTAGTTCATGTTTTCTATTTTGTCTTGAAGATGGCTCTAAATATCAATTCCACACCCTATCTTTCCATCCCCTAAGTTATTCTTATATGTGTAAATATGTAAGTGACATATCTTAAGAGTATTATAAGTATGTGATTTATGTAAAAAATGGGAATGGCTGATTTGAGCTTCACTGTAATCCGTTATGGTAAATAAATGCTGAAGGTGCAATTTTAGGTATTGTTAACTGAAAGCACTGATATATTGCTTGGGTAGTCAATAGAAAAATCAGACAAAAGACATATAAGGATTTTAACTCATTCTTTCCAAATAAACCACTTAAGCTGAGCTAAATTCTTTTTTTCATATTAATGATTCCAGACCTAGGTGAATGAGAAGTTGGGCCATGTAATGAGCAGGTATGTTTAGTCAAGGACAGTGGAAGCCAATTAATGCTGACACAAATAAGTACTGTGAGGCCAGGGATTGGTCACCATTTAGATATTTCATTCACTGATCTAATTCCACATTCAAATGCCCTTAAAGTTATCTCTACCCATGGAAACGTATAGCATTTTTACTTATGGTATTTAAAATGTTTTGGACAAAAAAAGAGCTACATATTAACCCAGACAAGCTCAGAGGAGGATTCCATGGTGGGCCTTACAAACTCAGATACCTAAAGTAATCACTTAGGATAGTCTAAAATTAAAACTGTCTAGCTAAAAGCAGATCATGAAAGGTAGTCTGTTTCTATCCTGACAAAGGTCAATCTTTGCCTTAACTGAGCCTGTCTATTGTCTTTTGTGCTTATGATAACATGCCTTTTATCCTCAGGGTAATTTCGCATTTATTTTTTCCCACAACCCCTCAAGGTACAACGATATCACCAGAGCAGAGACCTCAAATCCCCTCATTGGTATTGCAATTATGTTAATTATTGACTGGTAATTATACTATACTCACCAGTGTAAAAGAAGTTTGTCTCTATTCGTTTTTTTTTTTTTATTCAATCAGAGATTTCCTCCACTTTGCTTTCTGTTACCTCCATAATCTATCAGCAATGAATTGCATGTAACCCCCTAAAGCCTACTCCGTTTGTTACTGGTGGAAGGAGGTTCTTGCAATGTCAGGAGGAACATTATTATCAGGGACCTACCAGGAAGAATGAGTTCTGGTGGTAATATTTATTTGTGATGCAAAATTAAAAAGGATGCTTCTCTGAAGGCCCATCTCCGTCTATCCTGCCATGTAAAATCAGGGCCAGGAATAGAGAAAATATCCAAAGATCCTGTGCCATATTGAAGCTTAGTCCCAGTCCAGCATTTGGTGAATTTAGCTTGTGTTCCTGGCTGCAATCTGTTGCTTTGCTGCTGTACTCAGGCTCCCACCTGGAGTCTACTTCTGGGGTCCACACAGCTGTTGCCCAGGCAACTGCTAGGGCTACATGGCTATGAAGAGAGAACCCCCTAACCCTTGGGGCGAGTGCCAGTCAGGAGCTAGCAAGTGAGAGAGAGGAGAGAGACAGAGTTTCTTTGTTCACCTGGAATCATGTATTCTCTGGCTTGGGAGGAACCAGAAACTTCTTCAAAATAACCAATCGGGCCCTAACCGGTTTGACTCAGTGGATAGAGCGTCGGCCTGCGGACTGAAAGGTCCCAGGTTCGATTCCAGTCAAGGGCATGTACCTTGGTTGCGGGCACATCCTCAGTAGGAGGTGTGCAAGAGGCAGCTGATCGATGTTTCTCTCCCATCGATGTTTCTAACTCTCTATCCCTCTTCCTTCCTCTCTGTAACAAATCAATAAAATATATTTAAAAAAAAATAACCAATCGGTTTCCCAAACTTTTGCAGGCTTGCATTGGCTCTACCCCCTGTCCAGTGGTAGGCAAACTGTGGCTCTGTTGACTAATAAGTTTGCTGACCACTGCCCCAGGCAATGATCTTTTTCCTAAGTTAGACTGACAGGCTTCTATGGTCCAGCACCTCCCACTGTGACTTCCTTGTGCTTGTGCTTAACTCCTCTTTGTTCTATTCCTTCCCCCAGTGATCTCAGGGGTGGAGGGGTGATTGGGAGAGGGGTGGACTGGTGGTTTCCTGGGGGAAGTAGAAGCTGTAGCCTCTGCTTCCCAGCTGAATAGGTTCAACAAGTCTGACTTCTCTATGCTCTCTTTTCTTTATTAACAATTTGCTAGCTACAGTAACATTTTGATTGTAATGTATAAAATAAGGTGCACAACTGCCATTCTCTGGAACATTCTCTCAATCCTTTGAGATTTTGGTTCCGGCCAATTTTCATTAGTTTGGTCCAAATAAATTTGGTAAAATCTTACAGGTTTTCACTGGAGGATTTTGTGTTGTGTAGCCCTCCCTCTTAAAAAGTATACCTGAGTATGTAACAGGTGTTTGCACTAGTAGGCATTTGGGTTTGTGTTTGTTGTTTTGGGGAAAGATCTTTGGTTTGGAAACCTGGTACTCTAAATGTGACTTGATAATTAAATACCTTACTTCCTTATAGGAAGTGGGCCATCCAAAGGTATCTATATATATATAAAAGGCTAATATGCAAAATGTCCCTTCGGGAGTTTGATTGGGAGACCGGGAGTTCGCTTGTTCACTTGCTAGCTATGCCGTGTGCTGACCACCAGGGGCCAGCATGGAATGAAGGAAGGCCCCAGTCAGCAGCCAGGGAAGGGAGGCGCTGGCTGGCAGGTGGAAGGGGCTGATTGGCCCTCATCACCAGCCAGGCCTAGGGACCCTACCCGTGCACAGGTCTCATGCACCGGGCCTCTAGTCCTCATTATATTTGGAAAAGTAGGCTGAATTAATACAGAAAATGAGAAAGACTAACACCTTTCTGATGTCTCACAGATTAATCCTAACAATAATTCTAATAGATAGCATTGATGAGCGCCTGATGTGTACTGAATGTCATGTTTACTAACACAAATTTCATACTCCCAGCATCTTTATAATATAGGCATTATCATTATTACCTTGATTTTTTTCAGATAGGAGTTAAGTGTTAATTAGTTTAATTCACACATTACCATTCAGGGAACTGAGACTAGTTCCAGAGACTCAAAAGTTCGCTTATTGTGAACTTTATTGTTTAAGAAAATCAAATGGTTTCCAATAGTAATTTATGAATTTTTATAACTTGATAAAGATCTGTTTTGAAGAGTTTATTATTGTAGTAGGGAAAATTATATCTTTAATTTTTAGAATCTTCTTGGGGCTGAAAGGACATAGAATAGCACCCGATCCAAGCAATATATCCAGATAAGGAACATATGTTTTTATCAAGAACATTTTAATCACTCATGTAGGGACTGTAGTTAGTGAATGACACAGCCAGAATCAAAATTCAGACTTTCTTGATCCCATTATTGGACTTCTATATAATACTGCTAGTTTCTAAGCAAAATCACAGTTTGAATTAGATGGTGGTTTAACTAGATTAGCATAAGAGATTTTCATATGGATTAAAAAATGAGTTACAAATATAATGTCTGAATAAGCTGGGAAAGTGGTAGATGTCTAACCAAATATAAAACTCACACAAGAAGACAGATTTATGAAATATTCTTGTTAAATTTGGCTAAGAGTTGACAACAGTTTAAACCACTTAAGTGCTGGTAATATAACATTGTGGGTGAAATTTGCTGAAGGAAATGCTGTAATTTGTTTTCTTTTAAATGCAACCCAGTCCCAATTGTACTGCTTACTAAAATCTTGTTTAACAAAGCAACAAGATTTTGAGAGTAATGGTGGTTTTATTGCTTCTGTCTCAGATCCCCTGCCTCTGTAAAGAGTCACAGAAAATGTATAATAAAACCTTTTTCTCCATTGTGAAACTTTTGATTTGTTAATTTCCTAATACACAATCAAAATCTGCCCTTACCTTTAAAGGCAGGAAAGAACATAGCCAAGGTTTGAAAGAATAAGCAGCAAGCATAGATATTAAATTTCATTTTGTATTGTTTGTGAATCTTTTGGTCTGATTATAAATTATACTGGAAAGTACTGGCAAATTTGTAAATTGAGAGCTTTCTTGATGATAATCAGAAATATCAGTCAAAATTTATAATGTACAAACGTTGTTCCAAAACTACAGGTTTATGCTATAAAAGTTTTTAAGTGTGGGAAATGAAGATGCTCATGAAAGGTGCTCACTGTAGCAGTATTTGTAGTGTATGATATGTTAAAAATATTAACATTAATTGGTAGTTGAATGGCTAAATACACTATAGGACATAAATTTTATGAAATATTATATTACAAATATTGAGGATACACTGTTCATGCTAACATAGAAACTTAGGCTACCATAGGAAAACTATAAGTAAAAGCTATATGTCACAGAAAATATATAATTCAGCTTAGGCTTTGATTATATTTATATGTAGATGAAAATTGATGGTAAATAGTTATATTTACAGAAATAGATATAAACATAAAATAAATTTATGAAAGGAGGAATGAGATTTCAAGAAGAATTTTCCCTTTTTAAACTCTTGGTACTTGTATTTTTCTATGCTAATATCATTGGGTTATTAAGGGGTTTAGCTTATTTTTTAAGGCAGAATGAATATTGTTTTTAAGGAAGCTTCAACTTTTAAATTTGATTTGGGGAAACCATTATATATGTTATCACCAGAGGAAATTATATTGGAAGTTATGAAAAAGAAAACATTCCTAAAACTAGCCCTCTAGTTGGTGCAGATTTCTTTGTGACTCTGACAGTCTACCAAATCATGCTCGCCCTTGGATAACCACAGTGAAAACAGCCACCCAAGAAATTCTTTCAAGCACATTTTTTCCAGAAGGTAACCTGTTGAAACTCCCCTTTTGAAGCTTAATTTTCAAGTTATCAATGGCCTAAGTTTCTGCTTCATAGACAATAAATGAGCTTACCTTTTATGTGCGAAGACTTTTTCGTTTCTTCTCCAGGATATTTAAGTCTCAAAGTGCTTGAAGGATTTGATTACCTACTTCCACATAGAAGGTTGATAATCACAGACAACAGGCTGACGGCTGGTGAGTGAAGACCTGCCATTGATGTGTTAGTGCTATGGACTAGCAATGCAGTACTTATGGCTGAGCAGCCATTTCCATTATAAATATCTACTTTGGGGTATTTGTTTTATGGCAAAACCACCATAAGGCAGAAGGTTTCACTTCTTTAAGCCCAGTTTGAAATTATTTAGTCAAAAATTATAGCTCAGCAATCTGAGTTTAATTAAGATACATTTGTGTTTTATCTTTTTTGCTGAGGTTTTTCAATGACATCAAAATCTCATTTTGAAATACTTCAAGCGTTTTATAGCTTGAAATACCCCAGAGTTTTGTGATATTCTAATATCAGAGAAAAGTGATGTGCTTTGAAAAATGACACAAAGGAGGCCATGTCAATTTGTAAAATCATACAAGGCAAAGGAGGCCAGTTACTTTAGAAATCACCTTCCATTAATTTAGCATTATTTGAGGATATTTTATTTAAAACATTTTAAAATCATTGGACAAAGGTATGGTTCCCAGTGACTCACTTTTGATGTCTTAACCAAACAATGTCTTAGCCTCTCCTGCTTTCTAAAGTGTTGATAGATTTTAATTTAATTTAATTTAATCTAAAGAATACTGAGTCATCTGTATAGATTCAAGATATAGATTCAATATTGAGACCAGTAGATATTTAAAATTACTGTATCTCTTGTCATTTAAAGGAACTTTAATACACAGATATCAATAAGACACACACTAGAAGAGTGTGTGATATTATTAAGATCTATAGTTTGCAGAGTCACTAGAGAAACATTATTATATAACCATGGCCAAGTGCTTGAAAAATAAACCTATTATTGTCAGGGTGAAGGCATAAAGGAAACTAACATTGGTGGAAGCCTACTTTGTGCCAGGAAATTTACAGGAGCATCTCATGTATTCCCTACGACAGACTGGTGAGTAAGGACTGTGTCTCACAGATGGACAATTAACTTGGTCTGAAATTTAATACAATCCAAGTTGGGCGTTAAACACAAGGCAGAATTATACAAAGCTTGTGTTCTTTCAGCTCTTTCTTTTTTGGAAAATAACCATGTCAGTACATGAGTATAGACTGTTGTGTTTAAAAACAAATTAATTTTATTTTATTCATCACCATTTATTCCCTCTTCCACTTCTACCCTACTCTCTTTTTCCCCTCCCACCATCCCTACCTCACTCCCTGCCCCCACCACCACCCCTGCAATCACCACACTATTGTCCATGCCCATGACTTCTCTTTCTCTCTCTTTTTTTTTTTTTTTTTCATTTTTTGGTCAATCCTTCCACCCCCCACTCCAACAACCACTCCTTCAGCATTGACTAAGCTAGAACGTAAGCTCCATGAAGGCAGGTAGCTTACCTGTTTTGATCCTTAACTATGTATCCGGCACCCATTTCATTGTCCAGTGAAGGCCAGTGCTCAATGAATATCCAGTGATTGTGTGAATGGAAATAAGAGACATTTAAATATTTTTCAAATGAATATTAATGTAAATTATAATACATATGAATAACATAAATACGTACTTTTCATACTATGTTTTAGTATCTCAGAGATCTTCCCAATATTTTAGCCATAAGCTCACATTTACTATGGTTAAAAAAATAACAAAATTTACCAATGAAACCATTCTTAAGTATATGATACAGTAGCATTAACTAGATACACCTGTTGTGCAACAGATTTCAGAACTCTTTCAGCTTAAACATAGCTCCAATTTTCCCCATCCCCTGGCAGCCACATTCTACTTTCTATTCTAAGAATTTGACTACTTTAGATACCTTGTTTAAGCAGAATCACATAGTATTTGTCCTTCTGTGTGTGGTGTATGTCACTTGGCAAAATTTTTCTGTGTGCATTCATCCTATATAATAAAGAGGTAATATGCAAACTGACCCTCATGCCCTCACAAGATGGCTTCCTGCAACCAGGCCAGCAGCGGGGTTAGTGGAGGATGACCAAATGACTGAACAAGCAGGATGCGTGGGGCGACCAGGCTGGCAAGGGGGTTAGTGAGGGATGACCAAACGACTGAATAAGCAGACTGAGTGTGGCGATCAGGCCAGCAGGGGGAGGCAGTTAGGGGAGACCATGCTGGCAGAGGGGGCAGTTGGGGGCGACCAGGCTGGTGGGGGGGGGCAGTTAGTGGTTACCAGGCCGGCGGGGGTGTGTGTGCAGTTGGGAGTGACCAGTCCAGCAGGGGAGGAAGTTGGGGGGCTATTAGACTGGCGGGGGGGGGGAGTAAGGTGTACCAGGCTGGCGGGGGGGGGGGGCGCAGTTAGGAGCAACCAGGCAGGTAGGGAGGGGGCAGTTAGGGGCAACCAGGCCAGCGGGGGTGGGGAGAGTTAGGGGCGACCAGGCAGGCAGGCAGGTGAGCAATTATGAGACAGTGGTCCAAGATTGGGGGATTGGGGATCGGGCCTAAACTGGCAGTTGGACATCTTCTGAAGGGTCCTGGATTGGAGAGGGTGAGGGCTGGGCTGAGGGGACCCCCCCTCCCATGCACAAATTTCT
This sequence comes from Plecotus auritus, assembly GCF_963455305.1. Classification (NCBI taxonomy): domain Eukaryota; kingdom Metazoa; phylum Chordata; class Mammalia; order Chiroptera; family Vespertilionidae; genus Plecotus; species Plecotus auritus. The sequence goes on along the minus strand of NC_137783.1, from coordinate 143,902,930 downwards.
TGCACTGGGCCTCTAATGTTGTTATAAGTGGCAGACTTCCCTCTTTTATTAAAGCCAAATAAGGTGTCATTGTGTGGGTATGCCACGTTTTCTTTATCCATTTATACATTGTCATCTATGATACCTCTACCTCTTGGTATTGTAAATGATGCTGCCAAGAATGTGGGTGTGCAGATGTCTTCTTCCAGATTCTGCTCTTAATTTGTTTGGACAAATACCCAGAAGTGAAGTTATAGGTTAAATTGCTAAATAGCCTATGTTTCTGGGAGGCCGGGATTATTGCCTTGGTTGACCTACACCAGACTTGAGACACAGTAGTTGAAATGTATTTGGGGAATGAATGCATTCATGCCTGAAAATCAGTTATTGAGGCATCTTGAATGATTTTCTACTTACAAATTTGTTTCTGATATAAAACAAATGGATTGCATTAATACATTCATCCAATTAATCTAAATCTAAAAAGTGTGCAAATGGCATATTATCTATATTAGCTGCAAGATGTGATGAGTAAGAGAATGAATCCTAGAGCCAGACACTTGGGTTTGAATCTATCCACCATTTATAAATTATGTAACATTTGGCAAGTTACTTGAGCTCTGTGCCTCATAATACATACATCCTCATAATAAATGTAAAGTCCTAACAAAGTAGTTGGCATATAGTCAGCGTTACATATTTTCTAACAACTATTATAAAAGAATATCGGTATGTTTAGTCCGCCCGCCATAGCTCTGTCTTGGGGAACAAAAAATTAAACAGGCAAAGTCCCCAGAAGGTAAATAAAAATGTTAATTCATCATAGCCCTTTGTGAAATATTTGTTAATCAGTTGAGATGCAAGGCAAATTTTAATCTCATAAAAGATAATGAAAATAATAATAACACTATACTCTGTGACAAATTCCTATCTTGCTACAGGCAGGTTGAATTTCTTTGTATCAACTTGTGCTTTCCGTCCCTGGTTCTAGCTTTCAGTATTTTGTTCCTGAGCCGGAGATTTTTCATGCAGGGTGAGACGAAAACGGGGAAGGGAGGAAGCCACAGAGAATGAGCACAGCATACTTTGAGAATCACCTGAAAGAAGAAGGGGCTTGCAAATCGCATTCAAATGTGACACCAGTTAGGAGGGCGCCTGCAGTCTCCGCTAGACACAGCAGCTATTGACTTCCTTTCGCTGGCTCTGCATCCCCGCAGAGCAGATCCAAGCACAAAGCTCCCACTGTCTGCAGAAAGCAGCTTTGTGCTTGGATGGGCTCCGCAGGAAGAAGAGGAGATGCTGACCCCCGGCTCCTGTTCTTTCCCAGAGGCTTTGCCCAGGCGATGCTCTGCTAAGATATGCGAACGCTGTACAACTTTTAATATGTTCATAGGCAGGATTCTCGAGCAATGGCAGTTATGAAGTGCATGTTAGATTTCATTACGTTGAACTGTACGATGGCAGACATACAAATAGGCCTGAAATTGCATCTTTCCCATAGTTACTGTGATAAAAGTTAATATTAGACCAAGTCAAATATATCTTTGGAGGCTGTTACATAATCTATTTTCAACTGTATGAGAATGTGACCTGAATACTCCTAAGCTAGACAAGAATCCCCATGATATGTTAGTTTCATTTTAAAGAGTATACTAAATAAGGAGTTTGGATATTGTCCCAGTTCTTATTCAATCCATCATTAGTTTTAACCCCAAAAGGGAGAGAACAATTATACCACTTAGATAAATCCCTGCTTTAGGTTTACAGTTTAGATCACTTCCTTCCAGGTGCAAGCACACTAATCTAGATTTTCAAGATCCTAGGTCAGTGGTCTGCAAACTGTGGCTCGCGAGCTTTGCCTCTCTGTTGACTAATGAGTTTGCAGACCACTGCCTTAGGGAAAAACACTTAATAAGCATTTTAATAATGTACTAATGTCTTTAGCCTGAAGACAAGACTTCTGGGTAAGGGTAATGCCTTACAGTAGTGGTCGGCAAACTCATTAGTCAACAGAGCTCGAGCTGCATGTGGCTCATGAGCCGCAGTTTGCCGAACACTGTCCTAGGTGATCCTGGAAATTCTCTTTTTCCAAAACTTCTTCTCTCTCTCTTTCTCGCTCTCGTAGCTTTTTTTTTCTTATATTCTAAAATGATTAAATATTACTGGTGGTTAGATGATGAAGTAGAAAAGCTAGGTGTAGTTATGAGCAACATGTTAGATTGATTCTGTATAGTTTATTAGATCCAAATGCAGTAAAAAAACAAAACAACAACAACAAAAACAAACCCGCCAACGTAGTAGTGATTTTACCTGCGCCAATACAGCATTTTGAACATGACAGTTTTCCGTTTCGCAATAGTGCCGTTAGTCACTGAGGTAATCCAAACATCCTCTCCTTCCTGCCTGTAGATGTTGTTGGAGTGAAGCTGATGCCAACCAAGGTTAAAAACATATGAAATAACACTGCAAAGTGGTATTGTTTTTTTCTCTCTCTCATAGTTCTATGAATCAATAAAGACCACCCTCCATGGAACCCTGGTTCCTTTTAATATAAAACTAGAGGCCCAGTGCACGAAATTCATGCATGGGGGGGTGTCCCTCAGTCCAGCCTGAACCCTCTCCAATTTGGGACCCCTTAAGGGATGTCCGACTGCCCGTTTAGGCCCGATCCAGGTAGGATCGGGCCTAAACGGGCAGTCGGACATCCCTCTCACAATCCAGGACTGCTGGCTCCAAACTGCTCGCCTTCCTGCCTGCCTGCCTTCCTGATTGCCCCTAACCGCTTCTGCCTGCCAGCCTGATCACCCCCTAACCACTCACCTGCCAGCCTGATTGATGCCTAACTGCTCCCCTGCCAGCCTGTTTGCCCCTAACTGCCTTCCCCTGCAGGCCTGGTAACCCCTAACTGCCCTCCCCTGCAGGCCTAGTCACCCCAACAGCTCTATCCTGCAGGCCTGGGTCCCCCCCAACTGTCCTTCCCTGCAGGCCCAGTCACCCCCAACTTCCCTCCTCTGCCAACCTGGTCACCCCTAACTGCCCTCCCCTGCAGGCTTGATCACCCCCAGCTGCCCTCCCTTGCAGGCCTGGTCCCTCCCAACTGCCCTCCCCTGCTGGCCTGATCACCCACAACTTCCCTCCCTTGCAGGCCTGGTCCCTCCCAACTGCCCTCCCCTGCTGGCCATCTTGTGGTGGCCATCTTGTGTCCACATGGGGCAGGATCTTTGACCACATGGTGGCAGCCATCTTGTGTATTGGAGTGATGGTCAATCTGCATATTACTCTTTTATTAGATAGGATAGAGGCCTGGTGCATGGGTGGGGGGCCAGCTGGTTTGCCCTGAAGGGTGTCCCGGATCAGGGTGGGGGTTCCCTTGGGGCGTGGGGCAGCCTGGGCTAGGGGCCTGTGGTGGTTTGCAGGCTGGCCATGCCCCCTGGTGACCCAAGCAGAGGCCCTGATATCTGGGATTTATTTATCTTCTACAATTGAAATTTTGTAGCCTGGAGTGGAGCCAAGCCTTCTGCTCGCTCTGTGGTGGCAGCCATTTCTGTTGGGATTTACTTATCTTCTAGGGATTTACTTATCTTCTATAATTGAAACTTTGTAGCCTTAAGCGGAGGCCAAGACAGGCCAGAGCTGCAGAAGCTTGGCTTCCTCCATCGCCAGGGGCAACCCTAGCCTCCTGCTCTCTGCAGCTCCATGGCTGCCTCCATTCTTGTTGGGATTTATTTATCTTCTATAATTGAAACTTTGTAGCCTTGAGTGGAGGCCTGGGCCCGCCAAGGTGTGTGGAAAGCTTGGCTTCCTCCATCACCAGGGAAACCCAAGCCTCCCTCCTGCTCGCTCTGTGGCCGCAGCCATCTTGGTTGGGGTTAATTTGCATATTTGCTCCTGATTGGCTTGTGGGTGTGGCTTATGGGTGTGGCTTGTGGATGTAGTGGGGTGATGGTTAATTTGCATATCACTCTTTTATTAGATAGAACTAGTGTCCCGGTGCATAAAATTCATGCACATTAAAATGGAATTAGAAGAAATATTTTATATTTTATAATAGAATTGACAGAGATGAAAGAAAATTAGTAAAATGTATATAGAATCTCCCTCCTGTCAGAGTCTGGGATGCGCCACAGGATCTAGAGTCAAGTCCCCGCATGCACTTTGAAAACACAGGAGACCCAGACCCGGCCAGCCCCACCCCCATTGGGTGAGACCCAGACCTGGCCAGCCCTACACCTGTCAAGCCCCTTTGGGTGGGGATCACAGCCTCAGGTACCCCAGCCTGGCACTGGGTGGGGTAGTCCAGCCTCAGGTACCCTGTCAAGCTCCGCTAAGGGGGGTGCGGTCTGAGGTCTCCTGGCCCAGCGCCTGGGCGGGGGTTGTGACCTGAGGTCTATCAGCTGGGAGCTGGGGAGGGCGGCGCGGCCTGAGGTCCCCCATCAAGCCCATGCCCCCCCCCCACTGTGTCATGTCAGCGCTGAACAGGGATGCATGTAGGCAGTGTCATGTCCCTAGCCAGGGATGCAGGCAGGCAGCTTCACCTCAGTGCTGGGCGGGGACGCACACAGGCAGCGTGATAGCACTGGGTGTGGAAGTCCCCGCCCCCGTCCGCGCCCACAGACTGGTCGTGACTGGGACACCTTAACGGACAAATTAGCATAATACTTCTTTATATGTATAGATAGTATTTAGAAACTAAAATATGGGTGCTATATATGCTAATTGCTACTGAGATGCCACTGTCTGTAGGTTCTCTCAGTGGACAGAGCTAGGAAATATATGTATATATCTATAATGATATATATTAATAAAATAAACATGCATTTATACTGATCTATTAATGCCCTATTCTTATCCAACACAACAGGGTTTATTCTGGCCTCTCTTCTTGCTTTTTTGTAAAAATTTTTCAGACATTAAGAAATATGATTCCCACTACGTATAATTTGTTACTTGTTCTATACTTGTACACATGTGAAGTAGGTTCAAAATTGCTAATCTGTGCCTTTGTAAAATACCAATTTACCACCTAGAGTGCAGTGATTATAAATCAATACAAATTGATTTGTGACGAAGTTGCCAAGGAATACAATGGAGGAAAATGTGGTCTTTTCCAAAAATTGGGCTGAGTAATTTGACAGTTAAATGGTGAAAAATGATCTTATGATACATTTATATATATATATATATATATATATATATATATATATATATGTATATATATATATACATTATATACACACACACACACATATATATACACATATATGTATACACACACACACACACACACACACACACATATATATATATATATATATATATGTAAGAGCTAAAAGTATGAATTGTATAGAAGAAAACATAGAAGAAAATCTTGGAGACCTTGGGTATGTAAAGATTTGTTAGGGCACAACTAGCAGGAAACAAAATAAAACATGGATAAATTACTAGTAGACTTCCTAAAGACTGAAAACTTTTTTTTTCCATTAGTAAGACACTATTTTGAAAATGAGAGGATAAATCTCAGACTAGGAGAGATCACATGCAGTATATCATATATCTGTTCAAATCTCATGTCCGGAAGATAAACCAAGACCTACCAATTCCATATGAGACAAAGAGCCCAATTTTCAAATACAGGGGGAAAACTTTCACACACTCTACCAAACAAGACAAACAAGCACCTGAAATATGTCCAACATCCCTAATCTGAAGAAAATTCATATTACACCTGTAGTCATTAGACTGCTAACACACAGCCTAACAAGTTCCTGGACACTGTGTTAGGGTTGAGGCAGACTGAGCGGCTGAGGGCTTTACTACTTCCCACTCCTCAAGTATCCCTTTTGGCCTTACAACTTGATGGTATTCTCCCAGTGTGACTGAGAGACCGTCTTTGACCAGCGGGATGTCGGTAAGCCTAACGCAACCAGTGGCCTTGTATGATTAGACTCCTTCCCTTTTGTGTTCTGGTATTAAAATGAGAACAGGCCTGGGCTTGCTTGCTGGAAAGTGAGAATCACAAGGTCCCTTGTCTCCCATCCCCGTTGCCCAGACTGCTGCTAGTGGAAAGCATTGAAATGTGTGTTCCAGGACCACAGGAGCCACGCACCCACACCCAGCCTACATGGTTCTAAAAATAAATAACTGTTTACTCTATGAGTTTTGGGGTGTCTATTTACACAGCATTATTGTAATCATGGAGAGCTTGTACAGGGAGAAATCCTCTTTTTCCAAGGCCATAGATTTTGCTCTCCTGGGTTAGCATGGGTCCCCAGGGATTTCTTTTCTGTAAGAAGATGCAGGGGTCCTCAAACTTTTTAAACAGGGGGCCAGTTCACTGTCCCTAAGACCGTTGGAGGGCCGGACTATAGTTTAAGAAAAAAACTATGAACAAATTCCTATGCGCACTGCGGGCCCAGGACGAGTCAGCTGCTAAGCAGGACAGGCAGCGGCATCCGGCGGGCCAGATAAATGTCCTTAGCGGGCCGCATGTGGCCCGTGGGCCATAGTTTGAGGGACGCCTGGATGCACCTACGTATTTCCCTTGGCTGCATGGGGCCACCCTTTCAAGATCCTTTCTCTTTTGTATGAGGTCACTCTTTCTTCCATTAGCTACTGGTTTAATATTGTTGGTGGGTTTTGGTCATTTACTTTTACTTATTTTTTAGAAGTTGTGAACTGCATTATTATTTTACTAGTTAAACAAGAACTCCCACAGTTATTTTTAAAATGATATTACCTTCTCTTTATATATGAAAAATATTTTTAAAATATTTAAAGGCACTTCCAAATTTTTAGCAAATTGTATACCATGTATGATGTGAAAACTTTAACTTTTGCCCTAACTGGTTTTGCTCAGTGGGTAGAGTGCCAGCCTGCGGACTGAGGGATCCCAGGTTCGATTCCGGTCAAGGGCATGTACCTTGGTTGTGGGCACCTCCCCAGCAGGGGGTGTGCAGGAGGCAGCTGATCAATGTTTCTCTCTCATCGATGTTTCTAACTTTCTATCCCTCTCCCTTCCTCTCTGTAAAAAAAAAATATATATATATATATATATATATATATATATATATATTTAAAAAAAAAACAAACAAAAAAGAACTTTAGCTTTTAAGACAAAGACTTACATACCAGCTATCTATTTATCTATCTATCATATATCTATATCTTTTCAGAAATTATTTAGATGACAAAAGAGATATTGACCATTGCCTAGCATGTTTTATTTAAACCAAGGAGGAAAAAAGTACAAATATACTTGCCTTGAAAAGCAATTCAGATTATGACATTTAAGTATTTCTCACAAGCTTTTAAACATCATTGTTCACTTTAGTAACTACAGTAAATGGTGGTTTAGAAATTTTCTCTTATAAAATCCAGTGTTGTTTCTCATGTCATGGTCTAACCACATTATTACAGGAACTTACAACATCTCCCCTTCACTACCACATGCCTCCCACCTCTGAATCACTACCTGAGCCAACCCTGAAGACAATACTCTGTCAAAGAGCATTTGATTAAATGGAATCACCATCTATCATCAGAGCACAGTGATTAAAATGTCCTCTGTTATCTGCACTGTCATCCATAAATTAAAGGCCAGATTTATAGCAGCAGAATTTTTTTTAAATCCTCAAAATGATACCACAGATTTGATTAATCCACTGCTAATTATTTGAGATACAGAGACAATTTCAGAAAGGCAGGAACAAACTTACCACAAAAATATCTAAAGATGAATTAACAATGAATGTATAGCATTTGATGTTGTTGAATGTTCACAGTGGCACTTGTAGTTTTGAGATTTCAACAAAGTGCTGTCAGTCTTTTCTGACATTTTGCAGTTGGCCTGGATGTATGTGAGTCAACTGAAAAAGCTACCTCCTTGACGAAGTTCTGTCAGACCCCTCTGAGTCCTTTTCTCTAATATGCTTTTACCTTTGGACCTCATTGTTCCTCTCTGCATGGTCCAGTTGTAGCAAGAATCTTGCTGAATCAGTTTAGCACAAATCTCCCCCTTTGATAGCTGAGCTCCATCAATAACTGATCAATGCTATCCTCTGCTTCCCCCACATGATATCCGATCACCTTAGCCTGCCTCCAGTTAGATTCCTATCAAGTCACTTTTAAACAGAGTTCCCCTTACTACCTAATGTTTTCTCCTAATAATTCCCTATTATTCTCCTCCCCCACCCTGCTTCTTGATGTAAATCCCCACTTTTCCTTTACGTAGAATTGAGTCCAGGTATATACTGATGTCTTTTTTCCTCTATTGCAATACTTCCTCTTTACCTCTTGGCCAGCTCTGGTTTTCTTTGATATAAACTAGATTAAATAAGTCCCCTTTTGCTTTTTTCTATCTGAAATCACATTTCAGATAAAAAAAAGATGAATTTCAGCATTAATTGTTATAAACCTCTTAGAAATGAATAATATATGATTGATTGGACACTTCTAAAAAGTTCTGAGAGTTCAGGCAAGCACAAACAAAAATTTAGCATAATTCTAAAAGAAATGAATGCACTTTATTTCTACAATATTCTAGCAATTTCCTCTACATGGGGAAAGGAGGAAGTAACTGAAGCCTAAGATTCACGATAATCATTGAGTGGAAGGCAATGTTTTACACAGCTGGAAGTGTCTCAGGCCTGGAGAGACAGGTCGAGAGTTTACCTGTGGAAATTTACACGACAGCAGGCTTCAAGTAGACTAGTTAACTTGTCTCTAGGAATTTGGGGCAAGTGTTATGGGTCAGTTATCACTCTGTGACTGTTGTCAGAAGAGTTTCTGTGTTTCAATAGAAGTGAACACGTAATCCCCCAAGACAGATTTGGTTTGTGGGTTGTTTGTGTAAAGATGGAAATAGTATTAGTGAATTGTTAAAATGGCACAGGTGTGTGAATAGTCTGACAATCCAAATCTTTAAGAAACTGTTCTCTTTTTTCTTAATATATTTTTTATTGATTTCAGAGAGGAAGGGAAAGGAAGAGAGAAATAGAAACATCAGTGATGAGAGAAAATAATTGATTGGCTGCCTCCTGCATGCCCCCAACCCGGGCATGTGCCCTTGACCAGAATTAAATTTGGGACCCTTCAGTCCGCAGGCTGATGCTCCATCCTCTAAGCCAACCAGCTAGAGATAAGAAACTGCTCTTGAACTCAGGGAAGACACCTTTTGTCATTTTAGGAAACTTTCCACAATGTAACTTATGTCCAAATAAATTTAAATAACTTGAAACAATATATTATATGCTCTTTCAAGCAGCTCAACACATAGCATTATGTTTCACATATACTGCGTGCTTATTGGAAGGTAATTTACTTGCCTAAAATTAATTGATTAATTAGTTCACCAGATTAAAAAATTACTAGGGTGTACCAGTTAATAATGCAGATTTCATAATCAAAGAAAACACGATAATTTCAAGAGAAATATCAAAAGTGCTTTATTCAAAGTAATGTCTATCGCTAGCCACACATTTCCCCCATCTTTCAGGTACTTTGTGCATACCATCCCAATAGAACTTGTTTTGAGGCAAACCATTCAGAGATCCAATTTTCCACTTTGTACATTTTGAAGTGCTGCTCAGAAAGTGCTCCTCTCCCCTCTCTCTCTACATTCTCTTTATATATACTACTCCCATCTTCCTAATGACTTCTGCTTCAATCGAAGTTTACAAAGACAGAGAAGCCATAAAGACAGTTACCATTAATATAGGTAACCGAGCTTATTTCTTTTATCGGCAGAATTCAGTTATTTGCAGTCCTAGGACTGAGATCCTCATTAATTTTCTGGCTTTTAACCTGGGGCATCCCTTAGTTTCTTAAGAAGAAATGACACATTTATTCTTCTGTGGATTTTCCTTAGTCCATTGACCACACATCCAGTCCTTCTCATCTTTTCAATCTTTCAGACTTCTGCTTTCAGAGAAAGCTGAGGGTTTTTCAGGGCTCATGTAGTTAGATAAGGCCCTCTCCCTAGGGTAAGGTAAACTGTGACATATAACCTAGCATAATCAGGAGAGGGACACCTCACCATATTTACAGGGAAGTAATGTGAGTCATCTTTTAAAGCCATTTTAGGAATTGATTCCATACCAGGAACAACAACAAAAAAAAGAGTATGATTTCTTCAAATAGTAAAAAGAAAACCTATAATGGTTTCTTCAAACTCCCGGATCTCAAGACTTTCATTATTTTCTCTACCCCTGTTGCCCATAAGGCAAGGCCACATCATATGCCTATTCTGTATGTCATCCCCATGGCAAATATTTGTCTTTGGGTGGTGTTTAATGATAATCACATCCCCCTGCTTTCCATTAGAGTAATTGTTTGTCTCCTTTGCTCCTGTGGAATATCATTATGTCTACAATCTATCTACGTAAGTGTTCTGGGTTGTACATGTATATCTTTTCCCTGGGTGACTCTTATATACATAATCTGTTACCTTTTTCCATTAAGCTAATGAATGGTTGACACTTGTGGCATAATGAAATGTCTTTAAAGGAAAACAATTGAAATAGTCCGTAGTCAAACCTACTGAGCAACATGTGTTTCACATTCAGCACATGATAATAAAATTTTCTTGCTACCTACTGACAACAGAAGGATTGTTCAATGGATTTCTCTCCTGCTCTATAGTCAGAGCGCACTTGCTGATTACACTTTTAAGTTCTGTACTTGGCTCCCTTAACAGGAAAAGTTTTAAAAGTATAAATGTTGGAAAGTGCAAACTTTTATTTATCACTGATTAGTACAAAATACAAAATTTAATCACAAATAATGCAATGCAATCCTATATAATAAAAGTCTAATATGCTTAAGTGTCTGGTTGGCCATTTAACCAATCAAAATGTAATATGGTAATGATATGCTAAGGCCGCTCAACCATTCACTATGATGTGCACTGACCACCACGGGGCAGATGCTCCAACTGATAGATTAGCTTGCTGCTGGAGTACAGCTGATCGGGACTGAGGGAGACGGGCTGGACATGCCCTGTAGTGTTCCTGTGGTCCCTAACTGGCTGGCCAGCATCCTGTAATCATCCCTGGCCACGATTCTGCACTGGTGGGGTCCCTCGGCCTGGCCTGCACCCTCTCACAATCCGGGCTGAGGAACCCCGGCCAGCGAGTGCACAAATTTCATGCACCGGGCCTCTAGTTATATATAACTAAGTTGGATTCCAATCTTTGGAATCACTGTAAAAAGACACTTGTTCTTTTAATAAGATAATTCAAAGGATTCAATAAAAAATGACCTAAGAAAAGGATATATATATCTTACACACACACACACAATCCCTTCACCTTTTTCACCCTGCCCCACAACCCCTCATTCTTCTGATATCTGTCAGTCTGTCCTCTATATCTATGAGTCTGTTCCTATTTTGTTTATTTTATTCATTAGATTCCACATATAAGTAAAACCATATGTCTTCCTCTGAGTGGCTTATTTCATTTAGCATAATACTCTCCAGATCTATCCATGCTGTCACAAAAAGTACAATTTCCTTCTTTTTACTATTTAGTAGCATTCAATTGTGTAAATGTACCACAGCATTTTTTACCCACTCATCTACTGATGGGCACTTGGGCCGTTACAGATCATGGCTATTATAAATAAGGCTGCAATGAACATAGATGTACATTTTATTCTTTATATCTATATTCTTCTCTCTATATAAATTCCTTCTTTTTTATTTTTTCTTGTCATTGAAGAAGATCTTTTAACATTTCTTTCAATACTGGTTTGATGGTAATGAACTCCTTTAGCTTTTTTTTTTTTTTTGGTCTGTGTAGCTCTTTATTTTGCCCAAAAGGATATATTTTATAGTTTTCTTTGGCTTGAAATACAGAAACCTGGAGTATATTATGAACTCCAGGTTTAGGTTTGAAATGTGTGAAGATATGGGTGACTTTCCTGAGATTCTATGAGATTTGACCTTTCAGATAAATTTTATCCTTATATATTCTACTGGTGCTGGGATTTTTTTGTTTTATGATTCATACTTTAAGAAATAACGAACACCATTAAAAAATGGTACTCATTTTAAAATTATATGACTAGAATACAAGAGTACCAGTTCTTTGACACATGTACCAAATTAATAGTAATTTTTTCTCCTTTTCACTTTATATCTGCCATGATTTGTATAACTAAACCAAAATCCCAGAAAACAATATTGGTCTAGGCGTTTTCCTTCATCTTCTAAATTTAATTTCTCATGAAGCCTGTTCTTGATTGTTTTCTGGTTGTTCCTCTGCCACTACTTCAGTCCACTGCTCTATCACTTCAACCCTAAATTACTGTACAATCTGGTAAATGGCTCCTTTACCTGCAGCAGTCTCTGTCCACTTCAGTCAGACTAATCCTTGTGAAACACTGGTTTCATCATGTCAGTAAAGGACTCAAGGTCTTATTCTGGCTCTCCACTTGCAATCAAGTCCAATTTTCTTCTCTTGACTGAAAAGCCAATCATTCCTTCAACTTTATTTTCTGCTACTTCCACATACACTATCAATTACAGTCCTGTTTCTGTTCTCACTATCCTCATTTGATTTTTTATTGTAAATTTCCATGCACTAAATTGCAATGTATTATGCTGCATCATATTCTCCATTACAATCTATTCCAGTTCCTATCTACTCAAAGCTGGCTGAGTCTTGACCTCCCTATTATATAACCACTTCAAAAAAAACAATTCTATTTTTCTGTTCCAAAATACAAACATTGGGCTCTGAATGTGCATACATGCACTCACATGAACACATTATAATCTAATAGGTTCATAAATATTGGACTATAGTGGTCCATAGCACTTAATTCAGCACATTGCACATAGTGTAGACCTTAAGTACTGTTTCATATATTTGAGCATATTTGAAATTTTAGGTGGACATGCTTTGGTTCAGTTTTAATTGGCCCCATTCTCAACTCTAAATATGAGTCCTGATGAGATTAAGCCCATAATTCAAATTTTCCTACTTATAAGGATTAGGTTAGTGATGGTTAAAAGGATTTAGTTTGAAATGATGAAAGAATAAACTTAAGGACTTCTTATAGCTATGAGGAGACAATTGCAGTCTTACTTTCTGGATTTTTTTTAAGATGTGAAGTCTCAAACAATTATAGTAATTTACTGACCATGAAACAGCTCAGAATCATGTCTGACTCTCCAATAGCAAGTATGTTATATCAGACACTTACCTGAGAGCTTTGCATTTATTATTAGTTTATGAAATTTTCATAGTAATATGCGGTAGGTACCATCAATTATACTCCTTTAGATAAGGATACTGTGGCCCAGATGAGAAATTAAGCCAAAGGTCAAGAAACCAAGGGTGCACAGTGATTCAAATATAAGTAATTGGTTTTTGAGTCTAAGTTACTAAATATACCATAAACAAGAGGCCATTATATGGAATTGTAATGTAAGAGTTATAAAAAATAGATAAAAAATATTCCTTTAAGCCATTGTTTGGTTTATACAACAAACCTCGCCTGAATCTCTGCACAGTTTAGTTACAGGAGCCAATAGCTATCCTATTGCTTGTGGTTTTTATTATTTGTCTGGTTACTTTTGTTTGCTCTGTTCTGTTCATTAATTTGTTCATGCGTTAAGTCATGTGGAACACATCATCCTAATTTAATCACATTGAGAAAATGGAAGGTATTCACCATAATGACCAAAACTTATGGGTTTTGGAAGCTCATTGCAAATGTCATTCTAAATCTACAACTATTTCTTAAACAAAAGCAATTTTTATATTTCATTATGATTCTCATTTGCCTTTTTGATTCAGAGATGTGGCTAATTGCTCATGATTTCATAAAGCAAAACTCACAACATGGTAAAATAAATCTTATTTCTATTTTCTTTATCTCCCCTGCTCATACAGTATTGAATAATATAATTAGTACTCAAATATTGCAAGACAAGTCATTTAAATACTATTTGATTCACAACATCATTAGTGATTCAACATAGCACAATTTATTTTTCTTAATTAAACATATCAATCCCAGGGGATTGGATAGTTTGAAAGAGTGTTATTGGCACTTGATTTATTTCTCTGTTATTTGGTTTACTGACTTACTCATTTATTACCTCCAGGTCACTGAGCATAATCAAATTGTGGTGGGAAGTTTTTCTATTATAAGATGGGAGTCGCCCAGTTTTCACCAGTGATCTGGTTACACCAATATTGCTTCTTCATGTAAGGTATGAAATTAATATTATTAGCATAAATATTTGCACTGAGATATTACTTATTACTTTATGTTAGCCTATTAAATGAAATTTTGATAGCCTTTTCAAGCAAACCACCCTTTCCAAGATGATGAGAGTATATTCACTGTAGATGGAAATTCATTTATGCATTTCTGGGGTTGGTCTAGGAAGAAATTACAAAGTTTGAATAGTGTCCCTTTTTAACCTTGTCTTTGTAACCCACGTTTTACACTTGAGATCACTGAGTAATTCTCATTACAATTTATTCCTGTTTAAAAAAATAATCATATACATTTTTACTCTTCTGCTTTCTCTCTCACTTGGCTCTCTGAAGGTGTAAAGATATATGGTTTTATTTTGTATATGTTAAGTATTATATGATCACTGTAAAAAAAGTCAAAAATGAGAAAGCAGTTAAATGCTATTGCTAAAGTCACTGGAATATAATTTTATATTTATATTATGTTGTGCACTGTTAAAGTTTTGGACAGATATGAAACATCTAGCTGCCTAGTTATTTGGTAGCATTACTTATAGTTAGGAAATATGATCTCTCATGTGTAGAATAGGGCTTGCATGTTGTGGAAGGTCAATAAATATTTGTTAAAATAGTTCATTTAATGTGAGCATTCATTTGGATAGGCATTATTGTGTGTGTGTGCGCGCGTGTGTGTGTAAATCTGCTTTACTATGTTAAAACCAATAATATATTGAGATAGTCTTATATTTTGCATATTTTCATGTTAAACTTAACCATTATCCTTATCTCTGATAGGAGACAATCATTCTTATTTCAGAATTAAAGAAACTTCTAGCTGAATTAAACTAATGAAGGGATAATCATGATGTTTTCATTATAATATTGGGGTGGGATGATCAAAAAAGTTTTTCTTTCTAAACTCTGAAACAATTTCAGAAATATGCTTTTCTTCTTTGGTTAAAATGAGCTTGGATGCCACTGTTCCAGTGATGTATGGCTGTATAACAGTGGCTTAAATCCAGTGGCTTAAACAACATGATTTCTTGTTTCTCCCAGTTGAGTGTGTCAGAAATTCAGATAAGACTTGGTTGGGCAGTTCATTTGATCACCTGAGGTTAATTGAGGTGACTTCGGAGGTGAGTTCAACTACTGACTGGGCTGGTCTGGGGTGTCCAAGATGGTTTACTTACATGTGTGGCATCTTGGAGGGAAAAGCTCCAGGGTGGGGCTCACCTAACTCTTTCATTTTACCATGTAATCTCAGGTCTCTTCATGTGGTTCACCACCTCTTCATGTGGTTTCACCAACAAGATAGTCAAATTTTCCAAATGTTGTCTGACATCTTCATGAGACCAAATGCCCATGTTGCAGGATCAATCCCCAGTAGGGGGCGTGCAGGAGGCAGCCAATCAATTACTCTCTCTTCATCATTGATGTTTCTATCTCTCCCTCTACCTTCCTCTCTGAAATAAAAAATATTAACAACAATAAAAAAAGAAATTGTAGCTTTTGGGGTATTTCATCTTACACAAAGTAAATTGATGTAGAGTGTATTTTAAAGGAAATAGGGGGCGGGGGGGGGGGGGGGGAAGCAGACCTGATTTGCTCTTCCTCCATGCACAACATTTTTAGGAGAAAATAAAAAAGAAAACCTAGAGTGGTTTAATTTATATATGCCATATTGTAAAACAGGGAGTTCATATTATTCCTAGTTAATGTTATAGCCTGTATTCTTTTCCTCTTTTTCTTACATTAACTAAATGTTCAAAGCACATTCTTGAAAAACCAAAATAAGAGAATCCTATTTATCTAAGCATCTTATATTGTACCTCTTCTGTTTTATACATTTGAGAATACCAATACAATGAGCAACCATTTAATGATAAAGGGATCTTCTACAACTTTTAGCTTGGCTGTAATTTAATTTCCTCAGCTGTTGAATTTTCTGTAACCTTCTGCAACTGTCATTTTGTGTTTGGAGTGCCTTATTTTATTTATTTATTGAAGCCAATTTAAAATATGTGTTTTCTAGCAGCTCCTGACAATATTTGAAAAGTTATCTTCTTAATCTTACTGGATTTCGGCTTTGGATTGTGTGCATCGAAAAAATGGGCCACAAAGCCTAGGCTTGCACTGACTGACATTTCATTATCATATCAGTAAATATGCTTCATTGTTGGGAAGTTTCTGGAAAATGTAGTGATAGTCCTTTAAAGCATTTGCTCATGAAATGTTCAAAAATATACAGATTCTCTTTTTATGTCTCATTGAGAGGTTGAAGAAATGTTGAGCAGGTATAGTACACATTTTCCATTTTGATTTTCCTTCTTGTTGTTATGGGCAGCAGCATGAATTTTTACTGAATACTTTTTTCAGCTCTTTTCAGCCTTCCTATGTATTTCAGATTCTAATCTTTAATCCTGCTACATTCATTTTTAAGCTTAATGGCTGTCATATGGCTCTTCTGTTACCTGAAAACTCTTATTTCTATTTTAATCATGATGCATTTAGAAATAAATGGGTCACTAGAGATAAGGGTCACTAGAGAGAGATCTGACCTAAGCTATATAAGAAGGAAAGTTGTATGTTAGTGAGATGAGAATGACAGGTAGTGATGTGATGGTGATGGTGTAGAGGGAAGAAAACAAGAGCCAACTTGAAAAAAATAAACACCCACAAAAAAACAGAAAGGCATCATGTCAAAATTATTCTATCCATTTCAGCACATTGCAAAGCATAAGACTAGGGAAAAGTATCAAAAATAAAAAAAATAAAGCAGTAATAATAAAAGTAATAAAAAGTAGAAATTGTAAAGGAGTCAAGGTTCAAGGAGATATAAAGATAAAAAAAATTTAACCTGATTTAATTTTATCAGTATTTCAATTTACATAAGCAACATAGTATTAGATTTGATAGGATTCTATATTATCTGCATTCTGATGCATTTGTTTAATGCTATAAACCAAAGCAAGAAGTAATTATAAATATTTATTGCAAATTATCTTTAAATTTAAAAAAGTTTTCTAAAAACTAGAAGTCCATAATTACATTTATAAATCAGCCATGATGAAAGAACAATATTGCTATATTAAAAATATATATATTAGTAATGTTTCATTTATGTAAGTGATGACTTCTTTTGACTCAGTCAGCACAATATGGATTTTCTGCTAAAACTTCTCTGAACACTATAATTTTGTGTCTCAGTTTCTCAATATAAAGAGAGATGACATTTCTCCAGCAAAACCTGATGTTAATAAAATAAATGATTAGGTTTAATTTTTAAAATCTAGAAAATAATTAGACCTATACAACATAATCACCATCAACAACAATATCATCTGTTATCTATAATAATAAAATATAATATGCTAATTAGACCAGATAGCCAAACGACTTTCCAGACATCCTTCCAGACGAAACCAGGCTGCAAAGGAAGCCTGGGTCCCCGGTGCTTGCCAGCAGCAGGAGGAAAGCCTGGTCCCAGATGCCTGCCAGTGGCCAGAGGGAATGAAGGTCTACTCTCGCATGAATTTCCTGCAATCGGGCCTCTAGTATTTAATAAATGGTATAACAAAAGATAAAACTGAACTACAATTTCATGCAAGTATAAAGTATATCATAGCACACAGGCATATCAAACAGGGCTAAATAGTCTACACATTTATTTAGATGCCAGGGAGTAATATTAGGCAGTACCTCCCTCAGGACAAATAATGTGGATTCTGTCTACTCACTATCATGGTCCTAGTTATTGTCATTGTAAAACCAGAAGCTTCCTCAGAGAAAACATTGCTGGAATCAAGCATAGTTTAATGCAAAGTTTAAAAAGACTATTTTAAATCACAGGATTGAAGATGTATAATATATAGCCAGTGTCCTTTCTTCCAACATAATGACTATGCCCATTTCCCGTCCTTTACTTCATGTGGTAAATTTTCCACCGTTAATAGAAAACGCATAAGTGAGAAAACACACAATTACTTTATGTTCCTCAATTTGAGAATTTTATTTCCTAAAGGGGAGCTTATGAAATAACCAAGAGCACAACCTTTCCTGAACAAATTACTTAGTAGTTTCAAAGTCATTGAGATCCACTGGCTATAATATTGATTCACTCAGAAGAGATTATCTATATCACACCTGGCCTCATAAGGATTTCCAAAATTTTCTATCAGGATTGTGCACTGAAAAATACATTTAAGTTTCTGTGGAAACCACTGTCAACAGCACTATTGTCTCATCAAAGTTTTGAGATCCTATTTCTCTGACTAGGCAACAAAAATCCACTCCAACAGCGAGATTGTGAGATTAAAAATAGTGGAGCAAAGTAAGGAATATGCTAGTATGTTTGCTGTTGTCAAATAATCAGATTAATGAGGAAGTGTGATACAAGTCAAAGTCCATGACTATTTAATATCATTTGCATGCTCAATTAGTTGGTTTGTCATTAATCATGGTTAGTTGCACTTTTTTTTTTTTCTGTAGACTTCATACACCAATTGTATTATAGCGGCTGTTCTCAGGATGTTTATAACAGTGATTACAGCTCTGTTAATTATTTCATATATTTTGGAATTGTTTCAAAGTCAATGTATTATTTTTAAAATCAAGGTTATCAGTAGAAAGAAATGGGAGGTGACTTGTTTAGATAATTTTTATGCACATTACAGAAGTGGAATGCTTTTTATTTATTTTTAAATTGGTATTCAGGTGAATATGTAGTCCTGATTCTGGTGATTGAGGCAGGGAGATGTAGAGAGGCTGGATGCTTTTCTAAGATTTTTTTTCTTCTATATCAGATAACAATATTTAAAAATTAGAATTAAGAATAATATACATGAATATCTACAGCTAATGAAAGATGTCAGTCATCTGCTCTTGTCTGGTTTTTAATATTTAGCTGAGAATTCTCAGTTTTAGTCTCTATGTATTATAGTACAGCCTTTAGGAAATTCTCATTTAAAATACAGACATTTGCCTATGCGCACATAGTTCATGTACCATTAAGGGATGATGCCAGCTTATGGGCACAAGTCATAAAAGCGAACACTAATGCCAAGCCTGTACTTGGCTGACTTTGTTGTAATACATTGCATGGCTCTCTATGCATTGCTTTATATTTCCTTTTGAATGATTTTTTAAAGATTTCACCACGGTTAAGTCCATGAAAAAAATAAAAGCACAATTGCTATTTTTTCACTTTGATAGATGTAAAGGGGCACTTTCAGTGACTTATCTTCCACTCTAAAAACTTTAAAAAGCTCCCTCCAGAGTTTCTGCATATAAGTGTTTGTGATCACTAAGATGATTTATGTACGCAACTCATTAAAGTATTTTAAAAGGATCTTTAGCAAGGTGAGCATGAGACAAGGAAATTAATTCAGTGCTGAGAATATAAATAGAATACTGTGATCATAAAAAATAATAGAAATCAGCTCTTTCTTATCCAACATAAACTGCTTTCAAAAAAATATCAAACAGCTTCTTTCATTACATTTTGATTGTGTTTTTTATTTATGCCATATTCCTCTGGTGGGTAAGCTTGTAATTGCAGACAGCTCTACTTTATGTATTTAAATTAAGGTCAAATGGACCCAAACTCCGAGGAATTTTTTCTTTTGTTCAGTAACTAAACAAACAAAAAAATTAAATCTGGTTTCTGAAAAAAAAAATTAAAACTGTTAGATGGACTAGACACTGCCATATTTAAACATACCGAGTAAAGGAAAAGATAAAAGACCATTTATATGCCAGACACTGTGCTAAATGTTTTGCAAAAATTATCAAATTTTATCAACAAAACAACTTTTTGAAGAAATATTTTCAGTCTCTTGATGCTGCTAGTATTAGACATTCCCACCTAAAGGCATCCCAAACAATAATGTCCTTCCTTAGCTCTGCGATGTGGGTTGTCTGGGGGAAGAGATAGCTTCAGTTTGGGGTAGTTCCAGTGGTGGAACGGCATCACCAAGGCTACTGCTGTTTTCATTCCCTCTTCTCTGCGCCCCACATTGTCAGCATTCTGCTAAGGCAGCCCTTCTATATGGGATCGCATAAGTAACAACTCCTAGTGCTCCATGCTCCTTTGCTTACATTCTCAGAGAGCAATGTTTCCTTTGTCCTCACATTACAGTGATTCTATTTAGATTGGTTTGAGTTACAAGTTCACTCCTGACACCGTCATTTGGACCAGAAGGATGTATTGTGATAATTAGTTAAGATACGAAATATTCATCAGCCTGGCCCATGTGACTCAGTGGGTGAGCGTCAACCTATGAACCAGGAGGTCATGGTTCAATCCCTGTTCAGAACACATGCCCACGTGTTAGGCTCGATCCCCAGTAGGAGGCATGCAGGAGGTAGCTGATCAAAGATTCTCTCTCATCATTTATGTTTCTCTCTCTCCCTCTCTGAAAAATATAAAAAGATATATTTTTCAGAAATTCGTGCACCTGGGGTGGGGGGAGTCCCTCAGCCCAGACTGCACCCTCTTGCAGGCCAGGAGCCCTCAGGGGATGTCCGACTGATGGCTTAGGCCCGCTCCCCATAGGGACATCCTTAACGCTGAGGCTTCCACCATCGCCGCTACGCTAGCCAGCCATAAACCCGGCTTCTGGCTGAGAAGTGCTCCCCCTGTGGGAGCACACTGACCACCAGGGGACAGCTCCTGCATTGAGCATCTGCCCCCTGGTGGTCAGTGCGTGTCATAGCGACCAGTCGTTCTGCTGTTCGGTCGATTTGCATATTAGCCTTTTATCATATGGGATTTTAAAAGAAGTGGAACTTACTTACCTTTTCCTTGTGGCAGGAAGAGCTAGCCTTTACCATCGGCTTTGATCAACAGAACATGTCACAAGTGACATTCTAGAAATCCAGGCTTTCAGATGATGGGCAGCTTCCCCTGTCTGCCTTAATGAATCCAGAAGCTGCAGTATGAGAAGCCCACACCACACAGGGAGGCTGTATGGAAAACTAACTTGCTGATTGTCATTCTCACCTGAGTCTCGCCAACAGCCATGACCAAATGCCAACCGTGTTAGTGAGGCATCTTGAACATTACAGGCCAATTTGAGGTTGGCCTGATAGTCTGACATTGCCTGGCCATTTGACCTTGGATAGCCAGCAAGTATTGCATGAAGCAACAAAACGGTAGAGATTAGCCAAATCATCTCCCAGACTAGGAGAGAGAAGACACATTTCTGTTGTTTTAACTCTATGTTTTATTATGGTTTATAATACAGCAACAGAAAAGCAAGACAGCTGATATCTGTGATACAGTTCTTACATTATTTTGTAATCCCTGTCCATTATAAACTTCAGGAAAATTAGTCTTAGTATTTGGACTCTATTCTTGTTTCCTAGGTATACTTTTCTACTTCCTTCCATGTTAATACACAGCCTAGTTTGGTCTGCCCTGTCTAGTGTCAGAAATAGTGTATTAAACCTATAGGAAATTAGCAGTCTCTCTTAAAACAGCACAAAGTTCAGAACTTAAAGGAGAAATGCATTCATACTATTGTTTTTATAGCTATTTATGTCTCTTTGAGTAACTGGACAGATGCATGCAACACCACATTCAAGGAAAGCTCTCTCTTTGCAAAAATGCACTTGGCAAAATCACCCACAGCTCTTGCTTAGAACAATTGTGAGTTGGTGTGTGTGTGTGTGTGTGTGTGTGTGTGCTCGCGTGCGCGTGCGCGCACACGCATTCCAATTTGGGTTTCTCTCTGATTAAAAATCTCTTGACTATTGAGATTAAGAGATGAGATTCTGAAGCAAGAATCATTTATAGGCACTCTTCTGAAATAGAAAAATGAATTTTTCTGAAAAATTTTTGACTGTTAAGTTTTACATACTACTTCTATAAACGTTCCCCTTCCACTCTTACTATCTATTTTCAGGAATTTTGTTTATTATGATGTCATATCTATTTTGCAAGGACCATACTTGCATAGAGCATATTCTTAAACTTTTTTGACTAAAGTGAATTAATTTCAGGCAGTCAGAGGTTGTGTGATTTCACTTTTTACATCTTTACTATCTATTTCTAGGAGTTTTGTTTATTATAATGTCATATCTATTTTTCTAACCTATACAAGAAAGAGACCAAACTAAATTAGGATAGGATACATTAGTTATGATGGTCTGAAGCCATTAGCAGTGGTTGATGGGATTTACCATTCTTAGTATTCCATGTATTTTTAACATAATGTATAATCTATAGTGTACCATAAAAATACAAACTTCAAATCATATTTACTCTGTAAGCTTGCTTCTTTAATGGCATTAACAAGTAATTTTTAAAGAAATTTACTACAGCCCAGATAAATTAGAATGAGTATATGTTGTTTTCTTACACAGACTAATTTTTCAATAGATATATGATACTGTGCTCTCTCATACAATATTCATTGCTTCTTAAGGCAGAACATGGTTTTAGATTCTTATTAATTAAGGACCTCTAATCCTATTTAAATCAGATTTACTGATTATCATAATAAATAGATTATCATATTATAAAAAGGCACATGGTAAATAACAGGAATCCCCAAACCTAGAGTGTTCTATATGTCATTGAATTTTGCCTTTGGTCCTTTCCTACAAGATGGCATTTAAGGAAGCACCAAAAACTCAACACTCAAAATGAATGAGAGGGTGGGGTGGGGGAGAGAGAGAGAGAGAGAGAGAGAGAGAGAGAGAGAGAGAGAGAGAGAGATGAGAGAGAAACATTGATCAGTTGCCTTCCATATGTGCCCTGACTGGGGACTGAACCCACAACCCAGGTATGTGCTGTGACTGGGCATCAAATCCGCAACCTATTTATGCTCAGGACAGCGCACAGCCACTGCAGCTCGACTTAGAATTTTATTTTTTTTACCTATGTAATGAATCTCTATCCCTTTCAACTGACTAGCTCTGTTACATTTTTTGGGATCAGCATATTAACAAAAATGGTACATTCTCATTGAGTTGTCTGATCTAATAAGCACTAAACATTTGTGGTCTCCTTTCTCTGAAAGCTGCTGTGTATGGGACTGACATACTGCTAATGTGAAGAAATGACTTTATTCTGCTGACTGCTAATTAATTTTTATAATTATATCATCTCCCAAGCGTATTCAAAATCAGATGTGAGAAATAGTGGCTAAGAAGTAAGAAACATATTTATCTGCACAAATGCTTTACCATCTAGAAAAGACTTCAGCTAAAGACTCACTTCAAGATAACCCATTGGCTTAGTAATCAATGTTCTCAAACTAAGAAGAATTTAAAAGGAAAGAATGTTAATTTGAATTGTTAAATACATTGTGTTTCAGTGAGATATTGAAAAGTTCTGAGAAAAATGTTTTTGTTATATTTTAAATAAAACCACAAAATTCTATACAGTTATGTAAGCAATTTCCTTTATCCTCACAATAACTTCATGAAGGTGATTTCTTTGAATTTCAGTTTTATAAACAAATAAAAGGAGACTTGGATGATATAAGTAATTTATCTAATATTCCAACCTAAGGTGAGTCAAGCTAGAAGTCAATGTACATTTTTATGCAAATGTCTTTGCCCACTTTATTTAACTTTTTTCATATATTTTTTCTACTTTTTAAATGTTTCTGGGGCTGCCACAGTAAAGTGCCACCAAGTGGGTGGTTTAACACAACATTAATGTATTTATATTCTTTTAAATTCAACTTCGGTGAAAGAATAAGTCACTGAACATGTGCTAATACTGTATAAAGTGTGATTACTATCCGATACTAACTCCTTTCATTCTTCCTCAGCCACCTGTTACCTCAGATCCCTAGGTTTTCTTTCCAAGGCCTTGTCATTAATTTAGCAATTATTCATTAATTATCAACCATGTGCACAGAGTCTCTAAAGTGTTATGAGGCTGCAGAGATGAGCAAGATAAAGTATTTCTATAATTATTTTAATTTAGATAGAAGATATGCAGAAATAACTATAACATAGAGAATACCAAATATCCTAAGAAAGGCACAGAAAATAATAGTAGTACACTTCAGAAAGTGAGAGAATTCCCTAATCTTAGAAAATAGAATGAGGACAATTTTATGAGGATTTTGGCTTTTTAACAGGGCTTGGGATGACAAAATTGATTAGATTCAGACATATAAAGAGAACAGGTGAAGGGATTTCCATTTTCTGTGAGGGAAGCACAGAAACGAAGAAATAAAAACAGGAAGTTACGTAGGAGAAGCATGAATAGATTTGTTAGAGCACAGGAATTCTGGGATGAATCTGATAGAAATAACTCAGTAAGGGCAGATTGGGAATATTTATTTTTCTATTAATATTAAAGATTCAGTGATGGGTTCAGAAAAGTAAATTAACATGATTGGAAAGGGATTTTAGGAAGCCCAGTGTTTCTATGATATCCATCAGCTTACTATACACTAAGGATTCCTTTCCGCCTTTTGTAGTATTTTTTAACGTGTCCCACTTAGCACCAAATATGTTTATTGTTTATATGATATACACAGTCATTGCCTCAGAGGAATACAAAATAATTAACCACTGAACCCAACAGTATCAATGTACTTTCAGTGGGACTGTTCCTAAAAAGCATAATCAAATATGTTTAGCCAACTATTTGTAAATAGAGTTGCTATTGGCATTGGGGATGCAGAAGTTCTCAATGTGTGGGACTGCAGAAGATTTAGCATCGATGGCTTGGAGAACTATATATACCCTTACCCATCTCCCTTTACCAGTCAGTGTGACATCCCCACGTCCCCATGTTTACTTTTGGATGTCTCAGGTGGAGGTGAGTGGCCTGGGGCAGAACATCCTTTGATTGAAAACCACAGGCTCTAGCATACAATGATTACACATAAAGTTGGTAAGTAAAGTGTCTAATACACATATCAGAGTGCATTCCTTACGGTTTCCATCATAGGGAGCACCGCAGGGAAGGGATTCTGCTTTGAATCAATGGGGAAACCCACGTCCCATGTATCTATTTTGGGCTTTAACAGTGAGCCTTCGCAAAGTCCGGGCCCTTCGTAATCATGCCTCAAAGGAAGTTTCTTACCATCACATGATCCTTCATTTCTGAAAGTTTTTAGTACAGAACTTTCTTTTTTTTGGGTCTGGTATCTAAGTGCATTGGTATCAGTTTTCAAAGTGCTGGTGAAATGCATGAGAGGGTCTGCTGACAGACGTCTCAGGAAGAGAGGAAGCACCTCTGAGCGTGGCGAGGCCATTCTGCTGTCACTGGGGTCCCATGCAGTGTGTGCCTCTCTAGTCGAGTCAACATTGCTGCTCTTTTTTCTTCTTTTTACTCCATGGTTTAGCTCCACAGATGCCGATTTATGGGATCCCCAGTTCCTTCCTAATCATTCTCAACCCTGGTTCTTGAAGAACACTGGTGAGAATGTGAAATGTTATGCCCATTCTTCATTTGAACCATGACTACCTTAGTTTAACTATAGAACTCGACTTCCTATTTTACCCATAGAATTTTGGGAATTCTACCCACTCAGGCTAATCTATTTTCTCAACTTATTATTATTTTTTGCCCATATTTTGTTCACTGAATGGGGCTGCAATAGTTTCAAGACACGGAGTTCTGGTGGCATTTTTTTCTTCCTTGCATGTCTTAATTGCTACAATTATATACACATATAATGCTCTCTCTCTCATATATATGAAACATATATCAAATATTTTGGAAACAAATGATGTTGATATAACATGTGGCTGTATTATTCCAAATGGCTAGTATTTTACTAATCATCCCTCTCTAGTAAGCACTGACATTGGCAGCAAATAACTATGTGGATGACACACATATTAGTCAGATGAAGGTGTGCTTGCTGTTCCACCTGCCAAGGGACAAATCATATTTAAGGGTAAAACTGTAGTTATCTCCCAGGACCCAAAAGAAAGGAACACCTTTATAAACTATTAAGAGGAGCAGAGAAGGTGAGCAGAGGGAATATAATTTAAACAAATACAATGTGTAATGAATAGCATAAGGCAATGCAAATGTCTTCCATTCATTTCTCAAACACCCTGAGAGGCACTTATCAGTCATTCTCATTGACATTGTCCCTCCACTTTAAATGTTAGGAAATACAGGCAGAATAAAGGCAAGTCACTTTCCCAATGGCACGTGGTGCATTATCAACACCAATTCACTTTTGTTAACTCAAAGCCCTGGCTCAATTCACTCCCTCACATTTTCTTTCTTTGAGGGGCCACTGACAATCTCAGCTAGTCTATTTATTTGAGGAATCATTGCAACACATTATTCATTAGTACAGAGGCAGATAGAGCAGTATGAATTGACATTCTTTCTGTACAAGTATCTGTTATAGGCCACATCTTCTACCTATTTCTGTGTAACTTAAGATCAGGTTAGAACTTGGAATTGGGGCCCCATGAAAAATGCAGATTTAAGTCAAGTCTCTATCTCTCATAAACTCTATGTCATTGGGCTGTTTACTAGATGTCTCTGAATAGGTTTCATTGTATATGTACAGAATGATAGAATGATGATGCCTACCTAAAAGAAAGGTTCCTTGGAAGAAAAGAAGTAATAACACGTAGATCTTCCAAACTCAAGCCCTACACTCGCTTGGCATGCAATTTATTCTAACTTCTTTCTTATACCTCTCAGTTCAGTTACATCTCTGAGCAAACATGAAATTCAAGGCGATGATAGAAATAAGAAGGCAGGATTAGTATGTTGGTGGAATTCTTTGAGGGCATAATTAAAGCAATAAGTGACTGGTAATCTATCACCTAGAAATAGTATGGGCTACTTTTCAGGACATTCCATTTAAACCAAAATGCTGAGTTTTCTTGTTAACATTGACATTCTCAGTGCCAGATGCGGTCTTTGGTGCGGGGGGCACTCCCCGGCTGCGGGTTGGCCATGGCGCAGCCGCAGTAGCTGGAGCAGGGCATCACCCTGAGCGGGAGCGCCGACCTCATGGCCGAGTTCTTCTCGTTTGGCATCAACAGCATCTGTATCAGCGTGGCATTTACCAGTCTGAGACCTTTGCCCTCTGGACTCTCCTTGCTTGTCATCACTGATCCCGAGCTGGTGAAATACCTACACACGGGACCGCTGAGAGATTGATTGTGCACGTGCTCGGTGCAGAAGCTGGTGGTGGTCATCTCGAATGTGGAAAACAGGGAGGTCCTTGAGAGGTGGCAGTTTGACCTTGAGTGCAACGAGACGGCCAGGGATGACAGTGCACCACGTGAAAAGTCTCCAAAAGCCATCCAAGTCAAGATCTGCTCGGTGATCAGACAGATCACAGCCACCGGGACATTCCTGCCGCTGCTGAAGGGATCCTGCTCCTTTGACCTGCTGATCTAGACAGACAAAGACTTGGTTGTGCCTGAAAAGTGGGAAGAGTCCGGACCCCAGTTCATTGCCAAATCTGAGCAGGTCCGCCTGTGTTCCTTCACGACGAATATCCACAAAGTGAGCAGCACATGGGCCTGCAAGACCCCGTCAGTGACTGAAGGTGCTCGCAGGAACAGCAATGGAATCCCAAGTGTGTGTTTCCTGAGACCATGTCAACTGTAGTTCATGTTTTATTGCACTGATTAATTTTTTTCCCCACTATATGGACATACCATAGTTTCTTTATTTTTTTATCTCCTAGTATTTTGTTTCTTTTTTTAAATTTCTTTATTGATTAAGGTATCACATATTTGTGCTCATCCCCCCAATCCCCTCCCGAACCCTTCCCCAAGCATGCCCCAGCCCCCTGTTGTCCGTGGCCACTGGTTAGGCTTATATGCATGCATACAAGTCCTTTGGTTGATCTCTCCCCCTTACCCCCACCCTCCCCTACCTTCCCTGAGGTTTGACAGTCTGATCAATGCTTCCCTGTCTCCAGGTCTGTTTTTGTTCATCAGTTTATGTTGTTCATTATTTCTCCTAGATGAGTGAGATCCTGTGATACTAGAAATACACTTATAAGAACCGAAAATGGGACAAGCAATAATGGTTATGCTGAGAGGCAAATGAGTCAGTCTGTAGTGAGTTTCTTTCTGGGCCAACAGTTCTTTTGAGTCCCAATTTCAATGTCAAACAGTTCCTTATGTATACATGTCAGCAATGATATTTCAGTTCTGGGTGGTGGACAAATGGTGGTAATGCAGGTCCGACGACCCTCTCTGGTTTGGTCCTGGGCAACCTGCAGAGACGCACAGCTGCTGACTGCTAGTAAGGCAAGGCGTCGTCAGCGTCTCCCATTTCTGGACTGTTTCTCTTCTGTCTTCATGGCTGGAGCAGTCCTGTCAATTCCTCTCTGTTGCAGGAATCCACATGGTCTTGGAGTTGTTTTCTGAAAATATACAAACATTCTCGACCAAAAGTTAATAAAATAATCTTTTTTACAAATTTGACTTGGGATCCTTTTTCATTTTTTTGCCCAAATAATTTTCCTTTGGCTTGTTTTGACACCATGTGTGTTTTTCAGGGGTGTCTTGCTGTTAGCATTACAAATGAAAGTTAATTTTCTAAAGTGAAAATTTTCTAGATGTAATTTACTTACAGGATATTTTTTCTTACATGATATTCTTCTACTGTCCCCCCTTTTTTGATTTAAATATTAGGAGGCTTTTGGAAATTTTATAAGGTAGTCTTGATAGCTTTTAAATTTTATTTTTTTGCACTAAAATATAACTGCTTTAGGTTCATTACATGTTACGCAATTTTACCATGAGATGAACTACCAATAAAAATTTTAGTTAACACTTTAAGAACAGCTTTTTGTCCAGTACCATTAATTTTTCTAGAATATTCGCTTATTTCAATAGCCAATTTAAATTAGTCTGAGAACTTGACTACTATTTTAATGTCAAACTTAATACTCTATCAACAATCTTATTTTACCCTGTAAATATTAGTGGGAAGGATTATTTGCCTTCTTGAGTAGGCCCTGAGCATTCCTGGTGCTAGGCTGGATTTAGATATCAAAAATCCACTTCCCCACACCATGGGTACAAGACAACTCAAACAAGTCTTGTTGCAGTGAGAGGGCAGCTGCTGTCGGCCAAGTCTCTGTCTGTTACCTGGGTCCCAATTTGAGCTGGGCATGGGAAGCGAAGCAGCCATGGGGGCAGGAGACCTCCCTCAGAAGGGGTGGAAGACTTAACATTGTGCTTTCCTGAACTGTGGATATTGTTCCATTTTTTTGGTGCCTCTTTGTTTGACTTTCCAAAGGGTTGACATACTTTTTTGCACACTCTTCAAAGGGAAGCAGCAGATCACATCAGCCCTGTGATGGCAATTCCTTTGAAGGTGGTAACTGGAGACGGAAAACTTGTGCTATAAAGCTAAATGCCTTCCTACATCAGAACTTTTGGTCAAGTAGCTTGACTCAGAGTCTAGGTGAATATGAAGCAGCAAAAGAAGTCTGCATATTCAGAATCTTTGTGTATTTCTAAAATAACTGATAAACCATGGTAACAGTATTCCTAGAAGGCCCTTTTGCCATTTACTTCATTTGTATAATTGCCATATTGAAAAACAAAACAAGACAATTATTGGACTTAAAGTATATAACTTACAAAGCTGTTGCTATTTCTCCTGTTTAAATTCTGCTGGTGCAGAACTCTTGATGTCTTTTTGTGTTTTATAAAATCAAGCTTTAAATGACAATGATAAATACAGTCAAATGTGCATATTTTAGAAAAAAAGAAAAAAAATCTCAGCTTTAACACTGACAGTCTTTATTTCTACTGTTCCTAAATTCAAAGATTGTATGCTTGCATTGGGCAATTTGCCTATGCAAAATGGATTATGGTGCATTGGGGTGTACAGTTATTTTTAAGACAGTATACATTGATCCTTTTCAGGTTTACCTGTGATACCTGAGAGCCAGGATACTCATGGGATGGCACTATTCATGAACTCAGCCTGTGTTGCAATGATTTCAGTTCTGACATGCTTCAGTACAAATAGATATAATTCAGGGAAAAATCATTCATGAGTATCCCTAAGGAACTGAAAAAAAGTATGTGAAGCAAATGTTACTATGGGAGGATTATGTTGTCTGCAACTATGTTTTGGCAAAACTTTGGGATAGGATAATAAACTAGGTTGGCTATAACAGTGGTCGGTAAACTGCGGCTCGCGAGCCACATGCGACTCTTTGGCTCCTTGAGTGTGGAACTTCCACAAAATACCACGTGGGGGCGCGCACATACAGTGAGATTGAAACTTCGTGGCCCATGAGCAGAAGTCGGTTTTCGGCTCTCAAAAGAAATTTCAATCGTTGTACTGTTGATATTTGGCTCTGTTGACTAATGAGTTTGCCGACCACTGGGCTATAAGTAAGTTTCAGTGGTTAATTAAATCTAAGAGTTTTCAAGATAGCAAGAAAAGTTGTCCCATTATGTTTAACTTTATTTCTTAAAGCACATCAATCTTTGGGGTCTTGTTAAGGAATTCTGAAAAGGTTAGTTGGGAGCATTGGCAACACTTAAACGATATCTTTTTAATCTAAAGCTAGTGTTGTGTTCTAATTTTAATTTTCAAGTTTGTTTTTTATTGTTGTTTTGTTTTACAGAAGATAATGAATGAAAACACCCCATCTATAATATCTTAGCATAAAACCATGAAGGCAAAAAAAGCTTTTCAAAAATCCCTTAGGAAAGCAGATAAGGCATTCGCATTTGTGGAATGTTATTTATGAAAAGAAGAATATGCAAGGGACTGTGTAAATAAGCATTGAATTCTGCTAGAGCCCCTTACTATGGAGGTAATTTGTTTCCTTCATCCTGCAAAACTAAGCCACTGCCCTACTATACAGGCAATGCAGCTAAAGGCTTGGCCAAGGGTGCACACATTGGCATTGGCATTGGTGGTGTTACAATTTGAATTCAGATTCCTTTGACTTTGATGAAAGATTTGTTTTTCATATTCCGTTGCTACCTTCTCAAAAGGTGCTTTGTTTTTAAAATGGAATCGCATTGCCCTTAGGGAAAAAGATGCAATTGATTAAATAGAACATAGAACACTGAAGGGCCAAGTACGTGTACCTATAGAACACTCCTTTATTAGCCGTTAGCTTACCAAACTATTACACAATGTAATAGAATATCATTGATAAAGCTTTCTGTCATGTCTAAATGTAAGGTATACATTTGGAAAAACCACCTATAAATGTGAAAAAAAAATACAGTTTAACAGTGTTTTCTAACCATTTGAATTTAAAAAATCTAAAACATAGTATTTTATGTCACTCATGTTCTTTAGCTACATTTTAGGCAAGTACATTTCAAAGGTGGCTTATACAGATCACTCGTATGAGAGACATAGAAAAATAGAGATATGAAAAGGGAGCCGTGTTGCAAAAGCTGGAAAGTAAATGCTTTATGTCATAGAAGTCTGTTATTATTTCTAGTCTGGGAAATTGCAGTCCAGTCCTAGTGTTTCATCTTTCACACGTTGAGAAAGCTGTACAAAACACGTGTGAAAGGAACAGCACCGTCTCATCTTTGTTTTCTTAATATACATCAGGCAAATGGATGTTGCTAAGTGTCATTTCTACAGAAAATACATGCTCTTCACCCTAGATTAGTACTGATACTGGAGAATTCTAAGGAATTAGTTGGTGGGTTGGAGGAGGGGAGGCATAGAGTTTGTCTTAGAAAATTATGCTTACCTTCATTATATTGTAAATATTCCAGCATCTATGCTTAGCATCTGTTCCTGGTTGTTTCCTAACAGATAAAAACTACACATTGGTGGTGACAATAGGTAGGCTAAAAAATCCAAGACTTCTTTCTTGTGAAATTCTTCCTTGGAAATATGGTCATTTTGTGTGTGCAAAGGATAATTCAGTATTGTTAAATAAAAATAAAATAAGCACTGACTTTAATTTTAAAAGAGGAAAATCCAAAAGGGTAGCAGTTACACCTTGGAGATAAAGAGAAATGACAGGTAAAATTTATTGAATGGTTACTTTTTTTTTTTTTTTTTTTGAGAACTACATAAGGAACTTTATAGTAATTAATTCAGGTAATTCTCATGATAGTCCCCTAGGAAAGCAGGGTTGGTTCTATTTTACCTGTGAGGAAACTACATTTCCATTTATGAGAGGTAATGACAGCATGAACAACTGGCTCAAGCCACAGATAAACTCAGCCAATAACCAGAGATGTGAAATAACATGCCCAAGTAGTAGAGGGCAAGGATGAAATTAGAAATTAAGTCTGCTTCATCCTCAAGGTCATGCTTTTTCCACGCCCTCACATGTCTTACTACTTATCCATAATTCTGGCAAATTATCACTTCATTGGTATTGATTTGTGTGGGCTCTAATAGGTAACATGAAGTGTATACATTAGAAAATATGGCAATGGCAATAAAATCTTGAATAGTCTCAAATTGGGTGACATGTATAAAGAAATGGAAAACACAAGAAGGGTAAAGGGGTGTTAATCCAATGGTCTAGAAACATCTACAATGGTTTAGTCTGTTAAGGACAATATTATTGAATTATAACTATCAAAATTACTCCTTGTAATGTCAGAGTGGGCAATTTAGTAAAGTGGACAAGAATAATTGACCTTCATATTTGCATTTAATATTATGAATGAACCAAGAGCTGTATAGATGACAAAGTAGCTACATCCCAAGGGAAGAACTACTTATAAATGAATCTGTCATCCCTAACTTAGATCAGTATGACTAAATGTTTTGAAAAAGTTGTTCATCTAGACAAAGTTGGTCAAACTACTTAGCTTCATGACCCTTAACATCTGCATTTTACATTTTTCCCACTAGATTGACTTGATTTGGATACATTTTTCAACTTTAAAATAAGATATTTTATTTGTCCCAGAAAAAGAAAGTATTTAGCAGAGCAAAGAAGAAAATTTTATTTTACTAACCCACAGAGTTGTTTTCATTGGAAAATAAAATCAATATGTGAAAATAAAATCAACTTTTTCAGTCATTTTTATTTGCTTATTTTTAATTTTGACAATTTTGATATTACCTATGGATATACATTTTATATTTCTTCAATAAAATATTAGAATACTTTAAAATAATCACCATGCAATATGAATAACAGGCCATCATCGAATATGAAAAACATCACCATATGATGTGAAGCTGAATTGACTTATAAATGGGTAAAGGTGCCAGTGCTAACATTACATTCTGTGAGCAGTCAGATAAAGCAGATGCTCAAGAATTTCAAATGCCCTCAAGAGCCAGCTCCTTAATTATAAGCACTCACAATGCCAACCTTATTATGTTCAGGAGTATAGCTAAAGGAGATAATGGGATCTTAGTATACATGCTGATTACCCAAACCTTCTGATTGTCTAAGAACCATGGCAGGAAGACATGAAAAGTAGTAAAACCCCTCTAAGGAGTTATCCCGAGTAACTGTTTGATGAAATGATTGGCGTTTGTAAAATCTCTTGATTGTGTCTTGCTCTCATTCACAATAAGATGTTGGATATAGTTGTGACTCTGATTTTGAGAATTTACAATATGACAACCTACTATAGGGCTTGACAGCAAGGCATCTTGGTTGTATAACTAAAAATTCTATATATATAAAAGGCTAAGTGACCGACCATATAGGCTAAGTGCACAGTACATATAAAGCTCTCACTGGCGCTGATCGGACGCATGTGTTTCGATCTGTCATTGTCAATTGTGAATTTGGTTGTTTTTGTTGACATTCTGAAGCTGAAAGAAAGCTGCGTCATCGACAGGACATGTCTGAAGACCAACTATTGGCATAACGTACTTCTGAAGCTGGAAGCTGGCATCCCCGTCTGACATTGGCCTCCCATTTAAATTAATTTGAAGACAGTTTTCCATGATGCCAGCATTTGCTATGACTATTAATAAATCACAAAGACAAACTCTAGACATCCATTTTCAGACATGGTCAATTATATGTTGCTTTCTCTCGAGTTTGAAGAGCCTGTGACGTTAAAGTTGTAAATATTTCATCACAAGGGAAATTAGTTAAGCACTCTGAAAGTGTTTTTACTCTTAATGTGGTATACAGGGAGATATTAGAATAAGTTTAATCAATTTATCAATGTTTTTATCAGTGTTGTTTTTATATCATGTCTTTGTTGTTGTTATATCATGTTATTGTTTATTTATTAATCAATTTATATATTATTTTCATAGACATTTTGCTAATTTTCTTTCATCTCTGACACTTCTATTATAGAGAAAGGGCAAATAGTGATATTAAAATATTTCTTCTAATTTATTTCCTTTCAATGTGCACAAATCCATGCACTGGGCCTTTAGTTATATATATAATTTAATTTCTAATAAAGTAAAGCTGCATAAGTTGTGTCAAGTATATAGGGCAACTAGGTAGAGCACAAGGAAAACAAAGAAAACATGTTTCTTTTTCAGAAGCCAGAACAAGCAAGACTAGGCAAAGAAGCAGAATGTGTGGTAGATCAGGATGAGAGACTCACAAATGAGCCCCTTTTAATGACATAAAATAACTTTATTGGAACAGATTAGTGATATGAGAGAGATTGTTGAAAATGTAGCTAAGGTTAGGTATTTTTTTTTTAATTAGGCTATATTGAACCATGAAGATTTTTAATCAGGGAATGACAAATCATAGATTTTGTTCCTATATGTTAGAATTATTAAATGATAATAAAGATGGACTGAAAGAAATAATACTATAATTTATTAAAATTGTTCTATGTGCTATACATTGTATTAAGCATTTTCTCAGTAGTAACAATTTTAATCTTCTCTTTCAGTCTGTATTACTTGGAGTCAAGTTACTCTTATTTAGTTGCTAAGAAGGGCAAATACAAAGTTATCCATAATAACAAATTTTAAATTTAGAAAATGGAGAATGTATTTTAGGTGCAAAATCATCACTTAGAAGAGAGTTTTACACTGGGTCTTTGGCATCAGGAAATGGAACGTTGGGCTCTAACCATGATTGCCCATCATTCAAGGGCTGCATGTTCTATCTCGTGGGATAGAACACATCCATGTCTCTCATTGATATCTTCTATTTTCTCATCATGCACATGTTCATATTTTTATTTTACAAATACTTATGTAGCACTTGATACCAATCTCTTTTTAATCCTCATAATGAAACTATGAGGTAAAAACTATAATCTTAATTTTACAAATGTAATTGAAATTCAGAGAGTTAAGTAGTTCGCCCATGGTTGCCTAGGTGGAGTGGGAGGTGTTGTAGCCTGGCATTATATGCGTGGTCCTAATGACTGTCCTATACTACTGCATTGCACAGCATGACTGATCAGTAGGAGGAAGTCTACATCAATATTTAAAAATTC
Source organism: Plecotus auritus (assembly GCF_963455305.1). Taxonomy (NCBI): domain Eukaryota; kingdom Metazoa; phylum Chordata; class Mammalia; order Chiroptera; family Vespertilionidae; genus Plecotus; species Plecotus auritus. The sequence continues at coordinate 143,867,426 of NC_137783.1, read as the reverse complement.
TCTCTGTTAGACTTTCTTCTTAGCCATCCACCTCAAATATTTGAAAGCTGGCATCCCCAATTTGAGGTGTAGGTGGTACAGGAGTAGATGTAATGGGTGAAGGCAGGGGTCTGTAATTTCTAAGATTCTTTAGCCAGGTTTAGGAAACACCAAACTGAAGTCTTCCCCATTAACTCAGGCCAGGTTGGCACACAGTTAAAATATTTTACAATTCCAGTTAATGATAGATGTCAAAATGAATGGTATAAATAAGTATCATGAATATTACTGGAATTGGAAAATTTGTGAAATCATGGTTTTTTTTACTAATGGTAAGAACTAAGAGTCTGAAATACCCAGGGTGAACAGGTCAAATAAGCCATGCTTACACAGTTTACAAACAGCAAAGGAGGGTGGGAGGAGGAAGAGTGAGGAAGAGGTGGAATGGGAGGAGTGAATAGGAGAGAAAGACAGAGAAAACAGTGTAAGTAAAAATGATTCGTGCTCAATGTGCAGAGACTGAACAGTATGTCTAATAGCTTAAGTGAATGGGCTTTGAGATCAGATTGCCTGTGTATGAATTTACCCTTTGCTATATGACCTTGGGAAGTTATTTGTCCTCTATATGACTCTGTATACCATCCTATATAATAAAACCCTAATATGCAAATCAATGAAACAGCAGAATGACTGGTTGCTATGAAGCACACTGATCACCAGGGGGCAGATGCTCAATGCAGGAGCTGACCCCTGGTGGTCACTGCACTCCCACAGGGGGAGCACTGCTCAACCAGAAGCTGGGCTCATGGCTGGCAAGCACAGTGGCGGTGGGGGGAGCCTCTCCTGCCTCTGCCGCAGGCGGGTGGTAGAAGCGAGGGGTCCCGGACTGCGAGAGGGAGCAGGCTGAGCTGAGGGACCCCTCCAGTGCATGAAATTTCATGCACCAGGCCTCTAGTTTATATATAAATTGAGATTGATAATACTTATTCAGATGGTTGTTGACAGGGTTACTGAGGGGATTCTGCATGAAAATGCATTGGTTTTAAGTAGTCACAACAAATGTTAAGATCTTTAAGGATATGTAAAATTCTGAGGTAAAGGAAGCTCTCCTAGTGAACCTTGTGGCAAGTTGGATTGGTAAGAAAAACTACAAAGAAATACTGTTTGGAGTGTAATATTGAATTAGATAACTCCATAAAATATATGATCTCATTGACTATTTATATATTTTCTTATAATAAGTTAGGAAACTGAGCTAGTGAAAAATAAAAGAGGAAACTATTCACATAATAAATATTTAACTTACCTCAATTTCTTGTTGACAAAGCTAATGTCTTTCATTATGCACTTCCTCATTACATTAAATATTATTACACTAACACAATAGGATTTAACATAACTGTCCCTTGTTTAAAAGTAATTTTTCAATGAACTCTATACAAAGAATGTGCTTCAAAATTAGTAATGTAAGTGGACTCAAAATTTTCTTTTATAATGCATTTCAGTTATTCTATCTAATAAAGAGGGTATATGCTAATTGACCATCACCCCATCACAAAGATAGCTGTACCCACAGCTGAGGCCAAGTTCCCATAAGGAGCCTTAACGAGCAATCAGCAGGGACCTGAGGCTACACCCTCCCCTGCCCTCGTGGGGCTTGACAGGGGACCTCTGTCCATGTCCCCCACCTGGCAGGGCTTGACAGGGGACCTCAGGCCATGCTCCCCACCTGACAGGGGACCTCAAGGTGTGCTTCCCATCCTGGTGCTGGGCTAGGGGACCTCAGGCTGCTTACCCCACCCCAGCGCCAGGTCAGGGACCTCAGGCCATGCCCCCGCCCAGCGGGGCTTGACAGCGAACCTCAGGCTGTGCCCCCCACCCCAGCACCAGGCCAGGGGACCTGAGGCTGCGCCCCCCAGCCTGGCTGGGCTTGACAGGGGACTTCAGGCCATGCCCCCCACCCAGCAGGGCTTGACGGGGGACCTGAGGCTGTGGCCCCTTCCCGGTGCTTGGCAGGGGGATCTGAGGCTTTGGCCCCCCACCTGGTGGGGCTTGATGAGGGACCTCAGGCCATGCCCCCCACCCATCGGGGCTTGACAGGGGATGTCAGGCCATGTCCCCCACCTGGTGGGGCTTGATGGAGGACCTCAAGGCATGCCTTCTCCCCCTGCCCCCGGGGACCTGAGGCTACACCCTCTGCCCAGCAGGGCTTGACAAGGGTGGAACTGGCCAGGTCTGGATCTAGCTCAATGTGAGGGGGCCGGCTGGGTCCGGGTCTCACGTGATTTTGAGGTGCATGTGTGTGGGCGGAGACTTGACTCTGGGTCCCATGGTGTGCCCCAGACTCTGACAGGAGGAAGGTTTTCATATACATTTTACTAATTTTCTTTTATCTCTGACACTTCTATTATAGAGAAAGGGCAAATAGCAATATTAAATTATTTCCTCTAATTAATCCCCTTTTAATTTGCACGGATTTCGTGCACCAAGTCACTAGTAATTTATAATAAGATTATATTAGAAATAACCCCCAAATACTGGAGTTAGTGTTTCCATGGTTACAAGCTATAACACAAGATAGTCATTCTTTGAATTCATGCTTTCACATTCCATTTCAGTTTTCCATCTCTTTCCTTTTTAAAGCCCTGTGTGCTTTCTTCAGGTTAGGCTGCGGAATGAAGGTGACAGAAGAGAAATGTCACATTTGTGAGATCCGTGCAGAGGGTAGTGGAAGTGATTTGCAACAGCTGCTGAGTTCACACCAGGTTTTCCAGGTGGCTGAAATGGGACCTGGTGTGTGACCAATTTAGGTAAATATGATTAATTCTAGGATTGCTACTTACAGTTCCACTGTCAGTAAATTCCTCTGTATTGTTTATCTCTTGCTACATAACAAATGACCCCCTCATTTGGTGGCTTCATAGGATACTAATAGAAGTGTGGACAAAAGCAGATTTAGAATTGGAATGCATGAAGCAAGGGTTTTTTTTCTCTAGTTAATTCTTTATCAATTATGGCATGAATTTCCATATGAACAACTGTAAACCCTGTTTTGCCCACTGTGCATTTAACTCCAAGTTTCTGCAATCAGATTTGGGCACAGCTTCTCTGGATCCTTTGCTTCATAGTATCCCCCGGGGCAGTGATCAATGTCTACCCCCGGTCTGCGGGCTCATTTGAAGCTTTGAGTGGAGAAGCATAGACTTCCAAGCACGCTCAGGGGACAGGCTGAGTTCTCAGGGGCCGTGGAACAGTGGGTCTCAGCTGCTGATGGTTGTTGGCTCGTGCTTCTTGCCACCTGGGCCTCTCCCTAATGGCAGCTCGCTTTATTAAAATGAGTAACGAAAATGGCAATGAAGGGTCTGTCATCAAGAGAGAAGTCATTGTGACCTCCTCGTGAAAGGGGCATCTCATCACCTGTGTGGTATTTTATTGGTTAGAAACAAGTCATTAGTTCAACCCAATGAAAGGATTCCACAGTATGTTAAATGGAGGGTATCCATGGAGACTGCCTTACCACCATCTCCTATTATAGTCTCATTACTGTCTTTCAATACATATATCACTCACCATTAGCTGACCTACGCCAATCCATGCCCCCTCAAAAGCAAACTGTGAGATGGATATGTCTTCCATTCAAATGTCTATTTCTACATTTAGGCCTCAGAGGTATTGATTGAAAAAACCTTATTCTGGTTGTGTATTGAACAGCCTTTACCCTGGCGATGCCCTCAGACCTGGTTAACTGGGTCCCTCTACTCTTCTCCTGTGTTGCTCAAAGGGAAGCTCATCCTTGTGAAAGTGAGGTGCTCGCCTTCTGAGTTATCATAGATCCAGCCTGCTGCCAAGGTAGCTTATGAGGAACTGACTTCTGGAGCACAGCACTTAGCAGCAGGAAGCACAGTGTTTCCCAGCCAGCTGCCCAGTCCACATATGCCAAAATGGACTCCCCAAGGCTGATGGGAACTGCAGACCTCGTTTCTCGATGCGTAAGCTCTGACCAGGCTTGCGTGTGAAGTAAGGCAAATCTGGATTAGGTCTGGGTCAGCCACTGTGTAACTTTGTGACTGTGGGCAAATCTAGTCTCAAAAGTCTCTTAATATGCAAATAAAAATATTATCTTTGTGTGTAATAAGTTTTTTTTTATTAAATGGCATCATTTATATAATGTGCTCAGCACATTATTTAATAATTTAGTTACCATCATTATCTTTTAATGTGATACATGATTTGTCCCCTATAATTGCTGATTTTTAAAATGTTGGTTCTCATAATCATTTCAGTGGTCACTATTATTAAAAGGTATACCTCAGACTAACTTTGTGTTTTATTTTTTCCAGTGGCTCAGGGTCAGTTTAAAGTTAATTACTCTATTTGTTGCAACTGGTTTAGTATTCATTGCATGGAATCAAATTGATCTTTTGCTATATGCTAAGTGATGCTCTGGTTTCTTAGATACACAGCTAAACTAGACATAAGTCCTGCACTGATCACCGCCTGCACATAGCAGCAGGCACCTGTCTCTGGGGACAATCCTGGCCTTAAAAACAAAGCTTCCGATGAGCTCTTTTAACTACTCATAAACTCAACATCAGATCGACTCTCCTTCTGCCCTAAGTTTATGTAATATTTGTTGATTAAGTTTTGACACTAATATCTATATCTATATCTATATCTATATCTATAGCTATAGCTATATCTATATCTATATCTATAGCTATATCCTTATCTTTTTTGTGCCTGTAACTGTGTTATGATAATGTCCCCTAAAACTCAGGTTTCTAGTTTTGTAAATTCCTTTTCTTGCCACACAAGTTTGACTTGCCTGCTATTATCTAACCAACCTCACTGAAATCCATAATGCATCTGAAACTATAAATACTGCCTGCATGTTCTTCCCACTTTCTTACTGTGGAAGGTCATTCAGCCAAGTTACAAAGTAGATCCAGGATTTTACCCACGGAATCCCAATGGTTAAAGAGTCTATTTGATGACACCATTCCCCAGGTTGCTAGATATATAATGTAGATATCAAGCTGATTCTGAAGAGATTTAATCCAACACAGAGATTTTTTTTTTATGGTGACAAGTTGTGGTGAAGACAAAGTGTACTAAGAAGAGATAGTGATCCAACATAAGTTAATTTTTTTAAACTATTGTTAAAAGGAGAAAAGAATGCTTTTCACAAGGTCTCGTCAGCCAGATAATTACAAGTCACAGAGCTGAGAAATTCTTCTTTGTGAGACTTTGTGACTGGAAGATAATACCTCTTTTATTTGTTACAACCTGAGCAGCGTTATGTAGGGATGTAGGTACTCATACTCTGATGCTGTGCATTGTGGTTCGAATTATGTTACTTATCATCAGTTTCAAAGGGCAGAGGGCAACACTTTGTACACAACACACATGCTTACTACTGGATCCCATTGGTCATTTCCATAGCTGCTTCCTATGGTAAGGTAACTGAGTCACTTAGTTCTGAATGGCACATAATATTCATTAAGTATATTTCTGAAGGAAGGAAATACGGAAGAGAGAAAGAAATAGTTTTCAGGGTAAGAAGTGAAAGAAATGAAACCTAGACGTTCTGTGCTCATTTTTGCTTTAGATACTCCCTCCTCATTCTCTGCCTTTTCTTTTCCTTGATTTCACTGACAGGGTATAGAATGATCCTGAAATCCATCTAAAATATTAGAGTCACAAAACAACCTACAGTTTCCTTTCTTCATTCTACAGACTCTATGTTCTAACCATGTTTAGCTCACACAGCATGAGTTATAGATTGTTTTGCTGAGCTGTTTCTGATTTCTCAGTGGTATAATGAGCAATGCCAAAGCATGGTGCCTTGGATTTCCTCCTAAGCACCCACTTGCTCTTCCATCATGGAATGCTTAATATTTTAGACACTGCCATGTAAATAAGTCAGAAAAGGCAACAGAAGGCAAACAGAATGGGATGAACTAGTGACAGGAGATAAACAAAATCTGTTGGCCTGGATTTTAAGACTGTGGAATTCTTTCCCTCTTCTTTTCCGGGCTGAATGCCTTGGACATGCCACTTCTCTCATTGAATTCAGTTCCCTCATTGCCAAGGGAATGGGTATTTAAGCTGTAGGAAATGCTCCAGCTCACACTCTATAACTCATTGAGTTTAGAAATGAATTATGTGTATCAGTTTTTAGCTACACACTCTAACACTGATCCTTTGAAACAACAGGAAAGACTTCATTGAACTCTAAACTGTAAAAATCTAATAAATTAGAGAATAAGTAACAATAAACACATAATTATGTAATTCTGAAGAAATTATTAAGAACATTGGTAAAATTGAAATATGGAGTTCAGATTAGAGAGGAGTGAGTTATCAATGTTTAATTCCTGATTTTGACAAATGTACTATGGTTGTTTAAAAATAATTTATTCTCTGAATAATTTGAGACAAAAACAAAAATCAATGGTTTAAATGAGGGAGAAGAGAGGAGGACACAGCAAAGAACATGCCTAAAGCATCAAGAATTCTAATAGTATTCCAATTCCTGATTCCAATTTCTTCTGGAGAATTACTTATGCACTTGTCTATGTAGTTCTGTTACTATCTATGTATTTTCTCAAAATGATTTGTGCTTTGCCCTGACCAGTTTGGCTCAGTGGATAGAGCATCTGCCTGCGGACTGAAAGGTCCCAGGTTCGATTCCAGTCAGGGGCGTGTACCTTGGTTGCGGGCACATCCCCAGTAGGAGGTGTGCAGGAGGAAGCTTATCGATGTTTCTCTCTCATCGATGTTTCTAACTCTCTATCCCTCTCTCTTCCTCTCTATAAAAAATCAATAAAATATATTTTTTAAAAAATGATTTGTGCCTTTTCATCTCCACCTCCAATGGTTTTCTGTTACTCAAAGAGAAGTAATAAGTATGGTATCTAAGGTCAACATATTAAGGCAGTATATAAAGAGTTGGCATGAAAATTATAACTACCTTACAGAAAGTCAGATTATACAAGTGTCCACTGCCTCAGAACCCAGTAAGTTACCTATTCACCTGCCCATAGTAGCCGTAATGGAGTTCTCATCCACTCTGTATTGTTAACTGTGGCTAGCACATAGATGTCTTTCATTCCAGGCATTTTTGTTACTATTTTGCTGACACTGAAAAGACATCCTATATAATAAAAGCCTAATATGCTAAGTGTCTGGTTGTCCAGCCGGCTGTTCAACCAATCAAAGTGTAATATGCTAATGATATGCTAAGACAGCTCAACTTCTGGCTATGATGTGCACTGACCACCAGGGGGCAGAGAGTCAACCAGTCGACCAGTCACTATGACGTGCACTTACCACCAGGGGCAGATGCTCTGACCCATAGGTTAGCTTGCTGCTGGGGTCCAGCTGATCAGGACTGAGCGAGATGGGCCAGACATACCCTGGAGCCCTCCCACTGTCCCTTTCCAGCTGGCCAATCTCCCTTGTCCCTCCCCAGCCCTGATCGTGCACCTGCGGGGTCCCTTGGCCTGGCCTGTGCCCACTGGCAATCCGAGACCCCTTGGGAGCTGTCAGAGAGCCAGTTTTGGCCTGACTGCAGAATGACTGGTCACTATGACGTGCACTGACCACCAGGGGACAGACGCTCAACTGAGGAGCTGCCCCCTGGTGGTCAGTGTGCTCCCGCTCAACCAGAAGTAGGGCTCACAGCTGGCAAGAGCAGCAGCAGTGGCAGGAGCCTCTCCCACCTCCGTGGCAGCGCTAAGAATGTCCGACTGCCAGCTTAGGCCCACTCTCTGCAGGGAGTGGGCCTAAGTCATCAGTCAGACATCCCCCTAGGGCTCCCAGACTTCAAGTGGGCACAGGCCGGGCTGAGGGCCTCCCTGCTGAGTGCATGAATTTTGTGCACTGGGCCTCTAGTTGAAAATAATAAGATGCAATCTAGCCTGGTGGTTAAGTTCATGATTCTGGAGCCAGACATTTATACCCTGGCTTCACTACTTACTAGCTATATAAACTTGGACAAATGTATTAGTTCTTCAGTGCCTCAGTTTCTCTACTTCTAAAGGGACAATGATAATAACACTTCATCGGGTTCTTTAGTGAATGAAATGAATTAAACTTGGAAATCACTCAGATCAGGGAGTGGGCCTGAGAAAGTGTACAGGTGTCCTCAGAAGTCCTTAGTGTGATGTTACACATTTCTATCTGCACAACTGAAAGGAGAGACTGTCTCTCTCACCTTTGGGGTTGCACCTGGTCACATGGGTTGAAGGCATGCCTTGGAATTTAAGGTTGACATAGGATTTACATGAATCAATATATCAAAAGTTTATAGAATGGTGCCAGAAATAATATGGTCTCAGTTCATACTGGCTGTTGCCCCATTTAAACATTTAAAATATATCCCTTGTATTTATGACAAGATTCACTTCTACAATATTCAGTAATCTGAACTTAAACACATGCACAAGTCTGTTCTAAACAGCAGTCTTTATAATGTTTAAGTGCAACAGTATATTTTTTAAATTTATTTTTTTCTTCAGTCTATGTTCCATGAGCTTTTCCACACTTAATATAAGTTGAACTGAATCACTTCTTCCTGGTTATTTTCCTATGAGACACAGTCAAGAGTGTGCATGTTGCCGAAACCGGTTTGGCTCAGTGGATAGAGCGTCGGCCTGCAGACTGAAGGGTCCCAGGTTCGATTCCGGTCAAGGGCATGTACCTTGGTTGCGGGCACATCCCCGGTAGGGGGTGTGCAGGAGGCAGCTGATCGATGTTTCTCTCTCATCGATGTTTCTAACTCTCTGTCCCTCTCTCTTCCTCTCTGTAAAAAATCAATAAAATATATTAAAAAAAAAAAGAGTGTGCATGTTCCTCACTCAAGTGTGACCCAGAATTTTCTATGCACATTTGGTTGCAAAAGAGAGAGGACTTCTATCACATCTCTGCTTTTGAATACCATGCTTCTATTTCAAAATTCACCAAATACCCTACCCAGCAGCTGCTTAGCACTGCTTTTTATATTGATCAGCCATCTCTCTTGTCTTTGAGGTCTTAACCTACCTTTTTCCTCCTAAACTCACAAAACTGATTTATTTTTGCCTGGAATTGTGGTTTACTCGCCCACCTCAATTTGGTCATTTATTAAAAAAATACAAGATCCCTGTTACCTGATTTTATTGATTCCTTCCTGCTCTGAAATCCCTGGATTTAGTATCTTTATATTTACTCTTATTATAATTCACAGTATAGGACTGATCCTCATCTCCAGCAGGTGGAGATAGAGAACGCTAGTCTTGTCATGCTATCTAATACACTTATCTTGATTTTAATTCTATGCTGTAATTAATTTCATAAATAAGCCATCTATATCCTCAAGCAAGACAATGATTAGGAGAAAATATTGGCAATAACAAGGACAGAAATCCAAAGCAGCCCAATTACCTTGTCTGATTATTAATTATCACTGTTCAACATCTAATAACCTTAGAGTACCTAGTATGTATCCTAGGTAATAAAGCCATTCTTGTTGTTTAACTTTCATTTGTTGATTTTAGAGAAAGAGAGGAAGGGGAGACACAGAGAGAAAGAAACATCTATTTGTTGTTCCACTTATTTATGCATTCATTGGTTGATTCTTGTATGTGGCCTGACTGGGGATGGAACCCACAACCTTGGTGTATGGGGACAATCTCTAACCAACTGAGCTACCCAGTCAGGGCTCATTGTTGTTTTTACTGATTTAGTGTGTAAGTAAAACTCCAGTGCTGTTATTTCGTTAAATGTCTAAGCTCATTTTTTTTCTTAAGTCAGATTTTTAGAACTAATTGTAGGCATATTTTGTATTAAGGAAAACAAACCTCAGAAATGTAGACTCAAAAAATTCAAGTTGATTATTTAGTGCTGATCAGTTCTAATTCTTGGAATTACTATATGAATTTATACTGGAAGTGACAAGACAAAGACCTTGGCCCAAACAAAAGCAAAAGGCAAAGTAACACAATTTTCATGGAAAACAAAAGTTTTCTCCATGGTGAATTCTGTGTCCTTGCCTGTACTGGGAAAGTACTTGAGAAGCCGAGGTGTCATCTTTCCTTTCTACTAAATATGCTGCTCAATGCCTTGTGGCAAAACAGCATCAAAACTCAGATGCCCCGCTGCTTTAATGAGACTGAGGATGTGTCACGGTGGCTCCTACAGAACTATTAATTGATCTTACCTTCCTCTCTTGCACATACTGGCCTGCATTTTCTGTTGATTCTTAATGTGGGAAAATAAGCCAGCCAATTAAGAAAGGTGGAGAAAGACCTACAACTAGTGTGGATGTTTATTGCCAGGCAGCCTGACCTTCTCTAACCAAGGTAGTTTACTTTGCTTGTGTTTTCCTTTACTTTGAAATGTACAGCAAAGCACTAAATATCTCTGCATTCTGAAGGTGCTCTGGGATAAAAATCATTTCCTATTTATGTATGTAAGCATTATTAAAGGTCATGAGGGACGAGAGAAAGATGGTGGTGGAGAGAAAGGATGATAGTTCTTGAGTCCTTACTGTGGACCAGACGATGTACTTGATGCATTATATTCATTATCTCACGTAATTGTCAGAGCTATCTCACATCATGGAAAGCAGAGTATGGGCATTTGGACATGTGTTGTGGTGGTTAGGAGTTTCTAATTTACATGGAATGGTCAGGGAAAGCTTCTCTGAATGTAAAAGGCAGTGAGCCATGTGGGCAAAGTGTTTCCCAAGCACAGGACATAAAACTATGACAAGACCATTACAAATCTGCTCAATTTGCATGTTATAGTGAGACTTAACAATTAAGCACATTTGGAAATATTGCTATGGAACACATTTTTTCATGTTAGGAGACAAACAGAAAATAATAGTTCTTGCACAGTCCCAGAGAGTATATGGGCAAGGTTGCTACAACCAGAGGCAACAAAGCTACCTGTGAGCTCCTCTGCCTTCTCTGAGGACTGAAGGGAGCAATACCTTGGCATATAGTAATACCCTCACAACAATGGTTTTTGAAAGCTTCCTCATCATTGGTTCTAGAGGGATTTGCAGAGAGAAAGAATGACAAAATTCAAGGAAAAGGATTTTGCATTGTGGTTAAAATTTTCTATTAGCATAATTCTGCATTAGAAATTCTTTGAAGCTCATAGAGCCCAGTAGCTAAGTGGAAGTCTACAAATGTCATCCATAGACTATAAGACATAATGGTTTCCATTTTCATTCAGGACTCACTTCCTGGAAGATATATTTGGCTCAGTGGAATTTGCCTACTATTTATGTGTTGAATTTATAGATAATCAGAAAAAGAAAAAAAATGTTCTTTCTGTTCAGTTTAGATTAGAATACTTTTTTGGAGGGATGAGATAGAAAAAGGCTTGATGAATGAGAATCAGGTTCTATCCATGCAGAAGCAATTTATAGCAAGATTAGCTATACAATCTTTTTTTTTTTTAAAAAAAGGAAAGATAACATTGGAAGGTCATATGAATTACAATTGTTTATGAATTTATCAGAACAAAGAGGGAAACCAAGGTCATGATGACCCTCATACCTAAATCATTAGGGCAAATTTGGACAGGGAGATACAGAATGAGAATATCTCATTTGCTTTTGAAGTTAGATCTCCCCAAGTGAGGACCCAGTAGGAAGCATAAATGGTTCACCAATTCTGATTGAATTTTACCCAGATTCTAATCTAGATTTATAGTCTGCTTCCAGTATGAATAAAGGGGGATAACCTTGTTGCATAAACCAGAATCGCCAGCCCTTTAAAGACCCCCAGCCCTTTGCATATCACTAGCCCTTTGAAGATTGTAAACTGCCCATTTGGCATACCCTTAGCGTACTTCCCCATGTAATCTTTGTCCTCCTACCCAATGTAAACAGCTGGCTTATGGTGGGGTGCAGTGCTGATTTTTTGGATGACCTGCTGCTCTCCCATACTGCTGGCAGTATTGGAATAAACGCTCATATTTGATTCAACCCTGTCTCTGCTTAATTGGCTCAAATAGTGACAGGCAGCACAGACCCATTGATTGTCTAGTTATGAGATTACTGTGACTTCTTAATTGCTCATTTTCTTGCCAATTATAAAAAAATAACAAAAGTGGAACAAATGTGATAATGAAACCTGAATTTCCCCATGATTTTTGGAATGCAAGATAATTTCACTATTACTTGAACTGTGAAAGTGAAAAATAATTAAGGGGTGACTGACCATCTTTCTTCACTTGCCTTAATTATTGGCAATTAAGTGAGCAGGGATTAAACTCTGGCTGTCATGTTTCCTTCCTATTCCAAGTTTCGGAGGGGGTTATCTGATAGAAACAGCCAATCTACATAAAGCTTGACTATGCTTCTAGAATTGTTCAACAGAAATTACCATCATCCTGGTGGTACAAAGAGAAGACTAGAAAGAGGATTTGCCACTCAACGGAGAAATCCTTGAGTGAGAATTTGTCTCTCTTTTGTGATCAAATTCTTGCCAAGAAGTTCTTGAGAGAAAAATAAATGAGGGAAAAGCTTTTCCTCAGGAGTTCCCATGCACAGTTGTCCATGAGGAACAAAGGAAAAGCAGGAGCTGGAGACCCATCCTGGAGAAGCTAGACACCATCAGTTATATGGGTGAAGTTTCTGGTAGGCAGTTCCCTAAAGGAAGTCGTGCAGCTGGAGTGTGCCATGGAGTAATAAAGAAAGAGGAACATCAGACAGACTGTACTAGAGGCATTTTTTTGGGGGGGTAGAATCATCTCTGGCACACACATGGATATGGCAGACCTGGACTTGAGAAACGTTTTTTTAAATTTTTTTTATTAAGGTATTATATGTGTACATACCTTACCATTGCCCCTCCACCCCACTCCCATACATGCCCTCACTCCCCAATGTTTTGCATCCGTTGGTTACTCTTATATGCATGCATATAAGTCCTTCAATTGATCTCTTATTTCCCCCATCTCTCCCTAACATTTTTTTTAAAGAATTTTGTAAAAAAAAAAAAAAAAGAATTTTGTATTCTGGCTTGCTAGTAAACCCTTTACTACTCTTGAAGATACAAATGATAAGTGCCTTGTGATTATTTTTGTTTACTGGAATGTCTATTTTTATAATGATTTTATGCAGGAACCTAGCCTCATAAAGCCCTAGGATGTATTTAAGTTATACAAATACTCCTTCTAAAAGCATCCAAATACTAACTCAGCCAAGAAAGGACTATTCAGATCTTCGGTGAAAATTTCTTTCACATCAAACTATAGTGAGAAATTAAACTATAGTTAACAACTTAATGTCATAACCAAATCAAACCAAATTAATATTAGTGCTCTATAAATATCACACTCCAAAAATAAGTGCCTCCATAAATCCCTGTGTTAGAAAAGGTCTGTTTCTACACCCTTCTTTGTAAATGTAAAAACACAGACCCAAAGAAATAAATGATTTGCTGTGTTTGAATGCTATTTTACCAACTTAGACACCCATCAAAAATGGTTCCTGAAAGTCTTTTCACTTTTACTAAAATTTTTACATAAACCTCATCTACTTCTCTAATGTATTTCTTTTTTCTATCCCTCTATTCCTCTAAACATTCTGAAACTTCTTCAGAAGTTTAGAAGTGCATGAGTGGACTTTACAAAGGTCAGTCTCTTGAGTAAATTTCAATTCCTTAATAAAATTCTAAGCAAGTTCAAAGTATAATCAAATATGTCCTTTCATTCTTAGCACTTATCTCTGAAGTTTCATCTTTTTAAAATAAATTGTGACTCTGGTTCATACACCTTTGACTGTCAGCATTGGAAAGTGTGGTTTCCTAGCGAATGCAATGATAAATCCAATGAAAAGAGAAAGACTGTGCTGGAGCCTGATATTGGCCCCAGATTCAGGCTGCCAATACCCACTGAAGTCATTCTGCATATCTTGGAGACCACATGGGCTTGGTTCTAGGCCACTGCAATGAAGCCGATTTTTCAATATAACAAGTCACAAAAATTTATTTTAGTTTCCCAGTGCATATAAAAGTTATATTTACACTGTATTATAGTCTATCACATGAAAAATAGCATTATGTTTAAAAATGTACATAATTTAAAAATTCTTTATTACTAAAAATGCCAGCTATCATCTGAGCCTTCAGCAGGTCAATATATCTTTCTGGAGAATCTTGCTTCAGTGTTGACAGCTGCTGACTGATCATGGTGGTAGTTGCTAAAGGTTGGGGTAGCTGTGACAATTTCTTAAAATAAGACAACAATGGGATATGCCACATGGATAGCTTCTTCCTTTCATGAACAATTTCTCTGTAGCATGTCAGTTTTGCTGCTCCAAAACAATTACAATTATAATATTAAAGATCACTCTTCACAGAGTATCATAGCAAATATTATAATGAAAAATATTAAATATTGCAAGAAATATGAAAATGTCACAGACACACAAAATGAGCAGATGCTATTGGGAAAATGGCAGCAGTAGACTTGCATGATGCAGCATTGCCATAATCCTTTAATCTGTAAAAAACTGCAATATATCTGAAGCACATTTAAGTGAAGCACACTCAAGTGAGGTATGCCTGTATGGTGCCTGGGTGTTTCTACACCCCGGAATTGAATGGTCACATATGGCCTATTATCCATAGTTCCTACTAGTTGGCAGTAAAGGAAGCATCAAGGAAGAGCAAGATATGGTCATGTTCTCAGGAAATTGTCAGCTTAGGTTGCTATGAAAAATTACCATAGACTGGAAGACTTAATACATATTTATTTCACAAGGTTCTGGAGGCTGGCGAGTATAAAATCAAGGTGGGCAGATGTGGTTCTGGTGAGAACCAGCTTCCTGGTTTGCAGATGGCTCTCTTGCGGTGTCCTCACATGGCTGAGAGCAGAGAGAGACAGGGAGCAACTCTTCTTTTAAGGACACCAACCCCATTCATGACCTTCACGCTCATGATCTGATTAGTCCCCAAAGGCCTCACCTCCTAATGTCAACACCTGCTAATACCAGCAAAGAGTTAATATGTCTGTGTATGAATTTGTGGGGGATACAAAAATTAAGTAGCAGTCACTTTGAACAAAAACAATAACTTTTCATCTCATTGGGCAATTGTTTAAACAAACAAGTAGAATTTTTTTTATGTGTTAAGAGTCAACATGCTGGTCAAATTCAGAGTAAATTTAAAATCACATCAAGAAGAACACATTGTCTGCTCTGTAAATTGCTTCATGACTTGGCTTATGTACAGCTTGCAGCCTCTTCTCCCACATTATCTGTGTTTGACACCCCGTTTTCCCAACACCATTTATTGAAGAGGATTTCTTCTCAGAAAACTTATTTTAACTATAGTTGAGCAAAGAATGCTTCTAAGTACCAAATATGTTTATGTGATAAATAATATTATAAGTAATACATATAAGTAACATATTATGTAAATGACTAATATCTATAGATAAAGACTGCTTATTCCAGTGGAAAACCTTCACCTTCATGAATTACACTAACTTTATTAGTTTAATTTTTTAATCAATCATTGTTTGTCTCAATCCCACAGTTAATTTAAACTGCAGTAAAAGAGAATGAGACTTCATATTTGAAATCAACTATGTTTTCCCTTCTTGACTTCACTGTGTTATTTTAAAGATAGAAGATTAAACTTAAGCTATGATTGAGCAGACTTACAAAAATCCCCTTCTTCAGTGCAACCTAGATCTTATAGGGGAGGATACTGTGATATAGGCATAAGACAGTTATATCAGTTGTTGTTGATAGGCAGAATGAAGGAGAAATTAATAGATCATCTCCTGGTGGAAACTCAAGATCATCATAGGTTTTCCTACGGTGGATGCACACCATACGGAAGAATACCAAGCCTGGTGTTAGGAGTCTAATCACTAGCTGATAGATGTGAATTAACTGAAGGGAAGAAGAAATTTCTTGAGTCACAGTTCCAATGGTTAAAATGTTCTTTTTTTAATAATATATTTTTATTGATTTCAGAGAGGAAGGGAGAGGGAGAGAGAGATGGAAACATCAAAGATGAGAGAGAATCTTTAATCAGCTGCCTCCTGCTCACCCCCCCCCCACTGGAGATGGAGCAATCCCGGCATGTGTCCTTCACCGGAATCGAACCCAGGACCCTTCAGTCCACAGGCTGAAGCTCTATCCACTGAACAGAACCAGCTAGGGCATCAATATGTTTTATTTTAGATAATATCTGATTCTCCAAACAGGACTTGGGGGTAAGAAATTAAGGAGCTCATATCCTCTAGAATCTGAGGCCATTGTTCCACCTAGTTTTAAGGAGATGGTGTATAACAAGCATGTCAAACTTGCAGCTGGTGGCCATGCAGCCCATTGGCCGTAAGTTTAACATGCTTGGGCTGTATAACAATCCTTTAACTCTCTTGTAACACATGATTTTGTTCAAGTCATGACATCTGAGACACTAAGGATATTGATTAGTGAATTCCAGACTTATATGTGTGTATGTGTATATGTTTACATATGTGTGCATATATGTATATATATTTACATATATATGCAACAAATGAGAAAGAACAAAAACAACACTTTTAAAATTATAAAACCAGTTTCTGTGTGATACTACTCATAAGGGCTTTCGTATGGTTTCAGGCAGACAAGATAAAGCCATAGCTTAACATTACACAGATTATCCTATTGTTTAATGAAATTTTACCAGGAAAATTTTCTATTTAATAGTCCCAGGATTACTCAAACCAATGCAATTACAAAAGTTAAAAATCTCTCTGTATGCTTAAGGGTGTCAAGCATAAGAACACATTTCAGGATCAATCTCTGCAAAGGCCACTGGCATATTCTCAAGAATGTCCCTTCCTTGGTGAACTCACCTATCCCCAGAAGTGCAATCCATTACCTGAAACTCACTGTTTGACACTGAAGTTACCTCAAGGTAGACCCCTGCTATGCAGTGGGTTGTTGCTATTGCTTTTCTTTTTATTTATTGTTTTATTGTTTAAAGTATTACAAATAGTAGTATACTCCTACTACACAACAGGCTGTTAACTCTTCAAAAAGGCTTGCTGCTCAACCTCAGTATCTGTCATTTGCTAGAGTTCATCTTGGTGTGTTCTTGGGATTTCCCTTTTACAGCCATGACTGCACTTCCACCAGCCCCTTACTAAAACTACTATGAGCTTCAAATCCTTTGAGTTCTTTCTAAATAAATCAGATACAGCAAGCTATTTCTGCAGGTCTGTTTTTTGTTTTTTTCCTTGTAGTGCCTCTGGTTATTTGTCTCAGTGGCAATAGCTCCCCCATTCACTTGTCTCAGAAATATTTAGAAAAGTACAAACTTCTTAAAAGATGTAGCCTTTAATCAGTGATTAATTTGCAGTTTTGTTATTTTAAGGATATAATGTATTAATACAATTTTGATATTTTAAAAAAATCTCTACTATAATAAAATCTACCTCCCTAAGATAAAGCTACTTTACTAGTACTTACATGCTACCTTTTATACTATTACTTATGTGTGGAATATTTCACTTGCAATATGATTTTCAGAGTTTTATTTCACTTAACATCATATCATAAAGATTTTCTTTTATTTTTTGGGGGAGTAGTCCTAATAATTATAAATTGGGTGGCTTCACAAAATGCTATCTGAGTTACAGTAATTCAAACATTTTACTATTGTCAAACATTCAGTTTGCTCTACTTTTTGTTTGCAATTACATAGGCACTCTAATATTTACCTATCTGTATATAAAATCTTATCCTCTTAAATTATTTTCTTGTGATACGTTTTCATAAATGTGGTTGCTAGATCAAAGTATGTGAGCAACATGTCTCTCACTTAAGAATCTCTGTTAGTGACTAAGGGAAGCTCCTCTATGCCTCTTTTGCCTTCTTGTTATGGCCCTGAGGGCCAGGGTGAAAAAATGGTTCCCCGGCTATGTTAGTGGGTGATAGTAGTAAAGGCTGACACATCTAGGGTGACAAGAAAAATTTAATTTTTTTAGGATTCAGCTTTTTAGAATTTTTGGTCAACTTGTTTATTTTTCCCTTTTGGAAGCTGCCGCCTTTGGTGACTGCCTTCTCTCTTGAGATTGGTTTTATTAAAAGAGAAGCTTTAGATCCAAAGACATAGAGGCATGGAACAGACTGTGGAATCTCAGAGGGAAGGCAGGAGGTGTGGGTGGGTGGGTAGAGATCAACCAAAGACTTATATGCATCACCCATGGATACAGACAATAGGGTGGTGAAGGCCTGGGGTAGGGAGTGAGGGTGGGCTAGAAGGGGTCACTTGTAAAGAAAAGGGGACATATGTAATACTTCAACATTAAAGATTTAAAGAGAGAGAGAGAGAGAGAGAGAGGGAGAGAGAGAGAAGTTTCTATGTCTTTTTTTTTGGGGGGGGGGGGAGCCACCACTCCCTTCCTATATTTGGAAATCAAGGGAAGTAGTTACCTAAGTGGCATGATGTCTGAAAAATTAAGTGAAGTAAATAACGTTGACTCTTTGCTCTCATCTAAGAGGTGGCAAACATTTTTTTTTCATATGTAGTCAATAAATATAGGCTTTGCAAGCCAAGAGGTAAAATCAGAGGCCACTTACATAATAAGAGCAAAAAACAAATTTTCACAATTTTTATATTGACAAAATTCAAAGAATTTATAACGACACTTTTTTTCTTATTGTATAAACTAATCCACTCATGAGAAGAACTGAACAAATAGTTTGGAATAACATGTTGCTTAATTGGTCTTCAAAGTTAGTATTTTTAAATATATATATATTTTATTGATTTTTTTACAGAGAGGAAAGGAGACGGATAAAGAGTTAGAAACATCGATGAGAGAGAAACATCGATCAGCTACCTCCTGCACACTCCCTACTGGGGATGTGCCCACAACCAAGGTACATGCCCTTGACTGGGACTGAACCTGGGACCCTTGAGTCCACAGGCCAATGCTCTATCCACTGAGCCAAACGGGTTAGGGCCAAAGTTAGTATTTTTGATGATCAAATTGATTTGACACATTTATCTGTAAAAAACTCCCACAAAAAAACTTAGCTCAAAGTCCATAGGAAAACAGGCAAACATATGGATTTGTCCAGCAGGCCATAGTATTCAGACCCTCTTTCTAACCCTTTAGAAAAAAATGTTTTTTCTTTTCCCTTGGTTTGCTTTCTTTGAGATGATTGCTCCATATAAAAGATGTGGGCCTATGGGAAAGGAATCACAGCTAGGTTTAATTCTTTTCTTCAAGACTTTTTTCCTAAGCAAAGGATACCTTCATTCTGTCATGGAGATCAACTCAGTTGAGTAGTAGTCTCTTTGGGGATTTGATGTCAAAATTGCAGGAAAAAATAAAATGTTTTGCTTCACTTATTCTATTGTGCATAAATCTCCCTTGGGGACTTCATGGAGGTGGCTGTATCTATACCAGGGTTGACAGAAGGTAATGAAGATTCATGATCATGCCATCCTTCAAGGCTAACATCGCATTGCTTTATAATGTCACCATGCCAATACTACTTATCTAAAAATGAAATAATTTCAAGCTAAATCTATAAACTGTTTGTCCTTCTCTGGCTGAAAAGGAATTTCTCCTTTAGGTGTAGCAGTTGTACTTTCAAAATTCAACTTTGTAGAAATATTTAAATATATGCATGTGTGTTGGGTGTGTGCGTGGATGTTTTGTAAAGATAAATTTGGAAATTAATTAAATGAGCCATACAAAGGGACAGCATAAATAAGTATTGGTAGATTAATAGAAAAGACTAAAAGGAAACCCATTTAGAGAATTGGGTAGTCCTACAGGCACCGACATGGGAAGCTTTCAAAAATGTATTTCATAAAAAAAAAAGCATTGCATAACATATATATGTGTGTATCATTTCAGTTTTTCATATCTACAAAATGTGAGTCTGGAGATGTGAAAAGTTCATATGGGTAGGAAATCGTGAATACACGAGAGGATAAAAGGGTATGCCCAAGCCTTCTTGCAAAGAAGTACATGCTTTTTGATAAGAAACTGGGTGACCTTCCCTCTGAGGTTTAATGGTCTGATCGATGTTTCTCTGTCTCTGGATCTAAGGAGGAGAGATCAACCAAAGGACTTGTATGCATGCATATAAGCCTAACCAATGGACATAGACAACAGGAGGAAAAGGGCATGAGTGGGGGGATAGAGGGGTAATTCAGGAATAAGGACACATATGTAACACCTTAATCAATAAAGAAATTTAAAAAATAAAATTTGAATAAAAAAAAAGAAAGAAAGAAACTGGGTGACATGATAACTGCTAGCGAAGTCTCTGCCAGGTAAAGACCACAGTTGATTGAATCAACCAAGCTGGGAAAAGGAGATGGAGGAGAACAGGAAAGAACAGGAAGTATCCGCACTGGCAAAGTAGAGCAGTGCAAGATAAATTACATGCAGATATGTCAGGAAAATGCAAAGTCAGTATTGAGGCCTCTGTGATTTTGACCTTTATTTTTTCTCCATCCATTTTTTTAAATATATTTTTATTGATTTCAGAGAGGAAGGGAGAGGGAGAGAGGGATAGAAAATCAATGATGAGAGAGAATCATTGATCGGCTGCCTCCTGCATGCCCCCCACTGGGGATGGAGCCCACAACCCGGGCATGTGCCCTTGACCGGTATCGAACCCGGGACCCTTCAGTCCACAGGCCGACACTCTATCCACTGAGGCAAACTGGCCAAGGATCCACCTATTTCTTTACATTTTAACCAGAGATAGCAAAATATGCTAATATTGTTTTCATATTTTTCCAATTATCTAGAAACATCAAAGAAGGGTAAATTAAGACATATTATACTTATTATAATCCAGTCTCTAATTATCTTTTCAAGTATTTTTTTCTGATATTCTTCCTTTAATTAGTGAATTTGTTCATTTAATTCATTCATTTTTTGAGTTAGTGGGTTTATTCATTTAATAGTTACTAAACATCAGCTATCTTTGGGCTCTGTGACACCATGCTGAAGAAGACAGATGCAGGTTGTGCCCTAGTGAAGTCATAATCAATCAAAAAAGATAAACATAAAACAAATTATTTGGAATAATCAATAATGGCTGTGCTCTTAGATACCATGAAGTGAGAGGATAGGTTTGGAATACAGATTGCTCAGTTCAACTAAACACAGGGTTAATGTTTTATTTGCAAAATATTATATTCATTTATAAAATGTACAAAATACTTTGTCCTGTGTGATTGGTTATAATTTCAGAGAAAGCAGAAATTCTTAAATGGTCAGGATTTTAAAGTGGATTTAATACAAAATTTCTGGGTATCGGATTTTTACACAAATATCATTTTGGTTCTAGACACTAATTTGTAAAATGTATATTAGTTATATTGAGACTTTTGGATACAGAGACTATTAATGTGTTATCTATTTGAGTTAAGTCCCCTATTTTCACTGACCAAGAGCATATCCTATCATTTTGTACCTTAAGAAAAAAAGGCATAATGTTATTTAAAAATACCAAATAGCAGGGTGAGCATATTTTCTTTTTATCATTTCAGCCATTTCCAAAATAAGATTGTAAAGAGTCACCTTGTGACTGAACTATGTGGCATGGTATTGAAGTGAAGGAAACTCTTGTCTTCCAACACAGATTCCTGGGGAGTGCCACTTCTTAAGACCTATTTATGTTTGCTAAAAAGGACAGAAACTAGAATTCAAGTGAAGAATAAAGGCCCCCAGCTATGAATTATTGCCCAATTAGTGAACAACTTTCTCAGATCCTTCAAAAAGGAAGCTTTTCTATCAGAAAAGTATTTGACATAGGAAACTGCTTTATTTTAAAAGAGGTAGGTAGGTGGCCCTGAATAGAATAACTTAATTAATTTAATTTGTCTATATACCTAGTTCTTTCTTTATTCCTTTCTTTTTTTTTTATTTTCATTCCTTCTTTCTTCCTCCCTTACATTAAGCTGTAGCGCGTGCACACACACACACACACACACAGAGGAAAGTGGTTGAAGTGGTTTATTGTTTTATTATTGTGTGTGTATTTTGCACTGTTGTTGAAGAATGAAAAGAAGAGTTTTATATTTTCCCTGCCAATTTTTCACTAACCCCATCCAACCAGAAAGCAAGCAAGCAAGACTTATGAAGTTCTTGTTTTGAAAAATGAACATGCTTAGATTCAGAACCAAACTACTTAAAATGTGTATCTTTGTTATCTGCTAACTGTGCAGACTAAAATTGCCACAGTTGGAGAGAGTTTCCCATGCAGTAGAAGAAATTACTTTGTTGGGGGCAATATCAGTAATTGACAGCACAGCGTGACCAATTTCCAGATAGCATCCAAAGAGGCTCACGGCCTCCGAGGTAGAGATATGGAGATGCCCAGAATCTAAACAGGGTCCTCTCCTTGGAACCACAGGAAGGAAGCCTGGGACAACGTTTGAACACAGGGTGACAATCCGGTGACTTTGTCTGAATGCTGCGATTGGTCTTATGAGTATCCTGTTAAAAAAATCTTATTCTGTGTTTGCTCAAGCAAAACGAAAGCTTTCAATATTTTTTTTTAACTGTATTCAAGTGTAAGGGCCACACATAGCGTGAATAAGATTGAATTTCTCAAAATCCTGTATAGCAAATGCTTAGAGTCGCTTTTCACTCCATTCACAACACTTGAGGAACATTACATGTTCCATACCTGGAGTTGTGGAACACATTTCTTTTCCCAATATATTAAAAAATATGATGGGGCTTTATAATCCTTTGGGTTTTACAAATAGGTGATTCTCAAGTTTGTGGAAATTTTGATTTTCAGAAGAGGAAGTCCTCCTGTAGAACTTGATAAGTAGAATAAACCAAGTAAAATAGACTAAGAGAAGAAATGAAATATGGCCATCTATACTCATATGTACTTACTTATAAGTAAACAAACATATACTAGCTATTTGATTTACTTTACATGAATTTATAATAAAATATTAATCACAAGTCACAATGGTATTCAATGTAAAATGAATAATCTTATAGATAAAAGGACTTGGGACTTTATACTACTACAATGCAGGTGAGACAATTGGGTGACAGTTTCATTCTAATTGCCTAAATGGCTCAATAAATAAAGGCAATTAATTAGATTGTATAAAGGTTTTATTTGAGTTAAAATTCATACCCCCGCTTTGTAATCATATTGACAATTCTTTCAGTGTTTCTTAAGTAGTGGAACTCTTTGAGACATGCAACAGTTTATTGCAATTACCACTTGGACTCTTGAGTTTGTTTTCATCTTCTTTTACCCACAAAATTTGCAAAAGACATTTCTTTTCAAATTGTTAGACATGTTACAATATGTCTAATATAGAATGTTTTATTTCTTTGAATGTTATAAGAACTGGGACGTACTCAAGCTATAAAATGAACCATTAGGCTTATGGAAATTAATCTGAAACATAAGACCTCAATAGCTTTCTATTTATGAATTCCACCTTTATGCAAACAGTGTTTAGTCTCTTATTAGTAAGAAAATAATCTTGGCTTTCTCCTCAAAATCCCATTCATTCTAAATAATAACTTGGGAAACTCCATTCTCACAAGGCAAAGTCCTGTTCCTTTCACAATGCCAAAGCGAAACAAATTGATCTTATCCTTAGGGTCTGTATTTCACTTGTTCCAATCCTATACTGGTTTCAGCCACTGTACCAATCATGGGTAGTAGGACTTCCAAAGCAGAGGGGAGAATATTGTACAAGAAGTCCTCTACTCTGATGGTTTTCAAAAGCGGTGCCTAGGCCAGCAGCAGCAGTATCGCCTGTTGACATGTCAGAAATGCAGATTTTGGAAACTCACTCTGAACCTACTGAGTCAGATTATGACCTGCCTCACATTCATGTTTCATAACCACTGCTCTTACTCCATTCAGCAAATCAGCACCCTTACCCATCACTGCCAAATGCGTTTCCATGGCTTTTTTTCTTCGTTTTTATAATATCTTGTTTAAAGCATTCATAGCCCTACAGTTAGCCTATAATTTGATTTTTCTCAGGATTTGTATGAATAAAAAGTAGTTTTCCACAATAGCTTTGACTCCACGTTCACCTGCACTGTCTAAAGACAATTTGGTTTCATCAAAAATATGCACATGTAAATCTCCAGGATGAAAATCCTATCTACTGACGTTTTTATTCTGCTTAGTTTACAGCTAAGATATCAGCATCTTTTGTGTCTCATATGCTAGAAGCTCTGGCAAGGGAACAGATTCATTTCCCTGAGTGTTTCCGTTTGATGCACTTAAAAAGCAACACAGGTAAACAATAGGAGTGCCTATGTGAGCACATTTCCTCAGAGCTGATTTAATGTCTAATTCACTTCTGGGGAAGAAAGATGACACATAGGAGGCTCTAATGGAATAGACATACAGCTGCTTTTAATATTAGACTATAAAGATCCTGTCAACAAAATGTGATTAGCCTATTCTCCCTTTTTTTCCGAGGAAAAAAATAACCAAAAAATAAAACAATGACTATATTAGCAACATGGTGGTATGATTGAAGCACTGAACTACCTGACATTATCTTATATATCGTGTGAAAGGAAGGTGAGTTTCATGCTGGTAGAGACTTTGTTTCTCTTGTTCAGCCTAGATACAGGCTACACTTTTAGAATTTGACTTAAAGAAAATTTTATGAGCAAATGAACCAAGTATACAACCTGAGAACTAGGGATCTGTGTGAATTTCAAACAGTGCTTCATCTGACAGTCTCATTGTCTTCATCTGTAGAGAAGGGCAAAGACAAGTGAGATCCTGATGTACAAATGGGCAATGGCCAGACCACATATAAAAAAAAAAAAAATAGAATTCTGACCCATAATCTACAGTAACCAGCAAGAAAGCCAAAGCACAATCTGTGCAGCAATTGACTCCAAACTGTCAGGACTTAGTCAACTGCCAGCTTCCCTAGTTTTGGTCTCTTCCAACTAAGGACCAACCAGAGAAAGCCAAATATGCCCCTCTAACCAATCACGTAGAATGCCTTGCTTTGAGTTAGCCAACCTTCAGCTTCTCAAGGCTACAACCTCCAATCAGGCTGTCTCTTTTTTTCTTTTTCTTTTTTAAATATTTTTTTATTGATTTTTTACAGAGAGGAAGGGAGAGGGAAAGTTAGAAACATCGATGAGAGACATCAATCAGCTGCCTCCGGCACACCCCCTACTGGGGATGTGCCCACAACCAAGATACATGCCCTTGATTGGAATCAAACCTGGGACCCTTGAGTCCGAAGGCCGACGCTCTATCCACTGAGCCAAACCAGTTAGGGCTGTCTCTCTTTTTCACTGAAGAACTTTTATACTCCCCTACTATCAAACACACGTGATGGTAGCTGACTTCCTTGTGGTGGCAAGCTCTGAATAAACAGCATTTGCTTGTTCTAATTTGGGTAATCTTCATTTATTTCCACACAAGCAAGTTTATAATACTTAAAATGCCATACACATGACAAATCTATGAAATTCCAGAGACCATAACTTCTAAGAAAGAATTTTTATTGGTCTAAATGCAACTTTACAACTCTAAATGTTATAAAAACCTGAAAACTCACAATCGTAGATTAAAAGAGTACTATGGTTTTAACTGAAGGTGGAAAGGAGAGGTTGGGTTCCAGGGGTGGGCAAACTTTTTGACTCGAGGGCCACAATGGGTTCTTAAACTGGACCGGAGGGCCGGAACAAAAGCATGGATGGAGTGTTTGTGTGAACTAATATAAATTCAAAGTAAAGGAGCGGAGGGGAGAGCAAGAGAACTGGATAGAACAGCCGGATCTGGCCCACGGGCCGTAGTTTGCCCACAGCTGCGCTAGCCACATAATTAAAAATTACAAATTTGAAGTAGGTTTTCCAAACAAGATGTTATCATGTTGTCTATATTGTTTTTAAATTGTATTGCCGTGTACCAACCAGAGACTTCCAAATATACCACCACTCATTCCAAAACAGGAACGCTTCAAAGAACTCTGCTGAAGCTGAGTATACTATTTAATAGATACACCTTTTCAGAAATACACTAAAAAGGTGAAATAAATCAAGGGCCATTACTCATGATATTTCATAGTAGGGTGATTAGGAAGGTCAAGTGGAAATGCCCACCCTTGGTACAAGGACGAAAGGGGCAGTAATCGGTAGAGTACTTAAAAACAACAATAAAACTGAGTAAAAGTTGCTCTGATTTTGATTTCCATGCACCAGCAATCTAAGCATGTCAGTGTTTAAAACCTACAAAAACACACACTGGAGAAGTCATAAGGAGGTCCAAACTTTTGCTGTTCTAAATTCAAAACAATTGCCATGGTTACAGTTGAGCTTGAGTTGTAGTTTTATATCTGTAAGCTATATATTAAGATACTTCTTTTAATTTAAATTTCACACAAAATTTACATGAAATACATCTCAGGTATACAAGGTGGCCCCTTGACACACACAGGCTCAGCCAGATTCGTTTCTTTTGAGAATAAGAATGTAATTGTCAATGCCAAAACTGGTTTGGCTCAGTGGATAGAGCGTCGGCCTGCAGACTGAAAGGTCCCAGGTTCGATTCCGGTCAAGGGCACGTAACTTGGTTGCGGGCACATCCCCAGTAGGGGGTGTGCAGGAGGCAGCTGATCGATGTTTCTCTCTCATCGATGTTTCTAACTCTCTATCCCTCTTCCTTCCTCTCTGTGAAATATCAATAAAATATATTAAAAAAAAAAAGAATGTAATTGTCAAGCCCTTCAATCTCAGTTTGGGTATAGTATATATTTCTAAAACCTTGACTCTACATATCCCTGTATTTTAATTGGAAATTTGGGATAAATCATGATGATATAATGATTTTGAATATAAAGTGTTAGAATTTGATTCACTTTAATTCTATCATTCTGTGTTACCACTTAGTGTTTTATTTGTTTGACAATTTAAAAACTTTTAAATGAGGTGTGAACAGTGAAGTGAAATATTTTAATTTAATAAGTATTTAGGAGCTGACATAAAGAATTCCCAGTTAAGTTTAAATTTAGAAAATCAATTATTTTTTAGTATAAATATGTCTCTTAAAATATTTGGAATGTACTTACAAGAAAAAAAAATGTTATTTGGCAGAAATTCAAATTTAGCTGTTTATCCTGTATTTATATTTGCTAAATCTGTAACACTTGCAGAATTTTAGTTCATAAATGACATAGCTTACTGAATTTTAAAATCTTTAAAGTTGAAATTAAGTGGAAGTTCATTTTATTATTTATTTATTCTTATTGGTTTTGGAGAGAAAGGGAGAAGGAGAGACAGAAACATCAATGAAGACAGATAATAATCAATTGGCTGCCTCCTGCACAGCCTCCATTGGGGATCTAGCTTGCAATCCGGGCATGTGCCCTGACCAGGAATTGAACCATGACCTCCTGGTTCATAGGTTAATGGTCAACCACTGAGATACACTGGCTGGGCTAGAAGTTCATTATATATGTATGTATGTATGTATGTATGTATGTGTGTATATATATATATATATATGTGTGTGTGTGTGTGTGTGTGTGTATATATATATATATATATATATATATATATATATATATAATTGATTTTTTTACGGAGAGGAAGGGAGAGGGATAGAGAGTTAGAAACATCGATGAGAGGGAAACATCAATCAGCTGCCTCCTGCACAGCCCCTACTGGGTATGTGCCCACAACCAAGGTACATACCCTTGACTGGAATCGAACCTGGGACCCTTCAGTCCCCAGGCCGACACTCTATCCACTGAGCCAAACTGGTTAGGGCTGGAAGTTCATTTTAAAGCTTTTATTATTGTTAAAGAATAAATTAAGAAATTTAAATGTACATCAATGGTACAATTTAATAGTTTCCAAAATTTAATTTTTAAAGTCACTTCAGTTCATAAAAATCTAATTATAGGACATGTATTTTATAAAATATTATCAGTAGGACTATCATCAGAATAGATAAGATTTTTTTTTCTAATAAGAGGGACCAGGGGAAGACTATATTTACCTTTGCACAAGGGAAAGAAAACAATTTTGAAAAGAAAATGTCTGAATTCTCCAGTCTCTAACTGGGTCATCTCTTCCTCAAAGCCTTTCCTGTCCTCCCTTAGAAAATTGACCATTCATCCTCTCAGCTCTCCTTGTATAGCTCTGTTGTTGGCTTTGTTCTATGCAACCATTATTTGTTTGTATCTCTACCTTGCCAAGAAGACTGACATTACCTTGAGATAAAAGATGTAGGTGTGTATCTGTATGTGCTTAGACTAGATCTATTTGCAACTAATGCGTGTACTTTTTTAGCTAGCTCAATTATATTCAGGTTATTTGGTATTCACATCCATGTCAAGCGATGGCACCCTTGTTTCCCAAGATCTTGTGACACAGCCTTTTGAATTTAGAAAGCAGTTCTTACAAATTCACCTGAAAAAAATTAACTGAAGGAAACTTCAAGTTTAAGAGAGATGAGTGTCTCTGAGAGCTAGATTTTTACTCTAACAATTTAGCTCGAGTGAAAAATCAATTAGAAAATGTCTAAAAACTTAAAAAAATAATAAAAACTCTAAAAACGTTAGACTGTATGCAAATGTTTTATATTTCTAATATTAAAAATAAGAATTGATACTTATAAATATACTATTTTACTTGTTATTAAAATAAAATTTGCATGCATGAAAGTGCACTGGTTGACAACTAAGTTTTCATAAACAAAGATATTTCTGAAACTAGAACCCCCAAAGTCCTCTTTATAGTCCCTTTCTATCACTACACCCCCAACGAATAGTATTCACTATTTTAATTTCTAAATACATAATTTAAACTGTTTTTGTACCTTATATTAATGGCATGGTCAACTATATACTCTTTTAAGCCTGGGTTCTTTCATTCAACTTTCTATTTCTGAAATTCATTGATAGCATTGTGTTTTGTAAAGCATCCATTCAGTTGTTGAATTCCATTCTGTTGTATGAATGGCTATTCAACCAATGGTGGTCATTAAGGCATTTTACAGATTTGGACTATAATGAATAGTGCTGATAAAATCATCCTAGATCATGGCTTTTGGTGAACATGCATATAGTAGGATTTCTATGTCATGGAAAATGCATGTATTATTCATCTTTGGAAGATGCTGCTGAATACTTTTCCAGGAGAGTTAGACTCTCGATTCCAATAATTACAGGCTGTTGTTGTTCCTTGTGATTAAGCCCCTATCCCAGTGGTCGGCAAACTCATTAGTCAACAGAGCGGCAAACCGCGGCTCGCGAGCCACAGTTTGCCGACCACTGTACTAAACTATTCCCACTAGTAGGGTGTGAGAATTCTGCTTGCTGCATATAATTATAACTTCTCATACCTATCATTTCTGAACACTTATAATAGTTACTCTTCAGTGAGTAGGCAATTTGCATAGATTATCAATATCCTCATAACAACCTTGCAAAGCAGAATATAATTTTCACTTGGCAGATAAAGAAACTTATGCCTATAAGTTTAATAAACTTTCTCAAGATCAGAAGCTGATAGTATCATTGCAAGAACACAAACTGAGGTCTACCCAAACAAATGTTTTCATAATCTTAATATTATCATAATCCTGTTAGTAGAAAATTTAACATGATAATATCTGCAACAGCCATCTGTAAACCTTAAAATTCATTTGCTGTTATTACTTTAATTGTCACAGTTTCTTCAGTGTTTTGTTGTTATCTGCATAGTGACCTTGTGAGAAAATGATCACCATTTCTATTTTACAAATGCAGAAAATGAGATTCTTCAAAGAACTTTCATGAATCCATAGTAGATGACATCTCTAGGAGGTCAGTCTATATAGAGGATACAATCAGAATCATTTGAGGAGATATTTTATTAATCATAGGAATTGAATTTTGTTGGACTTTATATGTAAAATGAGCATTATGTCCAAAAGACTCAAAGAGCTTGATTCAATTAATCAGACATTCTCCTGTAACCTGCAGTTAAATTAATATAGTCTATTTGGCTGCAAGTCCTGTATTCCTTTCTCGTGAGGCTTGTTCTTTCACTTAGGAGATAGTTAACACATAATTTAGGCAAAGAGGTACAAAATACAAAATCTGTATTAAGTCTCCTCAGTTGGCTCACGGTATGTGGTCACCAGATCCAGTGCAACGATAACATAAGAAGCTGAACAGCAATGATTTTACCCTCAGTTTAGCAAAAACACCTTGAACTTATCGTTCAGTTTGGCAGTCTGGAATATTTAATATTGTTACATAATGAAGAGGTAATAATTTCAAAATTATTACCTAAAAAGCCTCAAGCATATGATTTTAAAAAAACTAATATAGCTGGTGCTTACATTGCAAAGCCAAAAAAAGTGAGGTACTGGCATATTTTCTGTGATAAAGATTATAGGACAATGTATTAAATAGTTTTAAGTGATTATTTGTGATAATTAAAATTTAAACACTTTTTCTTAAAAATGATAAATTTTTGTCAAACATAAACATAGTTTTTTGTAATGTATATGAGGGGAAAATTATGATGTATATAAAATATTTTATATATGGATATGATGTTTTTATTCATTTCAGTGGCAATGTTCCCCCTTGAAAATAATCTCTTAATAATTCCATTGAAACAAAAGTAATTGAAAAACTAAGATGACTTACATACTTTATTTAGTTTACTATAGAACTCCCTGAAAAAAAATAGTATATTATAAAACAGTCAGGAAAAATACCTCAATTCATTTTTAATAACAGTCATATGATATTAATCATCAGTTTGAAATATTAAAGCGCAAAGACTGTAATCTAGCCATTGGGGGGGGATTAACCTTATCTACTTAGCTTTAGTGTTGGCCAGAATGTCTAAAATTGTAGCCAAGAAGTCTCTCTCCTAGTGAACTTGGGAAGAATCGGACTTCCAGCTAAACCAGCTCATGATTAAAACTGGAATGCTTGAGAAAATGTAAGGCTTCTGGCTGTGACTCGCTTTGAATTTAGGAGATCATTTGGAACATGGCCACCAAGCTCAAAGAAAGTTTAGCCCTCAATTTGTGCACTGGGCTCACTTTATAGTTCTGTATGAGAATCTATTTACCATTCCAGAAATAACATTTGAACTTTATTTCTGATTTTTTTGGTCATTTATATTACTCTGCTTTTGACCAGAACTTTTCTATGCAGTAGATGAGCTAATGTCAGGCACCAACATCATGCTAAGGCATATTAAGGTCACTAGAGTGCAGTAATAATTATAACTCAGTTCCAGTCACTTTGTCAGGAGGATAAGAGGACACATGTGCTACATCAGGAGAAGTTGCTACCTCTGCCATTTTTACTCTCTTCTCCACAAATTTCTTTTCCAGGGATATACCCACGAGCAAGTAGAAAGAGAAAGGGTTCGTTGTGTAGAAATTTTCTCTCTGAACAGTTTCAAAAAGTACAACAAAATATGTGTGATATGTGTGCATAATCTCCTATTAAACTTGTAGGGGGTAGAAAGGTTCATTGGGTGAGAAATACACATATTCTGGGAAATTTCATAGCAACTCTATGGTAGGTGAGATAAAATGAATAAAGATCAAAATAGTGAAAAAGAATTGAACCAGGTATCAAGGGCTGGTAAATAAAATCAGCACACAGGCCAAATCTGTTTAAAATCAGCTTTTCCTCTCAATGAACCAGCTATTGACAGATGCACTCAGGAATCTTCAAGCAAAATCTTTAAATGCAAAACCCTACTGGGACTGAAAAGAAACTGTTTTCCAACTAATGCTATTAGGCAGGCCCAGAGACCTTAATGAAATTAGACAAAAATGAATGAATCTGTGTTATTATGTGACTTAGATCATGGTCCAAAAATACTAGCCCAATAAAAAGGTCAGTCTCCATGATTATTAGAGAACTAGAGACCTGGTGCACAAATTCATGCACGGGTGGGGTCCCTCAGCCTGGCCGGCGATTGGGGCCAATCGGTGCCATCTCGCCCAGTCCTGATTGAGGATAGGGGATGATCGGGGCCTGCTAGCTGTGGGGAGGGACCGTGGGAGGTTGGCCAGCTGCAGGAGGTTGGCTGTGGGAGCACACTGACTACCAGAGGGCAGCTTCTGCATTGAGCATCTGTCCCGGGTGGTCAGTGTGCATCATAGCTAATGGCCGGTCATCCGGTCATAATGGTCGCTTAGGTTTTTATATATATAGATGAACATGCTAATACTTACATCCTTGGGGAAACTTCATATCTGAAGAGGACCACCCCAGTCATTCCTTTTTCTTTTTGTCCATAGCTCTCAATATTTCAGACATGTTTGTGTCTCTTTTTCTCAGTGACCAGAACTTCCTTGTGCTCACCTTTGCTCCTTCATTTCTCAGACACACTGAGGTGATAGACATTATTTCACTGACTTCACAGTTTTGTTACTCTCTCCAAAAGTCATCACCATGTCATCCTCCTGATTTTTTCCTACTTACAAGCCTTCCAGATGCATGATGAGGGCAAAAGCATAGTTTTTGAATTGCCAGAAAATGAAACAGGCTAATTAGGACAGCAAAAGAAACAACTTAAAACTCTCAATAAAACTTAATGAACTTCAGAACATGGATGGGATGACTGTCCTGATGTCAGGAGTCATCTACTGGGGGTCAGAGGACAGTGCAAAGATGTTCTTGCCTTGGATGGCTGAGCTCAGTGGATAGAGCATCGGCCTACAGACTGAAGGGTCCAGGGTTCGATTCTGGTCAAGGGCACATCCTCAGTTGCAGGCTTGACCCCTTGGCCCAGGCTGGGGCACATGTGGGAGGCAACCAGTGGATGTGTATCTCTCACATCAGTGTTTCTCTGTCTTTCCCCCTCCCTTCAACTCTCTCTAAAAATCAATGGATAAAATGTCCATCGGGATGTTATTGATGGACCTTATAAACTAAAATAATACAGAAGATTCTCATACCCCAAGAAAAGGGACTTTTCTACCCACCATGAATAGAAATCTGGCTGAGTGGCACAAAAGTCAGTCAGCAACACTAAGAAAACCTGCAGGTTCTAAATTGATGGTGAGTCATATATATATAACCATTCATAGATATAGGAGAATCTACAGGATTGTGTTGGTCTAAGTTCTTATGAACCTCTTCAATATGCATCAGATACTACTCATGAGGGGATATACTGAAAATAAAATGCAAATTGAGCATAGCAAGAACACTGGGTTAAGGGAAACAGAAGTTTAAGATAGTTGTGTGTGGGAGGGTAAGATACATAAATTACTATTAACAAGAAAATTTAAAAGTCCAACTAAGAGAGAAAAATCTTAGAGTAATTTTGACATGGAATTGCATAAATGTGTAAATGAGCTGCATTCCCTCTCCAAAACAAACCAAAACAGAGAATGTCCTAGCCCTCCATTTTTTTTTTCACAGAGGGATTCCTCTAAATTTCCAAGGATAATTCAGTAACATTGGTCCCAAAATGAGTTTGAAGAACTTTAAACATTTCTTTTATGAAGTGAACATCACATGGTTACCAAATTCTAATAAAGATTTATTTTTTAAAAATATACAAATCAATCTTAGTTATGAATATCAAAACAAAAATCTTAAATACAGTTTAGCAAGTAGTATACAACAATGAACAAAAAAACCCAACCCACACACGTTATGCTTCAGTGGGATTCTTTTCAAGAATGTAAGTATGTGTCAATGAAGGCATCCATTAATATAATTCATCATCTAAATATATCCAAGAAGAAAACCATCATAGCTGCTATTATTAACACGATTTTTGGACAAAAATAAAAATAGACCAATATTATTAAGAATAAATAGAAAATTCTCAAATAGATTTAAAAGTAAACAGTATAAAAATCAGCATTTTACTTGGTACATAATGAAAGCATTCATCCTAACATTAGGAGAAAGAAAAAGATACACACTCTTGCTCCTACTATTAAAACATTCTTTTCAATTACAGCTGACACCCAGTATTATTTTATATTAGTTTCAATTATACAGATAGTGATTAGACAGTCATATATTTTACAAAGTATTAGCCCCGATATTGCTAGCACCCACCTGGCACTTTGTGTAGTTATTACAATATTGAGTATATTCCCTACACTATACTTTACATCCCTGTGACTATTTTGTAGCTACCAATTTGTACTTCTAAATCCCTTCACCTTTGAAAATTGAGGCAGCCACTCTAGAAAACCTTACAGAGGTTCCTCAAAAAAAATTTAAAAAAGGAAACTGCTTTATTATTTCTACTATTGAACATGTGGTCAGTATAACCAGTTAAGTAAAAGAAATCATAAGCTCAAGAAATAGAAAGGAAGAAGAAAAGCTATATTTATTTGCAGATGCTGTGATTGAAATGTCCAAGAAACCCATTGAAAAACTGCAAATGATAACAGAATTAGCAAAGGAATGGGATAATAGAATTTATATATAGTAATCTATAAGTAAGCCTTTCTTATTTTTAAAAATCGCCAAGGTAAAATTAAAAGAGCTATTTATAATATCAATAAAATATAAAATGGCTCACATAAACTTCACATGGATTTTGAAAATGTTGTGTGAAGAAATATTAAGATTCCTAATGTCACAAAGTAGAACTGAATAAATGGAAAGATATCTCGTATTTTTTGATAGAAAGACTCATCATGAAAAATATGTCAATTCTACTTTAATGGACATCTTTTGCTGTTCTTCAAACTTTGTAGATTTAGAAAGTTAAAAACTTCATGAACTGAAAACAATATATTTTTCAAACGTTCCTTATAAAAATATTTGAACTTCTAGGATGTGAGCTCTAAAGGTCAGAGATTTCTGTCACTTTTGTTCAGTGCACCACAATGCCTAGCCTACAACTGGCATATAGTAGTTGTTTAGTTAATTTTTGCTGCTTGCGTTGAATAACCAAATGAAGAAGGAAGTGAAAAAAAAATAGAACTGTGGGTGGTGGACACACAACGCAATATATAGACCCATTGCACATATTCAAGTGTAGAAATGTACACCTGAAATCTATATAATCCTATTAACTAGTGATGTCTCAGCTATAAGTTTAATAAACAAATAAAATGAAATTTCAAAACAAAAATCCTTGCCACGTGAATTGCTCATGACCTTAATGTGAGTGTGCAAGAGTTTTGGGATATGTTTTCCTTCCCAACTTGTTATGCTTTCTAGTCTTACAAAAAATCCTCCTCTGAGAAGGATATGTCCTCTCCCCTGATCCCTTCAAAGCATTGTCCTTAGCTTGGTGGGTGGACTGAGATGAGAGGGTACCAGTGAGGATGCTGAGAATGATAGTATCTTTAAAGTGCGTTTTACTCATTTGTTTCCTCCCACTCCCGCCCCACCTGGTCTCACCAGGAGGTTCTTTTCATATATTATTTATGTTAGCACTTTTTAAATACATGAGACAACCTGATCACTCCTCTGGGGAAGCTGTTAAACTGAGCAATGAGTTTTAATTTTGAAAAGTAGTCAAAGACTTCAGACATCTTTTTTCTTTTAAAAAAAAAAAAAAGGTATGATATTGGCATCAGCCTACTAATTCTAGGCCTGTTCATTCATTAAAGGCACTAGAGACATTTCTCCTGGATGTTTTGATGCATAATGGAAATGTAAAAATTTGCATGAGCGTTTTATTTCGCACATTGGGGATTAAAGACCAAAAGCAAAAATCATTGCTGTGTTGATGTTTTCTTTGTTGTTGCTGCTGCTAATCTGATTATTTCTGTGGCTAATAAATTATAGATAAATAAGACATTCTTTAAGTGTGTTTTTTAAAATTATCAGCAGCAACATGTTGATATCTCTTCGGCAATAAATGCTGTGAAAAAGACAACAGTGGTACATGTAGCCAAAAATAGAAGAGCCAGTTCAAGAATCTGGCAATCTATTTTTTTTTTTTCTGGAGAGTACTTTAACAACAAAAACATCACCATTTATTTCTTCTCTGCCCCACGAGTTCTGACAAAGTAAAAGAGCATGACTGAGTTTATTTTCTGGGAAAGGTTTTCAACTGGGGAAATAAAAACAAGAATTCAATAATGCAGGTAAGGGTTGATGTACTAAGTGTCTTAAAGTTGGAGTTGGACTAAGTCTAGGTTTGAGAAATCCTTATGCTACCACTTTGAGCACAGTGTGGGGAACAAGTGGTCCTCACGTGGGGAAGGCCTGGGGGCAACTGGAAAAATGGAGCTACAAACAAAAAACCTACTGAGTGATAGTACCAGCAAGTGGCAGGTAATGTCAATGCTGAACCCATGGTACCTGCTATGAATTAGGAAATAATTCACGTTCTCTAACTCATTAAAGTTGAGTACTTTGACATTTAGAAGGCCTGCATCTTACCTTAGTCCACCCATTAATTCTATAGACCAAAGAAGACTTTTCAGAATGAAGCCCTACAGTATGAGTTTATCTTGGTTGTTTTCTATCTGTGCTGCTTCATAGAGTAAACAATGTCACATGTGGCACTTACATTTAATTTTAAATTACTTAAATAAAATCTAAAATTCAATTATATGATTATACAGGCCACATTTCAAGTGCTAAATGTCAATGTGGTTTATGGCTGCCATGCTATTGGACAGTACGGATACAGAATATTTCCATAATCCCAGAAAGTTGTATCAGGTAGCCTTACACACGGGGGTGGGCAAGAGTAGGTATACAGCTGTAATACAAATCAGTAATATCGTAATTAATAATAATGAATGAATAAACTCTCTTTCATATACTCAACACTGTAAGCCTACTTTTGCCCACCCCAGTTCTTTGACCAGTAGCAGAAGAAGAGATAAGAGAGATTGGAAGCATGAGGGATTTGATGGAATACAGACTTCTCCTTGCTGAGGTGGTGAGGAGACAAGGATCTGAGAACACCTGAGAGCACTGAGCGCAGTCCCAGCCAGACATCAGGACTTGAACCCTGCAGAAATGCAACCCTGCAGAAATAACAAAGCAGAGGCAAGGTCTGACTGCCAACAAGTCAATGCAAATTGCTCAAACTGAACAGAGAGGGAGAAAAGAAGTAAAAAAGAAACAAAGCAAAAAACAAAACAAACAAACAAAAAAAACAATAGCAGGGGCAGAGACTTGTAGGTCCACTTTAAATGACCAAACACACATGTAATTGGAATCTCAGGACAGAAATGAAAGCAGAGTAATTGACAACATAATGGCCAAGAATTTGCCCCCAAGTTTGTGAAAGATATTAACTGTTCCGAGAAGCTCAGCAAATTGCAAGCAGAATAATTTTTTAAAAAGCCACATTGAAGCATATCAGAATCAAATTGCTGGAAACAAAAGGGAGAGAGACAAAATCTTTAAGATATTATGTGTAAGATAACAGTAATTAAAAAAAAAAAAAAAAAAAAAGGCTGGGCTCTAGCCTGTTTGGCTCAGTGGATAGAGCGTCGGCCTGAGGACTGAAGAGTCCGGGATTCAATTCCTGTCAAGGGCACGTACCTTGTGGTTGCGGACTCCTGAGGCATGTGCGGTAGGCAACCAATCAATGTGTCTCTCTCACAAGGCTGTTTCTCTCTGTCTCTCTCTCTCCCTTCCACTCTCTCTAAAAATCAATGGGAAAAATATCCTTGGGTGAGGATTAAAAAAAAAAAAAGAAAGAAGAAAAAAAGAAAGCTGGTGTTCTGGGCGGTACTTCCCTCTGGTAGCCTGTGGGATGGATGTGTCTGTGTTTTCTTACATGGGGGCACCGCTCACGTGGGAACCTGGCACTGAGCTAGGCCGCGCAGACTGTTAGAGGCTGCTCTCCAGCCCTCTTCAATCAGGGACTTCCCCATTCTTGGCAGGTACCAGAGCTCATTTCCTATGTTTATGAGTAAAGTGTTTTTTGTTTGTTTTGCTTTGTTTTGGGGTTTTTCACCAGCTGGCAGAGAGAAAAAGACAGAAAAGATGAAAAACTAATAATAAAACAAGGTTCTCCCTCAGACTGTCCAGCTCCCAGGGACTCTCTCCCTAGGCCTCTAGCCAGAAAGAAAAGATTTTTCTTGGAGTTTTTGTAGTCTGTGCCTGAGTTGTTACCAGGGCCAACCTTGGGACAGAGCCAGAAAATAAAGAAGAAAAAAGCAAATGATGAGGAAACTCCCCACGGTGCAGTTTGTTCTTCACATTTTGTTTTCTCTCCCCAAAAGCTCCACTGTTCTTTACTCTTGTGTCCTCATGTAGTTGCTTTTGAAATTTTACCAAAAATGTTAATTGACATCAGTGAGACAGATGGATTTGTATTCCGGCTTAGCTGGTGCTGAAGGGCTCTCCTGGATGTTTTCATTGTAGTCTTGTGTTCCTATTTGGAAATGATTGGGTTATGGTTCAGTCTTACTATGTAATCTTTCTACATTCATGGTCTCAGGTAATGTTGAAGTTTGTCACCTACTTTTAAAAGAGGACAACATTGCCCTAGCTGGTTTGGCTCAGTGGAGAGAGTGTAGGCCTGTGGACCAAAGGGTCCTGAGTTTGATTCTGGTCAAGGTCACCTACCTTGGTTGCAGGCTCCTCTCTGGCCTGGGCCCTGGTCAGGGCTCATGCAGAAGGCAACCAATTGATGTGTTCCGCTCACATTGATGATGTTTCTCTCTGTCTTTCCCTCTCTCTCCCGTTCTCCCTAAAAATCAATGAAAAAATTTCCTGGAGTGAGGATTAACAAAAAAATACATAAAGAGAGAGAGAGAGAGAGAGAGAGAGAGAGAGAGAACAAAATCAATTTGTTAAACATCCATTGTTTTAAATCTATAAGTCTACGAGGGTCAAATGCTACTATCTTCTTGTTATAACTGGTTCTACTTCATATTCAAGTTGTTTTTCTCTGTTGTATTTACAGATATTATTCAATTGTTTATTAGTCTTTGCTTAAAGAATGACACTTTAGCAGTTGGAATGAATTCAAATGAAGTTGAAGTTATGAGAGTCACTGGCCCACCTACTTCATGTGTACCTATGTGAGCAACCCATGGGAAGGTTGGCTGAGGTCTGAGGAAGGCTTTTCTTTTTCCACTTTTCTTCCCTTTCCATCCTATTCTACAGGTATCTCCCCCCCCACAAAAAAAAATGTATACACGCTTTAGTAGCTGATCCTATTACATTTGAAAATAGAATGTATTTTAATGAACACTGCCTTTATAATTATTCAAAGTGTGTATGCATTTTGGGGACACATTGTGTATGGAAGCTCAGCAGCATTTACAGAAGGTTTTTACGATTACAGGTAGAATGTGAAAAATAAGTCTGGTTTTCCGCCATTACCCTCAAAGGTGCAACTTTCTGGGTTTTCCTATGAAAGTATTTTCCTATGAAAGGCCTCCCAGAACAACACCTATCTTGCATGGATACTAGGTTATGATCTTGGCTCTCTAGCTCTCAAATGTATAACGTATAGGTGGATGTTTTCAGAATAAAAGTGGCTTTTCTATGTGTTACTCCACCTATTTCTCTAGTTATATTTTGAGCTAAAACTCGATCTGCATGTTTTTTGCTCTTTGCGGGGGGGGGGGGGGTGGGGGGGGTTGTCTTTGGGTATGTGTTTTTTCATCTAACATTTTTATTATTTAAAGCAGGATGTTAGGTTTAAAAACTAGCTATCCACTAAAGTAAACTGGAATTCTTTCAACCAAGACCCTTTTGGGTCAAATTCAATTTGTTAGGAGACTTAATATTCATCCTTAGCCATTGACTATATGAAGTATCTCTCCCCAGGTGTTGACAGAATCACCGAATAACTTATACTCAAGAAAACTTCTCTCTTCTTATACAAGGTTTTTTGTGTTGTTGTTTTTTTTTTTTACTTTGTGCCAGAATTTTTTTCCAGTTTTATTGATAAAAACATGAATTACTGTATAGGGTGTACAGCATGATGGTTTGATTTACATATATTGTGCAATGATTAGCACAATTGATTCAGCTAACATTCATTTTCTTTTATAGGCACTATAGAAAGAAAAGAAAGAAAACAATCATCCTTATAATAAGAATTCTTAGGGTTCACTCTCTCAACAACACTCCTGTATATCCTAATGAGATTGAGCATCTTTTCACATACCTGTTGGCCATTAGTATACCTTCATTGGAGAAATTCAGATCCTTTCCCTATTTTCTTTAATAGGGTTATTTGGTTTTTGCTATTGACTTGTATGGGTTCTTTATACATTCTGGATATTAACTCCTTATCAGATACATGGCTTGCAAATACCACTCCATAGATTGTCTTTCACTTTGCTGATTGTTTCTTCTGCTGCACAGAACCTTTTTAGTTTAATGTGGTCTCACTTGTTTATTTTTTATTTTATTTTATTGCTTGTGTTTATGTGTTATTTCCAAGAAATTATTGCAAGATCCCTGTCAAGGAGTTTCATTCCTGTTTTCTAGTAGGAGTTTCATGGTTTCAAGTCTTACATTTAAGTCTCTAATCCATTTGGAGGTAATTTATGTGAGTGGTATACAAACTATTTTTAACTTAGCAAAACTACACTGAGCGCATTATGCCACAGGGTTTTGTGTCTCTTAGTACATAAAATCTTGTGCCTCTGAAAGTTATGTGCCAAAAGTAGGTTTTTATTTTTTTTCTAGGTTTGAAATGCTCTCTCTGTATTCACCTTCTTTGATGATAATTTAATATTCAGTTGAAAGTATAATTTACTAATAAGCAGTAAAGTCAAGACTACAATTGTTAGTGAGCTCTATTACTGAGGGTGTATTAAATCAAGAGAAGGAAAACAAATTAATGAATCTAATTGTTCTCCACTCCAGGCAGTAATGTTCAAAGGTTAGCAAATCAAGCAAGATTTTTCACAAAGAGACTGGGAAAAAAAAAGTGCCTTTTAAAGTAGTCACAAGTATAATGCCCTGTGACATCTGAAAAACCCAGGGACCACTTTCAATTATGAGGAGACCTTCTCATATCTCATTATCTAATAGATTCTCAGTGTTCACCTCTGTCAAGAGCCTCTGATGCCAGGCTTATAATGTTATGGCTTAAAATCTTTTCTGATGCTCATGCTCATTTATTTAAAAACTTCATTAAAAGCAACACACTCACATCCTCCAGTATTGTTATTTGCCATTTATTAACAACAATATCAACTGAGGCCATATTTAAAAAAAAATTACTAAGTTCCATAACCAGAGAGAATGAGAACTTACTGATTTAAAAAAAGACCATGAATTGCAAAGTGCCAAGAGACCAATGATGTTACCAATAAATTAGACACTAAAAAATAGTGTGTTAAAGTTCATTTTAGAATTAAAAAATATTTTACTAAAAAAATACTTTACTAATGCACGTCATATAATTTTTAAAGGCCTTGTTTTTTTTTAGATATAAGTATTAAGCTATTAAGTATTTAGTAAATAATTTGTGAATGGATAAATGATTAAAATAGCTTTAAAAGGATAATTTGATTTCTCATTGATTATTTTATTCTGTGTGCAATAAAGTGCAGAGCGGGAGATATAAAGTACATGTATAGAAAGAAAGGCATATGGAGTAGAGGAATAGTTATGGGCAAGATGTATATTAGAAAAGTTAAATTTATTATATCACTGATATCTCCATATGTAACCAATTCCTTTTTTAAATTAATATTTTATTTAATCATTTTTCAATTATTCAAAAATTTGTAGTATTATTTCAAATAATGTTTCTAATTATCATTAAATAAACCAAATCATTTTAAAGCCTTGTTTTGAAGCATGGACAAAATTGTTTTCCCTGGAAACTATGGTCCTTGACTTATTTATTTTATTCATGGTCATGATCTATGGTTTCTTAACATTTAATTAAATCTATATTTGTTTTATGTACAGTCATATGTTTAGAAAAACAAAAAAAAAAGAATGGGTTAGAGTTTCTTCAGAGTCAAAAAATAACTCTAATTTTCATACGCATTGAAAGTTGCATAATAAATCTGGATGTTTCATTGGTTCATTTATTATTGTATTAATTTAACAAGCATTTATTGTGATTCTTGATGTGCGGATCACTAAAACAGGAGTTAGAGATTAAAAACTGAACAAGACACAGTCCTAACCTACAGTTCAGAAGTAAGAAGTACATACAACTGTAACTGCAAGTCCTAACGTTGGAGAAGTTTGAATAGGATTGCATGAGGAGTCTTAATTCACAGGGTAGAAAATGAGGATCCTAAAAAATAGGTTTTTAATGATTTCAGAGAGGAAGGGAGAGGGACAGAGAGATAGAAACATCAACAATGAGAGAATCATTGATAGACTGCCTTCTTCACACCCACTACTGGGGATCAAGCCCGCAACCCGGGCATGTGCCCTGATTGGGAATTGAACCATGACCTCCTGGTTCATAGGTTAATGCTCAACCACTGAGCCACACCCACTGGGCAGAAAATGAGGATTTTAAATCAGGGATGAGAAAAAAAGGAAAGAAACTCTTCTTCCACCTAAATCATATTATTAGTATTTTCAAACAGGTAGTAAAACTGAGGCTGTTAGAAAATAATTGGAACACCCTGCCCTCCTGTGGAACAATAATAATCGCTGACGCCAATAAAATCTGCATCATAAGTATGGAGAGTGGAAAAGGAGAAGGAGAAGGAGGAGAAACAGGAGGAGGAGGAGGAACAGGAGGAGGGGAAGAAACAGGAGGAGGAGAAGGAGGAAGAGGATGAAGAACAGGAGAATGGAGAACTGTTTCAATGAAGAGCAAATCAATGGAGTGAAGGTACAATTACTAGATGGGAAACTATTTCTTCTAGAGAAGCAGAGAGGAGTAAGACCTTCCCTTAAGTATTGGTAGATAGAAGGACACCCTTCTCTGAAAATGGAAATAAAAATATGTCAGTTGTTAAAACAATTTGCATGACTAGGGTGAAATGGGGATGAAAAAGGAAGGGGGACAGGAATCTGGCAACAAAGACAACAGCTACACTAAAAAGGATATATAATCTCTCTATATAATTTTTAAAAAATATATAGGCCTATAAATTTTGTTCTTTTTACTTTTTAAATTTTTGCATTAAATATTTATATAATATCTTTTATCTAGAATCTTACTTCCTAAAGTCCAATCAGCTTGAGGCAATGAATAGATAACAGGCAATTTGCATCTTTGTGAGTTACTGTTTGTGTGCCTGTTTATGGTTATTTAAAAGTATTTAATTTGCCCTAACTGGTTTGGCTCAGTGGATAGAGCCTCGGCCTGTGAACTGAAAGGTCCCAGGTTCGATTCCAGTCAAGGGCATGTACCTTGGTTGCGGGCACATCCCCAGTAGGAGGTGTGCAGGAGGCAGCTGATCGATGTTTCTCTCTCATCGATGTTTCTAAATCTCTATCTTTCTCCCTTCCTCTCTGTAAAAAATCAATAAAATATATTTTAAAAAATAAAAGTATTTAATTTAATTTTATTATTTAACTAGGGGCTCAGTGCATGAATCCGTGCACCTTGAAAGGAACTGTGGGCCGTGAGGCTGCTATGGGTACAGGGGTGGGTCTTGGCCCATCCTCTGTGCCCCTGCCTGATTCTTCCCCCTATGGCCTTTGGTTCCCTGTCTGCCTGCAGCCCCACTCCCGCTGCTGCTCCTCCCACATGATGACGGCGCCGGCCCCACTTGCATCCGCTGATGGCGGAGCGATTGGGGCCAGTGCCAGCAGTGGGTGCGAGCAGGGCTGGTGCCGTCAGCTGCTGCAAGTGGCAGCTGCTGCTTTGATTGCCCCTCAGGAGCAGGGGGAGGTGGAGAAGCCCTCAGGGGCTATTGGGGTTGGCAGCTGCTGCT
The DNA here is from genome assembly GCF_963455305.1 of Plecotus auritus. Taxonomy (NCBI): domain Eukaryota; kingdom Metazoa; phylum Chordata; class Mammalia; order Chiroptera; family Vespertilionidae; genus Plecotus; species Plecotus auritus. The sequence goes on along the minus strand of NC_137783.1, from coordinate 143,823,688 downwards.
CGCACTGCTGACAGTGCCAAGTGATCCTGGGTTAGCACTGGGTGCCAGCAGCAGGTGCAAGTGGTGCTTCCAGTGCTGACAGTGGGTGCCAGCAGTGGCTCTAGTGCCAGCAGCAGGTGCAAGTGGGGCTGTTGCTGGCAGTGGGTGCGAGAGGCGGCTGTCAGCCCTGATCGCCCCTCAGGAGCAGGGGTAGGTGGAGAAGCCCTTAGGGGTTATCAGGGCTAGCACCAGCAGCCAGTGCAAGCACCAGGAGGGACCGTGGCTTGCAGAAGCAAAGAATTTTTAGTAACCACCTGTGGCTTACCCCAATGACAGCCAACAGCGCCCACCTTGGTCTGTGCCCCAGCTCACCTACTCCACCATCCTGCTGCAGCCAACGCCCGCCATGTTCCATGCTCTGCTACCTGCTGCCAATGCCGTCATATTTTGTGCATACCCCCTGGTGGTCAGTGCACATCATAGCGACCGGTTGTTCGGTTGTTTGGTTGTTCCGCTGTTTGGTCTGTTTGCATATTAGCCTTTTATTATATAGGATTGTTAATAAAGGGAAGACAATCAGGTTTCATCCTCAGACAAAGTCTATATGTTCAAGGATAATGATATCTGGGTTTAAGAATCTCAGGGATTTCATTTTTTTTTTTCTATTTTAATGCATACATTTATTTTCTCACTCTGCGATTATTTATTGAATATCCACAAAGCTCAAAGCTAGTGATGTAGAAGTGAAAACACATTTTTTAAACACACGTTAAATAGACACAGAAAGACAAATTAATTATAACAACTCTTCTTAGGCTGGTTACAACAGAGAGAACCACAGGTTTTTAACTATTGGAGGAATGAAAGGCTGTGTTTAGATTGATCCCAAGTGAAAGAGGACTAAATCTCACAGGTCCTCATATGTTGATGTGACTTAAAACCTTCTGTTGTATACAAGCTATTTTGTAAAATGTATCTTTATTTTTGAAAGTATTACAGATATCCCCTTTTTTTCTCCCATTGACCACCCCCCTCCCACACCCTTCCCATTCCCAGGTTTTCTCTGCACTATCATCTGTCCTATTATCTGTCCATAGGCTATGCATATCTATACTAATAAAAGGGTAATATGCTAATTAGACCAGATAGACCGGATGTCTTCCAGACATCCTTCCGGACAAAGTCACGGTGGTGGGGGCCGAGGCAGAGGTGGTTAGGGGCAGTCAGGCCAGCAGGGGAGAGCAGTTAGGCGCAATCAGGCCAGCAGGCAGGTGAGAGGTTAGGAGCCAGCAGTCCCAGATTGCAAGAGGGATGTCCAACTGCCAGTTTAGGCCCAAACTGGCAGTCGGACATCCTCCAAGGGGTCCCGGTTTGGAGAGGGTGCAGGCCAGGCTGAAGGACCGCCCCCTGCCCCCCCCGGTGCATGAATTTCATGCACTGGGTCTCTAATATGCATATAAGTTCATTGGTTAATCTCTTCCTGACTCCCTACCCACTCTGAAATACATCAGTCTGTTCCATGCTTCTGTGTCTCTGGATCCTTTTTGTGGGTCAGCTTATTTTGTTTGTTAGATTCTACACATAAGTGAGATCATGTGATACTTGTCTTTCTCTGGCTTATTTTGCTGAGTGTAATACTCTCCAGGTCCCTCCATGCTTTCTCAAAGGGTAAGAGTTTTTAAATGCACATGGTTTATGTGAATAAACATAGAATTTCTGGAACAGATGTGCATCTAATTTCTTCCATAAAATAAAATGTTTTTGCTCTGCTTCTGCCAGTGAGTACCACAGGAGATATCCCTCAGTAAAGGGCACCAGCTGAGAAACAATAGAAGAAGCTTTCAGCATCTGTCCTACGATGGATGGCTCTCTTGTCCCCTTAGACTTCATAATGATTATATTTATTAGAGCAAAATACAAAAACAAAAAAAACAAAAACAAACTCAGCCATTGTATATTGAGTTGTGAATAAAATGTACAAATATTTGGAAATAAATCTTAGTTCTAGAGACAGTTTTTTTTTCTTATTCTTTGTATAGTTTTTTTTTCTATTTTCTTTTTCAGAAGAAGAACATTTCTTATTCAATAAGGAAACAGACCCTGGCTGGTTTGGCTCAGTGGATAGAGAGCTGGCCTTCAGACTGAAGGTCCTGGGTTAGATTCTGGTCAAGGGTACTTACCCAGGTTTTGGGCTCGATCCCCAGGAGGGGGCGTGTAGGAGGCAGCCGATTAATGATTCGTTCTCATCATTGATGTTTCTATCTCTCTCTCTGAATCAATAAAAATATATTTAAAAAATTAAAAAATAATAAGGAAACAGAAAGGTTGCAGTGCTTCTTCAATAAGAAACCTGCTCTCATTTATTCATTCCATCTACGTTTCATTGAGCAAGTTAAATGTGACAGACACCAAGCTTATTGGGAGAGATAACTCTAGTGCTTTAAGCTTGCAAAATACTAGACAATCATCTCAGGGTAATAGCGCAGCAAATGTTCATTCACAGTAGCTGCCTTTGCAGACCTGCACAGCTCTCCCCCAGGCCTCTGAGAAGTGCCCTTCTCTGGAAGCCATAGTATATTTCTTGACTTAAACAGCGAGTTCTGATTGGACCTGGGTCAGACATTCACCCTTTCCTGATCCAATCAATTTTACTCACCCGAGGATCTGGAATCCTGACTGAAAGATGCTAGCAACTTTGGGTTTGAGCAAGAAGCCCTTCATGTTCCCCTCAGTTTAACTAACCATTAGACACATTTCTTCTGAATACAGGCCACTGGCCTCTTTTTCCTTAGTGCACTTACTGTTGAAAGCCTGTAATTGAAAATTATTTTTATGCCCCTTTGAAATGTAGGTATATCTTCTCCAAGCCTCCTGACAGTATATAACCCAGGAAATATTTTATTCAAGGACCTGAGTGTAATTCACTTGAAAGATGCCTCCCATATATCCCAGTTTCTTTCAAGTTAGGACCCTAACTTCCGTGGATGCCCATCAGCAAGCACAGCCTAGTCACAGGGAAAAATGTTTCTAAATTCAGGAGTAACTCAAGAGGCTCATCCTATTAATCAGTCTCCCCACTAACATCCTCCAGGACAGTGTCACTGGCTCACCCAGAACTTCAATCTACCTTTGTTTCACAGAGTTGAGGTCAAGCTCTCTCCCTTACTACAATAGTCCAATAAAATCTTCTTTGCTTGGTAAATTTTCCCAGTGCAATTTTTCTCTGACAGGTTTGTGAGTGAATAGTGACCACTTATGAAAACTAGACCTGTACACTTATTATTTGGCATGGGGAAGTAGAGAAAACTCTTCCTCAGATAGATAAATGAAGCATATACGAACACAGTTAAGTAAGATAAGTGATGAGTTGCATTGAATGAGAGAAAGAGCAGTTCCTTCAATTCCTGGTGGCTTCCTAGTGGCCGATCACAGACCCAGGAAAGATCTCTTACTATTGAAATCAGTGAGCTATCCCCATATTCCTCTTTCTTTAAAAATATAATTATTTTCAAATGTGTTTTTGTTACTTGTAACTAAAATAATACTGGCTAAAATAAGTGGTTTATTCAATATGGAATCATGTCGATTCAGAATATTGACTGTGTGTTCACTTTTTTTTGGCTAGCATGCAAAATCAAAGACTGGAGTTATTGTGGGGATATGGATGGCATTTTGTCAAGGGTTTTCTCTAACATGCTTGCTTCGGTTTGAGGTGTATATATTTTGTAGACCATCCTGTCATCACCTCTAATTGCTACTTTTAAAATGTGGTGATATAATGTGATTATGGAGTCAAAAATCTTTCTGTGCAATATGTCACTTTACTTTCCAGGGAATGGCACTGACTCAAAGCAAAGATAATTTTAATAAAAGAAAAGAAGGATGGATAAAATGAGGGCCAGAGCAGAAACATTAGAAACCGATGTAAAAATTAAAGGGAGTAGGAAAGCCACATTATTTTCTTTAGCCTTATATAAGGATTTGGGAGAGTTGGAGGAGGGGGAGAATGAAAAGTGACAGAGAAGGCAAATTAAAAATAGCTAATAAATATATTAAAATAAGGTAGGAAAGCTGAAAGCGAATTATCAAGGTATTCATCTTCTGAATAAGTCAAAAGGATATTACATCTAATGAATAATTATAAGTATGGTAATTGATAAACTCTAGAATTCTATGTAAAACATGCACTATTAAAAGAAAAATGGAGGAAATCTACATAAATTTACATGGAAGGATTTGCTGGGCATATTAATTCTCTAGAGCAGCCCACAGAACTTAAGAAACCCACTTATTACCCTGGCAGGTTTGGCTCAGTGGATGGAGCGTTGTCCTGCAGACTGAAGGGTCCCAGGTTTGATTCCAGTCAAGGGCACATGCCCAGGTTGCGGGCTTGATCCCCAGTGGAGGGAGTGCAGGAGGCAGCCGATCAGTGATTCTCTCATCATTGATGTTTCTATCTCTTTCTTCCTCTCCCTTCCTCTCTGAAATCAATGGGATATATTTTTTAAAAAAGAAAGAAACCCACTTATTCACTAGATTAACAGCCAATGGGAAAAGGGCTTGTACCTTCCCTGAGCTCTCCGGGCACACCGTGTCCACTAACTCAGAAGCTCTCCAAATTCTGTCACTAAAGACTGAATTTGTTGTTTTATATTAATAATTTATTAAAGATTCTGAGTTTTTTTATTGATAATTTCTTAAATAAGAAAGTTCAATTAATCTCATTGCCCTCATGCAAATAGAATAACCAATATTTTTCATATAAGTTTCTTCCATTTTCTTTTAATGGTACATGTTTTACATAGAAATTCTAGAGTTTATCAATTATCATATTTATAATTAGTTTCATGAGATGTAATATGCTTTTCTTTTGACGTATTTTATTATTCTGTTATTAAAATGTTGTGAGAAGCTGTTTATCACTTGTGAATGTAAATGTAATATAATTTTTGAATGAGACTGCATTATTAAAACTGTTTAAAATGGCAAATAGATGAACAGATACAAGAATCATTTCTTTTCACTAGTGATAATATAATAGACTAGAGGCCTGGTGCATGAAATTCCTGCCGGGGGGGGAGGGGTGTCCCTCAGCCCAGCCTGCACCCTCTCCAATCTGGGACCTCTCAAGGGATGTCCAACATCCCTCTCACAATCCAGGACTGCTGGCTCCCAACTGCTTGCCTGCCTGCTTTCCTGATTGCCCCTAACCACTTCTGCCTGCCAGCCTGATCACCCCCTAACCACTCCCCTGCCAGCCTGATTGATGCATAACTGCTCCTCTGCCAGCCCGATTGCCCCTAACTGCCCTCCCCTGCAGGCCTGGTCCCCCCCAACTGCTCTCCCTGCAGGCCTGGGTCCCCCCCACAACTGCCCTTCCCTGCAGGCCCAGTCGCAACCAACTTCCCTCCTCTGCTGGCCTGGTCACCCCTAACTGCCCTCCCCTGTAGGCTTGATTGCCCCCAACTGCCCTCCCTTGCAGGCCTGGTCCCTCCCAACTGCCCTCCCCTGCTTGCCTGATTGCCCCCAACTGCCCTCCCTTGCAGGCCTGGTCCCTCCCAACTGCCCTCCCCTGCTTGCCTGATTGCCCCCAACTGCCCTCCCTTGCAGGCCTGGTCCCTCCCCTGCTGGCCATCTTGTGGTGGCCATCTTGTGTCCACATGGGGGAAGCCATCTTGTGTGTTGGAGTGACTGTCAATTTGCATGTTACTCTTTTATTAGATAGTATTCAATATTTTAAAAGCAATTGGGCTGACATTTTATTTTTACATTGAAATCTTGAATATTTTAAATAATACATGTTCTCATTAGCTGATATAAACTTTGAATATTTTTAAACTAATAAAAAATAGATATAAGAAACTATGTGAAACTGAAATAGTTGATGCTGCATACCCATGAGGATTTGTATGTTTCCTAAAGAGAACAGAAATCTGATGCAAAATTGGAAGGAGCTATTTAAGCTCACATTTCTGTTCTCAGGATACTATGTCTGAATATTAATAGCACTTAGTAGAAGCTACTTTACATCTCAAAATAAAGAATGCAGTGATGTCAAATTTTCAGGTCAGAGGTTAAAAAATATAGCAATAGTAGAACAAATTCTGAATTGAAATTAGCCAAAAGTAAAATTTAAGTCACTGGTCAGGATCATTGCTGTATTGGTTGTACCAGTACAGCAATTCGTGCAATGAGGGTTCCCCCTAGTGGGCAGATGCAAAAGCAACGTTTTAAGTGGCAATCATACATTACAGAAATGCGAAAATAGAACTTTAAAAGAAAATACAAAAATAGAAGCAATATACAGAGTGATACATTTTAAAACAGTAATGGAGGTAAACAAACAAACAAAAAAGCCTCCTGAGTTTTCCCACTGCTTCCATTCCCCAACCCATTCCCCACTGGCTGAGTGCACAGACGTGACTCCTGGTACATGTGTGTGCATGGTGTGTTTGCAATGAGTGTGTGTGTGTGTGTGTCTCCCAGTGGTTACAATGATCATATATTTTATTCTTTGTTTTCTCAGTTTTAGGCAGTATTCAATTCCTGGTGTGAAATCCTTGGGTTAAAATAAACAGACAAAGTATCCTTGTGTCTGGAGTGTTTTCATGCACTTCATTTCATGCCAGGACTACTGGTTTTCTTATTTTCTTCTGCTCTAAATTTGTTGCAGTGTTAAGATTTGTTTTCCTGTTTCTCTGAATCTTCTTCTACTGGGTAATTCACTTTCATATATGGCTTTTCACATCTTCACACATAGTTATTAAGTTTGCCTAGTTGTCTTGTAAGCTATTGTTCTTGTTGTTGTTTTAATATTTTATTAGTCAATTGATGTTACTCTTCACCTGAGTAATCGAAAAGGTTTCTTCCCTCACTTTATCTGCACATTCTAAAAATAGGGTAATTTCCCTAGCCAGTTTGGCTTGGTGGATAGAGCGTCCGCCTGTGTACTGAAGGGTCCCAGGTTTGATTCTGGTCAAGGGCATGTACCTTGGTTGCAGGCACATTCCCAGCAGGGGTTGTGCAGGAGGCAGCTGATCAGTTTCTCTCTCATCGATGTTTCTAACTGTCTATCCCTCTCCTTTCCTCTCTGTAAAAAATCAATAAAATATGTTTTAAAAATAAAATAAAAAAATAAAATAGGATAATTGCATATTTAAGCATATTTCTTTTTAAAAAACCAATGAATCTCAGTATGAAATAAAATAATTTCATTTTGCAAAAACAAGGCAAATGATGCAGTATCTTTTTATTTAATATAATGACATTATTTGATTATAGAGTTCAGACTTTCTCTTAAGTGTTTTGAAACATGCCATTTTGAAGACCAATGATTGGTGATAAGAGTCACATTTCATCCTGAAAAAAAGTAAATTTTTTTTAAATTTTTGATTTTTCACAAAAAAGTGAATTGCCAATTTAGTGTTTTAATGTACCGTTAACGTTTAATTCCATACTCTCCATCGCCATCCCAATTATGGTTCATTTGATCCAAAGAATTCATCAGCTTTCATAAATGGTCTTCATCAAGTTATCCTATATAATAAAGAGTTAATATGCTAATGGTCGTGATGCCCTCATGCCGTAATGACCGTTCAGCAGAAGGCTGTGTGCACATCTGCTCTGGAGATGGGATGGAAGCAGGGAGGCATCCAGAGAAGATGGGACTAGCCCAAGGCGACTGGTAGGACCGAGGGCGGGGCTTGAAGCAGCCAGAGAAGGCTCGAGGGGTTGGGGGCGGGACCAGGCTCGCTCAAGCTCTGGGTGGAGAGGTTAGGGTGTCAAGGCTGGGCTGCGAGTGGGTGGGCGGGGAGGGCATGGGTGGGTGGAGTCATGCAATTTCACATGCTGGGCTTCTAGTAAAATAATAATTATTTAATGAGGTGCTTAGCCATGTAATTCACATAAAAATAAATTGAGGGAAAATTATATTATGATTGATTCATTATACATACCAAAATTAAGACCCAAAATATAAAAGACAATTGTTTCCTATTTTAAAGACTTTGAGGTTTGACATCCTTGTTGGTGTTACCAATATGGTGCTTGGCAATACCTGAAACGACTTCCATTTCCTTCTCAAGGGAAGGCTTTCGAGCATCAGGAATGAAATAGCTCACAAAAGTTTCTCTAGTGGGATTTAGGCTTTAACTATTTTTAAATAATGGGACCATTTATTTATTTTTTACTAGAGGCCCGATGCACGAAATTTGTGCAAGGGTACGCCTTCCCAGTCAGCTGCCTGTATCTCTCCCTCGCAGCGGTTGCAGCCCTGGCTTCGTCCCAGAAGGACATCCAGTCTAATTCGCATATTACGCTTTTATTATTATAGATTTTTCCACATTTTCCCTGACCTTGATAATGTGTTACTGTTTATCCTTATATATTTTAGTTTATCACTCTATAATTTAAAAGTCTCTTCTTCTTTTCATTCTTTTTATCCTTAAGTAAACTTTGAATGTTTCACCTCAATCATGATCAGGTCCAGACCTCCGTGAGGTGTGATTATGTAGTAGTGATAAGGGACCCTCTAGGGAAAGCTGGGCCTCATATTTGAAATGTGTGATTATACAGGGCTCTGCAAAAGTAGGTCAACAGTTGCGAGTACACAAAACAGTTTATTTTTGAATTATTAGTGATTATTGCATTGTTTTCCGTGCGAACCACTGTAAACCTACTTTTGCTCCATGCTGTGTATATTTTATCTACTCTCTAAGGCTGCATTTGCAGAGCAACAAAGGATAGAGATGGAGACTTGCAGGAGTGGAATTCTTCGAGGCATAGTTGTGTAGAATCCTGACAGATATATACAGTTATATCCATAGCCTAATTCTTAGCAATATTTAATGGTTTCTGAAGATCCAGATCAGATAGAAATGATCTTGCTTTAATAAATTTCTCATTTCTACATTTCAGAATCAGGATAAATACTTACCAGTACTATGTTCAAAAGAGGAAATGTAAGAGGTTTGGAGAGGAAAAAAAAGCAATTTTGCTTTGTAATGCCAATAATACTTATAATGTAAAGCTATCTTTAAAAAAATATAGTCACTTAAAAGTATGAAGAAATACTTCTCATATATATGATACAATAAATAAGTTTCTCATGCATTACACATACAAAAATATTGCATACACAGGAAAGTTACACTTTAACATTTGAATCAATAAATATGCCACAGGCAGTGTAAATGGTAAATACTTGCTTATTTTCTCTTTTAAAAATATATTTTTATTGATTTCAGAGAGGAAGGTAGAGGCAGAGAGACAGAAACATCAATAATGAGAGAGAATCATTGATTGGCTGCCTCCTGCACAGCTCACACTAGGGATTAAGCCTGTAACACGGGCATGTGCCCTGACCAGGAATCGAACCCATAACCTTTTTGTGTGTGGGACGATGCTCCAACCACCTGGTCAGGGCAAGACTTCTACTATTCATAGACCATTCAGAACACAATAGAGGAAAATATAGACTTTTATTTGAAAACAGTGCTATTGTTTTTCACAGATATTTACTGTTTGGTTGATATTATTTTTTAAGCTTATGTAAGTAAAGACAGCAGGTAAATGACATGTATGCATGTATTGCCTTATAACGTCAAGGCACAGCAACTCAATCTTTCTTTAAGGCTATTCTGTATGCATTGCCACCTCTTTTTAAATTGTAAACTCTAAGCTCTCTCTCTTTCTGTCTCTCTCTCTCATTCTCTCTCTCTTATTCTGTCCATCTATCTTTTGCCCAAACCTGTCACTTTTAGCTTCACGTCCCCTCAGAACTCTGCCCCTTCCTCACAACCCCTACAGTGGCTGTCTTTGGTGTGTCCATCTCAGTGTTCATACATCACTGTCATTCAGAGGCCATGCTGATGACACTGACAGTGATTGCTTGCGGTATACAAATGGAAAAAGGAAAGCCTACACCAAAAACATTGCCTGTCCAAAGCTGCAGCCAATAATTGAAAGCCAGTTGCATTTGCTGCTTGGTAATTACCAATTTTCAAAAGGAGGCCTCTTTGATGAAAGCTTCATGCCAGGCTGATGTGTCTGACACCGTTATTTCCCGGAAGTGTACCTGTCTGACACATTGTGTAGAGCTATTTGGCGAGTGGACGCCTCTGCACTTGGACCAGGCGAGATAGCATTAAACTTACAGCAAATAACCATTTGTTTATTCATTTGACAGCTGTTACAAAGATAACTTCCTGACTGCATAGGAGCACTCCAGTTAATGAAAGCTGATTATACATGTGAATTGGGGAATGAACCTTTGCATTATGTAGGGATTATTTATATCACAAAAGAATTCATTGCAGGGTTCCATTAAAATGATTCTTTTGTTCAACTCAATTGATAAAACTCAAGTACTTCTTAGATCACAGAGCTTGAGATTTTCTGGAACAACTTTTTTTCCAACTATATTTTATTAGCCAAATATACCTATGCTTTCAGGAAGAAATATAGAACTTATATGGCAGCAGAGATAATATTACTATAACAAATGGTATATGAAGGTATATTAAAGTTCTCCTTTAATTTTGAAAACATTTTCTAAAATATTCAGATTAATGAGCCCAGTAGACATGGCTCAGTGGTTGAGCATCGACCTATGAACTAGGAGGTCCTGGTTTGATTCCCAGTCAGGGCACATGCCTGGGTTTCCAGCTCGATCCCCAGTGTGGGGCATGCAGAAGGCAGCAGCTCAATGATTCTCTCTCATCATTGATGTTACTATCTCTCTCCCTCTCCTTTCCACTCAGAAATTAATAAAAAAAAACTATTTTTAAAAAAAGATTAAGGAGAATTAACTTTTTATGTGTGTGTTAGCTTTTATCTTCCTGGAAACTAAAAAAAAAAAAAAAAAAAAAAAAAAAAAAAAAATACTTTGAGTCAGGAACAAAGTGAGAGCAGGGACAGAATCAGATCCCTGACATAGTTTTATTCCAAAGAGCAGTATTAGTATTAGTATACAGCTTAATTAAGTTTTGCACCCAGCAAAGACATTTTCAGAAGACCCTACAACTAAAAGGGCAGAGGAGAAATATTGCAAAAATGTTCCAAGCTTCTGTGAATGACAGACATTTTTAGAGTGATTTTTAAAAATGTGGGTTTACTTTTTAAAATTTCACTAGGTTCCATGAGCCTAGATTTCTTATTAGGGAGTTAATTTCAAATAAACTCTTTAAATAGGATTTCAATTTTATTAAATTAGCTATTCTGTATTTGAATCTCAAAATCTGTATTCAGTGCTTCCTTGAAGAGGAGTTGGCTTTATTCTAAGGGTTTGTTTGCTTGTTTTTGTCATTTTAGAAGATATATTCTGCAAAGACCTGACTGTTAACAAATAGAATTATCTAACAAATGGCAGTAAAGAGAGAGGGAAGCTGCAGGATATAACATCAATGCCTTTGGGTACAATGTAAATTCTGTGTTGTTATAGCTCTGCTATGCAACCTAAAAAAATTCACCTTAAAAATCTCTGGACTTTATCTTCCACATGTGCTACCTGAGGATTACACCAGTCCCATACAGCTCACAGATGACAAGCATAAAACCAGTTGGAAATCATTTGAAAATACTAAGATAATTTCTCAGAGGTTGCCTGAAATAAGGAAAAGGAGTTTATTACCAATTTAATCAGAAAAACAAACAAACAAACAAACAAAAAACACACCACCAGTACATCCCAGGTGTTCAACTGGAAGATCTAGAATACTTTTGTTTCTAAGAAAAATCTAGTACTTCAGCATTGTAGGTAACTTTGAGATGAAGAGCTATTAGGGTCCCCTAAATAATCTTCTCTACAAGTTGAAACTGAAGTCTGTCTATTTCCCCAATCCTCCAACATGCACTATAAATATATAGAAAAAATATGGTGGAGAGTTATATGTTTTATAGGCATATTCTTGAGGTCTCACAATCTACCTAAAACATAGGCTGTGGGAATTATACACAATTAAAGGGACCTACCTTGACAGCGAAGGTGAAAATCAACAGTAACATTCCAAAAAAAAAAAAAAAAGTATTCCAGGGGCAACAAATGGGATAGCTAATAAATTAACCCTCCATACCATGATTTTTCGCCATTGTTTTTGTTCACTTGCAAATGTAATGTCTGATTGATGAAGCATGTTGTCCTTAATATTAACCTCAGTTGGTTAGAACATGTTGCCTGAGAAGACAGAGAGAAGAGTTTATGGCTTTTCACTAGTCCCTAGCTTGGTTAGATCAGAACAATAGCATTAACTCTCAGGAAGCGGGTGAAATCAATGGCCTGCCTATGCTGACCTATGGCATCTCCACAGAATGCAGGAATGACATGGAATGCTATCTCTCGCTGTTCCTACCCTAGTCTTCTATCTCACATGCATCTTCATAGGCTTTCCTTGAGGATTATACTATTCTGATAACTTTCTCAATAATTCTCCTTGAAAGATGTAAATCCTTTATATTTTCTATGCTTTAACTAGTTTATGCAGTTGATTCCTTTGCTTTCTTTTTATCACTGAAATTATTTCTTTTCACCTTATATAATACTCTAGAGGCCCAGTGCATGAAAATTGTGCACTGGTAGGGTCCCTAGTGGCTGCTGGTCACCGGCCAGAGCCTCCCTTCCCCAGCTGCCAGCTGCCAGCCAGGGCCTTCCTTTGTTCCACACCGCCCCCTGGTGGTCATCACACTTCATAGTGAGCTATCAAACTCTTGGTCAGTCGAATTCCCTAGGGGACACTTTGCATATTAGGCTTTTATATATATAGATATATGTGTATGTATATAGGTACATATATAAAGCTTGTTTCTGTGTGTATATATTTATCCCATAGGTAATTCTTTATATATTTATTCTGAATATCATATATATGACATAACACATATGTATTTAATTTATATGGGAATATACAACACATTTTCTATCTATGTATATTTACCATTTAAATTATCATTTAAAATACACATATGTATTACATTTAAAAATTGATAATCAGATATTCATCAATTTTGTTAATAAAATATTTTTAAATTTTACATATTCGATTTTTTTAAAAAATTAATGTATAAAATACACTTTATGAATGAAAATGTATTCTCTACAATTTTATCTCTCCATTAATTCTATCATATATATTAAAAATCTTTCACTTTTGATTAGCACAATTTGATTCCAGCATATTTGTTGAGGAAAAACATTTATTTAATATATATTGCCTATATAATTTGTTTTTGTGTGTGTGCTTGTGTATATGTATTTTAAGATATAGAAAAATGTTTCTTTTTTATGTATTCTATATCTACATATAGAAAATATATTCACGTAGGCCAAAGGCATTGATTTGATAAAGCACTAATTTCCTTTTCTTTCTTTGTCATATTGAACCAAAAACATAATAATCCTTCTCTGTGATTTACCCACTCATAAGAAATACAGTTATTAAGCCTCACTCTATGCCAGATAATATGCTAGGGTTTAAAGATGATACCTATATAAATAAGTTGGAAGTATTGGCTTCTTATTTATTTTTAAATTATCTTCTAGCTATTTGGAAGTGATTTGTCTTCTTTCTTATCTCTGGTTTTTTGAACAGGCATGTGAAGCTAAAATGCTTCCTCAGACTTCAATTTTTGCTTCTTGTCTAAACTCATTAGTTGATTTCCTTTCATTCTGTGAATGAAAAAAAGGGTTTCTATGGAAAGTACCCACACAGGGTGATCTGATTATAAATTTGAATTGCACAGGTCATGGTGGGTAGTTACATCCCAGACATATAACATGTTAGTAAAAGGTTTATCTTTGCAATAAACAAGCCCTGTCCATTGTTTCTGTACAACTAGGTTAGCACACATTCGAAATAAGCCATAACCCTCTCAAGAGAGCACATAATCTTGTTAACTATCCTATAATCCAATTCTGGCCTTACTTTCTTCTACCTGCATGTAATCTTCCTTAAATTCCCTCTTTAATTTCAAATGCATAAAAGAAGCTGAAAAACTGTTCTTTTCCAAAGCCTTTGAGATCTTGCCCCTGGCATATGTCATCAGTTTAGCTCAAATAAACTTAGAAAAAATCTCTATAAGGTTTGGACTTTTCTTATATGGACACTCTTTAGAAGTTTTTTTCCAAATCTTTTGTAAATGGACTAGCATTATCTAGTTAAAACTTTGAGTGAATCATCACTTGCATTGTATTTTGTATGGATTCTAATATTTTAAATTATTGTTTTAAATGTAATGTGTGCTGGCAAAATAAACGAAGCTGGACACCAGTTAAATGGTAAGGAAAGATTTTAATCATTAGTATACTGCAATAGGGAAAAAAGGTCCAGCATGAACTGAATTTAACTTTGATTTGCACAGAGGTAATTGGATATTTTAAAGGACAAATGAGGGAAAAGGGAGGAAATGACAGGAGGCTCAGTAGAGTCAAGGAAGTAAAATTTACAAAAAGGGGAAAAGGGTAGTTGGTCCATGTGAAACACATCTGGGTTTGCTAACTGGTTCTTATTAAAGTTAGGCCCCCCTCTTGCAACAGAGGATGGGAGACAGGGACCCCGTCTTTATGTGTTGGCTGAAATAGTCAATTCTTTTGGCAGCCTTGACTTTCCTCAAGCAGGCACTGTAAGGAGTATAGGATCATCCTAAGCATGTGTCCTTGAGTTGTTAGAAACTATGTTAGTGCTGTTCCAGTCTTCATAGGAGAGGGTTAAGGATTATTGGAGAAGAGGACTCAGAGGAACCTGACTAGAATTTGGTCAAGGAGACAATAATCTTTGTCAGTGTCATGTAGAAAATTTGGAAACTATAAAGGGAGACAATGAAAGCTTCCATGTCACCAAAACCAAGACTAGTCAACCAACTGTTAACATTTTTTCTATTCTTTTACGTAGTTCCTATTTTTATTTATTCTATTTCAATGGACATGATGCACTAGTCTGAGGATCCTAAAAGTGAAGGGTAACTATTACCCTGGGGCAGGGAGATCTAGAGTGAAGGGTTGCTCAAGGAGAACTGATGGCATTTTCCAGTAGTGTGTTCAGTGACATGAATCTTGGAGACAAATATAGAACCAGTGGTAGGCACACTGCATGGCACCATGTTGCAGGAAACCTGTGTAACAGGGCTTCTGCTAGGAAATATGGGGGTTTTTAAAAGAGATAGTTCACATGCATGCATTATCCTCTGATCTTTTTATTTAGGTTGGGGATGTGGGGAGACCATGGGACAAGGGAAGAAGGGAGAAAAAGATTCATCTTCTTTGAGGTGAGGGCTTCCTTTTACTTGCTTCTGAGAGCTTTGGGTCTGGAGACCTGATCCCCAGGCCATGGGCTGCCTGAGTGTAGAACCTGGAGCTGGTAGATGATCCCCAAACCACAGCCTTTTTGTCTCTGGGAACTGCCTTCTTCAGAGAGAAGAAAGTGGGTGGGCGTGAATTGATGGTTAGTTTCTGAGGTTTACCAAATAAAGTAGAGTCTAAGAAGAAACAGAAAAGAAAGAGAGAGAGACAGTTCACAAGAAGTGAGCCTGAGGTGAGAAGAGGAGCAGTCCGTTGAAGATAAGTCAGTTTGCAAATCAAAATCAGAGGAACCCACAGGGCATCCTCCAGAGAAACCAAGAATGTCCCCATGTAAGAGCGCTTCTCTCTTAGTTAACCACGAAGTCAACAGAATGCAGACAAGTCAGACAAGGAAGAAGTGCTGCTGGCTTTCCCTGCTCTCCTCCCACACCCCAGAGCCAAGGAGGTCTGGGGCCAATGAGATTAAAAAACTAAGGACCTAGGTCAGAATCCTGACTCAGTGGCCTTACCTTTGAATAAAAATCAAAGTGATGAATAATGTACCCTGATTTTCATAATCAAGATTAAGATTTCTTAATGCCATTGAAATGATAACATTTATTTTTTTATAAGTGACATGCAAAGATATGGGGATCTTCTCTAGACCAATGGCTCATGGGAAATCTCCCCCTGCAAAGAAATGTTAAAGTGACAGTGGGTAACAAAAATAGATGACTTCAGGATCGCATTTTAAAACTCAAGTTTCTGCAACATACTGATTGCAGATACATATCAATATATCAACATTTATGTCAATAGGTAGTTATTTATAGCTATAGACATGTGTTATAGAAATGAGTTATAATATGCACATCTAATTTCTCTTCTGTGTTATAGCCAAATCTCCTTAAATATCTTGCCTTTGTTCTAAGAAGACATGTTTTTCTCTCCAATATATTCTGCACTAAGACATATATATAATTTACAAGCTTAGCTAACATACAGTAGTCTCTTCTCCAAATATTACTAAAAAAAATCTAAATCAAGTCTTCTCATGAGAAAAAAATAAAACCAGAACATCATTTATTTTCATTTCTTTCCAACAGTTTCCTGAAAGTGATTTAAGGAAGAAATTTAGTTTCTGCACTGTGTTAGCTAGGCATTTTTAAGTTGCATGGAATTTACTAGTAACACATTTGGGATCTTCATAGTCTCAGGGACACCTTTTTTTTGTGTGTGTGCCTGTGTCCTGAAAACAAATGTTACTGGATAAAAAGAAGTTCTTTCTTTTATGATAAAGTTATACCTTCAAGCAGTGGGATCCTGTAAGACAAAAAACAAGCTGATGGAAACTGACTTTAATGCAGTAGTTAGGACCCCAGTGAAAAGGCTGTGTTTGAATTGAGAGTATGATGGACTTTTTGCTGTATAATCTAAAATATTTCCTGTGCCTATATGTATGGACACTTTAATTAGGAGGCAAGATTAAACAAGGTGTTGTCAGGAACATGAGTGCCTTGGAGCAGTCTGGGGTATCATATCATGTCCCCAGTCTTTGCTTTCCATTGTACCAAGTGACATTAGCTATCCTCTCTTGTATAAGTTAATAATTGGGTTAGGCAGTTCTAGACAGCACTTTCAAAACACTCAATTAAGAGTAAAGTGACTATACGAAGAGAGTAATCATTGTATCCGAGTTCATTTTCCTTGTTCAATCAGAAGTCTGGAGAAGAGTGGATTCTAGCTTTAGTTCAGCAGCTGCTTATTATATCTGTGGATTGTACAGTAGTTTTGGGTTTTATCCTCTGATCTCAGGATGACTGCTGACATTTGAGCCATCACACCTAATATTCTAGGAAATGGGCAGAAGAAAAAGTGGAAAGCCAAAAGGGCTTGCTAATGATCCCCATCGTTCTACATGTGTTAATAGTTCATTGTCCATACAAATCTACAAAGAAAATTGAAAAATAGAATATTTTACCTGGGCACATTGCCACTTGCAATAATTTTGAGAGAGGGTGGTGGTCACTGATGGTCATGAAGGGGTTTCTCTTAGAAGGAAGGAGAAAAGGACAATTAGTATTTTCTATCATTTGGCTAAGTCGAATGGCAGGCCACAAACATGACGAGAGAACAGCCTGAATATTCTCCACCTGCTTGTTCTACGTGGGGTAGGAAAGCTCCAACCCTCAGTGGCACAATTGCCTCTCCTTTCTTCTTCGCCTGTGGCTCAAAGAGAGGCAGAAGGCAACAATCAAGTGTGCAGTTGGTTTATCCACACCCTGTGCATGCACTATAGGTCCCCATTCAGATGTCACTCAATTGAAACAAAGGGGATCTGTTTTCAGTTGAAATTTTAGATTAGATAAATTGCTCTATATTAATCCAATATAATTGACTGATGAGTATCCTACCTAATAAAAGAGTAATATGCAAATTAACCATTACTCCACTATACCCACAAGCCACACCCACCAGCCAATCAGGAGTGAGTATGCAAATTAACCCAACCAAGATGGCTGCGGCCACAGAGCGAGCAGGAGGCTCGGGTTTCCCCGGCAATGTAGGAAGCCAAGCTTTCCGCACACCCTGGTGGGCCCAGGCCTCTACTCAAGGCTACAAAGTTTCAATTATAGAAGATAAATAAATCACAACAAAAATGGTGGCAGCCATGGAGCTGGAGAGAGCAGGACGCTTGAGTTGCCCCCGACAATGGAGGAAGCCAAGCTTCTGCAGCCCTGGACTGCCTTGGCCTCTGCTCCAGGCTACAAAGTTTCAATTATAGAAGATAAATAAATCCCAACAAAAATGGCTGCAGCCATGGAGCAAGAAGGAGTCATGGCTCCGCTCAAGGCTACAAAGTTTCAATTATAGAAGATAAATAAATCCCAGATACCAGGGCCTCCACTTGGGTCGCCAGGGGGTGTGGCCAGCCTGCAAACCACCACAGGCCCCTCACCCAGGCTGCCCCATGCCCCAAGGGAATCCCCACCCTGATCCGGGACACCCTTCAGGGCAAACCAGCTGGCCCCCACCCATGCACCAAGCCTCTATCCTATCTAATAAAAGAGTAATATGCAGGTTGACCATCACTCCAACACACAAGATGGCTGCCCCCATGTGGTCAAAGATCCTGCCCCCATGTGGACACAAGATGGCCACCACAAGATGACCAGCAGGGGAGGGCAATTTGGAGGGATCAGGCCTGCAAGGGAGGGCAGTTGGGGGTGATCAAGCCTGCAGGGGAGGGCAGTTAGGGGTGACCAGGCTGGCCGAGGAGGGAAGTTGGGTGGCGACTGGGCCTGTAGGAAAGGACAGTTGGGGGAGACCCAGGCCTGCAGGGGAGAGCAGTTGGGGGGACCAGGCCTGCAGGGGAGGGCAGTTAGGGGTGCCAGGCCTGCAGGGGAGGGCAGTTAGCGGTGACTAGGCCTGCAGGGGAGGGCAGTTAGGGGTGACCAGGCCTGCAGAGGAGGGCAATTAGGGGAAAACTGGCTGGCAGGGGAGAAGTTAGGCATCAATCAGGCTGGCAGGGGAGTTGTTAGGGGGTGATCAGGCTGGCAGGCAGAAGTGGTTAGGGGCAATCAGGAAAGCAGGCAGGCAAGCAGTTGGGAGCCAGCATTCCTGGATTGTGAGAGGGATGTCCGACTGCCTGTTTAGGCCTGATCCTACCAGGAGGGTGCAGGCTGGGCTGAGGGACACCCCCCCCATGCACGAATTTCATGCACCAAGCCTCTAGTTTTTATAAGAATAATAGAACATAGTTAAGAAAGACTTTTACAATTTTAGAGCAACTCTTCATGAAAATGAAGCACAATTCAGTGGCATTAAAGATGTTTTAAGCCAAACAATAGTGTTATCCTCCTGCAACCTGTGTTTATCACTCCCTATTTTTTGTTGTTGTTGTTAAGATTTACTTGAGGATATTTTTCCGTTGATTTGTTTAGAAAGAGTGGAAGGGAGAAGGAGAGAGAGAGAGAAACATCAATGTGAGAGAGACACATTGATTGGTTGCCTCCTGCATGCACCCTGACCAGGGCTGGGGTACCTGAAACCAAGGTATGTGCCCTTGACTGGAACTGAACCTGAGACCCTTCAGTCCATGGGTCAACACTCTCTCTACTGAGCCAAACCTGCTAGGGCCATCACTCTCTATTTTAACCAACTCTATACTCTTCCATCAATGTGGCGATTCACTGCTGCCAATATTGTTTTCAAAATCAATCTCTCTCCCACATTCTTTTCACTATTTCGGTATTTTCCAAGCTGTATTCATGTGAATCTAGTCTTTTATGATATGTTAACAAGCTCATTTAAAAAACAGCCTCTGATGTATACCCACACTGTGGAATATTACTTTCCACAGAGATCTGAAATTTATATTGGCCTTTTAAACATTCTAAAAACCTTTGTAATGAAGAGATCCATTTAATTTAATTTAACTCAGTATTTCTACTGTGTTACAGTAAAAATAACATAAGCATTGTGTGGCAAGTTCCATGGAAGATAGTTAATACGAAGTTTATTCTACTTTAAGATGGATGCTTATTTCTACCTTCCATGGGCTTTAGTGTCTCTATATTATTAGATTTAATATCCCTCCATATTTCAAAACAAAATTCAATAAGATATCCATACAGCCTATCACTGTGCTTTGTTTATGCTGGCACTTAACCATAGTCCAATCAACCATGGCTTGAGTGATGGACCCCACATGGAAAGAATGGTAACATAGGTATAAGACACTTCTCCCAGGAAGAAGCTTCGCAGGGGAGTTGTGGGTACTGCATTCACTCAGGGAATCCCTCAGTACACACACTCTTATGTTCCCAATAAAACTGAGGCCACAGTCCCTCATAATGCACTCCTAGAAATAGCAAGTCAGATTTGGGAGAATAAATTGAATGAACTGTCACAAACATTTCTCAGTAAAATAAGGGGAAAAGTGTAACTGTAGCCTGCATAAGAATTACATATAGATTTACTAAGCTTTGGGGTCTTCTTGGTTGAAATGCATTTCCAAAGGGGAAAAAAAAATCAATATTAAACTACATTTGATATATTTCTTTGCTAAAAGCCACAACTTTCAGTATTCTAGAGAGGAATGATTTATAACTATTACATCCAACAAAATGTTCTTTTTAGCCCTGAAATCTGATAATTTGGTTTTACATGGTGACTATGCTTCCAGAAATAAAACTCCTGTCCATCACCATTGTTATTATCAAGGATAGGCTGAGAAGTGCTGCCAAAAGCAGAGCGCCTTTTCACTGCTTTTCTCATGGGTGATAATTGCAAAGCTTAGGAAATGTATTGGCTCCAGAAAAAGAGGAATGAAGACCTTAAAGCTGTTTTAGCAAGGAGCCTTGGTTTTCTATGTTGGGAGCACTTATCCTGTTGTACTCTGTATAATATATTTCCTCTTGGTCTTGCAGATGTATTTTTGAATACTTCAGCCTGAAAACATTTTCACCGCCTTGCAAATGTTTTATCAGCATAGCTCCCTCCCACACCAGAACCTGATGCATATTACAAATAAAGGATAGAGTATGAGAATATAGTCCTCATTTTCAATTTTTTCAAAGTTAGATTTTTTTGGTCTTTGAGGGTAGTTCATAGTCATGTGGTTGCATATGGATGTTTTAAAGCAAAAAGACACATCATCAGTTGTAAAAATGTATTACTTTGGTGGGATATTGATAATGGGAGAGGCATGTGTGGGGATAGGGGGCATATGGAAAATCTCTATACTTCCCTCTCAATTTTGCTGGGAACCTAAAACTACTCTAAAATATAAAAGTCTATTTGAAAAAAACAAAGACAAAAACAAAAAAAAACCTCTCTTAGACAGATGTTCTACTGTGAAGACATCAATACCTTTACGCTATTGTACAAGAATTATTCAGAAACTATTGAATTGTGTCTCTTCAAAAAGATATGTCCTAATCTTAATCCTTGGGTCAGATGATCATGACTTATTTCAAAACAATGTTTTTGCAGATTCAAGTAAAGGTTCTTGAGGTGAGATCATTCTGAATTAAGGATGGGCTCTAAGTCCAAAGACTGGATTGAGAGATTTGATAAAAGAGGTACACAAAGAAAAGCTATGAGAAGATCGACTTAGAGATTAGAGTGATGTAGCTACATGCCAATAAATGCCAAGAATTGCTGGAAGCCACCAGAAGCTTGGAGATAGGCATGGAATAGATTTTTCTTCAGAGTCTTCAAAGAACCAGCCTTGACAATACCTTGCCTAGGACAATACTTCTGCCCTACAGAACTGTGAGATAATGCATTGCTGTATTTTATTTTAAGTTAGTTGTAATTTGTTACCAAAGCCCTAGGAAGCTAATAGATTCATTCAAGTTGACTTTAAAAATATGGAAATTTATTAGCTCACACAAATACTAGTCCAGAGAAATGGCTCTCTTTGGAGTTGAGTCACTCTAATTGTATTTTTCCGCAATTCTTTTGGAGTTGCCTTCTTCCTTTAAAGCTGCACCTTTAGTTCATTTGTGAAATAGTTGCAAAACTCGCATATATAGTTGATAACTTTCAATGAGAGTGAAGGAGAAATAAGAGACTTACTTAAGATTGCTCTCAAAATTCAGGAATAACAACCTTTTCAAAGGACTCCTAGATAACTTCCTCAAAATTTATTTGCCCAAATTATGCCATATACGTTTTTTAAAAAATAAATTAAGTCCTAGCCAGTTTAAATCAGTGGATAGAACATAGGCCTTAGGACTGAAGGCTCCCGGATTCGATTCCAGTCAAAGGCATGTACCTTGGTTGCAGGTTCCCTGGCCCTGGTAGTGTGCATGCAGGAGGCAACCAATCGATGTGTCACTCTCTCACATTGACGTTTCTCTCTGTCTCTCCCTCTCCCTTTCATTCTCTCTAAAAATCAATGGAAAAATATCCTCAGGTGAGGATTAACAACAACAACCAAAATTAAAATGAGATTATCTTTAGATCATTCAGACCTTTTCACGGAGAAGGAGCTGAATTAAGATTCTTTAGCACCACAAGGCTGCATAAGAAAGGTTGGCTACCTGAACAAGATTGGCTTTCTGTCAGGAAGAAGGAAGGATCATAGGTGTTCATTAGGTAAATAATTATAACTACAAAGTAACCTGAGCAATATAATGCTCCTACCTCATACACAAACTCACTAAGCTGTTTGTCTTTATAATAAATAAATTATCAAGTGACTGGATTTTCTCTGTAAACTTTTATAGCCACACTTTTCTCCCTAATATCTCGAGTTGTTAAAATGTTGCTTCTATAATGGCATTTCTAGTTGAATTTGGTGAAACTACCACACCTGGGAGTGGAAAATAATATTGGCTTTCTGTATTAGAGGGAGGATACATTGCCCATCGTGACATATTTAGGATCATAATTCCTCTAACTCTATATTTTTCTGCCTCCTACCCTCTTAACATCCCTGTCTTCCTTAGAAGATCAGGATGACATGAACTAACCTACATAGAATAATTAACTGATTTTCCTACTGCTGTTGAATTAAATATATCAAAGTTTTCGTAAACATTTTCAAAGAAGTAAAGGGATGGCTAGGAGAAAGAGAATTATTTTATAATGGAAATCTATGAAAAAAGCACTGGGCTCTACATAATCACTTAATATTCAGTACATTCTTCCAGGAATTTATTCCAATGAGGTTGAAGCAATAAGAGCTAATTAATTTTTCCAGTGTTTCACAGCTAGTGAGCAGTCCATGTTGACTTTGAACCCATGCTCTCTCTGAAAGGTACTGGAACAAAAATTATTATTGCAAAGGATTCATTAACACAATAAATTATTTTTGCATTAATCTTTGCTGGTAGACCAAGAGTTATACTTAATATCTAAACATCTATATGCAAAACAAGGTGTTGTAGTTCAAGTTCCCCAGAGATAAAACTCAAAGTGAGCATTTGAATTCAAGTGATTTATTAAGAAGAACCTCCAAGGTAAACTAGGGAAAAGAGAAGCAGGTTCAAGGATGGGTAGGAAGCCACCCAAAGCCATCATAGGTGGCAAAGCATCACAGAAGGCCTTTTGGCTGATTTCCCCGGAAATCTGGATTACAAGATTTGTGTGGGAGTGGCCATGCTCTGAGGCCAGGGACCTGGGCTCTCACACTCCAACCTGTCAATCTTTGTATCCTTGTCTAAGGTCTGTACCAAACAGATGTCAATCTCCATGCTTGTAGGTCAAAGTGACTACAGTCCCCTGAGAGCAACCCACAGGAAGAGTCACAGAGCAGACCATTAACCCTCAGAGAAGGGCCTGCAGAAATGCAAAGGAGATCCAGGAGGACCTGGATAGAGCATCTTCATTGTTGGTTACATCAGTCTTGTACAAAAGGAACATATATGTATAGAATAACCAAATCTGGAGCTGTCCAAAAAATCTTAATTTAAAATAAACACTACAGATGTGTTCCTTATCAGATTACTAAACATCTCATAGTGATAGCCATTCTAGGTTGATCATCAGTTGATGGAGAAAAAGCAGACTAAATATGTTTTCCTTTAGCAAAAGGATAAAAGGTAAACCCATTTGGGTGAGGAATAATATCCTGAGTGTCCTTACAATGGAATTGATTTAAGCTTGTCTCTTCATCTCCCAGGAGTTAGTTGAAGGATACTAGTTCAGGCATGATTAACAAAGTAAGTGGATTTGGGGCCATGCTTATGATGTACGGTTGCTTTAATTTCTATTCTTTAGAATTGTCTGGGTTGCTGGATAATGAAACTGGGAATTCATGTAGCCCTCTAGATTTGTGTTTGCCTTTCAAGCCATTGTTGATAATGTCCCATGGTGTGCTGTTACAAACGTCAGCTGTTACACAAGGATTGATGCCACACATTTACTTGGAGGTTTTTGTTTTCTTTTGTTTTTAGCAATGTATCAGCTTCAAATTGAAAAAGAAAATCACATAAAGTTCCTTAATAAATGTAGTGTGGACTTGATTGAAACATAATGCTAATATTATTAAGTGCCCCAGCGAGTAACTGAAATATCACATTGTTGGGATTCACACTTTCTTTCACTGCACAGGGCATATAAAACACAAACTCATTACTATATGCAAAACATAGTGCTCTTTCTGGAACTCCAGTTTTTATGGACTTTTATGACTGAACAATTGATATTTACCTATTGAGATTGGCTTAGAAGACCCTAAAGCTGCCCGGAAGAAGATAAACTATGACTATTTGCCTATAATATGAGAACAGCAAAATAGCTAAAGGCCTCTTTAAATATTTCTGGTATTAAACCAGCTTGACTGTTTAAAAGTTCAACATTTTACTTTCATATTAAACCGTCTGGTTTCTCTCCCAGTCCTCTTTGGTAAAAAAAAAAAAAAAAAAAAAAAAAAAAGCCCTATGAGATCTTTGGAGAGAGTTATGTCTTCTGTTCTTACCAAATACATTAAACCTACTTCCTCACCTTATCTGAGATTCTTTATAATTGTTATAGGTACAACCTGCATTCACAGGTGCTAATTGGTGTTCAGTAGCCTCCGATGGGTGACACAGACCAAATTAAATAAGATATTAAACTAAAGATGGTACTCTTTGTGAATACTTACAAAAAAGACTCCTCTTAATTCACTGTAATGTGAAAGGCTGTCTCATTAGAGGGTGAAACTCTCTGGTCCAAAAAGTTAATCAATCAGTATATTTAAACACCTAAGAGCAGATGGACAGAATTGAAGCAGCTAGAGTTAAAGGACAATTCTTTTACTAGCTGAGAAAAATAACAACAGTAAAAAAATAAAATTGGCCAGCCCTGGCTGGTGTATTTCCATGGTTAGAGTGTAAGCCTGTGCACCAAAGGATCATGGGTTGAATTCCTGGTCAAGAACACATACCTGGGTTGCAGGTTTGATCTGGGCCCTGGTCGGGGTATGTGCAGAAGACAACCAATCAATGTGTCTCTCTCACATATATGTTTCTCTCTCTCCGTCCCTCCCATTATTTCTAGAAAGCAATGGGAAAAATATCCTTGGGTGGGGATTAACAAATAATAATAATAATAGTAATAAATATTTACTTACATGCAAATAAGTGCTACTAATAAATGAGACAACAAAACCCAAGTAATTTAGATCTATTTAGCCAGCAGGTGTTATATTAATTTGATGTGTAAAAGAACTGAATTCACATAGGCAGAAGAGAAATGAAAGCATTTTTGGAGGATGTAGTAACATTACAAAAGGTGAGGTTTTAGGATTTGCTTCTGGGAAACAGAGAATAGACAGGCTTGGCATAAAGGGATAAAACAATCATAGAGAAGCAGTGATGGTAACAAGGCTGGGAAGGCAGGCCAGGCTATACCTTCGAGGAATCCCAGCAATGAAGGCAGGAACAATAGAAGACAGCAGGAAAAGAGAAAGAGCAAGTATGAGATGGACCGACTCCATAAAGTAAGCCACAGGCATTGCATCTACAGGACCTAAGCAGGGCTGTTGAGGACAGGACCCTGTGGCCATCACTCATTCATAGCATTGCCAGGAGTCAACGTCATGTACTACACAGTGAGACTCTGTTAATACATGTGAACAGAGGCGTTACAATTGCAGGCTTCTGCTCCACTCCCTGCCAGAACTGAGACTATCAATTACCAACGATTCTGTTCTCTCCTTGTGAAATGGGAGCCGATGGGAGAACTCCTATTGTGGGCAGAGAGTGGGAGGAGAGAGGGATGGAAGGCGTTCTGAGTAGTCAGTACTCCCAAAGGTGGCACAGCCGGTGCTCTTCTGTACAGAAAAGGGAATAATTAGGCCAGTGGGTGTCCCACCACAACATGCACTTTATGACTGGGCCTGCACAATGCCAGGCGCCTGGCGAGCCTTGCTCTATTGTTCTAACTGCTCATTTTGATTCAATGCAAACTGAGCCTAGGGCTAGTGCCTCTCCTAGAGCAGCTGAGGGCATGTTTGTGGTGGAATTTTCCATGTTAACTTTCAAAATTATGTAAAACAGGGGTCTTTAGCTAATGTCTTTGTGGTCTAGGGCCCAGGAGCTACATGTATCGTGGTGAGAACCTTGTTCTCAGTAAGTGAGAAGGCAAGATGAATAGCATTGCACCCACAGCAGGAACCTTGCTTTTGGAAGGATTTGTCTGGGTCAGTGATGTGCATCCCAATGTCTGCAAATGCCAGGTGAGGAGAGCAAGCCTGTGTTCTGTACGCAGGGCAAATGGTTTGAAAGCCTAGAGACCTAAGTTTCTTTTCCTTTCTTCTTCTTCTTTTTTTTAATGATCATCAGCTGCATAAGCTTAGCAGTTCCTTCTTCTTTGAGCTTTATTTTACAAATACCTTTCAATAGAGCTTTGATGAAATATTTTCAAGTGAACTCATACAAAATAAAATAATGCAATCATTAAAAAGGATACTATGGATATGTATTTCCTGACATAAAATTTGGCATTTTTGTCTACAGCATAAAGTGAAATAGGTTCACAGTGCTGCATGTATATTGTATAGAGACTAGAGGTCCGATGCACCAAATTCATGCAAGGGGCTAGGCCCTCGCAGCTACAGCGGCTTGCCTTGGCCCTCACAGCTCCGGCTTCATCTGAAAGGATGTCTGGAAGGTCGTTTGGCTGTTCGGTCTAATTAGCATATTATGCTTTTATTATTATAGATAGTCAGAGATAGATATACCATCATAGTGCTATACTGTTAAGGAAAATCATCACTGAAATGTAAATTATTTCTTTTATACCAGGATGAACAAAAGTAGGTGTTACAGTTGTTTGTATGAAAAAATATGTAATACCAAAAATAAATAATAATATAAGAATGAACTCTGCATTTCACATATCACAACTGTAATCCTACTTTTGTCCCACCCTATAGTGAGACTTTGAATCGTTTTGCTTTCTCTTTTGTAATTTTACAAATGCTTGATTTTTTAAATGCACATAACTTACATGCCTTTAGAATACAACAAATTTTAAACAGAAAAACAAAAAAAATGGACATGGACTAGGGAACATTCCCTTCAGTCTACTGTGTCTCACCTACAAGAACCCCAATAACACACAATTATCATTGAAGATGACAAAGGCATTATCTATCTTATCCAGCACTTTCAGCTTTGCTGCCTGCCAGGCTCAGAGCCAGAGTCAGGAAGGATTGAATCTCTAAAACAGAAGCAGTTCCTGGGAAATGTTTGCTGCATAGGCATATTATCATCATGGCAAACGTGTGTTATTAAACTTATAATATGATCAGAGAATTAGGCTCACAGCCATGAGGGGGCATGAATGAAATTATAATTGTTAAGTCCTGCAGACAGGATGGGCCAATTTGATTTCAAAACCTGTCCTCTTTCAACAACACAATATTGCTTTACCACTGCCCAGTTTAGACTCAAATAATAAAACGTAAGCAGCAATGGCTGTAGGATATGCTTCCCTTAGGTGATCATGTAGGTATAACTCTGATCATATAGGTGCATAAATTAGAGGAGTATTTTTTCCCCTAAAAATAACACTGTCTCATCATTCTATCATTTTTTATTTTTTTTTATTTTGGGCTGGAAAAGGTTTTAGAGCTGACAGGTTGATGTTAGAAACTTGTAAAAGAAAGCAAATAGCCACCAAATTCTATATATTTCCCCATCACACAAATGTTTAAAAGCAGAGGTTAAAACTAGATTGGTTTAACTATGCTAGCGATGGATCAAAACTTAAATAAGCAAACAGACCAACACATAAGTAAAAATATTGAGATAGAAAGGAAGAAAATTTTAACTACAATAAAAGTGAAATACCTGCACGTGCTTGATGACTTGGCCTCCTTGGGGTTACATAGACTGCTTGGGTAAATCCTCAGATGGTCTGTGTGGCAAAATTTTGCACCATCATCCACTGAACAAACTTTGTGCTCAGAGATTTTGTACGTGCTCTGTATTTAATTTCACAGAAAGCCTGGGTGGTCATTTTAGTTATTCTAATTTTCAAGATAAAGTTAGAGGCTTGAGGAAGTTAAATAAGTATTTCAGGACTTTCACAAAATATCTAAAGTTAACATCCTATCTGCCAGTGGTCTTATTCCAGCATCTAGAGGGGGTTCAGGAATCTGGAGAAGGTGCTGCGTGTAAATTATTAAAGAGTCCAGAGACAAAACATAATTTTGGAAGGCATTTTGGGGAGCCAGAGAAGACTTAGCTAAAGGAACCAAGTTCTTTTGTCCCCTTGCTTTTTATTAACACAAATTGTCGTAAAACACAGTAGATATACATATCAAAGGCCAAGGTTTAGTATACAGAATCCATTGTTAGATTGGGGGAACTGCCTTTGGCTGTTCAGGTGTTTAGCCAGCAGGAGGCAATAACATGTAGATTAAAATGCCCTGAGCTGTCTGGCAGCAAGGAATCATTTATCCATCCTTTTCAGGTTTGGGGAAATGCCCTCAGCCATTCCAAATGAATCAGCCCTGCTGACATGCTGGAATTAGCTTCTGGCACCTATCTAGTACACTATTTTCTTTCCTCATCAGATTTATATGCTTATAAATAGGTGAGAACAGTATATAAGGGTTGCCTCTGATGAATGTCATTATATAACATTACATAAAGGTACAGAATGGTAGGGGCTTTCACTGTTTAGTTTAACAAAAGTAAACTTTTTAGAAAAATTCCTTTTGCTTTGATATGTTTGATTATTGTGTTTTAGTTGGCATAAATTAGAGGTTGACAGACCAGGAGATACTCTACACTACTTTTCTTGATTTGGATTCATTTTTCTAAATAGTAAAAACAAAACAAAGCAAAACAAAAAACAGGAACTTTATGCTTTGAGGTATTACATAATATAATATGATGCCATGTAAGTTCTCCATCATGTTTAGACTTTGTTATTGTGGATACAGAACATGAGTCATGGTTCCATTGGTGAGTAATCTATGGAAATACTTAGAGTAGAATCTTATGCGAATATTATTTGGATAGTATGTATATATCGAGCATGTTATTCCTGGGAATGCAGATTTTATTTATTTTTTAACACCAAAAAGTAAGGGAGAAAAACATCTTCACTGTTAGCTTTCCAACCTAATGAGCACCATTAATTGGTGATGGAGGTATTTTTTTGGGGGGTGGGTGTTGCAATAATAAAGCAAGTGGCTGAAGCTGAAGGCCCTAGGAAATCCTCTACTTCTCACAATTGGAGTGTAGACAGAAAATATCTAAGAATTTGCCCCAAATTCACGAGCTAATGATTTTAATCAGTAATATAAAGAAAAGATGGCTCCCTAGAAGAGATCCCTTATATAAACCACATGCAAAGTTAAATAAGTCCCATTTGCAATAATTACAACAAACAGAACACAGCAGCAGCAGCAGCAGCAGCAGCAGCAGCAGCAAAAAACAAACAAACAAACAAAAAAGAGCATCTTTCTTGAATGACAGTTAACAGCAGAGCAGTGAATGAAGATCCGAAGGCTATGATCATGTTCTGAGACAATTGCCCTTGTATGTCTCAATGTGTGATTGTTAGGATCAGTTTAGCTTTTGGCTGAGATGGAAAAATTATGGACTTTTCCAATGCTTAACTCCATTTCCATTTTCTGATCCTGGCACTAGGTGTTTCTGGCTCTGTTGCAGATTGAGAATCAGCAAAACACAGCGAGGCTCACTTGGTTTGTCATTTACTTCTAAATGTATCAGTTTTCTAGTAATGTTGCTTTTCATAGGTAAATGGCTCTTCAATCAAAGAGCACATTTGCATACTTTTCAAATCTCATCACTCTGAAGTAATCATTACTTGATCATAAAATACCTTTCCAAGAACTGAATGACATTGAATAATTTGTTGTACAAAACGTATGGGAAATAAGCTGTGTGTCTAAAAGACTTTTTGAAGAGAATATTTTGTCTTTTAATAGATTCCTCTATATCTCTCCATTATAGAAAAATGTGTAGCTTCTGGCTGATGTAATTTAAATATTCTTTAGTTAAATTTCTTTGTTTATGCACCATTTTATTTTCATCCATAATGTCAGTCTCAAAAAATGCTTCCAAATATGATAAAAAGCACCCCAACACAATGTTATTTCAAGACCAGGTTTTCTTTTCTTTTGCACTATATCCTTCTATCCAAGGTTAAGGAAAAGTCTGCAATTTTAGACATATCGTGAATATGTACTTGTTTTTAAAGGGAATACTAAAATAAACAAGTAAATAAATAATTTAAGATCACAGATCTTTTTAAGAATGTAAGAGTAAAGTAATATCAATTTGTTAGTAAAATGAGATTACCTTATTTTGTTTGTCACAAAACTTCATGAGTATTAGGGTGAGATCAATTCAAGTTTCACGTCTGTATATTTCACTTATCAGCCATATCATGTTAAATAATATATCAAAACATTTTTAGTCTATTTCCTGCTATAGCAGAAGGACTATAATAGTTACTTCCTAGGTTTGTTAAATGTGTTACACATTTCACAGCACAGAGAAGACACTTAACCCATATTAGTTTGCTATCATTCTAAGTCACTGATTAAAGTGTAGATTTTTTTTTAACATTCTAATATATAAAGAGCCAGGGTCCGTCACTACCTAAACGTCCAGATGGATGACCGAACACCAGGCTAGGGTCCCAGCCAGCGCAGCAGAAATCAGTCCTGAGTCCCGACAGCCCATGGCAGGAGTCAGTCCTGGGTCCTGGCCGCCCATGGCATCGTGGCGGGAGGGAGCTGTGGCCCCCGGCCGCCTGCAGTGCGGCGGTGGGAGGGAGCTCTGGGAATGGAGCCATGCTGCCATCGTACTGGCCTCTGAGTCCCTTCCCCCGCCCACAGGCTCCGGGGAACCAGAGCCATGTTACGATGGGACTGGACCCTACCTGCAGGGTTCCGGATTGTGAGAGTGTGCAGGCTGGGCTGAGAGACACCCCCCTCAAGTGCATGAATTTTCGTGCACTGGGCTTAAACAACCAAATGACCGGTCAGCTGGTCGCTATGATGCACACTGACCACCAGGGGGCAGACAACGCAGGAGCTGCCCTCTGGTGGTCAGTGTGCTCCCACAGTGGGAGCACTCAGCTGACTGATGGGCACCAGATGCTGGGCTCATGGTTGGTGAGCACAGCTGCGGAGGCGCAAGCCTCTCCCACCTGCGCAGCAGCTACCAAGCAGTGGCAGCAGGCACAGCGGGGATTGGGCCAAAACTAGCAGTCTGACATCCCCCGAGGGGTCCCAGATTGCAAGAAGGCAAAGGCCAGGCTGAGGGACCCCACTGGTGCACGAATCTGTGCATCGGGCCTCTAGTCCTATCTAATAAAAGAGTAATATGCAAGATGACCGTCACTCAAAACACACAAGATGGCTGCCCCCATGTGGACACAAGATGGCCACCACAAGATGGCCAGCAGGGAAGGGCAGTTAGGGCTGACTGAGCCTGCAGGGGAGGGCAGTTGGGGGGGACCAGACCTGCAGGGGAGAGCAGTTCAGGGGGACCAGGCCTGCAGAGGAGGGCAGTTGGGGGAGACCAGGCCTGCAGGGGAGGGCAGTTGGGGGTGCCCAGCCTGGGGGGAGGGTATTTGGGGGGGACCAGGACTGCAGGGGAGTGTAGTTGGCGGAGACCAGGCCAGCAGGGGAGGGCAGTTGGGGGGACCAGACCAGCAGAGGAGGGCAGTTAGGGGTGACCAGACCTGCAGGGGAGGGCAGTTGGGAGGGACCAGGCCTGCAGAAGAGGGCAGTTGAGGTGGCCCAGGCCTGCAGGGGAGGGCAGTTGGTGACGACCAGGCCAGCAGGGGAGGGCAGTTAGGGGCAATCAGGCTGGCAAGGGAGGTCAGCTAAGGGTGACTGGGCCAGCAGGGGAGGGCATTTGGGGACAATCAGGCTGGCAAGGGAGAAGTTAGGCATCGATCAGGCTGGCAGGGGAGTGTTTAGGGCAGGGGTGGGCAAACTTTTTGACTCGAGGGCCACAATGGGTTCTTAAACTGGACCGGAGGGCCAGAACAAAAGCATGGATGTAGTGTTTGTGTGAACTAATATAAATTCAAAGTAAAGGAGCGGAGGGGAGAGCAAGAGAACCCTCCGCTCTTTCGGCTCCACGGGCCGGATAGAACAGCCGAATGGGCCGGATCCGGCCCGCGGGCTGTAGTTTGCCCATGGCTGGTTTAGGGGGTGATCAGGCTGGCAGGCAGAAGCGGTTAGGGGCAATCAGGCAGGCAGGCAGGCAAGCGGTTGGGAGCCAGCAGTCCTGGATTGTGAGAGGGATGTCTGACTGGGATCGGGCCAAAATTGGCAGTCAGACATCCCTCGAAAGGTCACAGATTGGAGAGGGTACAGGCTGGGCTGAGGGACACTCCCCTGTGCATGAATTTCATGCACTGGGCCTCTAGTATTAGAATAGAAACCTATTATGTGATACCAAATAGTATAATGTACTCATGGAATAGCGACTCTCAATTGGATTATTAATTATATGTGCCTCCCCATTGTGGTTTCATATAATTTTGACATCTAAAGGGAATGTCATTTTACAAGACATTGCCTAACATACCATGTTCAAGTAACTTTCTGGAAGTATGACAGCAGACCTGTTTACTTTGCTTCCTGAGCACAGTGATCATTACATCCCTTCACCCCATCATGGTTTTTGTTTAGCAAGAGAGAATGTGCACAACCCCCACTCTGACCCCCAAATCTCTTATAGGTGATTTTTTTTTTTCTCTTCATGGTGTCTGAAGTAGAGATGTCCTTCGTGGTGATCTCTGAAGCCTGCTATAGCATATAGGGGAGACATATGGTGGAAGTAAGGAGGTGTAATAACCAACACTGAACATGACCCCCCTCCCACATTTTCTCGCCTTTGTGTAGTATTTTCTCAGATGGAATCGGGGCCGATCTGTTTAACACCTAGGAATGTGTGGAAGTGATGTGTGATTTTTAAGGGTAGGTCATAAAAAGATTGCAGCTCCACGGCTGTTCCTTGACTTGCTCCTTCTGTCGTGGGGACAGCCAAGCAGACTGGGAGAAGCCCATGTGGAGAGAAACTGAGGTGTCTGCCAACGGCTAGCAGAAATCCCCCAGCTCTGTCAGTGAGTCCCTCAGAAGTGATTGCAAGCTTTCATCCTTCTTTAAGCCTCCAGAGGACAGCAACGCCAGCAAATATCTGCTTCTTTCTGAGAAACTTTCGGCCAGTACTGTCCAGCCAAGCTGCTCCCAAATTTCTGACCCACAAGAAATATTAGACACAATAAATGTGTTTTTGTTATTTAAGCCATTTTAATGCATGAGTGACTTTTGAACTTAGGAGTATTTTGTTTTACAGCAATAGATAATATAGCTAGTGACCTGATTCCTAGGTTGAAGGAAGATATCCCAATCAGGAATAGTTGCATTGGACTCATTTGAACAAGGACAGGTTTCCATTATGAAAGCAACTAAAATTTGTTTTAATAATTTGCATTAGCTAATTAATTAACTAATACACCTGGTATGTAGAGCTTCTTAACCTCTGAACTTTGGACTTACTGACATTTTGAACTAAATAGTTCTTTGCTATGGGAGGATCCCCTAACCCTTGTAGGATATTTAGCAGCATACTTGATCTCTGCCCATAGCAACCCATTTCCCCAAGTAGTTACAATAAAAAATGTCACCATATATTGCCAAGTATCCCCTGGGGTACAAAATTACCCATGGTTGAAAGTCACTGAGCTGGTGAAAGGTTAGCATTATTTTCAGTTCTAAGCTAATGTGAACTTGTTCAAGTCGTTAGACTTAGTTTCCTCATTTATAAAATCAAAGAGGATTAGACAGGTGAAATTTAATCCTGAAAGTTAGCAAATCCTATGGAACTCTCTCTTACTTTCTATCATAGCAGTATCATAAAATCACTTAGGAATACCACAGAATGTAATTTTTTAAAGGAATTATTGTCCTACCTACTGTATTAAAACAGGAAAGGAAACAAAATGTATGTAAATTGGAAATAAATAAGTTAAACTGCATTTGTTTATAGATGGTAAGGTCAGCTATGTAGAAAATCTGAAAACAATTGACAAAAAACACACTCCTGCAACTAATAAGCAATTTGAGTGTGGTTGAGGATACAAGGTTAATATATGAAAATCAATATATTCTTATATCATCAAGGAATAAGTAGAATTTGAACTTAAAAACGCAGTACCATTTATATTAGCACTTCCCAAAATGAAACATACTCTTAACATACAACCTATCAATAACACTCCTGAGTATTTTCCTCCTTCTATTCTGATCCCAATTCTCCATCTTTCTGCTATTTTTGTCCTTTGAAACTTTTTTGTCATCACTTTCATAGAAGTCATTATCTTGGGATCTATTTCAGGGTAATCAAAGTAAGATAAGTAGTAAAAAAAAAAAAATCTCTACTTAATCTGAGTTAGTCATTCTTTCCAATCTTTGGAACAAAAGCAATCATTTGTGGTTTGACCAAGCTCAGCTCCACAGTGTATATATTCTGCGTATAGATGTAAATGCAAAGAAACAAAAAAGTCTATATATTTTTTCAAGGAGTGAGAAATACTTTATATTTGTAAAAACCTTAAAGCAAACATAATAGACGACCCCAGTTCCTCTTTCTCTTTGTGCCTTTGCCCCATGTTATTCTTCTATCTACCTTCATCATCCTGACTAGATGATTAAATGCAAGATTTGCAAACATGATTCTCAGAAAATATTTTGAGAATATTCTCAAAACTCTGAGCAAGGAGCATGAATACAGGAATAGGCCACTACCACATGTATTGGTTGCAGGGGTCCTCAAACTTTTTAAATAGTGGGCCAGTTCACTGTCCCTCAGACCGTTGGAGGGCCAGACTATAGTTTAAAAAAAAACAAAAAAAAAAAAACTATGAACAAATTCCTTTGTGCACTGCGGGCCCGGGACGAGTCGGCTGCTAAGCAGGACAGGCAGCGGCACCCGGCAGGCCGGATAAATGTCCTCGGCGGGCCGCATGTGGCCCGCGGGCCGTAGTTTGAGGACCCCTGAAAAATAGCCTAAACATGAACTTCAGGACATGTGTGCAGCTTTCCTCTATTCTGTAAAAATCCTGACTTTGCTTCATTGGGAGCTACCTGCTCTTCAGGTGGCTCTTGATTTGCATAAGCTGAATGAAGCCTTTCTTCTCTGAATCACTTAAGTTAATTTCTTTTGACATCTTACCTCATCCATCAAAAACGTAGAAAAAATCTGGGAGCCATTCTAATGCTCCCATAATGATGTCACAGTTCAGAAGCCATACTTGATGTTTGTTTATGAAATACAACAATGACATCATATTTATTCCACCCCTCAAACTAGGATCAGTGAATGATTCAATTTAATTTGCCATTAATTCTATAAATAAACAAACTCATGGCGCTAGTCAGTATAACTTTAAAAAATATTTAGACTCTTTTTAATTGTTTTTCCCTTCTATTTTCTTAGCAACTTGGAAATTGGTAGTTGTCATTTCACAGTAGGGTTATAGAAGTCATACTTCTCCTACTGATTCACTGAAGATCACCAGTCACCTTACTTTTTTAATCAATATAAAACATTCCAGTGGCATCAACCTCATGTCGTTTCATGAGCCTAATTAGTTCTTGACTCATATTTTGCTAAGAAATAAAGAAAAAATATTTACTAGAACAAATGTTCTTTGTGCATAGAGCAACTGATTTACTGCAGAAAGTAGACATTCATCCATGTTCTATCTCAGAAAGAGTAGGAGAAAATAATATAAATTCAGAGGAGTCAGCAAAAAGCACATTAAAATTCCAGAATCTTGGCAAGAGAGGTAGGCAAAAGTTAGAGAATAAATTTTCACTAGTACAAATTTGAAATCTTTGAGTCACTTTCTTCTGCTTTCTGTAATTTTATTTCTAAAAGAATGAGAACTATGTGGGATGAAAAGCATTGACATCGAGAATAACTTATATATGCCTCAGGGTACCATACAAAAATTGATATTATAGCTAAAGTTGAAATAAAAACAAAATCAGGAAATGAATCACCTTCTATGATTATGGTGTACTCTGGCAAATTTGCTTTTTTTAAAAAAGCTTTTTCTGCATCATTACTTATTTTGAGATCTATATCAGATGTTTGCTGTAAGATTCCCTACCAAAGAGCCAGGTGATTCAGTAATGTGAGATAATATAACATATCTATGTATTTGAGGGACTTTAGATAAATAATGTCACATAGATAAGTGATATCAAACAATTTCTTAAATTTCTTTGGTCTTAACTTCATATTCTATGAAATGATACTTAAATATCTTAATAAAGTTGATATAAATAATATAGAGTAATGTGTGGAAGAAAAAATGATCCGCTGTATATTGATTTCCTTAATTTGTAACATATGTATTTTTTACAAACTGCCCTTAATGTATTGGCTGTTATTTTTCTCTCATCTCCATCAATAATACATAGTTAAGCAGTTACATGCTAAATTAGAAAGTCGATATTGTTGAAATATATGTATTGGCTTAAAAAATGGTTACTGGGAGGAACCAAGATGGCAGGGTAGGTAAATGCGGTACTCAGATCCTCCCACAACCACATCAGAATTACAACTAAAATACAGAACAATCATTGAGCCAATGCTCCAACCACTGAGTCAAATGGGCCAGGGCTCAAATGCACAATTTAATGACTTTTGGTAATGCTATCTGTTTGTTCAGAATATTCTGATGTTATCCTTTGTGTAGACTTTGTGGTTATTTCAACCACAAGCACCAATTTTTTACCTCTTCTTATCCGTGACCTTCTCTGTTTGATTCCTTCCATTAAAAGAATGAAGGATAAATTGTAGGTCATTGAAATTTTGTTAGGGAGCAATGGTTAACTGCCACACATGATAAAAATAATTGACTATATTATGTAATTCAATATTACCCACTTTTAACGTTAAAATGTTAATATTCTTCTAAGTGGCTTTAGATTCACAAGACACTGTCAAACATAAAGGTTGTTGATTTGCAGCGATAGCTCTGTTCATGTGCTTTGCATATAAACTGATTTTTTGAAAGGGCTCTCTGACCCAGACGGTGTGGCTCAGTGTTGAGCATCAACCCCTGAACCAAGAGGTCACTGGTTCATTTCCTGGTTTGGACACATGCCCGGGTTGTGGGCTTGATTCCCAGTGGGGGGTTGTGCAGTAGGCAGTGGATCAATGATACTCTCTTATCATTGATGTTTCTATCTCTCTATCCCTCTTCCTTCCTCTCTTCCTAAAAATCAATAAAAACATTGAAAATACATAAATGCAGACATAAATAAATAAATAAATAAACTCTCTGCATCTGGATGTGTGAAATAAATAATATTTAAAAATAAATAAATCATGTTAAAAATTCTGATGCAGATGTAAGAAACTAAATTCATAACCAAATAATCCAAATTATATAAAGTATTTCTTCCATTTTGTGGTGAATCAAATGTGTATTATGAGGTTTCTAAGTGATATGATATACATTTTTATTCAAACTTCAAATCAAAACATCTTTTTTCTTTATTTACCGAGAGCTTAAACTTTATTTATCATCCAATCACTAGGTTGTTGTTTTACAATTGGCATAATTTCGCAATAGACTAAAGTGCATAATTTTAGAAAATTACTGATTTAAAACTTGATGTAAGAGTAAAATCTCAATTTTTCTTATTTTAACAATCCTTTCAGATCTTATGGTTACCTGGTATCTTGTTTGCATATTAGCATATTTACATATTAAAAATGAGTAAAACCATTTTAGAGCAGCATTTTCACATTTTTAAACTTATATTTTTAGCATTTGCCTTTTGAAAGGGAAATTTTGCTCTCCTTTGAGACACCACTATTTTCTGTGATTTTTGGTTTTGTACCAGCCTTGGTGATAAGGCTTGTTTATACTGCTGGATAAAAAAAAATAATAATGTCAGTTTTTTACCTTATTATCATTTGAACTTTAGAAAAATCTCTAATTAGTTGAGAACCCTTTTCTTTCTTCTGAAATAAAGAGGCAATGCTTCATGTAACCTTTAGAGTCCCTATAGAATAAAATCATTAGTAACCAATGTCCTCCTTTTAAATTATTACTTGAAAACCAGGGATGATAAAGGTAAGAAAGAGAAAAAGCAGTGGAGACACTTATGAGAATATAGGACAGAAAGGACTGTTCAACCACTTAAAAGTGTGACCTAAATCTGTTGTGTATGTATAAAGGGATATACCAAGTAGATATTTGCAAAAATAGCTTCATTACTTAAAATTTTTGGAAAATGATTCTAATGGGGTAAATGTGTGGAGTGAGGACAGGATAGTAAAAACTGCTAATACATGAAAAAGAAAGGGGAAATATTGGCTGCTCTCCAACCACCATCTGCTGTCAATTTCAGCTTCATCTATAATACATATTTAAACAGCTAGGCAATGTGAAGATTAGATGTAACTTTTCTGTTTGCAAACAGTAGTCAGGGAAGATTGAGTCGGGGATATGTTTAAAATTGGGTAAACTAAAAACGTTCAAGAAAAATAATGGCATAACTGTAAAGACAACCATGCTTATTAACCCCCGTGTACCTCAATTATTTATTCATAAAGTGAAGTAATAAAAATGACTATATTGTAGTATTGCTTGGAGGCTTAAATGAGTTAATATATGGAAGAGGCTTAGAAGAACACTTGTCATATATTAAGTACTATTATTACCACGTTCTCCTACTCAATTCTCCTTGGAATTAGTCCTCTGTAGTATAGCTCCACTCTCTAATGAAGAAAAACATATGGATCACTCCTGAGAGAAAGGCAAAAACCATACAATTGTTTTAGCACAGCTTTTTTATCCACTCATCTACTGATGGGTAATTGGGCTGTTTCCAGATTTTAGCTATTGTAAATTGAGCTGCTATGAACATAGGGTTACATACATTCTTTCTGATTGGCGTTTCAGGTTTCTTAGGATATATTCCTAGAAGTAGGGTCACTGGGTCAATTGGCACTCCTCTGATTCTATATAATAGTTATATAATATATAATTCTATATTATAGTTACAGGTTTTAGTTACATCCCATGGAGAAAAGAACAAAAATACAAGAATAATGAATGGAAACGTACTAGATAATTCATAACTATTCAATTTTAAGCAGAACAATACGCAAGAGACAATTTCGAAGAGGCCTTTTACATACATGTATCATTGTAAGTTAAACAATGTTCTAGTCATCCAAAAGTAACTCTCGCCCTTAGCCAAACACTTGGTTATTTTTAGAGTTTAAGAAAGTTTAAATTACCTCACATCAAATAACAATTTTAAAAGTTTTTAAAATAATTTTCCACCTTGCTATTAAATCTTGGGTAAGTCACCTTTTCCAGATAACAATTTTCTAAAAAGTGAAAGTTGTGTACAAGTTTAAAGCTTTCTAGCTTTGGGCTTTTCTGATTTTATTAATGATAACTTAAATTCACTATTTAAAGGACTCAAGGTAAGCAATGAGAACATTGGACATTTACCTTTATGCAAAATCTTGTCACATCTACTAAATGCTTAACTGGATTACAAGTACACAAATACAATTACTTAAACTTTGCAGTATGATGGAATAAGACATTTAATCTCTTTCATTAATATACTTATGCAGGTGAAGCTATATTGCTATGACAGCATTCTATACTTAGTTAATTGTGGTAATATCAGAAGCATAATTTGGATCCTACAAATCACAGTGCTTAGTAGGTGCCATTGCTATAGATGAATATGTCTAGGCTTTGGGATATGACTGATAGGTCTTTAAATCTTAACTCTACCACTTTCTACATATCATCTCAGTAAGCATTTCATAACTCTAGCTTAATTTTATATGAAGCTAAAATGGAACTATTAGCAATCTCATTGGTTGAGGATTAAAAGTCATAAAATATTTAGTTCTGACTTATGAGAATCCTTCAAAATATATTTATCTGTCTTCACTTAGAATAATTACATAGTATAATAGAATCATCATACTTGGCTTTCATTACTTCTGTGCCATTCTCATGAAGTTGTTTTTTAAAATATAACAAATAAAGCTATTCATTGCTTGCAAGCTACTGCTACAATTAAATATATTATTTAAGAAACATAATATTTTGTAGAGTCAAAATTCTTTTACCAAATATCTGCTAAAGGAGACTCATCTACTTTTCTCAGAAGAAGAGAATTATATATATTACTCATTCATTTACCTTGGTATTACTGAAAAAAATGAATAGTCATACTAGTCAGTGAAGCTATTATTTGATTATATAGATGATTGCATAATATACAATTGCTGTAATAAATGAGAGCCGATAAGTATTAAAATAAATATCTGTTATTTGTTCAGAGCAAGAAGAGAGTATCCCCCCTCGGATGCTGCTATCTATATCATGTGGATTTCTGTTATAAATCGAGCCAAAAATGAACACTTCCCTCAGCTTTGAAAATTGCAGATTATTAGATCTGAGGTTCAGAAATAATTGCTTTCAGAGAGAGAATTTAGTTTGTCATCTGTTCAGTGCCACATTTTTCACGACAGCCTGTTTACTTTGGTTTAGAATCAAGATATCCTCATGGCCTCCACTGTCAGTGTCTGTCACTTAACGTGTGTGGCTGGGGATAAGAACGATCAAGAAAGCAATAAAAGAGGAGAAAGCCTAGCCTTCTGAGTTTATTGACCTACTCACTTTTCATAGATGAATTACACAAGAATGAGTTCTGAAAATATTTGCAATGAATGGAAGACTGAGGAAAAAAATAGGAAAATATATTTTATTAGATTTTTCAGAGATCACAGTCTACATGGAAAAATGATGTGTCACCAGTGGCATTTTGTGCAGAGATGGTGTGGAGCACCAAGGCCAGTTTAAAACCTGGAGTATGATTTCTCCGTTCATGCTCCATGGAGATGAAGGGATATTACTTTGTACATCCTGACTGCAATGTTGGAAATCTTTCCTTAAGAAATTTGGATCACTGACATTGTCAAGATTGAACTTCACGGGCTCTGGTCCAGCATTAGTGCTCGACTCATTATTCTCTAAACATATTCCAAGGTTTCTGAACTCATATATTCCTGCTTGGTAACTGAGTTGCATCAAATCACCAAAAGCAATTAAGAAATTGATCTTGATGCCCCAAACTGTAAAAGGATTAACTGTATGCCAAAAATAGCAAATCCCTTATTTATACCAACAAGTAAACTTGTGTGATGGATTGGAAAGAAGTGCCACTAATATCCACATACATTGTGTTTGGGGCAGGAGAGACTACTTGGAAACAAGGTAGTAACAGAAACTTGCATTACAAATAAGAGAGCTGGCTCTAGCCCATTTGGAGCAGTGGATAGAGCATCAGCCTGCAAACCCAAGGGTCCAGGGTTTGATTCTGGGCAAGGGCACATACCTTAGTTGTAGGCTCCATCCTGGGCCCTGGTCGGGCACGTACAGGAGGCAACCAATTGATGCATCTCTCTCACATTGAGGTTTCTGTCTCTCCCCCTCCCTTCCACTCTCTCTAAAAATTAATGGAAAAATATCTTCAGCTGAGGATTAACATAAATAAATAAATAAATAAATAAATAAATAAATAAGGCTCCACAGCCTCATTAACACACACATACACACACACACACACACACACACACACACACACACAAATAAGAGAGCTGGATGTATAGTTTGAAGCAATGTTTAATATCAAATCAAGAGTAAAATCAAATTATTACCACCTGAGATACTTGTTTTACTAATGACATGTATCTTACCAAGTATCTTAAAATTAGGTGACAATACATTCCAATTTGCCCAGGAAAGACTGCTTTATATTTGCTGAACCAACAAAACTTTCATTCTCAAATCTTTCCCAATTTGGTTGCTTAAAAGTTTTATCCTTATAGAGTTTTGACAACAATGTAATAAATTACGACTCTATATTTCTTTTTGTTCACAAGGATGAGGTGATCCAAGCAAGTCTCTGAAATTTTGGTTTTTATTAAATTAATGTAATCGTTACTATTAAGTATTTGAGTTTCTTTGCATTGGAAATTTGTACTTTTGTGTGTTTTTTTAAACCCTTTATCTTCTATAGAGACAGATACTATGATGATATTAAAAAGACACTACATTTCAATCAATAGCATATATATGACCTCCATTATTATGTGCTTGGGGTTTATACATTCTAACCTCTAACATCTTAGGTGTTTTATACATGGGTATTTCCTGATCTAAAAGATCTTGAACATTCACTGTTGACTATTTCTTCCTCCATGACGAGTATTTTACTTGTGAATTTTTATTCTCCATTTACATTCTTAAGCTCATATTCTCAGTGTTATGTTCTGCCTCCTCATTATGTAAAAAAATATCCTATCTAATAAAAGAGTAATATGCAAATTAACCAACATTCCACTACACCCA
The DNA here is from genome assembly GCF_963455305.1 of Plecotus auritus. Classification (NCBI taxonomy): domain Eukaryota; kingdom Metazoa; phylum Chordata; class Mammalia; order Chiroptera; family Vespertilionidae; genus Plecotus; species Plecotus auritus. The sequence continues at coordinate 143,781,021 of NC_137783.1, read as the reverse complement.
CAAGCCACGCCCACAAGCCAATCAGGAGCGAGTATGCAAATTAACACAACCAAGATGGCTGAAGCTACAGAGAGCAGGAGGAAGGCTTGGGTTTCCCTGGCAATGGAGGAAGCCAAGCTTTCCGCACACTCTGGCTTGCCCAGACCTCTGCTTAAGGCTACAAACTTTCAATTATAGAAGATACATAAATCCCAACAGAAATGGCTGCCCCCACAGAGCGAGCAGAAGGCTTGGCTCCACTCCAGGCTACAAAGTTTCAATTATAGAAGATAAATAAATCCCAGATCCAGGATCTCCACTTGGGTCGCCGGGGGGGGGGGGGGGGGGGGGCGTGGCCAGCCTGCAAACCACCACAGGCCCCTCGCTCAGGCTGCCCCACACCCTAAGGGAACCCCCACCCTGATCCAGGACACCCTTCAGGGCAAACCAGCTGGCTCCCACCCACGCACCAGGCCTCTATCCTATCTAATAAAATAGTAATATGCAGATTGACCATCACTCCAACACACAAGATGGCTGCCCCCATGTGGTCAAAGATCCTGCCCCCATGTGGACACAAGATGGCCACTACAAGATGGCCAGCAGGAGAGGGCAGTTGGGAGGGACCAGGCCTGCAAGGGAGGGCAGTTGGGGGTGATCAAGCCTGCAGGGGAGGGCAGTTAGGGGTGACCAGGCCTGCAGAGGAGGGAAGTTGGGGGCAAACAGGCTGGCAGGGGAGCAGTTACACATCAAGCATGCTGGCAGGGTAGTGGTTAGGGGGTGATCAGGCTGGTAGGCAGAAGCAGTTAGGGGCAATCAGGAAGGTGGGCAGGCGAGCAGTTGGGAACCAGCAGTCCTGGATTGTGAGAAGGATGTCCGACTGCCCGTTTAGGCCTAATTCCACCGGACATCCCTCGAGGGGTCCCAGATTGGAGCGGGTGCAGTCTGGGCTGAGGGACGCCCCCCCCCCCCCATGCACGAATTTCATGCACTGGGCCTCTAGTTTTTTTTATAAGTACTTGTGGGCTTGTGCATATCTCTTATTGCTTATCTTGTTACAGAAGACCAGAGATAAACCAAGCAATGCTTAGAAAAACGAAATTACACTTTATTATCATTACGTGTGTTCCCAGAAAAAAATGTCTTTCAAATTCTGGGCCAAGCAACAAGCAGAAGTTTCCTTTTTATTAAAGAGCCAGCCCTATGTGTGCTTAGTAGTTATCTTGCTGGAAGCTTGTGGCCTTGAAAACAACACAGTTCTATTCAATTAAAAAAATACATCTGGCATGGCATGAGAGCATGGGAGTATCTAGTCTCTGGCCTACAAGGTCAGACAGCTAAGTTTATCTTCCTCATTATTCAAGCAGGTTAGAAAGCAAAGTTATTTTTGCAGAATAAGGGGCTGTCTAAAAATAGCAGAGTTGACTTTACAGAATAAGGGACTATCTAAATAGCAGAGAATTTCAAACAGTAGTTTTACAAAATAGGGGTTAGCCTTCTCAATCTCACACATCCCTAAACTCAACATGCTCAAATCAGATTATTGAATTTATATTAAAGATTTTCTTCATTAGTTTTGAAAAAATTGTAAAAAATCTGCACAAGCTAGTTGTGGGGGCTTTTAAAAATATACTGTAACAAACACACACAAAGAAAAACAAAACCAAAAACCTTCAAGAAACAGAGGAGGTAGGGCTAAAATTAAATCAAATAGACATGACATATTTGCATGAAATAGTTGTGGAGGGATAAAAGAGATAGTTTGCAATGAGAGCCACCATGCAGTGCTGATTCCTCTAGACTAGGGAGAAAATGTGAGCTTCAGAGCTCAAGAAAAACAGAAAGTTTTAAAAAACTTATTACAGAGATAAAACAAACTTTAATTAGTTTAACAGAACATTTTGAAAATTAAAATAAGACAAATAGAAGTTAAAGAGTGTACCACAACCCACAAAAAGAGATAACAAAGGATAGTTAACAAAATTAGTTGCATAAAATCAGGCATCTAAAATAAATATTTTGGAGATAAAAAGTTACATTATTTTATATAAAAATGGTAGAATTACCCATGAAGGCACTGCAGTAATGAATCCCTATGCACCAAATTATATAAATCAATATTTATAAGCTAACCACTCAATGGCTAAGTACCAAAGATAATTTAATCAATAGGTTGTAGATCCTTTTTCTACCTCTGTAAAATGATAACACAATCAAATTCATGTGGCTAATGTAAGGATTAAAAAACTATATAGTGTCCGGGTGTGTGGAAAGCCACCGCTTGCTGTCAGTGAACCAAGGAATGCAGAAGGCCGATGGACCTTGGGCGTTAGCAGGGCTGACGCTAAGCACCATTGTTTGTGTTGAGATAGTGGTGGCTCGAAGCAATTTCCTGAACTAATAGCCTCAAAGTAAATGTTTACTGGACCTTATTGATCTTTACTGATCTTTATTGACCTTAGAGATGGTCTGTCTGCTACCTCTTTGCCGTGCTTTACTGAAGGCAAGATGTGTATCTAAAACTGAATAAAAAGGTGATAAGGCCAGGTTTCAGTGTGCCTCTTCAAGAAAGGTCTCCACCTGGCCCCCCTTGCCTTCTAAATTCATATTTCTTGTATAGCTTTTTCATTTGTGCGTCGGCCCCTCCTTCAGATCCTGACCCCGCCAGGAAGGTTGTGGCACAGATGAGTGCCTGATTCGTTAATAAATGCTAGTTGTCTGCTCATTCTCTTCTCAAGCATAAGAAACATGTTTTATTAATTTTTGTGTCCTTGACAGAGTCATTGGCACACAGCAGGTACACAATAAATATGGCATGGGTATTGGCATGATGATGTTATTTTGTCCCAAACTCGTAGCATTACTGCATGCTGGACACCAGTCACCTGGATGTTTGCTATTTGAATTCTTTTAACCCATTTGATTGTATGTGATGCTGAGTTGAGTTTCATGACATCTCATACTGTGAATGAGACAAGGTTTATGTCAAGATGTACAATGTCAAAACACCGTTGCTCTTTTCAATTCCAATATTAGACTAGCTTTTCTGACCTGAATTTAAAGTAAGCCTCAGAAAAGAAAACATCTATAGAGCTCAGATACTCGCAAACCTTCTACAAATAGCTCTTGTATTTTTCAATACCTGGGGTGAAACAAAGTGCAAGTTCTTTAGAAAATTGTATGCACTTTTCAACACCATGGGAAGGCTTCTGGGAGGAGCCCACATCACAGAATGTAAAGGTGTATTTGTAAACTGGCCGTTCTGTTTTTCTAGTGTGTGTATGGGAGGGAGAGTAGATTTGATACCACTGGGGATTTGTAAACTACAATGATAAATAAGAAGTAACAGCAAAAGGTATAATTTATCCAATGCATTTCCATTCTTGGAAGTAAGGCATATCAAAGTTTTATATACCCACCTCCCTCTGAATCCCCTCTTGGTTCCATCTTTAAAATCTTAATGTTGGCAACTTGAAATTTGTTTTAGTCTATTTTTGATTGCTTTTATATAAAATTTCCCTTTCTTTAGGTAATTATCAGTTTATTCAAAGAAAGTGGTAAAACAGAAACATCATTTCACCTGCGGTTTGTCAACAATATTTTAAATTTGGAGATATCACTATATATGCATGTGTGCACATGTGTGTATGTGTGCATATCTCAAAAAAGTCTGTGTGTTTGTGTTGTGTGGTATGTATTCTAAATAATAGTATATTCTAGGTTATAATATAATGAAAACATTTTAAAATAACATGCCATGATATAATGATCTTAGAATTTTACATTAATTAATGATTTGCTTTTCTATGTCACAGCTTATAATTTATAGTGTGTATGTGTGAATATCATTGTTTTAAAATATAAATATGTTTGAGAAACAGTGGTGTGATATTCTATAGTTAGCACCCCTTTAATCGCTGACCATTTGGTGCTGATTGAATTATATAGTCTGATTCTTAGGGAAAGTATTTTGTATCACCCCAAACATTATACATTTAAGTACGTTTTGGAGAAAAAGCCCACCAATATTTATGGTCATTGCTTGTTTTGAAGAATGCTTTTTTTATCTTTGGCCATACTGAATATGCTTTTTTTTAAAAAAATACATTTTTATTGATTTTGTTTTTTAGAGAGAGGAAAGAAGAGGGGTAGAGAGAGAAATATTGATGAGAGAGAAATATTGATCAGCTGCATCCTGCACGCCATCCTACTGGGGATCAAGCCCAGAATCTGGGCATGTGCCCTGGCAGCAATACAACTAGTGGCCTCCTGGTTCATAGGTCAATGCTCAACCACTGAGCCACACCAGGTGGGTGATTCTTTATGTTAACTACTTCTAGCATTTGTCTTTCAAAGTCTTTTCAAGGGAAAAAGAAAACATTATCAAAAGGATATTTTTTTGTGTATGCATGCATTCATTGAGTTTCTTCTTCTTTATCTTCTCCCTCCATTCATCTCCACTCCTTCTAGTCCTCATTCCTTCTCCTTCTCTTCTTCCTCCTTCTCCTCCTTCTTTTCTTCCCCGCCCTCTCCTTCATTTCTTTATTCATGGGAAAATACAGTGTAAAGATAAATAGCACAGCCTCTAAGGCCAGCCTGCCTTGTTTTGAACTTATTTCTATCAGTTTCTGTCTGGGAGACCATTTGCCTCAATATCATTATTTATTTAATCTATAAATTAGGATATTTACAGTATTCAACTCATAAGGATATTCAGAGACCTGAAATTACATGTACACTGAATTTAGAAGAGATCTGTCTAATAGTTATTCTCTCCATATGTATTTTAAAATTATATTCACAAAATATTTCCAGAGTATATTTATTAGAAAAGATAATATTTGGAGTGGGGCAGTTATAAAGTATCAATTCTGGTTGTCAAATCATTCCATCATAAATATTATCTCCCTAATTCATGAGTTTTCAGTGTCTTGAAAGCCCATCTCAAAGCTCAGAAATGAGAAATTTTATTAGGTTTATAACGTAGAAATGTTTATTTCAATACCACCCTAGCAAAAAAGAAATCAATCTTCATTCATAGAACCAGAATCTTAATGCTGGAAGGAACATTTGAGTTCCTTTCATCTAATCCCTTTATTTTACAGTTGACAAAACTGAAATTCAAATAAATTTAGTATCATACTCAAGTTCATAGAGGTAGCAGATTTCACATCGCTTATTTTCTCCCTTAATAATAAATAGAAATTTTAAAAAGACAATAAAACATAAAAAAGATATTACAACAGAAAATAATGTTTTCAATCACTGTAGGAACCTATTATAAGGAGAACTACCTTAATTGAGTGAACTATTTTACTGAATCAATATGACATGAAGCAATACATTTCTATTATTTTTGCAACTATTTGTAGCTGTTTATTTTAAAGTCAACCTAGATCGAGTCAGTGCCCTAATAAAAAAGGGATAATAATCTGACTTCTTGAGAGCCAATAAAGAAGACACACAGGCGTGCGTGCACACACACACACACACATGCACACGCACACACACACACACACCGCACATTGGGATATTCTGTAGTACATGGAGAGAATAAAAATACTTGTGGAAATATCTGTGAATTCTATCTAGATATCAATTTGTAATTGTAACCATGAATAAGAACTACTGTTTTCATGTCTTCCATAAGTGTGTGTGAAAGCCTCTTGCCATCACAAATGGTTAACTAGGATTCAAACCTATATTTTCCCCAAATCTCAGATTTTCTCATTATGCTGTACTCCCCCTATAAATAGATGAGCATGAGCCCCCAAAAATACTGCCCCTACATTGTCTTTCACTGTATTGGGTTTTGCATGTTTCTCCTTCTGCATTTCAGCCCCATCAGTGTCTTGCATGCCTACTCTGAAGCTTTTAAATTGACTTTGGCATCAACTCTATTACCTCTCCATCCCTTCCCCGCAAAAGTTGACTCTGAATTATAAAACAGAAAATAAAAGATTGAATCGGAATTGGGTTATTTTTAAAACGTGAAAAGGGCTTGACACGTATGCTCAAGGCAAAGCTTCTAGCAGTAAATCCCAAAAGCACAGCCTGGGACTAGTCTAGTCTGAAGGGGAAACGGAGGCCAGTGCAGCAGCCGGAGAAAGTTTCCCTGGGCTCTGTGCCTGCTCCTTCAAGAATGTGACTTTGTGACTCTAATTGCTGTCCTCACAGTAAAGAAGAGGAAGCTACTAGCCCCTTTTGCGTTGTGTCTAAAATAGGCCCCATGATTGTGCCCGGCTGTCCGGGGAACTGGGAAAAGGAGAGTGAGAGAGCAGATTTCCCAGTGAATGTGGAGAAGATAGTCTTTGCTGACCAACAGGACTCCTGTGATGCGGAACGGCCGCGCTCAGTGAGAATGTCCACTCCATACGCCATTCATTGTGATTTTCAACTTTCTATGGACTCCATAACTGTATTTTCTCTTGACTGTTTTTTAAAATAGATGCAATTACAGAGTTTAACATAGCACCCTATTAGCAACCTACTCAATTTTGACACAATGCAATGATTTGCCTTTTTATTATTTTTTTAAGAAATAAAATGTGACAGTATTGCTAAACTCAGGCTTGCAACTTGTGAATCGGCCCATTCTTTCTCATGCTTTCTTTTTCACTGGCATAAATATTCATTTGCATTGTTGTCACGCAAGCTTCTCTACTTTTAGTGCATATGTATGTGGCTTAGACAAGGATAGCAGGAGCCCTGGGACCAAATAGATGATCTGTGTGGATCCAGATGTCAATATAGGCATTTATAAATGCTTTAAGTATGTTTATTATTTATTTTGGCATACAATCCCCCAGATTATACCTTTGTGTGTGAGTCAAGGTAGGATTTAATATTTATTCCAAAAGCTTGTTTCTCATAGCACCATTTGTTTAGTAGCTCACCTATATCTGTGAAACTGTCACATACATATATTTCAATATATTAATGGGTTTGTTCCTTAAATGTCCACCAAAATGATCTATTTATCTATTTCCACACCAATATTATTGGTTGGCTTAAATACTGTAGATTTTAAATTATGATAAAGCAATTATGTAGATCGTATTACAAAATCAGTTTTCATTGCTTTAATCCTGCATGTTTCCATAACATTTTAGAGACAGATTGTCAAGGTTAAGAAAAATACCATTGGAATACACTGTGTTTAGAGACAGACTTGTTGCTTCTCAGCCTTTTGGCTAAACTCAAGTATAGACATACATGGGGAAATTTACTCTATAATATTGAAAACTCTCCATTATAAACATAACATAGCTAATTTGTTTAGGTTGTTATTTGTATTATTCAAAAATGTTTATAGAATTTCTCTGTAAAAGTCTTGCATATTTGGTGCTAGTTTTGTTTGTGGCTTTTATGGCTATTTTATTGAGTATCACATTTTCAAATAAGCTGTTGATAATTTGTAGGAAACACATTTAATTTTTATGTGACTCTATCAAATAAAATCAGATTTACAGTGCCAAATTTTCTAAATTGTGGCATATTATAGTTATTGTCAATGAAAAAATATTATCATGTACTATACATCAATGTGAAATTTCAAACTGCTATTCAAAAAAATGTAACTGGAAAACACACAAAAATGCCTCTATGTGACTTAAACACTCCTACTTTAAATTATATAATGTTTAAAAAATACTTCCTGTTTATCAATCAATTTGGTTGTTAAGAAACAGTTACTTTGCATGTAGAAATTAGTAAAATTTACGTGGCATTTATAAAAAGCTGCAATAAATGACATATAGATAGAGCCAGCTATATTTATTGTTAACAACTCAGAGCCAAAATTTGCAATGAAATAACAAAAAATATTCTGAAAAAAACTATAAACATATTTTTATTCTTAAATAATATCTAATGTTAATTATTGCCCCAGTTTTTTTTTACCGCTTGTTTTTCTAAATTTTCTATTTAAAGAGACAATTCTCAATATTATCATATGTCACTACCTCTGAAACTCAATATAGTTATTACTGCTTCTCTCATGACCAGAATGGCATCCATTTTCCCTCTTCATCTGAGTCTCAGGCTGACAATTCCAGGTGTGGGTTGGCTACAGCTGATTGGTTAATTAAGTCCATGTCTTTGGCTCCTGTTCCAGGTACAAGGGGAGTTGGTCAGACATCTGGCTTACAGCTTTTACAGTGAGAAGGAGGCTTTGTTTCACATGGCTGGGATTTCCACAATACTGGACAGGGCTTCAATTTCTGAGTGATAAAAATAAATTGTAGTCCTGGCCAGTGTTCTCAGTGGTTAGAGCGTTGGCTGGTGCACTGAAATGTTGTGGGTTTGATTCCGGTCAAGGGCACCTATTTGGATTGCAGTTTCAATCCTTCCTGGTCCTGGTCTGGGCACCAACTAATGGATGTGTATCTCTCCCTCTCTCTCTCCCTCTCCCTCTCCCCCTCTCTCTCCCTCTCCCTCTCCCCCTCCCTCTCCCTCTCCCTCTCCCTCTCCCTCTCCCTCTCCCTCTCCCTCTCCCTCTCCCTCTCCCTCTTCCTTTCCCTCCCTTCCCATCTCCCTCTCCATTACCCTCTCCCTTCCCCCCTTCCATTCTCTCTAAAAATCAAGAGAAAAAAAAATATCCTTAGGTGAGGACTCACAATCAAACAAACAACAAACACAAAATTGTAAATGGACACTACAACCAGATACTTGTTTATTTTTAGGAAACTACTTGGCTTGGATGATCAACTGCATTTATCCATCAAGATTCACACAGTGAAGCAACATAGATAAGTAAAAAGAAATAAGAAATTAGATTGTAATCTAATTTTCAAAGAGCAGGAATCAATCTAGATCATTTGCTATTTCTAGCAAGTCAAGGTCAGGTTTTAATTTTCACTTAAAAAGTCACTGGCTAAAATTTTTTAAATTATCAGTATTTTACAAGTGTTCTTGTTGGTTATACTTTAAAAATTTAGGCCAAAGTCTCATAAGGATATCTTGAGGTAGTGGATTTTCAGTGTTTCATCTTTATAGCTAGTCATATGTAGAAGGGAAAAATACATGGACAGCATGAAGAAAATAATGAGGAGATGGGAATTAAAATATAAAATTTTTGGTGTTCAAAATGAGTTTTTGAAAATTCTGAGTGGAGTTATATTAGATTCCAAAATGTACACCCACCATATTTTTAAACTACTTAGTGGGTCTTAAATTTCTCTGAGACTCCCATATATAAGTGAATAAATAAGATAGATAAAGGCCAAAATTTAATAGTAAGGCAAATGGATTGTTTTCTTAGGAAATGAGCATAAAGTTATAATGTGCACTTCATAAAATTCCAAAGGTTTCAAATTCAATTATTTTCATGAGAAAAAAACGTTTATTTCCTCATGAGGTTCATCCAAAAGAACTGTCCATAAATCAAAAGAGTACAATTTGGCTGCATATTTACATGTTAATTTATTATTAAACTGTATCATTTTAAGAAAATCAATATTGATAGAAAATAAAAATTAGAGATGGTTGATTTACTTTACTGGTTATTTCATTAAAAGCTAGATGTCAAATTAAAAAATTTCCATTTATCTTTTGAGTATTGGATTGAAACAATTGAATACTTGGAGAGATCATATTTAGGAAGTTAGTAAGGAAGTAATTTTACACATAACCCTCTTTTTCTTTGCAAAAAAAAAAGAATTAAAATGTGGCATGCTTTAGAAAAGGAACAATTTTTTTTGTAAATATACCTTAAAACCAATTTTAAAAAAAGGTATCTTTATTGTTGAAAGTATTACATATATCTCCTTTTCCCCCACATGACCCCCTCCACCCTACCCTAGACCTCACCAGGCCTTCACCACACCATTATCTGTGTCCAAGGGTTACAAGGGCTATGCATATATAATATACATATAAATTTTTGGGTTAATCTCTTCCCACCCTCACCCCCCACCTACCCCTGACCTTCCTTCTGAGATTTGACAGTCTGTTCATGCTTCTCTGCCTCTGGATCTATTTTGTTCATCAGTTTGTTTTGCTGATTAGATTCCACATCTGAGTGAGATCATGTGATATTTGTCTTTCTCTGACTGACTTATCTCCCTTAGCATAATACTCTCCAGGTCCCCCCAAATTATTTTTTGGGGAAAAAAATCTTAATTACTAACAGAAACTGCAGAAATATATAATTGCTTAGAGTGTATTTATTTATTCATCCAACAAATATTTTTATCTACAATTATATGCTGTGAAAATGCATGCATGAGACTCTGCTTAACCTACTGCAATTTAATATTATACAAAAAATAGCATAATACATTGTATAATACAAGTGTGGCTATCTTAGGCAGCATTTTGAATAGAGGTTGCTTTTTGTCCAAAATAGAAATCCTAATTATTTTTCTGCAAAAAACATGAACGTGTCTGTAATAATCCATCATAAGTTTAGTGTGCATTTATATTCCATTTAGGAAGAAGTGTTCTATGAACAGATAATATTTCATATACCTAGGATACAAGTTCAGATTGAAAAGCATAATATTGAGCAGTGATATTTTTGTTAAATTCTAAGGCAAAGAGGGCTGTATATTGCAGATGAAGAATGGCTATTAAAAAGTGATTGCCCTGTAAGAGGAAGACTTTTGAAAAAAACACCTGCATTCAGTCAAGTATATGAATTACATAAGGGATACAGTTTGCATTGACAGCATCTGAACCTTGTCCTGCCCCAGAGGGTTTCAAACTAGGTATAAATTCAAAAATGCAAATGTTACTACTTCCTTTGAAAGCTAAATTTTCACATTATACCTCAAGCCCTGAATTAATTCTACAGATTTACACTTTATTCTACTTCATCTGATCATTAATCCTCTGTATTCATGAAAAATGTAGATACGCTTTTAATATCCATTCTGCTAAAGTACTGAAAAGGTAAGTTTGGGATTCTAATGATGATGATGATGGCAATGGTCACAATGATAATAATAATGATGGTGATGTTATTTCTGAAAACAGTTCCAAGTTCTTACTCATGTCTGTGTGTTGATTGGAGGGAAGCTAAAGAAAACCATTGTTGTTATCAGACAATTGTGAAGGATTAATATATACCAAGGAGAAAATCACAGTTCGATTCCAGGTCAGGGCACATGCCCAGGTTGTGTCATAAGTATACTCTGTATCCACTCTTTCCATTTTCACTGCCATCATTAATTACTCTACTCATTATTTGATTCACTCATTCATCCATTCAATACACACTTTTTAGGCACAACTAATGTGTTGTAATACCACTGAGAGCAAACACAGACATAGCTCTTACCTTAAGGGACCACCATCTCATGGAAAAAGTACACGTTAGTTCCATAAAACTAATTGAGAAATTGCAACTGTGATAGCTCTGAGAAATTAAAATGACATGAGGCTTACTAGAGCTTATAAAAGAGAATTTTGATATGAAGATGAGCAAGGAACTAAATGACACATAGGAATTAAGAGAAGAAAGGAGAGAAAAAGAAAAGATATCCCAGGCACAGACGTGAAGGGAAGCATGATGTGAATATCAGTGATTGAAAGCCATCTTGTCTGAAATAGAGAAATCTAGGAGAGGTTCAATATGTGGCTGGAAAGTAGGTAGGACCATACCAAGCTGAGCCCTCTTCCCTTATATTAAGTGACAGGAGAAGGGATAACAATATTTTAAGTGTAGGATGTACTGATAACTTTTGCATTTTGAAAAGCTCACTCAGACTTGACTGCTGTTTGAAGAATTAGTTGGAAAGGGTTATTCTTACTCTATGACAAGTTATAGAATTAAAAAAATAATTTAACCTGGTATTTGGCATGGGAAATGATTGTTGTGATAAGAAATATTAAAGTCAAAGAGATAAAATAGCCTGGTCACTGTGGCTCAGTGGTTGAGTGCCCACCGGGAGGTTCAATTCCGGGCAGAGCATATGTCCAGGTTGTGTGGAGCATGCAGGAGGTAGCTGATCAATGATTCTCTCTCAACATTGATATTTCTATCGCTGTCTCCCTCTCCCTCTCTGAAATCAATACAATATTTTTTAAAAGAGATAAAATATATTTTATATAATTAGTATCAGAACTTGATTTAAAACAAACAAAATTTAGATTACTAATTCTAGGTGTGTTTTTTTCAATAATACTCTGACATTGTAGCTAAACTTCCTTAACTGTTGTGCTCTTAGATCATTTGTGGCACTGTTTACTTCCCTCTTTCTCCAGAGTTCCCTTTAATTTCTCCCGCCTCTAGCTGCCAAGCAGAAACATCACTTTGCCATTCTGAGCTACAAAGACATGTGTGTCTCCCCAAGGCTCTTTTTGAATACTTCCATGATGTAATAATATTTATAAACATAGTATTTATTTGTAATAAATTGTATAGTTTTCTATGGTACAGACAATGATTTGATCTGTTTTTCTTCCACTGATTCTGATTTGATGTCGCATCTTTAATAATATATAAACTGGGATAACCTTTGAAAATCATAATATTTCCTATGAATACATTACTTTATATTGCCGTATATTTCTGGCAAATTAGTAAATGAAATATCTGTCATCTATAATAATAAGAGGATAATATTCTAATTAAACCGGATGTCCTTCCGGGTGACCTTCCAGACGAAGCTGGGGCTGTGAGGAAAGCCTGGGTCCCGGATGCCAGAGGGAAGCTGGTGCAGGCAGCTGGGGGAAGGAAGGCATACTCTTGCACAAATTTCATGCATCGGGCCTCTAGTTGAACAACAACAAAAGCAAATAAGCAACTAACAGTAGTTTGACTAATGAAAATATCACCTAGTACTAAGGTTTACATAGCCAAATTTGGAAATCCTAGAGGAAAGAGGTAGAATCTACAAATTTAATGAGTCCCTTTTTTGGGGTCAGAAAATTTGCCAACATTGTCATATGTAATTGAGAAAATTTTGTAATTTGAATAGAGCCACAAAATTTAATTATTTTAAAAACAAAAATAATTTTTTTCAAATGTAAGAAAGATACTATAAACCCACTTAAAACTTTTCAATAAATTCTCATTGTACTTAAAATCCATAATAAATGATCCTACATGATGAAGCCATGCTTAGGCCCCATCTCACATCCCATTCCACTTCCCTCAATCATTATGGTTGAACTAGGAGGTCTTTTCTCAATTCTTCCAACCTTATATGTTCACATCTACCTTGGAGCCTTTGTACTTGTTCCCCACCCAATCCTCACCTTCCACCCAGCTCTGAAGTGTTCTCCCTGCACAACCTAGTAGGTCTGATTTATTTTCATTATTTATATTTCATGTGAAGTATTAGCTGCTCAAGGATCATCCTGGACACCTCTTTATTTCCAGTTATCCTCTGTCATATTACACTGTCATATATCTTCCCAGGTCTTCTCATTATTTCAAATGATCATGTTTATATATTTGCTTATTATCTGTCTTCTCCTATGTGTATGTTTTATGAAACAGAAAATGTGTTTTCCTGGTTCTCTATTTTGCTTCCAGAAAATAGACTATCACCCATCCCCTGGAAAGTACATCATGCATATTCATTAGATAAGGGAATTACTGAATGAGTAGTTAAAGAAATCATGCCATTATGAGGCCTCCTTTGTACTACTGCTTCAAAGCAGCTGTAGGCACACAGGATTCTAGATCTTTCATTAATTGACAATTCATAACACCTATATGACTTTTCAATTCATTATTAGGTGTGTTCAGGGAGAAATATACATAATTTTATGGCATTGCATGATCAAAAATTAAAGAGCTTGGAATAATAATAATAGGAGTTAAATTAATACCAATACACTTTAGAAAATCTAACTATTAAGTAACCCCTGACTTTATAGAGCTACAAAGGGCAGCTATATAAAAACACTGTGAGCTTGAATGTTAGCAAGGCAAGGAAAGAAGGACTGAGAGAGTAAAAAATTCTGAGAATAATGAGCTACCTGCTATCTAGATTAAATTAATATTTATTAGCTGTGATAGATCAAAATAATTTTTAACAAATGGTGACATGTAATTTTCCCAGAAATCAAATTAATTCTGACAGTGTATTCATCCTATTCTGATGATCCAGATCTCCAAATGAACCCAGCTGAACAGCCATCAGACACCTGCCATGTAATTATTATACCCAGTGCATGGTGTAACCAGGCAATAGTAAATGTTTATATAGCATTTATTACTGTTCTACACACTTCACATACATTAACAAGTTTAATCTTAATGATATCCCTTCAGAATAGCTGTTATTATTCCCCATTTAATGAGCAAGGCTAAGTGACTTGACCCAGATAAAACTTGTCAGAGCCAAAATTTGAACATGGGAAGTCTTGTCTATAGATGCATAGTCTTGTTCACTGTAATATACTACTTCTCACATTATCCTCTTCTGTCTGAAAATAAATTATGTGTGTATAGAATAAAGTCAAACATGACTGGAAGATCTGTAGAATTTTAAAGTCAGAGACAGAACATCTGGACTTTGAGAATTAGATATCTAAGGGGAATTATATAAATGTTTAAGTGAGTCAAAGAAATCAAAGGGATTATCTCAGTTCATCCTTCTATAACAAAAATATCATAGACTGGGTGGCTTATGGCAACAGAAATTTGTTATTCACAGTTCTGTAGGCTAGGAAGTTCATGATCAAGGCAACAGTAGATTGAGTGTCTGGTGAGGATCCATGTCCAGTGTCCTTACATAACGGAATAGAGAGGGAGGTCTCTGGATTGCCTTTTTAAGGGCATTAAACTCACTTTTGAGGGTTCTACCCATATTACCTAATAGCCTTCCAAAGGCTCTACTTTCAAATATCCTTACATTGGGGATTAGGTTTTAACATGTGAATTTGGGGGGCAAAAATCATTTAGTCTAGACAGGGATAGATTTTGGTTGCTTTCTCTCCAACTAATATTGCCTAGTAACAGACTTGTAAACAGATTTGTTAAATTATGCAAAGAAAGGCCATATAACTTTAAGATAACTCTGCTGTACCTGATACCTTAAAAACTCATTCATGAATTCAAAAGTTTTAAAATATAGTACAGTGAATGGTCTAAACACAATTATAAAAACTTTGAATTCCATTCACAGTGCACACATTTTCTATTAATACATTTTAGCTTGCCATGCCTTTGCCATTTATCTCTGTTTCTTTATTCTTGAAGGTTTAAGCCTCCTAATTTTTCCAAGTATAGTTATAAAAGAGCATTGCAGTATAGATTTTTCATATGTTGAATTAACACCCTTAGATACTGCCAAGAAAGCAGGTGAGCCTGCATTAATCATAGAATCATATAGCTGGAAGGGAACTCCAAAGGTCACATAGTTAATCCTCTTGATTCCATGTAGACTGCCTTGGAATTAACCTAGACAAATAGGTGTCCATCCAAGAGCTTAAAGGTCAAATGACACAGTGAATGTATGGACACCCACAGCCAAGTGGAGCATGAGGTGATAATTTAGACAATTCAAGTACAATCTCTTCACATTGGTTCAATCCTCTGACTATATGAGTATTTCCATTTGACAGCAGTAAGTAGAATAAAGGGCTTTTAAGTGTTAAAGACTCTATTGGAAAATAGTGTTGAGAATGGAAAGAGAGACTGCATATGAAATGTCTACATCAGTTATCTACTGCTGTGTAACAACCTCCCACAAAGTTTAATGACTTAGAAGAATAATAACAGTTTTTATTGTTCATGCTTACACAATCTGGGCAGGGCTCAGTAAGCATGGATCATCTCTACTCCATGTAGTGTTGACTGGGGCATGCTGACTTGGATTGTAGGATACAAAGTAGCCTCACTCACCTGCTCAGCACAACAGATGGGGCTGCTGGGATTAATAGGAGCATGAAGAACCTATATCTTTGTGGCCTTGGAAGAAGGAGAGTCTTAACATTCTTTACTCTGTCCACAGGACAAAAATAGAAGATCCTTACCTTTTCTTTAAGTTTTTCTTTTACTTTCAAAAATGTCTTACTGATTTTAGAGAGAGAGAAAGAAAGAGAGAGTAAAATATTTATGTGAGAGAATTTTCAATTGGCTTCCTCCTACATGCCCCCTACGGGATCAAATCCTCAAACTAGGCATTTGCCCTGATTGGAAATCAAACTGGTGAACTTGTGGTACATGGTAGATGCTCAACGAACTTAGCCATACCAGCTGGGCAAAGATCTTCACCTTTTAAGGCCCAGGGGCGGAAATGACAGAATGTCATATCTGTTGTATTTTATTGTCAAAAAGGTCACTAGGTAATTCATAAGGTAAGTAGAAGGCCACTTGATGTGAGGAAGGCAAGCATGTATAGGGAAGGGTCAAATTTCTAGGATCAGTTCTCAGTAGAATCCTATCTAATAAAGAGGGAATATGCTAATTGACCATCACTCCATCACAAAGATGGGTGCACACACAGCTGAGGCCAAGTTCCCATAAGGAGCCTTAACAAGCAATCAGCAGGGACCTGAGGCTATGCCCTCCCCCGCCCCCATGGGGCTTGACAGGGGACCTCAGGCTGTGCCCCCCACCCTGGCATCAGGCTGGGGACCTCAGGCCGCACCTCCCGCCCCAGTGCCAGGCCAGGGGACCTGAGGCCATGCCTCCTGCCCAGCGGGGCTTGACAAGGGTGGGACTAGCCAGGTCTGGATCTAGCCCAATGTGGGGGGGGCCAGTGGCCGGGCCTGGGTCTCACGCAATTTTGAGGTGCATGTGGGTGGGCGGGGACTTGACTCTGGGTCCCGTGGTGTGCCCCAGACTCTGACAGGAGGAAAGTTTTCATATACATTTTATTAATTTTCTTTCATCTCTGACACTTCTATTATAGAGAAAGGGCAAATAGCAATATTATTTCCTCTAATGAATCCCCTTTTAATGTGCATGAATTTCGTGCACTGGGCCCCTAGTCTACCATAATAACTAATGTGAAAAATGCACCCATGCCCGTTCAACACTTCTAACCCCCTGAAACTCATCTCATAGCATTAAACTTGAAGTTCAATGTCTTATGATCTGCATTAGGACTGCATTTAGATGAGGAGTCTGGGTTCCTCTGGAGAATTGATAATTTTTTAAAAATATATTTTATTGATTTTATTTATTTATTTTTTTAGTTGTTTGAAGTATTACAAATAGTAGTACATTTGTCTCCTTTTTTTTCCCCATTGACCTCCCCACAGCCTCCCCTACCCCCCAGTACATGCCTTTACCTGCCCCCCCCCACCCAGTGTCTTGTATCCATTGGTTATGCTTATATGCATGCGTACGTACAAATCCTTCAGTTGATCTCTTACATTTTATTGATTTTAGAGAGGAAGAGAGAGGGAGATAGAGATAGAAACATCAATGATGAGAGAGTTTCATTGATTGGCTGCCTCCTGCATGACCCCTACTGGGGATTGAGCCCACAATCCAGGCATGTGCCCTTGGCCAGAATCGAACCTGGGACCCTTCAGTCTGCAGGCTGACGCTCTGATTCATTGAGTCAAACCAGCTAGGTGAGAATTGATAATTAAAAACATTACTTATCTGCACCTCATATTATTCATGAGACAGAGACAGGACAATAGATACTCCCTTTAAAGGGCAAGAGAATAGGTTCAGCTCTACTCCATGACATTTCTGAAATCCAGCTGTAACTTGCTTTCAGTGCCTCCTGCTCCTGTAGACAGGGAACATTCTTTGACTAGAACCCACTAATCCATAGCTAATCTTGGCCTTTGGCTCCTTCTCTGAGATATTGGTTTTTTGCACTGACATGTCATTTCTTTATCATAAGAAATAACTTGTAGCTCTTGCTTCCTGATACTAAACAACTGGTGGCCAAAGCATCTTTTCATTTTGAAATGTCTAAGTCCCTTTTAGTCCAAGCTTGTATAAATTCTCTAATAATTTTGTATTAAGTTAATGTATCAAATTAAAGTTCTTTTTATTAGACAAAAGCCTTTCTTGCAAAGTGTTCAAGACAGGCCCATCTCAGCTTTAGGCTGAAAGCATGGTTCTACTGGACATTGCTCTTAATAGTCTTAGACATTTTCTTTTCATGCTGGGAGAATGTAGGATAATATTTCTTAAGTATTTCTGGGGTTTTTAAAAGAGGTCTTACAGAAGCACACAATTGGATCTTTTTACTGGCAGTCCCCTGATCTTAGCCTGAGGATTTCTATCTTTGAGACAGGGGATTCAAAAAAATATTATTTTCCAACCTAGAAAGACCTCAGATTAAAATATTTCCTCTAAATTCTGTTTTAAAACTGAATATTTCTTTCCTTAGCTCATTACTTTTCTTATCTATATCATAAAAGGCCTGTGGTCGTGACGCCTTAATGGCGCAATGACCAAAGACTGGTCACCAGGAGGCTGCACTCACGGGTGGGCGGGGCTGTGGGCGGGGCAAGGTGTGGGTGGGTGGGTGGGGACTTGAGGCACCCGCATCCCACCTGGTGCCACGGGAAGTCAGTCTGGGTCCCGCATCCTGCCTGCCATAGCTGGAGTCAGTCTGGGTCCCACCGGTGTGGCAGGTCTGGATCTCGCATGATATCACATGCTGGGCCTCTAGTATTTTATATAAAAGTCAATTGGCACTTTTGACATTCCACTTAGATATCTCTTAGTCAGATATATTTTCTCTATTTTTTGTTGACTTGGCAATTTTCCCCATCAATACATAGCACTGGTTTCTTTCCTTCATCCTCCTGGTGCAGCCACCTTCCTTCTTCTCCAGCCTCTACCAACAGTCTCCTTACTGTCCATTGAGCCTCTTCCAAACACCTGGTTCCAATTTAATACCATATATCTTAAGTTCCTATCATTTAGCACTTTATTATCAGATATCATTCTCTGTCTCATTCATATATTACTTAGTAAATAGCCACAAAATACTTAGTTACTTAACCATTATTTATTATTTTCCATAATTCTGTAAGGAGCAAGACTGTGATGGGTGGGTCTTCCACTCAGTTTCATGCTGCCTGTGGTCACTTAGCTGCTCAGTTAACACTGTGTTTATCTGAGAGAAAACATGATGGTGGAACATCTAACTTGGCTTTAATCACATTATCTAGTACTTCAGCAGGATTGCTGGAGTGTCTGGTATCTGATTGGGCCTCTCTCCACATATTCTCTCACTGTTCACTAATTTGATCTGAACTTCTTTGCTTGACAGTTGGATTCTAAAACAAGTAAAGCCCTCAGAGATTTCTGGAGATGCAAGTTGAAATCTGTCTTCTTCACTGTTTTCTATTGGTAAAGGCTAGCTCAAATTCTAGGGGAAGAGACCGCATCTATCTATTGAGAGGACTGAGGTATGTACATGCAGAGATTGAAATAATTCTTCAAAGTTAACTTTAAAGACATCTATCTCTTGCAGGTATAATTCTAGACATATAGTGGGTGATCATAAATGTCAGTTGCCTTCATCCACACTTCTCAGAAGCAAATGTTAATATTCTTTTATTAGGAATGTATTTATTGAATAGCAATTTAAAAAAATAAATTTACCCTCTTAATTTGCTTACCACACTAATTTGATTTTTAGTTTTAAATTTCTTTTTTTAAATAAAACTGGAATTTCTTCAGTGGCAAATGACTTTAGGAGATCAAGTAATATGATGATTACAGAGATGATCTTGGATTTTGCAATTACACAATCATTGTGAACCTATCTTTTGATAGGTCTTAGAATCTCTTTCATTAGGATGGAGAGTAAAGGAGGAGAATAGAATCTGTGACTAACAACTATCCAAACTTCAGTGCTTAAAATAATATAGGATGTGGGGGGAGAGAGATTATTTTGTGGTAGATGTCTTTCTACTACTTTAGTTTTATCGACTTACATGTAAGATTTCAAATTTAATAATTTCAAACTTATGAGCTTCCCTCTCTCTCTCTTTGTTCACTCTTTGATAGTATAACTTGTTCCAACCAATAAAGATATGTGCTGTGTAGGTGTGATAGAGTCATCTAAGTAATAATGTAGGTGACATGAAGTAATCATCTATATTTTGTATAGATATACACTGAGTGGCCAGATTATTATGATCTCTGAACACAATAATCTGGCCATTCAGTGTACATACTATATAATAAAAGGCTAATATGCAAATTGTCACCTCAACCAGGAGTTCGACCAGCAGGCAGGCCGGCCAACTACCCATGTCCCCTCCCCCTGGCCAGCTGGCCGGACCTCACCCATGCATGAATTCATGCACCGGGCCTCTAATATATACACTGAGTGGCCAGATTATTATGTGTTTAGAGATCATAATAATCTGGCCACTCAGTGTAGGTAATACCTGCAGAGTAGATGGAATTTAAACTAATCACATATAGGCTGATTTTTTTTACACTTTAAAAACAACAACGAGATTCCCCCCTCCCCCCCGATACACACACAGTTCACTTAGAATTCGGGACAAACATTTTCTAGATGAATACCTTCAGGAGTATTGACACCTTGTTTCTTTTGGTGTCAGGCTTGAGGGAATATTTTAAAAGGCCCTGGAAGCACCCTGGGTAGGGAACTCAGGCTGATATATTGGTCATGACAAGTGAAGCTCTGTGTACAGTGTCAGCTGTCCTGGTAGTAACAAGTTCTGGCAGGATGGTCTCCACCACTGGGTGATGAGAGGAGTTTGAACTTGTGAGTTTCAGAGGCATTTCAAAAGGTTTTCAAAGCTCTATGCTGGCAGTACTGAGAAAGAGAATATTACAGTGTGTTTTTAGGAATGACAGAGGAGATCCCCTCTGCTCACCCAAAGCTCCATGGGAGCAGTGAAGAGTTTTGTGTTTTGTCATTTTCCCCACCTGCTTCTTTCACTCCACACCAGTGGTTCTCAACCTTTCTAATGCCGCGACCCTTTAATACAGTTCCTCATGTTGTGGTGACCCCCAACCATAAAATTATTTTTGTTGCTACTTCATAACTGTAATTTTGCTACTGTTATGAATCGTAATGTAAATATCTGTGTTTTCTGATGGTCTTAGGCGACCCTGCTAGCGGTTCCCAACCTGTGGGTCGTGACCCACAGGTTGAGAACCGCTGCTGTAGAGCTTAAGACCATCGGAAAACACAGATATTTACATTACAATTCATTAACAGTAGCAAAATTACAGTTATAAAGTAGCAATGAAAATAATTTTATGGTTGGGGGTCACCACAACATGAGGAACTCTATTAAAGGGTCGCAGCATTAGAAAGGTTGAGAACCCCTGCTCTACACAGAGGTGTTCATCAACTGGAGGGGAAAGAGAGGGGGTAAAAGGGATCCTGTCATAGGGACAAGGATAATGATATGTGCCAGTTAGAGCTTCAGTGAATCCAGACCATGGTTTTAGATCAGAAGAAGCTTAGAAAGATTATAATAGATAGCACATTTTAGGTGACTGAAGAGCAAACACTGAAAGGAGCTCCTGTAGAATTGGGGTCAGACAAAGAATGAGGCTTCAGTTATAACATAGAGGGAAAGAAAAGTTGCATAAACGGGCTTCTGGGTTAATATAAGAAATATGCTAAACCCCAAAGGAAAGGATTGATATGAGGTGTGAAGGGAGTGGTGGATGGAATCCTCCAAGCTACCAGAAATAAAAAGTACTATGATTAGGTACAAAGTAAAGAGAAATTTTAAGAGTGCTAAAAAGTGGAGTCATATGAAGGCTATTTTATTCATATACATATACATATATATACATATATATATATACATATATATACATATATATATATACATATATATACATATACATATACATATACATATACATATACATATACATATACATATACATATAGTTATTCCTTTATATCAGACTAGAGACCCAGTGCATGAAATTTATGCACAGGGTAGGGGGGTCCCTCAGCATGGCCAGCACCCTCTCCAATCCAGGACCCTATAGGTATCGGGCCTAAACCGGCAGTTGGACATCCCTCTCGCAATCCGATACCACTGCCTCCTAACTGCTCACCTGCCTGCCTACCTGATTGCCCCTAACCCCTCTGCCTGCCTGCCTGATTGCCCCTAAATGCCTCTGCCTGCCTGATCATCCCTAACTATTTCTGCCTGCCTGCCTGATGCCCCTTTCTGCTCCCCTGCTGGCCTGATCGCTTCTGACTGCTCTCCCCTGACAGCCTGATCACCCCTAACTGCCTTTGCCTCGGCCACCATGGCTTTGTCCAGAAGGACAACCAGAAGACGTCTGTAATTACCATATTACATTTCTATTAGTATAGATACTGTACTAGGCACAAAAAGACAAGGCTCTAAATTTGAGGAAAACACTTTTTATGCTGTAAAATCAGCCATGCAAACAAATAATTATGATTTTGTGCTCAGAATACTAAAACAGAAAATTAAAAATTATCCCCATTCTCATTCACAGCTTTGCAGGTAAAGCTAATTAGCAAACATGCCTGGCCTAACATCAGCCCCCATCCCAAGCTCTAAAAGACACACCAATCCTTCCTTTCAGTGCAGTTGAGTAGACAGAAGTCTAGTCTCTCTCCCTTGCAGTAGTTTTAAACTATTCCTGGTCTTTTTAACATTAGTGAATTATTGTTTGATACCAGCTAAAACATGCTGTCTCAGAACATACTGCGCAAACGTCTAGGTTGTGAACAAAAGTCCAACATATGCCAAGAACTGGGAAGATTTGAAGTGAATGAGAAATCAATAAATGCCAGCAGCAAGATGGTAGAAATATTAGAATTATCTGATAAATACTTTAAAGCAACCATGATCAAAATTATTTTAATGGACAATTAAAAACAGGATTGGAGCAAATGAAAACATATATATAAAGTTTCATCAAAGAAATAGAAATGATCAGCTCAGCAAAGAAATAAAATATATAAAGATTAATCAAAAGGAAATTTTTAGAACTGAAAGGTACCATAACTGAAATAAAAATCCAGTGGATGGTCATATCAACATAGTATAGAAACCATAAAATTGTTGCTATAAGAGATGATTAGGTAGTCTGTGGTTTTGACTTGAAATGACATTGAATCATAGAGAGAAAAATTATTTCTTTTTATTTCTTTTTCTGGCCTTCTTATCACATCAAAGAGAACATCTCTGTTTAATACCACAATTTCTTTATAATCTCTCCCTCTTTTAACAAAGAGAAAGCCTGGGGCTTGGAGTCTTCAGCAAGCATGATGTTTAGATAGCCAGGTACGATTTTGTGGCACTACTTTGTTTTAAGAGTGTTTATGCTTTGGTTTTCTGCTATTTATGAAAAACACCTTTGTCTTCCATTATAATGGGGATATGAAGTTTTCTTTTAGAAAATACTAGTACATGTAAGTCATTAAAATATCCTATTTTAAAGAAAAATATTAAACAAAGAGAATACATATAAAAACTTAGCAAACTTATGATAGCATTATACTAATGTCGGATTTTTATTTAATATGCATCAACTCATTGGGCTTCCTTTAACTATGAGATTAATGTCTCAGTTTTACAAGTGCAGGAAATGAAGCTAAATGATTTATTCCAGGTTCTACAGATAGTTATAGATAGATCCTACATTTTACATATTTGACTTCTTGGCTAGTGTCTCTACTTTTAAAACAATTCCACCTCAAATTAAGAAGTCACACTTTCTCTACTACATAGGAATTGTAGTCCGGGTTATGTGGTTCATTGTCACCGACATTGATAAAATGACTTTGGGAATCTTAAATTGTTCCCTGTAGTAAAAACATGAAAATGTTAGCAGTAATCACTGAACTGGGATTATAAAAAAGGAGATGAGGTAATCTCTTTGACTTCAATAAGCTTACTTTGTTACTGTTATAATGCAGATCATTTAATAAAAAGCTGGGCAGGCAAATAACTTAAGGGGTTCTTGTGTTCTGTCTTTTGATAAGTCATCCATTTGCAAAGATTGTAACTCGGTGGGTGAGGGGGGGATGCGATTAAATTAAAAGAGAAGCACTAAATAAATCTAAGACTTTACATCTAATAAATTACTCGATGAAATCTACAAGATTGAAAAGCATGGGCTCCATGGGTTAGGGAGAAAACAAAGGAATATATTTGCATATGTTTTGCTCTAGAATTGAATTACATGTTACAGTTTCCAAAGGATCAGGGCAACAATCAGAGATATAGTTTATGATAAGGGAAATGGAATGAATATATTTTGTTATTCAAAGATGTAGACTGATATTAACCAAAAGAAACAAAAAATAATTCTTTTCATTTATTTGATGAGCATATTTAAACATAATTTAATGTAGAGAATGGGAACAACTATATAAAACATTTCAGTTTCCTCCATCTAACTCTATTGATGCATAAATCATGTTTTGGTTGAGATACTCATGTAAGATAGTAAAGCCTTTTGAATTTTTCTTTTAAAGTTGTAGAAACATATGTGAAAGGACATTTGTAATGGATTGACTTTTGCCCCAATTCCATCATTTGGATTAAGCTTTTGGACCTCTTTTTAGAAAGTCATAAAGACAAAAAATGGTATCTGTAATTATTTTTTCATCATAATTTGTTCAGATGCATTGCTTTGAAATGACTAACAGCTCTGCCCACATAAGGAACAATAACTAGACTGTTATACCAACTAAGGGCAAAAAATAAAGCAAATTAGTTATTAGATTTCAGTGACTGGAGTAAAATAAATTCCTGAATTTTTAATCTTTTCACCTCTGGTGGGTTGCTTTGGATGCATGCTATATCATCAACTTCTGAATATATAGACTAAATTGGATATAGCTTTGGGTAAGTTTAGTAAACCAATATTAGTAAATCCCATTTACAAAGTAGGATAAATCCACTGGGCGGTATAATCTATCGACTATTTAAGAGTTTGTAGTTAATAACTGTACTGTTACATTATGTGGTCAAATCTTATCTGTATGATAGATATGAGATTCTAAGGCATTAAAATCAAATTAGTGTTATCTACTGATAACCTATAAATCTTAAGACACTTCTAGCAGAACAAGTATGAGCTCAATGTGATTAGTAGACTAGCAGAGATGTATGAACAGTTCCAGTCTATTATGCTTTCACAACATTGCGATGCCAATATAGTCAGTCTAATTTTCAGGAGCATTTTTCAATTAAACAAATGGACAAGATTTCTGAGACCACTCCCATAATAATGTTTCTACTACCTTAATTATTATATTTCTGAGAAGCTATGATCTGCTCTGTTATATATCCTACTCACAAGCTTAAATGTTTTATGATGTGAGGCAATGTTTCGGAACAAAGTGAGGAGAGAAGTAGAATGAGGAGTTTAGGCACATAAGAAAAATATTCTTATTAACAACCAAATTTGGGATAAATTAGCCCATTGTGTCCCAAGATAAGAAACATAACACATTACATGAAAATGAATGTTATTCAGTCAGTTTGAATCATCAGGCCAGAAAACCCAAATGAGCTGTCTCACAACTTTAATTCAAAATTCCCTTTGTTATCACCATTTTAATAAATGATAAACATTTAAATTTTTGCATCAGTGCCAATAAGATACGCATCTCTTGGGATCCTAAAAAAGTCATTTTATTTTTATTTATTTATTTATTTATTTAAGAGTCATTTTATAATGAAACTAGATGCCTGGTGCACAAGATTCATGCACTGGGTGGGGCGAGGGTCCTTCAGCCCAGCCTGCACCTTCTTGCAGTCCAGGACCCCTCGGGGGATGTCCGCCTGCTAGCTTAGGCCTGATTGCCCCGGACATCCCTTTCACAGTCCAGGGCTCTCACAGTTTGGGACCCCTTGCTGCTTACCACCTGCCTGCAGCAGAGGTGGGAAAGGCTCCCACCACTGCTGCTGCACTCACCAGCCGTAAGCCCGGCTTCTGGCTGAGTGGCTCTCTCCTGTGGGAGCACACTGACCACCAGGGGGCAGATCCTGCATTGAGCATCTGCCCCCCTGGTGGTCATTGTGCATCATAGCGACTGGGTCATTCTGCCGCTTGGTCAATTTGCATATTATGCTTTTATTATATACGATAGCATGGGGAATCTCTGATTTGATTTGTAATTGATTAGAGGCACCTAGTTTGTGGTTCTCAAGAGGGCAGTGAGAGAGGAACTGCATAAAATCCAGCCCCAGGCACAGAAGTATACCAAAAAAGGTTACAATTTTAATTTTAAGAGATTTCTGTGGAATCCTACCTAGAGTTAAGAAAAATGACTGGATTACCATAAAAATATGCAATATTTTCAGCTGTTTTATAAAATCCTCCTAAAATATTGGGAGCTATAAAATAATCAATTGGAACAGATTTGTCTTGGTTACAGGAAAAAAAAAAGAATCTTTAAAAACAGATATGTTGTAGACTGCAAAACTGTCCATCATTAAACAATTTCTTAAATTGTCTATATTAAAAATATTAGATTAAAATATTATATTAAAATTGATGATGTTAAGTTACAATGTGGAATAACTTTGCAGTACTAACATCATTGTTTAAAACATTTATATTTTATGTTGTGATAATAACACCTACATGTCAATACTGCGGCTCGATTTTATATTGATGAGTGCTAGCTAAAGAGAAGAGAGGATTACTAAAGAAGAAAGCTAATTTTTATATTTTATTTAAGAGAGAAGTAGCATAAAATTAATAGGAGTAGAGAGGGAAAGTCATTTAGTGAAAACCAGAGAAAGACTATATAATAAACAAGTGAGACTCTTATATTTTAAACTTTTGTTTGAGATATCTAAAGAGAATATCAAACATTGTTTGTTTGTTTTTATTTTTACTTTAGATTAATTATGTTTTGGGTAAAGGTATTCTGACATTTGTTGCATATCTACACTAATAAAAGAAAAACATGCAAATTGACCATACCTCCACTGTGCCCACCAGCCAATCAGGAGCAAGTATGCAAATTAACCCAACAAAGATGGTGGTGGCCATGGAGCTGGAGCGAGCAGGAGGCTTGGGTTGCCCCAGCAATGGAGGAAACCAAGCTTCCCACCGCCCTGGCTAGCCCTGGCCTATGCTCAAGGCTACAAAGTTTCAATTATAGAAGATAAATAAATCCCAGATACCTGGTTCCAGCTGGCCCTGGCCTCTGCTCAAGGAGGCACTGAAAAAAAAAAACAAAGAAAAAAAAGGAGGGGCTGTGGGATCCTGGGTTGCCGCAGGGCATGGCCAGCCTGAAAACGGCCCTCAGCCCCTTACCCAGGCTGGCCACACCCCGATGGGGGGAGGGTCCCTGCTGGGGGACTTGGCCAGCCTGCCAACAGCCATCAGCCCTTCACCCATGCTGGCCAGGCACCCCAGTGGGGACCTCCACTCTGAACGGGGTGTGGCCAGCTTGAAAATAGCCCTCAGCCCCTCACCCAGGCTGGCCAGACACCCCAGTGGGACCCCCCACCCTGAAGGGGCTGTGGCCAGCCTGCAAACAGCCATCAGCCCCTCACCCAGGCTGGCCAGGCACCCCAGCAGAGACCCCCACCCTGAAGGGTTGGGGCCAGCTTGAAAACAGTTCTCAGCCCCTCACCCAGGCTGGCAATGCCCCCCAGCAGGGACCCTTACCCCATGGGGGCATGGCCAGCCTGTAAACCACCACAGGCCCCTCATCCAGGCCGCCCCACGCCCCAAGGGAACCCCCACCCTGATCCAGGACACCCTTCAGGGCAAACCAGCTGGCCCCGACCCATGCACCAGGCCTCTATCCATACTAATAAAAGGGTAATATGCTAATTAGACTGGAAGACCTTCCAGAAGACCTTCTGGAGGTTCTTCTGGATAAAGCCATGGTGGAGGGGCCGAGGTAGAGGCAGTTAGAGGCCAAGAGGGGAGGGCAGTTGTGGGTGATAAGGCAAGGATGGGACGGCAGTTGTGGGTGATCAGGCTGGTGGGGAGCAGGGCTGTTGGGGTTAAGCAGACCAGCAGGGGGGCCAGTTGGAGGCAAGCAGGCCATCAGTGGGGGTCAGTTGGAGGTGGTCAGGACAGCAGGGGGAGGGCAGTTTGGAGTGAGCAGGCCAGCAGGGGGGCAGTTGGGGGCAAGCACACTGGCACGGGAGCAGTTGGGGATGATCAGGCTGGCAGGGGGGGTATTTGGGGGAGAGCAGGCCAGCAGGCAGAGTGGTTAGGGGCAGGCAGGCAGGCAGGCAGGCAGGTGAGCGGTTAAAAGCCAGCAGTCCTGGATTGCAAGAGGGATGTCTGACTGCCAGTTTAGACCTGATCCCTGTAAATCGGCAGTATGACATCCTTTGAGGGGTCCCAGATTGGAAAGGGTGCAGGCCGGGCTGAGGGACACCCCCCTCCCCGTGCATGAATTTTGTGTACCGGGCCTCTAGTCCTATATAATAAAAGGCTAATATGCAAATTGACCAAACAACAGAATGACCAGTCGCTATGATGTGCACTGACCACCAGGGGGCAAGACGCTCAATGCAGGAGCTGCCCCCCTAGTGGTCAGTGTGCTCCCACAGGGGGAGTGCTGCTCAGCCAGAAGCCGGGCTCATGGCTGGAGAGCGCAGAGGTTCCTGCCACCACTGCAGGCAGGCGGGCAGTAAAGAACAAGGGGTCCTGGACTGCGAGGGCCCCCGTACTGTGAGAGGGATGTCTGACTGCTGGCTTAGGCCTGATCCTAGCGGGGAGCCTACCTAAGCCAGCAGGTGGACATTCCCCAAAGGCTCTTGGATTGCAAGAGGGCGCAGGCTGGGTTGAGGGACCTCCCCACCCAGTGCACAGATGTCATGCACTGGGCCTCTAGTGTAATATAAAAATATATATTGACAATATAATGTTAACATAATTTTGTATCCATATCCACATTCTCTGTGCTTTTTTCTGAGATAAAGAGCAGAATCTATTAATTTTCAACTAAGAATTTAAGCCCAATCGCTTCTTGGCCTTTTGGCTAAGATCAAGTGAAGAATTTAAGCTTATCTTTTCCTGTAAGCATTGGACTTATCTACAAGTATTTGAAAGTAAACCAAAACAACAACAGAAGAAGTAAAATATTAATAGCTTTTAATAACCAATAAATTATGAATCCAACGGGAATTGTGTTTAAATATTCAAAGATAAGGAGCATTGAAATGAAGAATCCATAGTTCACAGTTTCAATTTTCCTTTTTAGTCATCTGTTCTGCTGGGCGATGTGTGCTTTGTGTCTGGCCAGGACCTCATCACCTGCAGCGCTATGCTGTTATGTTTGAAGAGGTCTAAGTAAGTCCTTTAAGAATATCTAGAACTGGTTGCAGTGCGCCACACTTACGTTGTGCGAGGTCACAAAGAAAAAATGCCATTGTCAGATATTCTATAAAATAATACCATTACAATGAAGTGTCTTATAATAAAATGTGAGGTATATCTGTTCCCAAAGTATTAAGCCAATTGTCCAAACATTAGATTTAAAAATGCCTTTAAAACAATAAGGTATAACCAGGCCTGTGTGCTCAGTGGTTGAGCGTCGACCTGTGAACCAGGAGGTCACAGCTGGATTCCGGTCAGGGCACATGTCCGGGTTGTGGGCTCGATCCACAGTGTGGTGTGTTTAGGAGGCAGCCCATCAATAATGGTCTCTCATCATTGATGTTTCTATCTTTCCCTCTCCCTTACTGGCTGAAATCAATAAAACTATATTTAAAACAAAGAAACAAAAAACAATGAAGTATAAACGCAGGAAGATTAGTTACTGCCAGAGTAATTTCTATTGATTATCTCCATGAAACATAACCTTGGGTAGTGTATGTATACCAGGTACTATAGACAACAGCAAGACTCATTACAGAGTATAGTCAACTCACCCATGTGCAGGACGCTTGATCATGCAGCAAACCCACTGCACTCCTTAAAATCGTGAACATTCCTTAATTGTGTTATGACATACCCCTTAGCTAAAGTTCAAGTGGCTGCTCTTTTTTATGCACAAATTGAATGACTATCCACTCTATACTCCACACTCTAAAGGCAGAGCATGCAAAGATTTTATCATCCCTCATCACCAGTTGCTCCACCATTGGTATCTGTTGTGTGATCATTTATTCCATTAATGAACTTACAGTCTTCCAGCAGAGTCAATTGGATGACTAACTAAGGTTTATTCGAGGTCATTCTCACATTACTGAATGCCTGAGCCTCATTAATGATAAAGGGAGGGAGGGCCACAGCATGAAATAGACTTGGTGGGAAACATTCAAAGATCAACAAGAAAATTATACCTCTTCAAAAGTTATCATTAAAGAATTCATTCTCTCTAGGAAGCAAAAGTCAAAGCAATTAAATGATCTGTTTTTATTGGATATCAAGACATACATATTCACTGGATGGTACTAATTTAAAAGTTCAAAATAAATAAAATGGCTCTTTTATTTTTATTGCTGCCTGTGTGGTGAAGGAAAAATGAAAAAAGTGGTTCCTTCCCCTCCATCTTCCATCCCTATTTATGCTTTACCTTTTTAATTCACGGTCATAGATGTCGGGCCCTAGAATACCCTTAAACTCCAAGCGAGCTCTGTTTCTAGCCTAAGGGTCTTCTATGTAAGTGTTTTTATTTTTAAGTCTGGATGTGAAGTGAGCAGACACAGATGGGGGTTAATGGATTGCATGTCCTCTTTGTGTGAAACCGAAGGCTTCTTTTAATAAGGTGCCTATTAAACATTTGCCAGTTGCTGCACTTTTATGATAATTCAATCTAGCTGAAGGTTAATTTTACCTTCCAAGTTGAAATCACTGGTTCTCAAATGAATGCATCGAATTCACCAGAGGAACTTGTTATTAATCTGTACTTCTAGGTCCAGAGCTGAGTGATTTTTACGCAGTAGGGCCCGAGGTCAGAAATCGTAAATACTTCAGAAGAGGACCACATTTTTAAAAACCCTGGTTTAAACTTGTAGTTGTTCACCTTTCTTCATGTATTTACTGAAATTTAAAAATGGCAGATAGTTTCGTTTTCTTAAGGTCCAATTTCTAGCAAGGCCTTCCTTTTCCTGTCTCCTCCCCAACTTCGTTTTGGATAATGTGTTTGCAAACAGAAGTCAAGTTTCACTAAACTTAGCTCAGTTTTCCTAAGAAGAAATGGCAGTGTTTATAAAAATCAGCAAATCAATAAAGTCATGTGTAATATTTTTGAGAAACAAAACAAAGCAGTGTTTGTGGGTTTTGCCTCAATTCATTAACAAAAGTTAAACCTCTACCAATCAATTCTTTTAATGAGCAGTAAGTCTGGATTCCTAATGACCCAGTGATTTATTTTCCTTTCCTATATTATCATGTAGACATAGACAGCTTTCTCTTGTACTTTCTAATAAAAACTAGTAATTTCTGATCACTGAAAGTTTTTAGGAGATTTCAGAACCCCAGATTGTCACTTACTAGCTGTGCAATATTGTGCATATTAATTTACTTTTCTATAATTTCTGCTCTTAAAAAAAATGGAATTCATAATATCCCCGATAATAGGATTGCAGGTACTATAGCTTAAATACTGTATGTAAACCTTAACGTAAATACTTGCACATGCAAAACATTCTGTAACCATCACAGAATTAATATTGTCATCTTCCTAATTTTCATTAATAAAGTATAACATTATGATTATAAAGAAATTATTATATTTCTTTCAGGAAAATGAATATTTTCCTCTTAATATAATAAGCTAACATTAATATTTTCTTACTGAATGATCCATATACTAGGGAAAGTATTTGTGCCCTGCTGTTAGGTCCAAACTAAGACACACAAGACAATGGTAAGTCAATGCATAAATAAATAGCATTCTGAGATGACAGTGTGAGGGATAGATAAAATACTTTCCTTCCCTATCCTGGTTGCTCAATGGTTAGAGCGTGGTCCATGGACTGAAGGGTCATAAGTTCGATTCCAGTCAAGGGCATGTTCCTCGGTGAAGGCTAAATCACTGGCCCCTGTTGGGGCGCATGCAGGAGGCAACCAATCTATGTGTTTCTCTCATATCCATGTTTCTATTTCTCTGTCTCTTCCCTTCTCATCCATTTTCTCTAAAAATCAATGGGAAAAATAAATATCATTGGTGAGGATTAACAAAAAACAAATCATAATAATAACTTTCCTCCAGCCTTCTAAGTTCTTCTAGTTGGGTGAATAATCAAAGTAACATAAGACAGATTACCATGCATACATAACAGGTAAAAATATCCAAAATTTATGGCTGTATATTTATGTGTGCCACAAACTATGAGACCCACAGACACATTGAGCAGTTGAAGTTTATAGGCAACTTCGAACAAAAGAGAATGGTGACCAGGGGTCTGGGATTTCAGTGGGAAAGTAAGCAATTTACAGAGAGAGGAGAAAGAGTAAACATGTGGCCAACAAGTTCTTGCTGGACTACCCACAAGCAATGGGGCACAGAAGTAAGTCAACAGGCTTTGCGAGACTCACTCCTGCCCGCACATTGAAATCCTCCTTGCTCGGGTGAAGGAGCTAAAGTTTTCTTCCCAAGGCAGGTTTTTGTCTCTGAATTTCTCTTAGGCAAGAAGCAGCAGGATCAAAGGTTCTTTCTGAGTCTTTTGTTTCATAATAACCAGCTTAAAGTCAGTATCCCAAACAGGATATCTTAGGGATGGCAAAACATTAGTCCCCCTTCATCAGTTCCAAACAGAATCAAAATTTTGTAGTGTGAGGGTTGTCTTTACCAGTATAATACATTCAAAGCAACCATGGAGATAATGATTTCTGCCTTTCTGTTACTTAAGATGGAACATGACAGAGGCACAGTAAGAACGTAAAGAGTATAACATGAAGGAGTGATAAAGTGTAGTCAAATAGTCTGCCCCCCTTCCCATTTGTACCTGTTACAGAATGGGGGCCATCAGAACACGTAGCCAAAAAGTACAGCTCACTTTCCAGGGACATTTGTAGCAATTTGAAAAGAAAACCAAAAGTCAATTACAAATTACTGAAAACAAGAAGATGCAAACCACTCATTGAAAAAGAGACAGAGAGAGAACTAAACCAAAGAATTCATTAACCAGAAGTGAAATTTCCTATTAGTCAACACAAATTAAACTAGAAACATAATCAAGTTAAGGAAATGTTCTTGTTGAAACTTGCTAGTTCGATTTTTGTCCTTGAGCTTGTGGCTGACACATGCAAACAGATACATACATGCCACTTGCTGCTTTCTCTTTTCCTGCATATCATTAGGTACACATGAACTTTTGCATATCCAGTGTGCTGCAATCAATTGCAGTTATTGGTTTTGAATACTTTAGTCAGTGTAAAGGAGTGGACCAAGTTATTATAGCCTCATCTTAACATTCCCACCCCACTCCTATAATTTAGTCAGTTTTTCAAGGAGGCCTGTTTATTTACAGTGGGATGAAAACATCCTTAAATGATTAAAAAATAACAGCAATTTTGCAAAATAATTATTTAGAGAATCCACAGTTTAAAGAAGGAAAGGGTCTATGATCAAGTGTTGATTATAGAACCTAATTAAGCCTATTGAGAAACAGCTGTCCACCCCTCTCTCCTATTCCAGAGAAACATCAGAATTTTAAAACATACATATTTTCATTGATTTCAGAGAGATGAAAGGAGGAGAAGAGAGAGATAAAAACAACAATGATAAGAGAGAATCGTTAATTGGCTCCCTCCTGCACGCCCCTTCATAGGGATGGTGCCTGCAACTTGAGCCTGTGCCCTGACCAGGAATTGAACCCTGACCTCCTGGCTCATAGTTCAAAGCTCAACCACTGAGCCCACACTGGCGAGGCCAGAAACATCAGAATTTTAAGTGTTATGTTGTATACTCACCATTGACTAAATTAACTCTTTTTATACCAAGAAAGATTGTTGTTACCATTTACAACCTGGCAACAATGGACTCTTATGATTGTTTTTTATATTTTTATGATCATTTTGAAAATAATTTACAGCTGACTAGAAGGGATTTTTAAAATTAAAGTTAGTTGAAATTTTAATAGGAATATAAACATAATTTTACTCTGTATATTTTTGGTTTAATGGGATGTAAGCTCTAAATGAGAAATAGTTTCTTACTGCAATTAACTGCTCATCAGCTGTCATGCATGTACCTGAAACATATGCATCTTGATTGTACTGATTACAGAAAATAAGTGCATCTTCAAGTTTATCATTACGTCTGGATCTCTTTGCCCTTGCATTGTTAAAATATAACACCTTTGCAAGATTTGACAGCTCACACTTTGGTTGAAGAAAAGATAGCTTTTTTTGAGTTATAATTAGGAAACTTTGATTTTTTTGTTTATATATAATGTATTTTACTTTAACCACATTTAAATATACAACCATCTTAAGCATTTGTC
Organism: Plecotus auritus; assembly: GCF_963455305.1. Lineage (NCBI taxonomy): Eukaryota > Metazoa > Chordata > Mammalia > Chiroptera > Vespertilionidae > Plecotus > Plecotus auritus. The sequence goes on along the minus strand of NC_137783.1, from coordinate 143,746,782 downwards.
CACTTAAGATTCTTGGTGAAAATATGTTGTTAAAAAGATGATATCATCATACAACTTTTAGGCCAAACAATTCCTTGTGTCAAAATATCATATAAAGAAATTTGCCCAGTTGAAAGACTAAGTAGATAAGAATTCCACATTCCCATTTGTCTTTACTAAAGACATTCATTCATTGATTCTTGAACTTGAAAATGTTAAACTAGGTGTCATAACATGAAGATTTACAGTCTGAAATTTCACTAATATGATCAGTTTCATCATCATTAGAGTCTAGAGTGCCCCAATTGCAAAAGCCACTCAGGGTTACTGCGCCTTAAAGTAAATAGCATCATTATTTATTGATGGCCCAAGATAATTTAGGTTATTACACATTATTCATCTTTAAGCAGAGCAGTAACATACAACTGACCTGAACTTTCTGAACATCAGGAACCTAATTAATTTTATCTATCATTGTCACATACACTTAAAAAAGACCCCCTTTTTTGCCAGTTGTGGGAGGTGCAAGGCCATTTTTAATTTTTTTTGTGGGCTTTTTATTTTTTAATTTTGCCCCATAGTGTATTAAAGACATCTAGTAAAGAAGAAGAAATATTAAGTGGAGTAGAAAGGAAGTGAATGATGAAACACGTTAATAGTGCTCCCAGGAATCACATGCCTTGTTTTAAAGCTGTGTTACTCTTCACTGTACTTATCCTAATATATATAAAGAACTAGGTGGCGTCACGACTGAACGGGCGACCGGTCACCATGAAGTGCATGGAGCACCTCTCGGCCCCCCTTCTCCCCCAGCCCCCGAGCTGCTCACCATGAGGGGGGACTGGTGGCGGGGCAGGACTGGGGACTGCCGAGTGGCTGCTTCGCGGGTGGCCTTGAGCTTAGCGGAGTAGTCACCCAGGCGGTGGAGAATTTCCCAAAGCAGTCACGGGGCGGGGGGAGTTTTGCGGAGCAGTGGCGGGGCAGGGAGCCTCGCGGAGCAGTGGCCAGTGGCGGGGCGGGGCGGGGGGAGTTTCACGGAGCGTCCAGCGGCAAGCTTCATGGGGCCGCAGCTAGCATCACAGAGCAGTCAGGAGTGGGGGGAGCCTTGAGGAGCAGTCGAGGAGGGGCCGTGAGCATCACAGAGCATCCGGGGCGGGGAGCTTCACGTAGTGTCTCAGGGCTGCGGAGGTCATGGTGCGAGGCCAGGCTAGGCCTAGGGACCCTAACCGGGCACGGTTTTGTGAGCGCTGGGCCTCTAGTTTTAAAATAATATGAACATCTGGCAAAGTCTTTGAAGAAAGAACTATTAACCAAAGAAAAAATAGACCTGATTTCAGGATCACATAATTCTGATTCATAAATAAAATTTTAATTGTAATTCAATCTTATATGAATGGGTCAGATATGATCAGCCTATAAAAGTACATCACTCCCAGTTCTGCACCAGATAAAGGGAACGCATCTTTCCCAGGTTTTCCCTTTCCTGAACTGAAAGGACATATAGCTAAAATATTTAGAATAGTTTTTTTCTGGGACATGGATTTAATTATGGTTTCATCTTTCATTTTTTTACTAATATCTGCATTTTTCTATTTAAATTATATACTACTAGAGAAACCAAGATGGCGGCATAGGTAAGCACCTAAACTGCTGCCTCGCACAACAATTTCAAAACTACAACTAAAAGACAGAACGGACACCATCCAGAACCACAGGAAAGTTGGCTGAGTGAAAATTCTACAACTAGAAGGAAAGAGAAAAGCTCACAGAGAATTGGAGGTACGGCAAAAGGTCTTCGTGCGTGCAGAGAGGAAGGGCGGCTGAGAGCCTGGCTGACTTTCTCTGGCGGAAGGGGGAAGGAAGCCCCCGACCGCACTAAACCCCAGTTCTGACTGCACTGAACTCCAGTTCTGGGCGAGCCCCTGGGGACCCACGCTCTTACGAGGGGGGAGTCTGGACTCTCGGGTGGAGACTCTGGAGCCGGGGAAGGCAGAGGTCTGAAGGCGCGTTCGCGTAAGGGCAAGGCTGACGGGAAGCCAAGACTGTCTGCTCCGCCCTGAGACTCCACCCCATCCAAGCTGAGCACAGAGGCTATTGCAATTTGGCAAGTCTAATCCTATAAGGCTGTCTCCAGCACCTAACTTCTCCCAGCATAGACACAGCTGATACTTACAGCCAACTGGCCTGGAGGTCAATTCCTCCCAGTGATACCAACAACAATCAAGACTTAATTACAACAAGGCTGTACACACAGTCCACAAAGGGGTGCACCAAGAGTGTCCACCTCAGGTTAACTCGGGAGGCCGACCCACTGGGCCATACAGGAAACCTAGCACGCAAATCTACCCTACCAACTCAGGGAAGCAGTGAAAATGCAGCGTGAAAGAAACAGAACACAAACGAAAGAAATGGAGGAATACAAACGACTGGATATAGAATTCAAAACCACGGTTATAAGGCTTTTCAAGAACATCCTAGAAAAGGCCGATAAATATAACGAGACCCTCGAAGATATGAAAAAGGACCAACTAGAAATTAAACATACACTGACTGAAATAAAAAATATTATACAGAGACCCAAAAACAGACTAGAGGAACACAAGAATCAAGTCAAAGAATTGAAATACAAAGAAGCAAAAAACACTCAACCGAAAAAGCAAAAAGCAAAAAAAAAAAAAATCCAAAAGGTTGAAGATAGTGTAAGAAGACTCTGGGACAACTTCAAGCGTACCAACATCAGAATTATGGGGGTGCCATAAGAAGAGAGAGAGCAAGATACTGAAAACCTATTTGAAGAAATAATGACTGAAAACTTCCCCCACCTGGTGAAAGAAATAGACTTACAAGTCCAGGAAGCGCACAGAACCCCAAACAAAAGGAACCCAAAGAGGACCACACCAAGACACATCATAATTAAAATGCCAAGAGCAAAAGACAAAGAGAGAATATTAAAAGCAGCAAGAGAAAAACAGTTAATTACCTACAAGGGAGCACCCATACGACTGTCAGCTGATTTCTCAACAGAAACTATGCAGGCCAGATGGGAGTGGCAAGAAATTTTCAATGTGATGAATAGCAAGAACCTACAACCAGGATTACTCTACCCAGCAAAGCTATCATTCAGAATTGAAGGGCAGACAAAGAGCTTCACAGATAAGAAAATGCTAAAGGAGTTCATCACCACCAAACCAGTATTATATGAAATGCTGAAAGGTATTCTTTAAGAAGAGGAAGAAGAAAAAAGTAAAGATAAAAATTATGAACAACAAATACATATCTATCAACTAGTGAACCTAAAAATCAAATGAATTAAAAACCTGAGGAACAGAATAATCTGGTGAATATAATAGAGTCAGGGGCATAGAAAGGGAGTGGACTGATAATTCTCAGGGGGAGAGGGGTTTGGGGGGTTCAGGAAGAGACTGGACAAAAATCATACACCTATGGATGAGGACAGTGGCGGGGAGGTAAGGGCAGAAGGTGGGGTGGGAACCGGGTGGAGGGGAGCTATGGGGGGAAAAAGGAGAAACAATTGTAATAATCTGAATAAAGATTTATTTTTAAAAAAACAAAACAAAACGAACAAACAAACAAAAATAAATAAATAAATAAATAAATTATATACTACTAGAGGCCCAGTGCACGAAATTCATGCATGGGGGTGTGTGTCCCTCAGCCCAACCTGCACCCTCTCCAATCTGGGACCCCTCGGGGGATGTCTGCCTTCCTGCCTGATTGCCTCTAACCGCTTCTGCCTGCCAGCATGATCACCCTGTAACCACTCCCCTGCCAGCCTGATCGATGCCTAACTGCTCCCCTCCCAGCCTGATCATCCCCAACTGCCCTCCCCTGACAGCCCAGTCACCCCGAAATGCCCTCCCCTGCATATTCCCTTTTTATTAGATAGGGTTTTTTCTTTAACACATTGGACAGCCCTAACTGGTTTGGCTCAGTGGATGGAGTGACGGCCTGCAGACTCAAGGGTCCCAGAATCGATTCTGGTCAAGGCCATGTACCTTGGTTGGGGGCACATACCCAGTGGGGAGTGTGCAGAAGGCAGCTGATTGATATTTCTCTGTCATAGATGTTTCTAGCTCCCTTTCCCTTCCTCTCTGTAAAACATCAATCAAATATATATAAAAAAAGAAACATTTAAGATTCCTCCATATCTGCCTGACTGGTGTGACTCAGTGGCTGAGACCCCAGGCTGAGGCTGGGACGGGATCACTCCATGGGGCCGCGTGCCCCTCCCAGGCTGAGACCCCAGGCTGGGGCTGGGACGGGATCGCTCCTTGGGGGCATGCCCCTACCAGGCTGAGACCCCAGGCTGGCCTGGACAGGATCACTCTGTGGGGAGTGAGTTTGTTTTTGTTTTTGTTTTTTATAAAGCGTCAGGAGGGCCTATGGGCAGCATTCTGCCAGGCCGCTTACTCTGCCGGGACTCTGGCGGGCTTAGAGGACTGGGCGCCGCCATCTTGTGGCTATGGGGGCCACCATTTTGTCGTGGAGTGATGGTTAATTTGCATATTATTCTTTTATTATATAGGATATGCTATACTAATATATTATTCTGTAATAATATATGTATATTCTTTATTTAGTAATATTTCTTGACTAAAATACTAATAGGCCGGATTTATATCTATCCTTGGGTTTTATATTTATGTGGGAAACTGCATGTTTTATACAGCATTGCCCAATTCATCACACTACATATTAATAAAGAGGCATTTTTCTAGCATTTCATGTGTCTTCAATATGGTTGATATCAGAGGAGCTTATACTTCTTATTGGTAAGCTTACACATGTACTCAAATAAATTTTCACAATCAGTCTCAGCCTAAAACCCAATTTATTTATCCTTTGCCTAACAAATGTATAGTTACATGTAGCATAACCATGTCCCCATATCAGCTCTTTCTCAGATGTATATAAATATGGGATAATCAAAGAGCAATTTGTGAATACATGTACACTCATTATTATCATTTTGTAATATATGACAATTGTTTAGTTATGTCTCTGAATAGGCTGTAGTCTTAGAGGACACACACAAAAAAAGTGTAGAGACTTCATAAAATGTTTAAACCCACAGGAAGTCAGTGACACAAGAGGATAGCCTTCAATATCTGCTGAAATAAAATTTATAAACATATTTATTTATACATTGGTATTTATATCATGGTCAAAAGATAAAATGGAGACAATCAAATAATTCACATATTCATTTTCCAAAGTGTCTCCTTTTCTGTTTTAAAAATGTATTAATTTTTCATGAGAAATCTCATAAAATTATAGCCATAGACTATAAAGAAACCACCGTCCAACAGTGAAGTCATTTGAACTTTGCCCTGATCTCCATATATATTATTGATCTGTCAAACCACAGAAGTCTATTTTTCAATCAAGGTCTGAAGGCCATTGAAGAAAAGTAAGGGTAAGGATTACAGAGTACTAAAAATGAATTCCATTTTCTCTAGATCTTTGGAAACGTGGATTGTGTTAAAAGTTTAAAAGTTAGGTGGATGGGAGCACTTGACAATAGCATGAACAATAATATGTTATTGTGATTGTTTTCTTTTTATTAGCAAGAGTATCAAGTTTTTCAATTATTGAAAAAAGACATACAATATATGTCTATGTATTCAGATATTTTGAACAGCCATATACCTTTTACCTAATATACTTTTTCACAAAAAGAAAATCAAATTTATTTTATTCTAATGTCTTTTGTCAGGTTGTATCTAATCAATGGAAAAGTTAATAGCAAACAATAAATCAATCCTCTTTCAGGGCTTTCAAATAGAAATGAATATGGATCATAATTACATCGCTTCATTTCCTAGCTTTATGAAATCAAGTGAATTTCTTCACTATTTTTGATATAATTATATTGTGGCATTGTTATGCCATCATAAAAATTATTTATATAGTTTAAATCAGTGGTTCTCAACCTTTTTTCATGCCGCGACCCTTTAATACAGTTCCTCATGTTGTGGTGACCCCCAACCATAAAATTATTTTCGTTGCTACTTCATAACTGTAATTTTGCTACTGTTAATGAATCGTAATGTAAATATCTGTGTTTTCCGGTGGTCTTAGGCTCTACAGCAGCGGTTAAATCTAAGTGATAGTCAATTAAAAGAGAAATGATTACCTTTGGATGACAAGTTTTTCTTTAACATTGTTTAAACGTACATTTAAATTTTTAACATATGGCTCTGTCTGTTCATGTTTTCTGCCTAAGCATTTGTCAAAATCCTTTCCATGCCACTTAGTATATTTATGATAAGCCTTATTGAGTTTTTGCCTCTGTTCCTTATGCTAAGTCAGAAAAGTTATGTCTCAAGTAAGAAATGGGTTTATAAGTAAAAGTTTTATTTTCAAAGAGACAGTCCATGAGTTGATTAAAAAACATATTTGCCTTTGTATATAAATTATTCATGTTAGTGGTGATATGCAAAATATCTGTGTACTTATAATCTGTTTTCATTTAATATGTTGTATTCTCAGATCAATGGGACAGGTACCTCATGTAGATAATTGTTTTGAAAAAGAAACATTCCTAAGATACAAATTAATCAAAAAGGTATTAAAATTTAAGAATGTTATAAGCCAAAAAACCTCTTTTTAGCTTGGCTCCCATAAGAGCAACCTTCAGTTTCACAGTAGTCATTATGAAGTTGGTTGCAAAAGGGGTGGATTCCCCAATGTTACTTAGTGGGCCCGGGAATTCTTCCTGTTCATTATTCACAGAATTAGAGCAGGGAATCTTTTCTATTTGGGTTCTAAATAATATAATTAATATATGCTACTAAAACGATTCTATCAAACAGGTAAAACTTCTAGGGGTATCTTTTAGCATTTTTATTTTTACTTCCCATCATGTAAAAAAAAATAATTTTAATGGAACTGGCTCTCCCTTTGACTCTACATGTGAACTCAGAAAAATCTCACTCAATTTTTTGGCCATATTTATGTGATAATATCTCCAACCAGTGATTACCAAATCCAGCTGGATGTAGTAATCAAAATTTTTAATTTTACTTCTCCCTCTCCCCTAATCAGGCCTAATGTAGTTGGGAAGCCTGCCTTGTTCACTGTAGTTTGTGACTCATTCAAGATTTGGAGGTAGGGATAGGGAGGGTGCTGTGGCCTGAATATTCGTGTCCCCTAAAATGTATCCGTTTAAATCCTATTGTCCAAAGTGATGATATTAGAAGAGGGGTGGAACCTTTGGAGGTAATTAGGTTATGAGGGTGGAAACCTCCAGAATGGGATTAATAAGTGGGACACCCCAGAACTCCCTTATCTCCTTGTATTATCTGAGGACAATTAGAAACTCCCTAGCCATGAGCTAGGAAGAGGACCCTCACTAGGAGGCAGTCACTGCCTCCTTGATCTTGGATCTCCCAGCTTCCAAAACTGCAAGAGTTCAATTCTGTTTGTTTGTTTTTTGTTTGTTTGTTTGTTTGTTTTAATTATTAGCTACCTAGTCTGTCTTATTTTGTTATAGCAGCCTGAACAGACTAAGATGGAGTGGGTAATGGAAAATAACTTATCAATACCATCATTCTCTGTGAAAAACTAGCTTTGCCACACTGCTGTCTGGATGATATTTAAAGCTCATTTTTTTCTTGTGAATTATTTGATGAATTCTTTGAAAACTTCATGGTGGTTTGGGCTCTCTAAACTCCCAAGTGATTAGGATAAATGAATCTCTATTTCAGCATGTCCCAACCTCTTCCCAGGCCCCAGGTTTGATTCCCTTGATACCTGCTTAGTTTTATTTGCCAATCCCGAGTCCTTCCTGAGAACATTTAAGATGGTTCTATAGCAAGCCTGGCTCCCAGAGGGCACACCGTTTCTCCATGAAAAGCACCTCTGCATCCTCTTTCCTAGCAGGTTGCTCAGTGAAGCAGAAATCTTCCCTTTGCTCCACCTGTGGAGGAACTAGCCGGCCAGTCACTTGTATTTAGATTTCTCAGATGTTAAGATATTAATTAAATATGTTTCACGGCTCTTTGAGCCATCTTCTTGAAGCCCACTTTTACGATGCCTGAGGTTAGCAGGAAGCATGGGGACTCCATGTGCCGATAAGAATAAACATTCTAATAACTCACACCAAAGCCCAAAGACATTCCTGTTCAAGAGCTTTTAAATCAAGGGGTTTCAGAGTCTCATAATCAGTCTTTTTATACTGCCTTTTCCATTCCTGTGAATGGTCTAGCATCTGTGTTTGAATGTGGTATCAATGTTAGTGATCCTTTAGGAGTTGTTTCCTTTTACTATCATAGAACTTTATGCACTGATGATGGAAATGAATTATTTTCCTTCTCCTTACTGTAAGTTGAACGGTGTCCCCCTAAAATGTATCTTGAAGCCTTAACTCCTGATATCTTTGAATGTGACCTTATTTGGACACAGGGTGCTTGCACATGTAATTGAGTTAAGATGATGTCAAACTGGAGTAGTGGGTCTTTAATATGACTAGTTCCTTATAAGAGAAGAGACGTAGAGACAAACACACATAGGTGGAGATCACCATGTGAAAATACAAATGCACAGAAGAAAGACAGCCATGTGGTGTTATAGAAATAAGCCAGACATCAGAAAAAACTAATACTTTTTCTGAATCACAGTGGCATACACATGCACATGCATATATTTGAAGACTATTTCTTCTATCTTTACCACTTAGAATTTTTTTGTTAAGTTGTAGGCAAATTAAATTTTCTTTTTCACTTAAAATGTGGACATAAAGTTAATAAAGTATAAATATTGCCATAGAAGAACATATAACCTTATACACTAAAATTATAAATATTTTTGCATATACCCTGTATTTGGTCTTTAAAAATGTCACCATAGAATGAGGACATACTAAGAGTAGAAGCAGAATATTTATATATCAATATTTTAAGGGCAGTGGTATGAGTTTAGAATTTTTATTTTATCCTTTTAATGTTTCTTACTCCTTTGAAAATATTTGATAGCAGCTACCTGCACATCTTCTTTTTAAAGAGGCTTATTTGTGTCTGTTTAATTGGACGGACATTCCCAAAGTCCACTTTATTTTGGCATTAGATATCTGTTGGCAAGAAAGTCAGTTTTACAGCCAAATTATAAAGGTTATAGTCTAGAATGAAAAAGTCAGCCATTATAAAAATTATGCCATAGTTTTGTTTTCTTCAGGTATAGATTTTTCTAATGCATGTAAGATATTTGGAGAATATTGCTACAAAATGAACTAAGCCAAAGCAGATCAATATTTAAAGTAAATACCCTTAAATCATTTGATGTAATTTGGTTTTAACAACAGTAAAAATAATTAGATTTAGAATGCTTAGGTACTTGGCTTTTAAAAGTCTGGTCCTAGTAAAGCTAAGCATTTTATGTTAAAACCCAATAAATAGGAAGAATTTTAATTCATTGCATTTATGTAGCTTTGTAAACTTTGTTCAAATAATTGACTTGAGTATATTGAGAAAATGACTCAATTCATTGACAAAATTAGGGCTAGTTTTTGGCATTTAAATAACAAAGAGTTTTAGAAACTAACAGAAATGACTACACATTTGAAAGTAAAAATATAAACACAAAAGTGCTGATAAGTACTACTTAAACTCTGTGTTTACCACTAGACATTAGTAGTCAATCCAAGAAAAGATGTACAAGTAAATTCAGTTAGTTCAAAAAATTTATTGTTTGCTATGAGTTATAATAATAGTCTAATACAGTGGGAATTTATAGTACTTACCTGGTACTTTGCTAAGGGTTTTATGTTTATTCTCAACTTTCACATTACTTTGGAGATGGACATGACAGTATTAACTCATTGTGCAATGCATTGAGCTTTTGCTGAAATTTAGAAAAAAATAAATGGCGGAGACAAGATTTGAAATCAGGAAAACTGCATTCGTGTGTGTGTGTGTGTGTGTGTGTGTGTGTTTTAATTTTCCAGATATTGCTAGCAGGTTTAAAATATATATATATATATATATATATATATATATATATATATATATATATATATATATATATATTTCTGAGAGGAAAGGAGAGGGAGAGAGAGATAGAAACATCAATAATGAGAGAAAACCACTGATTGGCTGCCTTCTCCAAGCCCACAATGGGGATCAAGCCTTCAACCCAGGCATGTGCCCTGACTAGGAATTGAACCGTGATCTCCTGGTTCATTGGTTGACACTCAACCACTGAGCAACACAGGCCGGGCAGGAAAACTGTGTCCTTAATTACTATCCTTAATCACTATCCTATACTGTCATTCACCTTTTATATTGGATTTAATATTTTAAATAGAATAGGATTTTTTTCCTGACCTCAACAAATATGTTACCCAAACGAAGAATTTGCAATAAATATAGTCTTGTGAGGCTTCTTGGCAAAGATGTGCTGTTTCATGGTATGGAATGGGAGCACACCCTCTACACATAGGCTGGTGTGTCCCAGAGGTATTAACAATGGTTTGTGGAGAATGAATCATGACCAGTGCATTGAAACCTGTTCAAGCTTTAATGCCAAGCTCACCTCTGCAAGAGGTTACGTGACTCTAGTCAAAGGATTTATCTCAATTCTTCAGCTTTATAGCATCTCCCTCTGCTTCTTCTCAACTCCCTTCTCTGCTGTATTATAGCCAACAATACAGAAAGTTCATGGTGACCCCGGCTTAGAATGTGGAATGGAAGACAAGCCATAGAGATGCAGGTAGTGATAGCAATGGCACATCAGGAATCAAGAAGGATTTATGGTGAAACTATTCTGATCTATGATTTCTGGTTTTCAAACGACAGTTACTCTCAGAAAAAAAAAGTCATTCTAAACTACCCAAGTGTCACTTTTCAGCTGATTATTGCTTTGAAGCTGACATTGAGAATTTTTTAAAGCATAACTTCCTTATCGGCAAAGTGCCAACTGTAATTTTGTAGTCATCTTATGTATATAGAAAATAACAATTCCATTCTGGATTACCCATTTTCATGGGCAAGTGCCCAGTTTTGCAAGAAAGAGCCTCTAGCTCGTAAAAAGAGTATTTTTACAGGATAGTAGAGATAAACAGTTTTATTAGAAGCTTACATTTATTAGAAGTTTATATTAGGAATATGTAGATGCTTGCCATTTTGAATATAAGCCTGCCATTTAATGCCAAGTTGTTGTCCTCAAATAATTTTTACCTATAACTAAAAGTTCAGGAGCTGACATTTTATACTATCATGTAGAAATGTCACAGGAACCTCAGCATATTGCAGAAGGTAAATTTGAACACCTTAGTGGCAGCTATCACATGAAGGACAGTGCTATCAACTGAATATTTGTGCCCACCCCCCAAGTCTTATGTTGAAATCCTAACCCCCAGTATATAATATAGTACAAATATACTTATTTAATATGAGCTAAAAATGTTGAGGAATGAATAGGGATAACATGAAACAAATACATTGAGCCCTACTACTCCAAGGTGAATTCAATCTACCTTTTCTTACTTGCTTTTATGACTGTCCTATGAATTGGGCATTAGTATAAACATTGTAAGGTTTGAAAAATAATACAAAAAAGGGTAACTAATTCAGGGTTTCCTAGATGAAAACCAACAGAGATAGGATACAAACCTTGGCCAAATTAGTGATCTTTCCCATGTAGAAGGTTAAGTAACTAGAAATACTGCACTAAATGCATGAGCTCCAGGATCCAATGGAGGCAGACAATAAGTCCAACTAGAAGATCAGAGAAAAGATTTTGGAGGAGTTAATAGTTCATCTAAATTTTAAAGGAAGAGTACAATTTTGACAGGTAAAATAATCCAAAGAGGAGAGCTTTGCAGGCTAAGGCAATGGCATGGGAATAAAAATGTAGACACAATGTGGCACTATGTTAGAGGATGACCAGTGTGGTAGAATGGAATTGTGGCTGAAGTATAGGAAATGAGGTTAAGGGCAGTAGATGAAGTAGGGCCACTTCATGGAACCATATTTTGGGGAAAGCGCTAAGGGCTGGAGAGTATGAAATTACTGTTTAAGCAATCATGGAGAGATTTCAGGTAGAGTTGATATAAACTGCTTCACAGAGATATATCCTTTCATCAGGACTTCTTATGAAAGTGAAGACAGAGATCTGATATATTGCCTAGTGGGTAACAAGGATGGGCTTCATTTTCAAAGGTTGATGTAGGTGGGTTGTTGCAGCTAATCTATTTACTATAGAAATTCACTGTATCCTCTCTGCCCATCTTCACACACAAACACATATACATTCAACTGTGTTTGCTCTATAAATCCAAGCTTTCTATTAAGTGGGTTATTCCAGGGAATAGACTTGTTTGGCAGGTATAAATAAACATATTTGTCTGCATATCTAAGTCCACATTCTTTGAAAAATAGTGTATGTATTACGGTTGGCTTTTGTATATTTATTAGTCTCTCCTCTGTCTTAAATTTCAGTTGGTTCCAAACCCTGCAAGGGAAGAAGGTTGCTTTCTATTTTCCCTCAAATCTCCAGTGATTTGAATTTATTATCTTGGGAGTTAACCCTGGCGACAGAGTAGAACATAGTTTGCAATAGCAATAAATTATCCACAGTGAGGTCATATGGGAAGCTATTGTACTAAGTAGCTGTGAAGGTAGAAAGGAATTAAAAGTTATAAAACACATTAAGAAACTAAATAAGCAAGCTTTCATTTGAAGCAATCACAACAGAAATGGGAAGAACCAACTGTACCGGATCAAACAATATAGTTTCACAATTTATGAAGGTGCCCAAAAAGCCTTAGCCAATTTGGGCCAGAATGTACAGTTTTCTAAATCATTGACATGGACCCAAATGAAAAAATATGTGAGTCAAGTTTTTTTTTTGTTTATTATCTTACTAGAGGCCTGGTGCATGGCATTCATGCACTGGTGGGAAGGAAGCATGGCCTGCTGTGGGAGCTGTTCATTCCAGTCAGACCAACCAGCTGTGTACCCACCCTCTGAGCGGCCGCTTCTGCTGTGGGAACACCGTTCAGCTAGGTCAGCTGAGTGGCACTCCCACTATGGGAGTGCACTGACCACCAGGGGGCAGCTCCTGCATTAAGCGTCTACCCCCTGGTGGTCAGTGAGTGGCATAGCGACTGGTCGACTGGTCATTCTGCTCATTCCACTGGCTTTTATTATATAGGATTTTTCTCGTAGGAAAAGAGAATTAGAGAAGTAAGAGTGCCCACCTAGATTATTATTGCAATTTCACTTAGAATATCAAGTAATATCATGCCAGTACTATCTACCTCATATCTGGAAAATATTTTTATAAAAAAATTAAAATTATTTGCCCACCACCTTTTTTGAAAAATAATTCAAAATGCAGTCCTTATGAACATTTTATCTCATTCTAGACATCAGGAAAATTCAAAGGAGAGTTAAGTAATTAATTAATGCCTTACACTTTCATATACATTGGTCTCCTGAAATTGATATTATAAGTACCTTATCATTATAAAGATGTTCAATGAGGTTCATTGTTTCTGTCATGTGCATAGTGTATTATGAAACTATTAAGGTGGGATGTTCCAAGCATAAATGGAATTACATTTTATTTGGTATGTGGTTCTGGGGACTTTCTATTTTTATTTATCTAATCACAAAATGGGGCATTATCATTGCCATATTAAAGGTAATGAAACAGAATAAGAGTTATTAAGTAAATTGCCAAAGTCACAGACTACTCTCAATATGGACACAAAGAACTGACTCCAAAAAATACTAGTCAGATGAGTGATTGGGTCAAGTCAAGCATTTCATTTTAATTTCTTTATTTTTCTCATCTGTTAATATTGAATGATACTCAATTCCCTTGGGAACTTTCAGCAAATTATGTCAGAAAGATAGGCCTAAAAATCTCTATTAAGTTGCCTCAAGAAGAATTGTGTAAATATGCTCAACTGCCTAGATTTTGAAGGCAATTTTCAGTGATATTTCAAAATCATGAAAAGCACATTAGGGATAATTTATTTTTCTTATGCCAATAATATCTCTTCATTTTTGAAACCATACAATTTAGAGATGAAAAGGACATTATAGACTCTCTAAGCCTGCTGCTAATCAAATATTTTACTTCTCCCACAATATCGCTGTCCTCACCACCAGTGCTGAAAACATCACTATCTGAAGTCATGCATTTCATATTTTGTAGTCAACTTCTTACTGAAACTTCTGCTGCAGCTCCATTCATACTGCAGCCATACCTGTGTCTGCCAACCACATACATCTGTCCAATCTATCAGCCAGAAAGGCCCTACAGGGAACTTCAGGACCAAAAATACAAACCAGGGAACATCTTCTGAGTGCATGGAGGCTGACCAGTCCACTGTGCAGGTACCAGGAGGACACTGACCCAAGGAGGCACATATGGTATTTATGTCTGATGGCAGATCTGTATCCAAAATTCAGTTTAAGGAGAAAAGAAAGGTAAAAAGAAATAGATAGCACCGGAAGGAATCCAGTACAGTTGAATATAAGCAGGGCTGGCTACAAAATATGAGGAGCCCAGTGCAAAATGACAATGCAGGAATCCAATACAGTTGAATATGAGGGGCCCAGTGCAAAATGACAATGCAGGACCCCTTGTTAAAAAAGCTGGGGAAACAGTGCTGCAAAAGGCACTGAAATATAAAGCATTTTCTTTTTTTAGTGGTCTCTCTCTTGGCTTATCATGGTGTTTCTATTTGCTATTTAATATAGTGTATACATATACATATATATAATTTATTTAAGTCAATCTTCAATTTTATTTTATTTTTTAAATTTATCTGTATTGTTGAAAGTATTACAGATGTCCCTGTTTTTTTCTTTTTCCTTTTTTGGCTCCCTCTGGGAAAAAGCTATGATGCAAATTGTGTCATTTTGGTGTTTCCTCAAATGAGTTCAGTGTTCTTATATTTGTATTTAAAACTAATTTTTAGCCCTGACCAGTTTGGCTCAGTGGATAGAGCGTCGGCCTGCAGACTGAAGGGTCCCAGATTCGATTCCGGTCAAGGGCATGTACCTTGGTTGCGGGCACATCCCCAGTAGGGGGTGTGCAGGAGGCAGCTGATCGATGTTTCTCTCTCATCGATGTTTCTAACTCTCTATCCCTCTCCCTTCCTCTCTGTAAAAAATCAATAAAATATATTTTTAAAAAAACAAAAACTAATTTGTAAAATTCATTAGCAAACATTTTCCCATTATTCTTTATAGTGAGTAATGTTCATTTTTTAAAGTTTTGTTTATTGATTTCAGAGAAGAAGGGAGAGGGAGAGATGGAAACATCTATGATGAGAGAGAATCACTGATTAACCACCTCCTGCATGCCCCCAGTGTGCACAGCCTGCAACCCTGGCATGTGCCCTTGATTGGAATCAAACCTGGGACCCTTCAGTCTGCAGGCTGACACTCTATCCACTGAGCCAAACCAGCTAGGGCAATGTTAGTTTTAATAGGTGGCCTCTGGCTGCTTACTGGATGTTAACCACAGAGTCGCTAATGGTGGGGGCAGTGACCAACCCGAACCCCACCCTGAGTTACAGGAGCAGAGCACTGGACTCTGACCCAGGTCCCCTGAGTTGTGCTCACACCCAGGCCCCCACATGGAAGGGTGAAGGATGAAGGTAGAATGTGAACTCCCCCACTCCCTGCCCAGACCCTTAGTAAAGAAGGGCTGTTGCCACAGCTGGAAGGAAGAACAGTGAGCCAGGTCTGAGGCCCAGGGATTGAAGGGCAACTGAAAATTCACACTGAGTGGCTGAGAGGCAGGACTCTATATGAACCAGGACTCCAACCTTCTCCCCGCCCCAACCACATTCAATTGTGCCATTGGAATTCTCTTACAAAACACAAAGTCGAAGGTAATAAGAATTTCAAGACAGTGACAACAGGGCATTCAAAGAGCACTGGGACCTTGTGAGCGAGGGCGCCTGTGTGACTGCAGAGGTCACATGGACACAAAGCCAGCCCTGGCTACAGGTCAGATGTGTGATGTGCACACTTAAATTAGAAACTCGTCAAGTCAAGCTGGTGGCAGTCTGAAGGACCCTGGTGGAGAGACTGGATGCCGGAAAATAAGCATCCATGGCCTATTTCACTAGTGGCTATTTATCAGAGCAGTTTGCTAAGTAAATTGATTTTTTAAAATAACATTTTCAGAATGGAATATTTAACCACTTTAAAACAGATGACCTGCAAGCCTGTCAATACAAAAATGGTACACTGTTTAAGTTAATTAAAATTATTTTTTCATTACTTATTCACAGTAGTGGCTTTAATTGGCCACATACAAACACAATTTAGAGAATTTATCCTAAGGTAGGCTATAATAGTGCACTTTATTATGATTATGTGTATTAACTTTTATATAGATTCATAAAATAGAACAATTCCTCAAGTTTAATTCACCCTACCAAGGTGAATTATCAAAATCAAATGAAGCTAATAAGTACAGGCCTCTGAGAAAACAGAATCATATAGAATTCTGAATTGTACTTTCATATAAAAAGGTAATTATTTCCCACTGACATTGATAGCATATCCTCTCAGCTACTTCAAAATATCTTTTACAATCACATGCTGTCAGAACTCTGCATCTGAACAACAAGAGGGAACATATATATCCAAGAGGAGAAAATAAACTACAGGGCAGTAACTTACTTTTAACATCAAAGAAAAATGGCAGATGGCTCTGATCTTGTCTGGGCATTAACGAAACCTGCAGGAAGTTGCTCCCCCCACCTACCGGGATGCCAAGGTTCACTGCCACACTCAACCAACCTCACTACAGTGTGTGTCTCTGTCCATGTTGACTTTTATCTAGAAGTGATTCCCATGACTTTCCCACAGGCAACTTACACCTTTCCATGTGTTGAATATTAGTTTAGAGGTTTCAAAGACTTAGGCTAAATTGTCTCTTCCTTTTTATCACTGTAATGGTTTATCTGGTGCCATATCATTGATGTTATCTTTTAATTTCTTAGTGCCATGGGCACGAGCTGTCTGGGATTGTGTCTGTCACGAATGCCTCAGACAGAAAAGATTGTGAGTGGAGATGAGCACTACAAAGGAGCTTTAGTTCTGCCTTCGATCTATTGAACAGAGATGAGGGCAAAGACCTAAAATTTTAAGGTGCCATCTGGATAGGAGACCATTGATCAAGTTCAACATCACATCAATGAAAGGAAACATGAAACATCCAAAAGAGCTCACCTGGCGATGATGGATCTTACAGAAATATACAATGAAATAAAAGTATAATCAAAATGAACACTAAGCCCTTGTAGGAAACTACTTGATAGGGAAGAAACCACTTTTAATGTTATGCAGTCCCTTACTTAGTCATTCTGTCATGGAATGCAAGGGGGGCATCAATTTGCTTTTAGTTTATTTTTAATTTACACAAAGTAAACATGAGAATATTTTTGAAAATAAAATTATGGCTACAATTTAATTATCAAATTGACACAAGGATAGAGAAGTTGCCTAGATAAATTGTGACACAGATGATTTTACAAGAAGCTCTAGCCAATTTTTTAGAAATAATATGTTCCAACCATATAAGTTAGGCGGGCTGAAGGAGTCTGAAAAAGTATGATCAGCCCTAGCAAGTTTGGCTCAGTGGATAGAGCATCAGCCCGCAGACTGAAGGGTCCCGGGATTGATTCCAGTCAAGGGCATGTAACTCAGTTGCAGATTCCTCCCCAGCCTGGGCCCTGGTGGGGGTGTGTGCAGAAGGCAACCAATCAATGTCTCTCTCACATCAATGTTTCTCTCTGTCTTTCCCTCCCCCTTCCACTCTCTCAAAATCAATGGAAAATATCCTGGGGTGAGAATTAACAAACAAACAAACAAACAAACAAACAAAAAAAGAAGTATGATCACCCCTCCTCATTGCATAAGGTGGTAAAACATTGCCTTCTAAGCAAGGGCGGGCAGGTTGGCCATGTCTTTACACACTAATGAAAGTTCACTCATTGCATAGTTTCACAGATTGACTGGAAACCCTAGTCCGGCTGGAACAATATTATTATATTAAGATGATAAGATCTAGAGAGGATCTACTATCCACTATGATTTACAGGATTACAACCTAATCTCCTGAGAGAAAGGGACATGAAGAAGAGAAAAAAAAAGTACCATTTATCCAGGGTCTAATATTTGCCAGGGATTGTATATACATTATTGTATTTTCTCAACACCGTAATTCTTTGTGGTCACTGCTAATATTACTAACCCATTTGACAATGAGGAAACTGAGGCCCAGAGAAGTTCAATATTTTATTTATAACCATATAGGCTGTTATTTTCATAGATGGAGCTGGAGCCTAGATGTAATCTTTTGTACTTTTGAGCTCCTTATCCAATGGCCCTTGTTGTTAAGTTTGAAACTTGAAAGGGTCATTCATTCATGTGTTAATTTTTTTTAATTTATAAAGAACCCACTATAGTATCTCAGAATGAAATTTTGTACTTTAAAGCAAACACTTGGTTCAGCACAAAACAAGTATTTTTTTCAAGGACACAAACATTGCCACTTAAAGAGCTTGTATAGTTGTCTAAAGGAATAAAGCATCCCATTTCTAAGCAATCCCTTAATATTTACATTTAATTAGTGTGAAAAATAACAAGGTGACAGAGACCAAAGTACCCCATTGCCTTAACTGATTGCCTGAGTTTCTAGATTAATAAAATCCAATTATTTTCTTATGTAATTGGCACAGTTTATTTGTATCCCTTTTTAAATAAGTTTGCTAATGACATAAGAAAGTAAACAAAACAAATTAATTGTAAATGAACACCAAGTTAAATTAAATCTCGTGTACTGACCAAATATCCCTGTGTATGGAATATTTCAAAATCCTTATTGATTTGTAAAACACACACCAAGTGAGTGGCCCCTGCTACCCTGACTTGTGTGTTGAAGTGGGAGCAAGAAAGCTTTATAGCTTTCTAAATAGAAGTGAAGGATCACAACACTATGGAGTCAGAGAAAGCCAATCAGAGGGAATTCCCTAGTGTTTCAGAGACTGGACTTTAAGACTAGAATGGAGTAATTTCTTTACACTGATTTTAATATGTCTCTCAAGTGACTCTAATGGTGCCTTCTGAAATTCTAGGCCTACTCAGACCCTGATTCTGTTGGGCCTTGCTTGTCCTTTGTCAGATTTGTATACTCTCAGACTTGACCAGCTTAGATCCTATTGTATGCAACCTCTAGACTCAAGTTGTCTATTTCCAGACCATTTAGTGCTGTAGACACGGGCCATCAGATACCTGGAATCATTTGAGTTGGGGCCAGCTTAAGGCAACTCCTTGCTTAGTAAGATTCTTTCATCAGCCCATCATTATCTTTTCTCCTCTTACTTGTTTTCTGTAGCTTTATATCGTTGAATCTCCATGTTCACTGTTTTAATAGAAATTTTTCTTTGACCCCAATCATTTGATTGAGGCTTAAACAAAATTGTAAGTACCCATTCTAAGAATTATAAGGCAGTATGCTAAATATTAGTATAGGCACTCTGACCCTAGAAGAGTCTTAAAAATAGTGGGTGAACTATGAACATTTATTTAAATTTAATGGGTCAATACATTATACTGGTGCAATTGTATTTGAGAAGCATGACCTGCGTAACTGTAGCTTTAAGCATAACTTATACAGATGACTCACCTATTTATATCTTTAGCTCATGCCTCCCCATAAAAATTCAGGCTTACATACATGACCATCTAGTTGATATCTCTACTTTGAAAAACATTCACAGCCACTAACATCTGAGCACCTGGTTATCACTATTTCCACAGTTTTGTCATTTCTGGTAATGGCCTCTGGTACATTGTAGTTGCTCAGATCGAACATTTTAAAGGCAGTTCCCCTCTCCTCCATCTCTCATCCAGTCTCTCAGCCAATGCTGTCAATTCTTCCTTACAATGAATCCACCACCACCACCAATATGACTCTCGTCCAAGGTTCCAAGCTGAGATCCTGCCTCATGTAAACTATGGCAATAGTCTCTCTCTTTCTCTTTTATCTGTATATACCCCATTCTCAATAAAAAAAGGCAGAATGAGCCTGTCAAAATGCAGATCTCTTCATATCACAAGAACTTTAATTGCCTTTGCAGTCACTCAAAGTTTTTACGATGATTTATGAAGTGTATGTGTTTTTCCCCATTCACCCTGATCGCATTTCCTAGTTTCTCACCTTCTTGGCTTAACTTGACTTGTTTGTTTAAGGGTCTTGGCATCTATTGCTTTCTTGATTTGGAATATTTGAAATCCTAATTTGTGTGTGTAGATAGTATCCTTGCCTTCTTTAGATCTTTAGTTAAATGTGTCTCCTCCTTACTGTGTCTTTCTCTTAACATCTCATTTAAAACATTATTTCCTAATACTTTCCATTTCCCTTCTAAGCTTTATATTGTTTGCTACAGTATTGGTCATGATTAAACAAGTCCATATGTGTTTTACTTATACATTTACTTTTCTCTCCCCCTCCCCTAAAATGTTAGCTCTGAGATATTTGCATTTTACTTCCAGCTATATCCCCTCTACCTGCAATAATTCCTGCCACATATTAGTTGTTGAATAATTACTTGTTAAGTGAATTACTGGATTTGACTATAGTGGACAGGATTACTGTTCAAATTCTCTACTCCGTCTAGTAACAGGATTAGTCATCCATACCTTTTCCTATGTAACTTTGTCATGTTCTCCCACTGAGGGAGGAGATGATGGGGCTTCCCATTCCTTAACTAAGACTTGACCATGTAATTTGCCTTGGCCAATGGACTTTTAGTGTACAAATACAGACTTGACAAGGTCTTGAACAGTCATGTAGGCATCTCTTGCTCCTTTTTTAAAAAAATATATATGTTTTTACTGATTTCAGAGGGAAGGGAGAGGGCGAGAGAGATAGAAACATTCATGATGACAGAAAATCATCAATCAGCTGTCTCTTGCACACCCCCTACTGGGGATAGAGCCCGAAACTCAAGGCATGTGCCTGGACCTGAAATCGAATCATGCCGCCTGGTTCATGGGTGAACGCTCAACCACTGAGCCACACTGGCCGGGCCATCTCTTAAACCAGTGGTCAGCAAACTGTGGCTCGCAAGCCACATGTGGCTCTTTGGCCCCTTGAGTGTGGCTCTTCCACAAAACACCACGGCCTGGGCGAGTCTATTTTGAAGAAGTCGCGTCAGAAGAAGTTTAAGTTTGAAAAATTTGGCTCTCAAAAGAAATTTCAATCGTTGTACTGTTGATATTTGGCTCTGTTGACTAATGAGTTTGCCAACCACTGTCTTAAACCTTTGACAGCACATGAGAGCATTCCCCAGGCTAGCTAGCCAAACAAAACTAAACTCATCAGAGCTGCCCAGCTGAGCAGAGTTTATAGCAAATCACCCTAGGAGTCCCCCAGATACATGATAAAGGAATGCATACTGCTTAAAACAATAAGCCACTGGGTTTAGAGGTATTTGTCATGCAGCAATAACAACTTCAACAATGAGCCATAGAACACATTTTATTAGATGCCAAAAATGGTGTCTTGACTTCCTAATGAATTAGCATCTATATTAAATGAAGCAATAAAGATTAAATAATAATCTTTTATATTTTTACATGGTGACTGGGAAGCTCAAACTATATTATGCAATCAGTTGCAGTAATTTATTTCAGAACAGATTTAAGAATTTAATCATTCTCTTCTGCCATAAGCTATTCACTTATTGCTTGGTTCTTATTTTTAATCTTTTTAAAATAGGTCTTTTCCTATTTTACATTAATCCCTTTTAAATCATTTTTATAAATATGAGTTCTGTGAATTAATGATAATAATAATTATTATAATATCATACTTAGTAGAATTTATATGTTGATGCTGCAGCATAAGGCTTATTAATCTTTAACCAATGTTATGGAGTCCAAATTATAGTCTATGTAATATTAAGAGGGTAAATTCTATCATCTATTTTCTGTGTCTGAATAGCTTAGGTTTTAGCAGAACAGTAAAAGGCATAAGACCTTGGAAGTGAAACTACGTATTTTACCTATGTTTAAATCTTTGATTTTCTAACAAGTTTCCATATCATGGTAGTTAAATTAGTTCCTATGATGATTAATATAATAAAATATAGTGTCACCACCTCAAACACTAAATTCTGAAATGAATAATCAATTACAATATGAAAATTCAATCGCCTTAAGCCCTATTCTTTTATGTGAAATGAGTTACACATTTCCCCATAAACATTAGTTTAAAATAACAGGCAGCCAAATGTTTCTAAAATGTCATATTAGCGTTTAATTTACATAATTAATTCACAGCAAAAATCTCTTTCTCTCCCTTTCTTTCTCTCTCTCTCACAAATTAATTTAACTTACCCAAATTAACTTACCCAAAAATTAATTTTTGAAACTTTCTTTCAGATTGATTTCAACTTTCTTGAACAAACCTTAAGAACCTACACAGAGTTATTCTTAACTGTGAGTAGCTCCATTCTTTTATTAATTATATCAGCAGACCAGACCTGTGCAAGTATAATATAAAATTCAATTCAGAAATTTAAAATAAAGTCAATTAAATCAAATGACTGAGTCAAAACATAATGAACTGAGTGACAAAGTATTGTGTTGATTTTTTCAATTTAGTATTAGAACTTATTTACTCATTAACATTTTTCTTAAACATACTGGTTTTGAACTTTATCACATTTAAATTCAATTTGAAAATTAAACAAAGTAAAATCCTCTTTGTATCTAAGGTGTGATCAACTTTGGACAGATCCTTTCAATTTGTATTGATCCACCTTCAGCACAGAGATGAAATGTACTTGAAAATTGTAACACTCTCATCTTCTGTATGAGTACTGAGACCACATTTTTGAATTATGGTAGAAGTAGAAATGAGGCTGGATCAGATCAGAGCAGAAGAATTGAACTGGAAATAGAATTGACCACCAAATTGTGGTGGCCGGAATAAAACATGCATACCTAGATGAAGCAACTGGTAAAAGACAAATTATGGCAGACAATTCAAGAGAGCAGCGATATCCAACTTTGAAGGGTTCTCTGTGATCCCAAGTAATTTCTCTTTGGAGCAGGGTCTCAACCAATGGTTGAGGTTAAATAGTTTATTGATCTTAAATGTGTTTCATAGAACTTCAGTGTTCTATCCAAGTTTCTACGGTTTATGAAAGTAAAATAGCCCCAATGGAAAACTGGGCACTAAAAGGGAAAACAAGCTCTTATGAGATACAGAAGTCTAGCTGGGTGGACAGGAACAGCATAGTACGGGAAGGATAGTCGTGATAGAGTTGATGTGAGTTGACCTGCATTCTTCATCAGTGCTTCTTAACTTATTTTGTCAGTGAATAATTAATGAGCTTCATTGCTGAGCTCAATTCTAGGCTACAATGTTGAACATGTCCACCCTAAGCATGATATCTATTGGAAAAAGATAATCACATAGAGTGTGATATATGCTGGTTCTTGATCAAAGCAGTACCATTAATATTTGATCCCTTCCACTGGTGAAGTGAAAACTTCTAAAGGACTCTTCATATACCCAAAAAAAATAGCAGGATTTCCTCAGGAATTGGTTGGAGTAGAAATAATCTGGTAATTGGTTTTATTTACTAGCATGGGTAAATAGATAACTGCTTCAACCTTGGATCATCCCATTTATAAAATGGGAAATAGTATAAGTACATTATTGAGCTGCTGATGACTCTAAATAACATTGTGCATTGAGATGGAGTAGCAGAATGCCTGGCAGAATGCACATTTTAATTGTGCAATATTTATTAGGCTTACTTTCTGCAATATTGTTATAGTTAGTTGCACTTGAAAAAATGGTAATAGATTTTGTGTATAGTTTGTGTACATTTTCTGTTATACACTAACCTCTCTCTCTCTACACAAAATCTGGAACTTAAGAGTTAAAAATTTGGAAGGAGTTCACTATAACTCACATGAATCTCTTTAATCCTGAAAAGCAAAACTAATATTCTTCATAACCTGATCACAAAAACATCAATAAGCATTTTACCATGGATTTGCATCCTTTCTGTCTTATTTAATTCTATGCAATTTACCCCAACCTCTTTTCTCTCATGAATAAATTCATTCCCTATTTAACTTTGCCTCACATGATACAGCATATTACATTTTGGAAATATGAGGTTCCAGAAGTGTCACACAAATATAGAGCTCTAAAGCTTTCTGATCACCCCAAACCCATGGTTAAAAAAATAATAATAATCCTAAATGGAGATGGACTGATAGTATGCTAGGAGATATTGCTTTTGTGAAGTTTAATAAAATATGATTGACATGCTTAGATTTATCATGGGAAGGATCACATTTTTATCACAATCCCAAATGGCATAGAGCACAGTTCACTGCCAGTGAATGGAATGAGAAGCACCATGCCCCTGTGTTCTGCAGCAGAACAGCAACCCGGAATTGGACTAGAGGAGGCTTGTTTGTCAGAGACCTCACACCACCCTTCATAAATGTGGCTCCCAGGGCCTGTCCTTATTACCTAAACACCTTCACACACTGCTTTGCATTCCACTGTCTCCTTTCCACTTAGGCGATTACAGCATTTGCCGGGAGAACATTTGTTCTTATTCCTAAAAGCTTTCAACGCGACAACTTGATTTTCAGAAGAATTACAAAAGGTTGAAGTTCCCACAGATCAGAAAACATTTTTATAGAGAGTCATTCAGAATGGAAAGGCGAGGTGTTCTCTTTCCCCTTTTCAGTATTTATGTCTACCTAAGTGCGTATTCTCTACTAAGCCCTCATTGCCTGATGGGAATGGAATTTAAAAGGAAGAAAAAAAGTGAAACGTTCCTAACTACACACACTTCTTGGCAGTTTAGCCTTTTGACTGATACAAACAGATCTTTATCCCATCCTTCTCCTGTGATATTGGAAATCTGACAAGAGCATTGTGTTAATTTTTTGGATTATTATTGAGAGAATTAGATTTGAGAACCTTTCTTTTGGTACTGAGAAATATTGCTGTGTTTGATGGCATTAAATAAAAATAGTTCTTTTTTTTTAATCCTCACCCATGGATATTTTGCCATTGATTTTTAGAGAGCGTGGAGGAGAGAGGGAAAGACAGAGATAAACAGATGTGAAACACATGGATTGGTTGCCTCCTGCATGTGCCCTGACCAGGGCCCAGGCTGGGGAGGAGCCTGCAACCGAGGTATGTTCCCTTGACTGGAATCAAACCCGGGACCCTTGTGTCCACAGGCAATGCTCTATCCACTAGCCAAAGTTGCTAGGGCAAAAAAAAAAGTTCTTAAGCATAGGAAACATTTTAAGAAATAGAGATGTCTTCTGCTCAATTATATTAATTAATAGAATAAATGTAGTCCTTAAGAACACAGACTCTAAAGACAGAATGAGTTTCAGATGAATCCTACTTGATTTATTACCTGTGTAAATTTGGAGAAGTGACCTAATATTTCTGATCCTTGTTTTCTTCTCTTCAAAAGACAGTTCATGCTCACCATCTCTTCTGTTCATGCCTCAATCTTCTTTTCTCTGCTGCAGCCTGACTTCCATGGCTCCATCAATCAACAAATGTACTCTGGCCCTGGACTATTTGCCTAATATCTTTAGCCTTAGTGTTGCCATTTGCAAATATATATATAAAATCAGCACTTACTTTTTAGGTTTATTTTGAAGATTTATTGAAATAACAAATATATATTTTTTAATATATTTTATTGATTTTTTACAGAGAAGAAGAGAGAGGGATAGAGAGTTAGAAACATCGACGAGAGAGAAACATCGATCAGCTGCCTCCTGCACACCTCCCACTGGGGATGTGCCCGCAACCAAGGTTCATGCCTTTGACCGGAATCGAACCTGGGACCCTTCAGTCCGCAGGCCAACGCTCTATCCACTGAGCCAAACCGGTCAGGGCAGAAATAACAAATATTTTTATGTACAATGCCTGGCACAGGAGAACGCCAGTAAATCTTTATTAATGAATAATGACATGTAATGAATAAAGTTATTCCTGTGAAATTTCACTAATAGAATATAAGTGGAAAACTACACCTAGGAAATGGATAAGGTCTGAACATAAGTATATATATCATGGTGGTGGTAATGGGAAGACCCTTTAAGTAGATTGGCCATTTATAAATTCCCACCTACAACACACACTAGCACCTGTCCATTACCTGCTGAAAATAGCAGATTCCCATTATGGGAAGTTTCTAGATCCTTGAATGATGTGGAACATCATCTGGCATACACCAATATCTGTCAGTTGTTTAAAGGGGAGATAAGTATTGTATTACATCTACAGATATAAAAGTATACACCAATGTTGTCTATACAATCTTAGATAGCTGGATATTGAAATGAGCAATCCTGATTTCTCTCAACTTGTATTTGTCTAAACAAGGCCATTGGTAAGTAGCAGAGACTGAATGTTGCTTTTAGAAGAACAAATACACTTTCTGGAAGCAGGAAATTGAGATGTTAGAAATGTGTTAGTCCACTGAAAAATTGTCTGAATTTACAAGGAGTGCAGTAAGCATAAAGAAGGAGACCCAATATGGGGTTCATCATCTTTTCTCCCCGTCCCCCAGTAATTTCTTATTAGTTATAGAGAGATGGTATAATTCTCATTTAAAAATAATGGGAAATATGCAAATGAATATCATTTTCAAAATAAACAAATGTGAAATATAAGCTAAGTGAGTTTGTGTTTCTTAGATTTGAGTTTTTATGTTTGGTATACATCAGGTAAATAAAATTAAAAAAAACTTTAAATCTATATTGTTGAAACTATTACTTACATCCCCTTTTCCCTCCATTGACCTCTCCCATCCTGGCCCTGCCCCCTACTCCAGGCCTTCACCTCCCTATTGTCTGTGTCCATGGAAAAATAAAAATTTTTGTGAGAGAATGGCACAGGACTCATAGTCCCACATGACATGCTTTTTACTTTTTTCTCATTTTATGTCAAAAGGTTGTCATTTGATTGAACTTAATCAATTTTCTTTGGTGTCCCAAATTTACTGTGTGATTACTACTCAAATAATGCTTACTTTATAGTTTTGGGTTATTTTCAAAATATTTTTAGAATAAAAAGGAAAAAATAAATGAGAACAAACTAAAAGTCATTGTGTCCATAATGCTTTTTCTCCTCTGCCCCTAGGAAAAAGAACTGGCTCCCTGATGCTCTGTCTGGGTAATGCATTGAGGTGCCCTTTTCACTGGCATTTTGAGTTGATGCCTATATACTCATCCTGTGGCAGTTGCCCTGTTGTTTGCTAATTTTGAGTTTTGCATGATTGGTAAAATGTTTACATTAACTGTCCATGTTATTATCTGCTTTTCATATCTCAGAAATAGACTATAACTCATTTATCAGACACAGTCTCAATGGATGATGTTATAAAAAAGCTAATACATTTATGCGCATAAATATATTACCAGACAGGGTGTAGAGGGATCATTTTTCTACAGTTTATACTATTACAGAACTTATCTTTGGTGAAGATAACAACAACAAAAGAAATAAACGTTGACTAAATAGCATAAATTAGAATAGAAAACATAAAATGATGAAGCAGACAACCATCACATTCATCTAATACTGAAAAACTGATGTAAATCTAGTCATGTAGTTAGGGGAAATTTCTCAACAGGAGAAAACCCAATTTAATATTTGTGCAATGGAGAATCACAATATGATGCTCTAGTCATACAACGAGGCTGAAAAAAATGATCAAAGCAACCACCTTTTTATACTAGACAGAAAAACAATAAATTTATGAAGAATTGACAGGACAAAAAAAAGTTAGTGCTCATTGGAAAAGACTCTAAGCAAGGTTTGGGTATTCATTAGTGAGAAATCTAAACAAAGTTTGGGCTTGGGTAGTAAATTAATACAGAGGCAACAAGATTTGTTTATAAAGGCACTTCAGCTCTGAGTTCTTGTGTGTGTGTGTGTGTTTATAATCCTTACCTGAGAATAGTTTTCCAATAATGTTTAGAGAGAGTGGAAGGAAGGGGGAGAGACAGAGAGAGGGAAACATGGATGTGAGAGAGACACATCAATTGGTTGCTTCCCCTGTGCACCCCCAATGGGGCTGGGGATGGAGCATGCAACCAAAGTACATGCCCTGGACCAGAATCAAACCCTTCAGTCTATGGGCCAATGCTCCATCCACTGAGCCAAACCAGTTAGGGCAGCTCTGAGTTCTTTAACCCTCGTGATAAAGGAAGAATGTCTTCCAGGTGCAGGGAGGACACATTGCACATGGCAGATTTAACTTCTGCTCTTAGGAGGACAGAGGGGAGAAGTTCCTTCTTGCACTGACAATTTCTTAAGTAATTTTAATTCCAAATAATCAATATTGCATTGTGGGATATCTTAGGGTGGTTTTCTGTGGGTCCTGACACTGTCATTGACCTTTCTTAAGGTCAAGAGATCCCCAGACCCTTAAATATTTAATGATTTTATTTCATTTTATTTTTAGTTCTAAGCAAAACTTGTCAGAAGACACAGATTTATGAACTTTAAAAAACATGAACACAGTAACTCTTAAGTCTCTCTTAATTTGAGATATCTCATTCACATTATCAATCGTCAGTTTCAACTGGGTCTGTTTATTCCTAGATTCATTCTACAGCAGGAGTATTCTTGCTGTAAAATATTTTAATATAAAGAAATATAAACACAAATAAGAGTTTTCACTTTTTTTGCAACATTGTTGTTTATCTATGCTCTTAAGAGAGGTATATTTCTAGGTAATTAGGTATGTCCTGTATAGTTCAAGTGTTAGAAACAAGTTTCAAGATCAGGCAGGGTATTGACAATTGATCAGCCACAAATATAGAGGGTTTTAAATGACAGTGAGTCAAAGAGAATGCTATTGTTAAACTCCTCATTACAATATTAAAATATAAATATAATTCATCCTATATAATAAAAGCTTATTATGCTAAGTGTCTGGTCATCAGGTCAGCCATTCAACCAATCAAAGCGTAATATGCTAATGATATGCTAAGTCCACTCACCACTAGCTGTGACGTGCACTGACCACCAGGGGGCAGACAGTTGACCAGTTGCTATGACATGCACTGACCACCAGGGGCAGACAGTTGATCAGTTGACCAGTCGCTATTATGTGCACTGACCAGCAGGGGGCAGATGTTCCGACCAGTAGGTTAGATTGCTGCTGGGGTCCAGCCAATCGGGACTGAGCAAGATGGGCCGGATATGCCTTGGAGCCCTCCCACTGTCCCTCCCCAGCTGGCTAACCTCCTGTGTCCCTCCCTGGCCCAGCGATTGTGCACTGGTGGGGTCCCTCAGCCTGGCCTGCACCCTCTTGCAATCCGGGACCCCTCAGAGGATATCAGAGAGCTGGTTTCAGCCTGAGGCCATGGCCAAGAGACCCCACTGGTGCACAAATTCATGCACCAGACCCCTAGTTTATATATAATTGTGTATAATATAATTAAAAGTACAACTTCATTGGTTAATGGTCAGGATTTAATTAGTAGTTTCATATGCTTATGACAAAAAAGAGAAATAAATACAAAATTATGTAATAGATGAAGTAATAAATGGAAAAAGTAAATAAAATCTATTCCCCAAATTGCCGTAACTACCAAAACCATCATGCCACTCATATTCATGGGAAAATTCCAAGGTTTAAAATTTGTTTTTCTTTGCAATATTTCAAAACTTTACTGTAATTAAATAACTCTTTGATTTCAAGGACATTTTTCCTTTAGTTTTCACATTAGTTCAATACTAAATTATTCAATTAATATCTTAAAATACTTAGCTCAAATAGAAAATAAGAAGGAGGTGTAATTCATTTTCTGTTGGAAAAGTGTCACTTGTTTTTAGTCACATTTTTATAATGGAAATTAGTTCCTGTCCTCAATCTGACTTAATGGAAAAGAAGATCAAGTTCATGACATATCTGATAGGATATCAACACAATTTGCTGGAACACTTGCCACTTGATGATGAAACTGTCAGAACTGTACTAATGAGAAAGGGATGCTTTGATTAGATGCCTTGTTGAATGTTTATTATGTACTTAGGAAAATAGTTTATATTCTGACATGAATTTCCTAGTAGAATAAAATGGATTCCTAAAGGCCAAACAAGGTACCATTTATCTGATAGATTGGCCAAATTGATACCTTCAGTATGATCGTCAAAAGTCATGTAATTTGCTAGTATTAATATATAATGTGCATCAACATTCCAGGCAGTGAATTACTACTCAAACAAGTTTTAGTTACACTGGTTCCATATTCTAACAGTTGCATTGTAGTTGGGGTCAGGGATAAGCAGTTGAGATAAAATAAAATCTATCAACCATGTTACATAAGATATACATAAAGTAATATAATATATTTCTCTTGGGTAGACAAATATATACTAGTATAGTCAGCTTCAAATATTGGAAGCTGTATTCTATAGGACAGAGAAAGCTTATTCACTATAGAGTTACATTTGCAAACAGGACTGGTACTGCAAATGCAGCTGTACAACAATGAATAGTGGAGACTTGAATTTGATTTTCTATAATTTGCTGAAATTAACAATCATGTTTTATGTCATTCACAACATTGGGGTAAGCTATTAAAGTACAAACATACATTGGAAGTTAGTTAGCTGACGATTAGCTTCAACTATTGTTAAAAAAAAAAAAGATATGAACATTTCCCAAAGTAAAAACAAAACAAACAAAAAAAACTATTGTATGTTTACCAGAAATCTAATATATAGTTTTACTTAGAAATTTCTCTTTGGTTCTTTAAAAATTTCTCTATTTTATCTTTTAAAAAGTAATCCAGTTTTCTATTGATTGCATTATGATAAAGTAAGAGATAACAAGACCTTTTAAAATCTCATAACCATTCAGGGAAGACAATAAGATGGTTTCTATTAAAAAATGAGGCAATTTTCTATTTAATTTAATTTGCAAACCACTTTTTCTTGACATTTTTGTTAACTTGGGAAAAAGCTATTTTACTTTCAATTTTACTTGTAGATACACAAAGTCACTTGAATGTGTACCCTTACTTTGCAACTGAAGCTTTAATCAATTTGGGTAACTTGATGATAGTGTGCCTACATAGGGAGATTTTTCATGCATGCCTGGGAATGTTTTACTCTTGTTACTCTTAGCAATATCTTAAAGCTGAAGGACTATGCAATAGTCCCCATATAATATCTTCATGTACACCTACACAGTGCTTCCATTTACATATTCCACAAACACTAATTATTTTCATAGAATGCACTTAATTAACTCCATCCCACTGCAGAAATCTCATCTAGAGGAGATGATGAAACTCAGTTAATTGCAATCTGGGAGAGTATGTGCCTTAAACAGGTGCAACCTCCTGTATCTATTTTGTGACTCTGTTTATGAATAAACATAAATTTTAGATTTCATGTTTAGTCTCATTCTATCATGTTCTATACACAAATGATAATTTATGGGTGTTTTTATCCAGACTTTTATTTTCTGGTGTCAGGTTATAATTAGAAAAATAAGTAAAATGAAATCATGTTACATAACCTATAACGGCTATTTATAGGTGTTTTAACTTGAGCAAATTTCCAATCAGTGTCTGCTTTTAACTTGGATTTTAAAAAAATCAAATCAGTCTACTTTAAAGTCATATCAAATCAATCTCCTCTAAAGTCATGACTGGTGAATTGTTATTGCTCAATACATTTGGCAAATGCCTCTAAATTACTTGTAGTATAGAACATTCCAATAAATTGAAACCATTCTTCCACAAGGAGTTGAAAGAATTTTGAATGCTTTTCAACATCTATAAACTCTATACCTTATCAATTTTATAGCATAGTCAAGATTTTGAACTCATAAACTCTCTTTTCCAGAGCAGAGTGTATGAACAATCTTATTTATTCATGCATATGTGAAAAAAAAGGAAACAAAAGTGTGTGTAATATATTTTGTAATGTAATAAAGAGTTTACTTGCTGTTTCTGCAATAGTATCAGAATTATAATATTCTGTTCTCCATAGTAATTTTTAAAAAAGCAAACAGCCCTAAGTGGTTTGGCTCAGTGACTAGAGCATCTGCCTGCGGACCAAAGTGTCCCGGGTTTGATTCAGGTCAAAGGCATGTACCTCAGTTGCAGGGCTCATGAAGGAGGCAACTGATGGATGTGTTTCTCTCACATTGATATTTCTCTCTGTCTTTCCCTCTCTCTCTAAAAATCAATGAAAAAAAATATCCTGGGGTGAGTTTGAAAAATAAATAAATAAATAAATAAATAAATAAATAAATAAATAAATAAAATAAGTAAAAAACAAAATAAAAGCAAAACAAATTAAAAGAAATGCAAAGAAAGGCACACCCATAACAAAATAAGTACCACAAAGTCTAATAAATCCTGATATTTCCTATGAAGGTAAAGTAGAATATCTTTGAAATGTCAAATTATTTGTAAAATATTTGTTTTGATGCCTTTGCTTTGTGGACTCTATGGCCTGTGTTAGCTTCCATGGTAGATAGAATGCTAAAGGAGCTCTCAAGTTTCCCTGCCCCTCAGTGTCCATGCCGCACAAATCCACTGGAGGATAAGTCTGATGGATACAATTTCAATGATTAGATTATGTCATATGACACAGCTGACTTGAAAAGTTTATCCAGGTGGGCCAAACCTAATCACAAATCCTTTGAAAAGCAGGGAGTTTTTTTCTGGCAGATAGAAGCAGAAGAGGAAGTCATGAGAAGGAGTCAACATTCCGCTGCTGGCTGGAGATGTAGTGGGTCATGCGAGAAGGAATGTGGGTGGCCACCAGCATCTGAGCACAACCTCTAGCCAACAACTATTAATTAAATGGAGCTCTCAGTCCTATAACAGCAAGGAACTGAACTCTCTCATTCAATATGGATTTCCTCATTTAAAAATGAGCTTGGAACAGACTGGAGGATGGCAGAGGGGAGGAGAATGAGGGTGACTGGATAAAGAAGGTGGAAGGATTAGCTAAAGAATGTATGTGCATACCTCATGGACATGGACAATAGGGTGGTGAAGGCCAAGGGTTCAAGGGATACAGGAGGGGGTTGAAGTGTGCAAAGAGGGGGTGGAGAAAATGGAGGACATCTGCATAGTATCTACATTAATTTTTTTAATTAAAAAAAGAAAACATTGAGCTTGGGAGCAGAATCTCCCCCAGCATCTCCAGCTGAGAATTCAGCCTGTTCAGTACCTTGATTTGTGCCTGAGAACCAGTGGAGCCCACTGAACCCATTCAAGCCTATTGTACCTCTGACCTACAGAACTATGAACTAAAGTATGGGGTTTTTAAAAGACACTAAGTTTGTATAAGGACAAAAAAATAATAGCTATAAAAATCACAGCCAAAAAAAAAAAATTAAAAAAGCTAATATTATAATACTGCAGAGTATTTGATGCCATGGGCCATTAGTTTTCCAACTTATTTTAATATAATTATTCACTTTTGAGATGAAAATCTGTCATGTACTCTCAATATATATCATAAAAACATGTGCACCGCTATAGTTGAATTGAGACAACTGTCTGGATAAAGGCAGGCTTTGTTCAATATTAATTTAACACAAATATTAATTTCACTAATATTACATGCCAACTTATATTTAATTCCATATTTTCAATGCTTAGCTGGTATTCAATACAATATTCCCAAAGGTTCAAGTAAAAAATATGTTATGAGAAAGTAATACATAATAATGTGATAAAGAAGTATTAGATGCCTACAACAAATTTTAGTTCTTTTTTAAAAAATATGTTAGAAAACCACTGGCTAATGGCAAGAAATAATTATAGCCAATAATGATGTCATGTGTGTTTTCCTCCAGAACCTAGCACAATTAAGATCATGAAAGGGGTCATCATTGGCTATTAAACTGGCCTCATGAACCAATGCATGCCTGCTGTCACTCTCTCAATGTTCCCATTGTTTCCCCTGGGGAGGAGTGTAGAGAACAATTGACTGGGGGTGTGACTGGTTACTGTCCTCAGACTTTTATTTTCTATGTCTCAATATGGAGCATGGACAAGTATACACTGAGGAGCTATACAGTGAATAATATAAAGAAAATGTCAGCAATAGGACTCATCTTATACAGAAAGAGTACTGCTATCTTTCTGATAACACTGTAAAACTTATTTTCTTTCTGCTCCCTATTCCATTTGAGAAAAAAAAATGATCATTGTTAGACTTAACATATTTGAAAAGATTTAGTGCTGGGCTCCTGCCCTATTTACTTAGTCTCTTCAATCTAGGTAGGACATACGTCATCCTAGAGAGAAACATTTTTTTCTCTTTAGCCAATTCCACTGCATATTATGCTAGTGGGAGGGTAAGAAAGTCTAATAGAATTCACCCCTTTGTCTCTCCTTTGCAATTTACGCTCCATGGCTTTTTGTACAAATGTGTATCATAAAATTTTTATTATAATCACTGATTTATACAACTGACCCCTCCCCCAGGTGATTGTGCATATTTCCAAGGCAAACACAATATCAGCTGGGTTTATCCCAAGATCCAGGACAACCATTTAACAATACATATTTGTTAAATGAATAAACCTCTAATTTATGTAGTAATGGTATTAGCTGATGAGTGTTCCTTATTTCAGTGCTTTCAGAGAGATGGCTATTGACAGGAAGTTGGCCCTTATCACAAGTATGAAGGCTGAATGAAGATAATATAGACAAATATATGAATCTTCTGGTTTTTTTCTATCAAGTTTGTCTTGTGTAACACTTATGGAAAGACATATTTATCTGTATTTATTAGAAGAGTGATATAGGGAATTATGAGTAAGGCTATGAAATAGGAATAGGAAGTGCTGTTCTTTAGTCTGTGACATACAAACAAACATATTATACACACAATTATTCATACATGACTATACATAAATAAACATAGGTTTCTGTATATCTGTAACAAGATGCAATTTTCATGACTAAACCTGAAGTGTGTACTGCATGTAGTCACGTTTATAATTAGGCTATTTTAATTAACCTGTGATTAGAGCTGTGGTGGAGGAGGTGGAGCAAATCAGGAATAGGGATCTATTTAGAACAGAGTGAGTGTAGAAATATTGGAAGGTGATCAGGGTTTTTTGGTCTTATTTTGAGGGTAAGGTAGGGTGTATCTCAGGCGCCTTCATTGGGAAAGAGAATCTAAGAGCCTTAATGCTTTCTAAAAATCAGATGTAAATCACAAACTCTGAAGTGTTTTCTATCAAAGCATTCATTCTCTGTGTAAATAAGGTATTGCGCATGTCTTTCATTTTCATTTAAAATGTCTCTGATTTCTACCGTTTGCCAAATGTTAGTGTCTCAAAAAATGTAGTGCTCGATAGTCCCTCAAAGGGAATTTCTTGCAGAGTAATCCACTAACACTAATGCCGAGGGAAAAGTAATGCCCGTGTCAAAACGATAGAGCAGAATACAATTAAGTGAGTCAGCCTGTGTATTATAAAATGAGAAATGGATTTTCTCATTATTTTAAACCTTCTCTATTTCAAAGCCGGATTTATTAGGCACTGTTTTATTTTCCGGGAGGTCTACAAACTGCTATGGATCAATGAGAAAACAGACAATGGTTTCTTTAACCTCAATTTCAACTGCATGTTATTATTCTAAAATTCCCATTGCTAATAGGGTGTATAAATTACAAGCAAAGAAAGCAGGGCAACACATGTAATGTGTATATTTGGATGATACTCACCAAAATGTCTTTTTTAGATCATAAATGATACGTGCACATGCTAGAAAATGTAGAGTCAGAAAGTATGAGCCTGAGAGTAGGTAAACGAGGTAGCAGTATACAAAGTAGGGCAAGAAATATTGCATTTCTTTATATACTGCAAATCAGTGTATAGCTCTGCTGACTGAAAACTTTGCCTTTTCCCTAGGGTTGCACCACGGTTTTGGGGATCTTCCATATGATGCGGTAGGGAATGGGTCAGGCAAACTGTAATCTATTCATGCAACTTACCACTGAAGCATCCCTTGGGCCATAGAAGGGATTCATGCAACTTACCACTAAAGCATCCCTTGGGCAATAGGTCCAGCTCTTTGTTGTTAGTTTTCTGCAATCATTAGTCATTAGATAAGACAAACCTTTATATGGCTGCTTCTTGTCCCATCTTACTGAGGCCAGCCATTCTTCTCAAGAGGCTCGCCATCATTGAATGAAGCCAGCTAACGAGTCTTGCTGCTAGGTCTGTTGTCTCTTCTCCACCACTTCCCGTATTTCAAATCTCCAAAGGCCCTCTTCCAGTTTAGAAATCTTCCTTTTCTCTGCTTCAAGCCTTCTCTCTCATTGACCTCCTTAGAAATTCCACTTCATTTTATTCTTCTGTTCTCGACCTCAATGGCCCACTAAACTCCAAATCAAATTTATCGACCATTGTTGGGTATTTTCTTTCCAGATAAAGGAAAGAAGACTTAATCTATGAGTATTATTATTTCAACAGAGAAAAAAGTGAGAGTTAAATTTCCATATTAAAACAGATAGACGATTCAGATCTGACAATATTGCCTGCCTTGTATGCTCAACAAGAACATTGTCTTGTTATTCCAGTATTTGCTGCCTAAATCACTAGATGAAGTGGGACTTTCATGAAGGAGGGACCTGGTCTGTGAATCACAAGGGGTCTTTTAGGATGGCAATAACTCCCACATAAAGTGGCAGATGTCTCTGTGGTTGGTATTTTTCCCAGGGTTTTGGGTTTTGTTTTTTTGTTTTTTAATCATGAATTCTAGGTGATTTTTTTTTTTTTGCCTCCATCTTCTGGAATATTGACTCTTTGGGATAATTGATTTTTTTCCCATCCTCAATTTGGCTCCATTTCCCAGAGAATTAAACTTTTAGCATAAGCAAAATATAGTTGTTGATAGGACTCTGACCCGCATTACTTTAATAAGAATTGGATTTGGCACGCGTAATATGAGCTGGTTCCTCTGTTTCTTGCTGCACCTTCTTGTACCTGAAGTCATTTTCTTCTCTCAGACTCTGGGACACACAGACCAGGATGGCATCTCTGTTAATATTTGGCTATAATAGAGGTAAACCGTGGGCGGCTGTTACATCCCTGCTCAGTTTCCTTTATGTAGATGACAATTGCCATTTCCTACATTTCCTGGCTTTCAACTGTCAGATGATGGAAGAGGCGTAGTGCCAAAAAAGTTTACGCTTTCATGGAAACTGAGGGATTCCTCTTACTGGTCTCTCACTGCTTCCCAAACCTCCGGTTCTCTATGTCATCTGCACTGAAACTGGTGTGTTCTCACCACAAAAATCATCATGAAAGCTCCACATTAATAAAAAATGCATCAGCAATCATTACTCTTGTTATGAAAATAACACCCATAAATGGGAACACATGTTAAACACTTTGATATCCTTCCAGTATATTTAATATATCTATAGATCTACATATCTATGCATATATTTATAGATCTATATCTACAGATAGATGATACAGATATAGATATAGACATAGACATAGAGAGATATAGCTATATAGAGATAGAGATATAGTTATATTTAGAGAGAGATGGCTCTAGATCCATAGATAAAAATATAGTTATGGATATAGACATATATCTTTATCAATATTTATAGATATGTAAATATATTACATAACTCAGGTAAATTTTATAAATGTATGTGTAATTTTCTATTTGTTTTTTTACTTAGCAGTATAACAGGGTGTAAACTAAGATTCCAAAATTATATATATATATTTGGTTGAAAAAGAATTTAAAAAATAAATTAGTTCCCAATATTTAAACAATTGGCATCACCAGATGTATGCATTTTTCTTGGAGGGGGAAGGAATTGGTAACATTGGATCTGGATTTGAGTCTTGCAATACTTGACAATAACACTGGGGGCAGCAGCCCCTGTTTAGTTGGAGGGCATGTCATGAGTTCCTTAGTTTACTACAGCCTCCACTGGAGATTTCCACCCACCTATTGACATGCTCCATAGAGTGCTTTGTATTTCTGATTCCTGTTGTTCACAGGTTTCTATAAAATGAAATATCTTACATGAAAACAATATATAATGTACTATAAAGGCCCAAACCATTCTCTAATTTCATAGTTTTAAAGCAGTGGTTCTCAGTATGAGTTAGAGCATTTTGCCTTGTGGGGGGACGTCTGACATTATTGCTTGTATAACTGTGGATGGTTGGTGGATGATTATATTAGAATCTAATGGGTAGAACATCTTAACAAGTATGAGACAGCCCCCACAACAAGGAATACTCCAGCTCAAACAATAATTGTGCTGATGTTGAAAATCCTTGGTATAGAGATGTACCTATAGAGATTGAACTCTCTCATGTAATAAAGTAGATTTCTATAAAGCAAGTCAAAGGATATAGACAGATTTTGTGTAATTAGGGGCCATTGTCAAATTTCTCTCAAGAAAGGTTTTGCCAATATACACCGCTTATTTTTTTTTATTTAATAAAAATTTTATAAATAAATGAGACCCTTTAAATATTATTTTTATTTAATAAAATAAAAAAGATAATTTATTAAAAATACCATTGAGTATAATAGAATTTGAGAAAAATAAAATCCCTAGTTCATAATCTTGCCTTGATGTACTTTTGAGCACAAGAATGTCTTTGAAGTGGAAACTTTTCCTGTGCCTTCTTTATAGTGTTGAGGACACTCTTCAAGTTCAATAAATATTTAATCAGAATAATGGGACACTTTGAGGTTGCCTGCTAGAAAAACATTGTGGTAAGCAGTTTAGTGTTAATTAGCATTCATGGGCATTAACAATGCCTGGGGACTGCAAATAAGCTGAGAAATTATGACATTTTAAAAAGTAATTTAAAAATAATATTAAATGACTTCCCTTTCCTTTAGCTTTATTTTTGCTTAAAAGAATTTATTTTTCTCTCTAATGATGACGTGCTGAATTTCCTGAAACTAGATCTAAGAACTAACCAGAAATAAAATTTTAAGAATATATACTTTACATAGATAAGGAGATGGAAGGCTAGAGAAAGAAGTTTCAGGTTGACTATGGCCCAAACAATGATGTGGATTCAAATGAGTTCAAATCAAACACAAATGGAGTGAGGTGTATGCCAGCTTTGGGGACACTGGATGCAGCATCAGCTTGGCACGGGGAGTCAGAGCCCAAGCAGAGTGAGAGAATGTAAGGAGGCTGAGGAACATAGGTCTCTGGGATGGAAATAGGGTTGGAAAGGCATCTATACAAGGTTGGGGGAGGTGGCCTGGTGT
This sequence comes from Plecotus auritus, assembly GCF_963455305.1. NCBI lineage: Eukaryota > Metazoa > Chordata > Mammalia > Chiroptera > Vespertilionidae > Plecotus > Plecotus auritus. The sequence continues at coordinate 143,707,462 of NC_137783.1, read as the reverse complement.
CATGTATTATAGGCTGAAGTGGGATGAGATAGGTCATGTGCCAGGGCACAGTGGTAGCAGCTGTCTGGCTCAGAATTGCAGTTCAGTCATGGCGGGGAATCCACATTGGGTGAGTGGTAGTGGCAGCAGGAATGTAGCCTAGCATCACTGTGCTGTAGATTACAAAACTTTCTAGTTCCAAAGTTACTCCCATATTTTTAGGTATTTTTTTTTCTAATCAAATACCTAAAATCTAGCCTTGTTATCTATCCTATGTAGCAAATTTCTCCCATATTTAGTGGCTTAAAATAGCAACTGTTTTGTTACCTCACAGTTTCCATGGTCGAGAATCCGAGTGCAGGTTTCTGGGTGTCTGTGACTCAAGCTTTCAGCTGTGGTTGCAGTCAAGCTGTTGGCTGAGATAGAGACACCTCAAGAGGCAACTGAGGCTAAAGGATCTGCCTCCAACTCTCCCTTTAAGTTACTGGCAATCTTCTGAAGACCCCCTTGCAAGCTCTCTTGTGTGGACCTCTACTCAGGGCTGCCTCATGACATGACAGCTAGCTTCCCTAGAACAAATAATCAAAGAGATACTAAGAGTGTTCAAGAAGAAAGCCATTATCCACACTGATAAAAGAGAAACATGCAAATTGACCATCACTCCGCTACACCCACCAGCCAATCAGGAGCGAGTATGCAAATTAACCCAACAAAGATGGTGGCAGCTACGGAGCTGGAGCGAGCAGGAGTCTTGGGTTGCCCCCAGTGATGGAGGAAGCCAAGCTTCCCACTGACCTGGCTGGCCCTGGCCTCTGCTCAAGGCTACAAAGTTTCAATTATAGAAGATAAATAAATCCCAGATACCTGCTTCCAGCTGGCCCTGGCCTCCGCTCAAGGAGGCAATGAAAAAAAAAAGAAAGAAAGAAAAAAAGGAGGGGCTTGGAGCTTGGGTCGCCGGGGTGTGTGGCCAGCCTGAAAACAGCCCTCAGCCCCTCACCCAGGCTGGCCACACCCCCATGGCCTGATCCCTGTAAACGGGCAGTTGAACATCCCTCAAGGGGTCACAGATTGGAGAGGGTGCAGGCTGGGCTGAGGGACACCCCCCCCCCCATGCACGAATTTTGTGCACCGGGCCTCTAGTCTTTTTTATAACTAGATATATCAGATAAGACCTCATTTCTTCCCTCGTATGCTGCAGACCATTATCAGGGGTCCCAACCAATGCAAACTTTGCTAAGGAAATATATGCCAATCTGGGCCATCTCCTGAACAAATTCTACCAATTTGTTTGTGTGAATCAGTTTTAGAATTTTGTCAGATTTGGGAGGACTGTCACTCACAATGACCATTTGCATTTTTGTCAATATGAGCACGTGGGGTGATTGTTTCTAGAATCACCTCCCCTCCCCCCCTCCACTAGAGGAAGAAGTGGTTAAGTCAAAGGGAAAGAATAGGGTTTCTTGCTGCTCTCACCTCCTTAACTGGTGTCAAAAGCAGTGTTTCAAATATGCAATGTGAGCCCTAGCAGGTTTGGCTCAGTGGATAGAGTGTTGGCCCATGGACTAAAGAGTCCCAGGTTGGATTCTGTCCAAGGGTACTTACCTCGGTTGCAGGCTTGATCTCTGGCCCTGAAGGAGCCAATCACATTGATATTTCCCTCTGTCTCTCCCCCTCCCTTCCACTCTCTCTAAAAAAAAAATCAATGGAAAAATATCCTCTGGTGAGGATTAAAAAACAAAACAAAAAACAAAAACAAATATTGCATGTGATATCTCAGCCCTCACTAAAAGGATAGAGAATGTAGGAAAGCAAAATAAGCCTGTTTCTCTCTCTCTTTCTCTGGGGCGAATTCTCTCCATCATCTCTTTTATGATGGAAAAGAGATCCACTTGATATAGGAAGTGATGGGTAGTCATACAGGGCATGCAATTGCCAAATATGTGGGTCATGTTGGGTGATGGGAGGCAAAACAAGTGAAGCAGGATTCCCTTGCTACTATAACAATTTTTGTACAAAATGTGAGCATATCAGCTAAGAATTAGTTTCCACTGCAGCCTATGGAGATATATAAATGTAATGATTTCTGCTGTCAAATAGGTTCTGTTCAATACACTTAAGATGATTTTGTAACCTACGCTATAAGCATATTAATATGATATAATGTGCAAAGGGTATTTTGAACTGTGTCCAGCACAAACTTCTGAGAAGTTCATGTGGTATGGTGGTCAAAGCAGTATTGCTTTTATGACAAGGTAGATAATGGTTTATATTCTGCCTTTGTCATTTATTTTAAATAATGAATGCTAATGCCTGTCTTATAGGATGTTTTTAAGGATTAAAGCATAAAATAATCAAGTCCCAAGTAGAGCTTGTTATAGAAAACCCTCAAAAATAAGAAACTACTCCCTTGTAAACAGGCATTGAGAAAAGCAGCTCACCCAGCCGGTGTGTCTCAGTGGTTGAGCACCGACCTATGAACCAGGAGGTCACAGTTTGATTCCCAGTCAGGGCACATGCCTGGGTGGCAGACTCAATTCCCAGTGTGGGGCTAGCAGGAGGCAGCCAATCAATGATTCTCTCTCATCATACATGTTTCTATCTCTCTCTCCCTCTCTGAAATCAATAAAAATTTTTTTAAAAAAGAAAAGAAAAGCAGCTTGCCTTACATCCCTCTCTAGATGTCAGATTTTTATTAATTTGTCTTTAATTTCAATAATTTTAAAAATATGTAATAGTTCCTGGGAGATTTACCATTTAACTTATTTCAAGCTTATTTCTGTACAGAATACAATGCAAGGATAAAATATGAAGTTAACCAGGGTTCAATTTCTTAAAAAAAAAAAAAGAGCAAGTTGGTATGTTTGATTGGTTGGTGTGCACTGTCAGGGCTGAAGAAATTGAAATCTTGGGGTGTAGGGCATTTCACCTGGAAAAATAACAAAGGGGCATAGAAGACCAAGTCTAAGCATGTAGAACATGATTATATATATTTACATATTGAATTATACTGAAACTTGGATTTAATATAACTTCAAAGATTTAATCTATTTTAGGTCTTGAATAGGTAAATGCCAACATGAAAATGTAGTTCAAGAAAGGTTTTTCTAGTAGTTTTGAGTACAATAAATTTAATCAAGAAAAGGACAAGAGAAAAATGAAAAGCTGACATATCAATAATTGAAAAGGGGGATAGATATAACAAATTCCCTAGTGAGTGATTCATGTGCTTATTTATACCATGTTTAAGGTACAGTTGATTGAAAGAATAACTCACATACAGCATGTATCTAAATTTGTAAGAACTGTGTTTATGTGTGTCATTTTAATAGGTATATATCATTCTGTGATATCATACAATTAGGAGTTTTGTTGGAAATTCAATTATGGTATTTAAATGGCTTATTCAAGGAACTCTTTAAGAGTGTTTGTTTTTTTTTCTGAGAAATTCTAATAATTAACTAGATGACTCATGCAATCTATAATATACTAGAGGCCCGGTGCAGGAAATTCGTGCACGTGGAGGATGTGTCCCTCAGCCAAGCCTGTACCCTCTCCAATCTGGGACCCCTCAAGGGCAGTCAGATCCCTCCGGGATTGGGCCTAAACAGTCAGACATCCTTCTCCCAATCCAGGACTGCTGGCTCCCAACTGCTTGCCTGACTGCCTTCCTGATTGTCCCTAACCACTTCTGCCTGCCAGCCTGATCACCCCCTAACCAGTCCCCTGCCAGCCTGATTGATGCCTAACTGCTTCCCTGCCAGCCCAATTGCCCCTAACTGCCCTCCCCTGCAGGCCTTGTCACCCTAACTGCTCTCCCCTGCCAGCCTGGTTCCCCACAACTGCCCTCCCCTGCAGGCCTGGTCCCCCCAACTGCCCTCCCCTGCCGACCTGGTCACCCCTAACTGCCCTCCCCTGCCATCCTCATCTCCCCAAACTGCTCTCTCCTGCTGATCTGATCCCCCGCCCCCCGCAACTGCCCTCCCCTGCAGGCCTGGTCCCCCCCAACTGCCTTTACCTGCAGGCCTGGTCGTCCCCAACTTCCTTCCTCTGCCAGCCTGGTCATCCCTAACTGCCCTCCCCTGCAGGCTTGATCACCCCCAACTGCCCTTCCCTGCAGGCCCGGTCACCTCTAACTTCCCTCCTCTGCCGACCTGGTCACCCTAACTGCCCTCCCTTGCAGGCCTGGACTCCCCCAACTGCTCTCCCCTCCTGGCCTGATCACCCACAACTGCCCTCCCTTGCAGGCCTGGTCCCTCCCAACTGCCCTCCCCTGCTGGCCATCTTGTGGCTGCCATCTTGTGTCCATATGGAGGCAGCCAGCTTGTGTGTTGGAGTGATGGTCAATTTGCATATTACTCTTTTATTAGATAGGATAGAGGCCTGGTGCATGGGTGGGGGTCAGCTGGTTTGCCCTGAAGGGAGTCCTGGATCAGGGTGGGGGTTCCCTTGGGGCATGGGGTGGTCTGGGCGAGGGGCCTGTGGTGGTTTGCAGGCCAGTCACACCCCCCGGCGACCCAAGCGGAGGCCAGGGCCAGCTGGAAGCAGGTATCTGGGATTTATTTATCTTCTATAATTGAAACTTTGTAGCCTTGAGCAGAGGCCAGGGCCGGCTGGTAGCCTGGGTTGCCCCAGACAACCCAAGCTCCCAGCCCTCCTTGAGAGGAGGCCAAGGCAGGCCAGGGAGGGCGGGAAGCTTGGCTTCTTCCATCGCCAGGGCCAACCCAAGCCTCCTGCTCACTACAGCTCCGTGGCCACTGCCATATTTGTTGGGATTTATTTATCTTCTATAATTGAAACTTTGTAGCCTTGAGTGGAGGCCAGGGCCAGCCAGAGCAGGCGGGAAGCTTAGCTTCCTCCATCGCTGGGGGCAACCCAAGCCTCCTGCTTGCTCCAACTCTATGGATGCCACCATTGTAGTTGGGTTAATTTGCATACTCCCTCTGATTGGCTCTAGGCATAGTGGAGTGATGGTCAATTTGCATGTTTCTCTTTTAGTAGATAGGATGTAACAGTTTTCCAATAGGCAAACTTAGCCATTATTTTCATAGGCTTCTCTGAGAGAGACTGTGGTCCAAATTGTTGGAACTACGCAACCTCACTCAATCATTAATAGGCTGCTCTACTGGAATTTTCCATTAGGTTAAACTGTTGAGCAGATCAATGGGAAAAAAAAAAAAACACAACACAATGGGAGTAGATAAGATTGCAGATGACCAGCTCTTCAAAGAACATCTTAGGAATTTTATAAATCATCCCCTTAGAATGTTTTAGAATTATCTACTTCTAGAAGAGATAGACCTAATATATGTGGGTTGAAACTCAGCTTGATGTATATTCTTTGCATCATTCTGACTATTGAACATATTATTTTATGCCAACAAAATGCTTCAGAAATAATCTTTCCACACCCTCATTGAATTTTTCCATCTATTTTTCAACTTCATCACTTTTTGTGGACAAGCACAAAATTCTCTTCCAATTCCTTTTGGACAATTCCCAATAGCGCTTCCAACGTATTTTCTCCTTCACTTGCTCTTGGCTCAACATAAAGAACCTTAGAGTCCCTAATAGCTTTAGTGTTCACAGGAAGTATTTTTCTCCCAGATTTGACAGCAATTTGTACTACAGTAGTACCTTCATCTTTCAAAATTTTCTCAGAGTTATATTCAACTAGAATTTTCTCCTTTGCCTCATTTAATCTTTATTTTTAAAGGCAAGTTGTAGGCCATGGCCTGGTAACCTAGTTGATTAAAGTGTTGTCCTGATACACCTAGGTTGTGGCTACAATCAGGGCACATACAAGAATCAACCAATGAATGCAAAAAAATAAGTTGAACAGCAAATTGGCAAATTGGCATCTCTCTCTCTCTCTCTCTCTCTCTCTCTCTCTCTCTCTCTCTCTCTCCTCTCCCTTCCTCTCTCGCTAAAATCAATAATTACAAAATTTTAAGAAAGGCAAGGTGTAGAACTGAGACCCCCTAATGCAAGTTGTTAGAATATAATAAGTTTACATGTTTCAACAGCCCCATTTATTATACTGTAATTCTCTAGTAAAGTATTACGTCTGATCTAGATTTAATATATTAAAAGCAAAATTTTAACTTTTGGAGAGTGCTGTGTCCATCTACTTGATTTAAGTGACTCAAATGCAATTTACAATTCTAATCAAGAAACTTTTATATTTTGTTTAATATTTTGTTAAATTCCTATGCTTATACTAACATACAGTATTTTCTACTTTGTGCTGTTTTTGATAATATTTCCATCAATGTTAGGTTATTTTGGGAAGACTCCAGTAAGAATGTAGAAATTGTGATTGATTTATTTTGACATGAGAACTATCTTATCATAACTGAAGCTTGGGGTCTATACATTTTAAGGGGCAATGACTATAATTTTAGGCACAAAAGGGACTTGCTAAACATACAACCTGACTTATCAGCTTATTTTACAAATGTGTAGTCCAGTGTAGTTAAGTGATGGTCAAAGACTATATACTATTACTGAGTAACACAAGAAAGTTCATAACACCCCGTTGATTTCTTCCTCCAGGGCACTTTTTAAAAAAATACATATTTTATTGATATCAGATAAAAAGGGAGAGGGAGAGAGAGATAGAAACATCAAAGATGAAAGAGAATCATTGATCAGCTGCCTCCTGCATGTGCCCCCACCCCTCACTGGGATCAAGCCTGCAACCTAGGTATGTGCCCTGACTAGGAATCGAACTCTTACCTCCTGGTTCATAGGTCGTCGCTCAACCACTGAGCAACACCGGCTGGGCAAGGGCTACTTTTTCTTGTACACTTTGCTGAGGTTTGCTCTCGGTTTTGCAAATTAGGCCATTACAACAGTTGATCTGTGTTTCAGTCACCTGGAAAACTTAACTCTGTGTGTGCATGGCGGCCAGACAGAAACCTGGAAAATGGGAGCAGCCTTTGTCTCTTTATTACAACATGCAATGGGGCTTACTTCTTTATCAGTGAACTGCTTATGCAAGAACTCTTATCCCAATAGAAATGAGACTGCTTTTTACTTCTTCAAGGAATATCTCCAATAGCTTCTCTTTAACACTGCTAGTCAAAGTATTGTCCTTAGCATGGCACCTCTTTGTGAATTTTATGTTGCTGGTCCATGCAAGACAAGGAGGAAAAAATTAAAAAGCATAGAGAAAATTTATAAAAATATGTCACTGCAGTATATCAGAGAATTCTTAATGCAGAACAAAGTACAGAGTAATTCAGCTGTTGTCAAACTCACCTGTTGAGGTATATGTAGCCCTGGTGTTGGAGGAAACTTTTTTGTCCATTAAAGATAGAATATACTTTTTTTTAATTTTTTTTAAAATATATTTTATTGATATTTTACAGAGAGAGGAAGGGAGAGAGGGATAGAGAACTAGAAACATTGATGAGAGAGAAACATCGACCAGCTGCCTCCTGCACACCTCCCACTGGGGATGTGCCCGCAACCAAGGTACATGCCCTTGACCGGAATCGAACCCGGGACCCTTCAGTCCGCAGGCCGACGCTCTATTCACTGAGCCAAACCGGTTTCGGCAAAGATAGGATATACTTTTAAAATAGTCCTTTACTGCATAGTTTGAGCAGCACTGCCACGGAGAAATGAGAATTCCGGGTTTTGTAACTTCTATTGCTGTGACTACTTAAATATTTATTTGGTTTCAATTCCCCACAGCCTTGTATTCTCAAGATAACACAATTCAGATATCTCTGTAATTATGGAAATCATTGCCTAAAGGACAGAAGATGCAGCAACTATGGTCTTAGTTCAGCTGTGAGTCTAGCAGAAGTTACTTATTATTAATGGGTATATTGAGTGGGAAGCTAGCAACCTATAACACAACCCAAGAGGTGTTTTAAAAATCGTTCTTCCTGACTTGAGGAAAACAATGGGGGAAAATATTCATTTGGTAATTCCTAGGGGAAAATATAGACTTTTCCTGGGAGCTGGGACATATTGAAGTATTTGTTGTTTCATAGCAATGTAGCTTCTCTCAGGGGAAAAAGAATGAAGAGAGGGAAGCAGAGGGGTGATCCATGAAATCAGGGGTTTGAACAGGCAAGGGACTTCCCATCCATCTCTATACATGAACTGAGCTATAGGGATTTCATAAGGTTTTAAAGTATGCTCCTGAAAACTAGGAAAATATGCAAATAACATATTTTAGTCCCCCCATAATCACTAGTTCTGCTTTCTGCATTTTCAGTTACCTATGCTCAACTGCAAGTATTAAATAGAAAATTTCATAAAGTAGCGATTTAAAAGTTTTAAGTTGCACATTGTTCTGAGTAGCATGATGAAATCTCTAGCCATTCTGCTCTGTCCCATCCTGGACATGAATCATCCTTTTGTCCACTGTATCCCCACTGTATCTGCTACCCACCACTTAGATACTTAGTAGCCATCTCGGTTATCACATGTACTGTCCTGGTATTCAGTGCTTGTGTTCAAGTAATCCTTATTTTACTTAATCCTGGCCCCAAAGCTGGAAATTCGTATATGCCAAAAAGAAGCCTGATTAGATGTGAAAGCTGAGGAACATGCTATGTTGAACATGGACTTCCAACACAACGCCTAGCACAAAATAGACTGTCCATATATGTTGTGGGAAGAAGGAATTGGGACTTCCAAATGGAAGATAGAAATTTTCTAGCTATTCTGACCTCTTCTACCACCACTCCATACTTTGCCACCTTTAATATAAAAGATTTCTGCTTACTCTTCTTTAGCTTTCAAATCTTTTAAACATACTATTCTTTCTCTCTTTCCTGCTCTCTTGTGGTTTTGATCCTGACTCTATGGAGTACATATGGGTCATAATCACAAGTAAGTCTCTGTAAAAAGAAACTTCAGAATCATGACCTAGTAATTCTAGAATGGGCTAACCTAGACTGTGCACACAGAAAGAAGGATTGAGGGCAAAGATCTGAATCGATTTCCTTTGTTTAATTGGGGAAATATATTCACTGATTTTATACATGAAATGACCCTCCATATATTTTCTACTTATTGAAAATGCTTCTTGTGGATTGATGCATTAATCGTCAAATATATAATACTAGAGGCCCGTTGCAGGAAGATTCCTGCAATAGGGCTCCCTGCAGCGGTCTGCTTTCCTCCCTTCTCCCCTGCCCCGCCTTCTTCCCTCCCTTCTCCGCAGCCCCGCTTGCTTGCTTCTCTGCAACTTCGCTCCCTTCTGCAGTGCTTGACTTCCTTCTTCTACGCTGTCTTCAGTCTTCGCTCTGCTCCTGGATATGCAAATTAACCGCCATCTTGGTTGGGTTAATTTGCATATGTGCTCCTGATTGGCTGGTGGGCGTGGCTGGTGGGTGTGGCTTGTGGGTGTAGCAGAGTGATGGTTAATTTGCATATTACTCTTTTATTAGATAGGCTATTTCTATAGCTGTGGCTAGGCAGCATGTTGGTAATGTTGATTTCAATGCTGTTCTACAAATTGATATAGTTAGGGGAGAAAGAATGACATTGAATAATGCATTTAGGAGGTAAGAGAAATTATTAGAGCTAATAGCAAAATTTTATATATACTGTATAATATAAGCAATGCTTGTCAAAAATATCACAAATCATGAGATAGTTAAATTAAAGTAAAAATTCTCACATCGAATTTCAAAAGTACCATTTAGATTTTATGGACTTCAATCAAATCATTTATGTTTCTAGGTTACTTTTTGAACACATTCAATACTTATTTCAAGATGCATTAAAAATGATATAAATGAAAGTGGAAAATAAGCCAGAGTTTTATGAATTCCTTTGTAATGAAATATTTCTAACTTCCATTATGCAACTTTTAGGATTTTCCAATTAACATTTAAACAAAAGAGCTGTTATATGCTATTTAATTTAATCAGATATAAATGATAGATTTTTAAAATTTCTGATACATTCTTAGATATTTTCAAAATAATATTTCCTTGATTTTTCATATAATTTTGAAACATCCCTGAACTTATTCAGGTTACCATTTTCCAAATTGTGAAATAAACACACCAAAACAATTAATAACCTAAAAATTGAAACATAAAATGTAATTTGGTCTGTCACAGTTCTCTGCCCAAATATCGTTAGATTAACTGAATATATTTAGAATGTCTTTAGAAGAACTGCTCTCTGACTGAAAACAAGACACCTTGACCAAAAAAAAAAAAAAATGCAAAAAGTAATAGTCAAGGTTAGTCAACATATTTTTGAACACCTGCCATATATCCCCAATATGGGAATGAAGAGAGTATAGGAAAAGTATAACACATATTCTATATCTTCCTAGAGATTATTATAGCATTCCTCCCAGTCCCCCCTTAATCACAGGAAATACATACAAGCCCCCCAGTGGATGCCTGGAACCTCAAATAGTACCAAACCCTATATATACTATGTTGTTTCCTATACATACATACATACATACATACATACATACATACAGGAGCGTGCATTGTATTTAAATTACCCTACTACTATGAATTCTTCTAGATTGGAAACTCCTTATTTTATTTATATTGTGTATATATAACTTAGTGATTGGTCTATATACCAGTATATGATGCCTAATAAATATTAAGTAAATGAATGAACATTCCTTCAAACAATAGCTTTAGCTTTTATGTCTGCATAAGAAAGCATCTCAGAAACAGGGAAGTGTATGATTCCTTATAGTTCTTACAAAGCATGTAACTGAGTTTAAGAGATAGCTATCATTCTATGTAGAGAGAAAAAAACAAAACCAGGTAAATCTTTCCACATGGCTTATTCTATACCACCCCACCCTGCATGCATACTGTTGTGTTTTTTTTTAATATATTTTATTGATTTTTTACAGAGAGGAAGGGAGAGGGATAGAGAGTTAGAAACATTGATGAGAGAGAAACATCGATCAGCTGCCTCCTGCACAGCCACTACTAGGGATGTGCCCGCAACCAAGGTACACGCCCTTGACCAGAATCGAACCTGGGACCTTTGAGTCCGCAGTCTGATGCTCTATCCTCTGAGCCAAACCGGTCAGGGCTGCATGCATACTTTTAAGGAGAAGCATCATTTAGAGAATCCAGTCTTTCCTGGGTATACTCTAACATTCCTAGGTCTTGGAAGGTGAGAGGATGAAGTATCTTTCTAGGGGAGACCAGTCAACTCACAAGAGTCTTCATCAATGACTCTCCCAACAAGCTCTTTGTGTTGCCCTGATAATATTCTGCCATTGCCAGTAAAGCAATTGGGCTGTTGCTGGTGATTTGCCTGGCGAGAAAACATGCAGTGATCTTCCCAAATAAATAGAGGCAAGAGACAAGAGCAGAACATAATAGTTTTCCTTCAATCCATCTCTTTTCCCTGTAGTCTCTATCTGCTCCAAATGGCTGCCACCACCTACCTACCCACACCACCTAACACACATATCAGGTTCAAGATGAACTCCAATCTGTTCAATCTATTAAGTTCTGGGATCCATAATTCTGTTTCACTTCTCTAATTTCTGTTGGGATGCATTTAATGAGAGGGGACAACAGCCTATGATAGATGGCCAGTCTTGAAAGAAACAAAAACTTTCATAACAGAGATGATGTGTAGGTAGAAGAACCAAACAAAAAAAATCATATATTTGATTTTTAAACAGTTTGGGTATTAAAACAACTATTATTTTGCATTAAATATTCATTAGGAATTATGGAGTAGTGCTTTTTTTAAAATATATTTTTAATGATTTCAGAGAGGAAGGGAGAGGGAGAGAGAGATGGAAACATCAGTGATAAGAGAGAAGGGGAGCTATGGGGGAAAAAAGAGGAACACCTGTAATAATCTGAACAATAAAGATTTATTTAAATAAATAAGTAAGTAAGTAAGTAAGTAAGTAAGTAAGTAAATAAATAAATAAATAAATAAATAAATAAGAGAATCATGGATTGACTGCCTCCCACACACCCCCTACTGGGGATCAAGCCAGCAACCGGTCAAACCGTGACCTTCTGGTTCATATAGTTCGATGCTCAACCACTGAACCATTGTGGCCAGGCTGGAGTAGAGCTTTTAACTTTGTAACTGAGAACCAAAGGGTTAATATTACTTGAAAAGGTCACTGAGCTTGTTGATGGCAGGGTTTGAGCTTGATTTGCATTCATTGTAGCTGGCCAAGAACACCTTCCACTGCGCCATATTGCTTTGATTAAAATAAGATAAATTCTTAGAAGAACTAATTTAACTCAGATAAATTGGTGAAGTGAATTAAGCAAAAGGAAGCTTTATGATAGTGCTAGACAAACAGACCATATGTGAGCAAGATCAAGACACTTTTAGCTGTGTTGGACTATGCTTTAATAAAATCTTTAGGTTAAAAGAGACCCTTATTTTCAATCGTTTCAAATACATAAGATTATTTTTGTTTAACCCATTTTTAATGAAATATGAACATTATAAAATTAGAGCCACTCAAAAATTATAATAAAGACAACTTTGTTCTTGCAAATTTAACCACTTAAAGTGACAATGCAATCAGTTGATAAGTTGAATAGGCATATGTTGTTCAGTGCAATTACCTTTGGTTTGATAAAAGTGTTTATATGGGTTCCATTCTGGGATGAAGCACAATTAGAAATCCTGAACTAGGTTATCCCTTTCCATCACACAGGTTGTATTTTTTTTTTTTTGAGGGGGAGGGTTGTTGAGGGTAATGGGCGATTATCAACTAGCTCTTGTTTTATTTGTGTGTGCTTTTTTTTTTTTTTATGTGCACAGATTTCCAGCTTTTGGTTCATTGGTGCTGATTATGTGTTATACAAATTACTGTTGAAAATGATTCTTTGATAGGTGATTGCAATCAGGGTGGTAATATATAATTTTGATTAATCAAGGAAGTTTGATTAATTTCAGTGTTGATGGTAGCATTCCCACACTAGAACGAAATGCCATTTACTCTCATTTGGGGTAATATCCCACAGTGAATTGAGCACTTGTTGAAGTTCTCCAAACTTTGAACTGAAGTTATGTAATATTTCTAGTTATTTTTGTTGATGAATATAATGTTTCCATGCTTTCAAAAGTCTAAATCCCCAAACTCAGTATAATATATAAAAGCACACTAAGAAAGATATTCCAAAATGGTACTATTTAAAACCATTCTTATTCCTTCCATTCTTCCTTCCTCCAAAACCTGGACATAAATTGGGTCAATCACTATTATATGTATTTTAGCGTTTATTCTAGAACTAGGGGCCCGGTGCATGAAATTCGTGCACTGGGGGGTGGTTCCCCTCAGCCCAGCCTGCCCCCTCTCACATACTGGAAGCTCTCAGGGGAAGTCCTACTGAGGTGACCGGGCTGATCAGGGAAAGGCACCAGCCCCATCACCCACTGCTGCAGCCACTGCCAGTCACGCAGCCACCAAGGTGTTTTCATCAACATGGACTCCAGTCCCTTCACCATGAAAAAATGACAACTTTCTTTAGGCATTTTCAAGATGTGTCTTTCATAGGATATGACATTTCTTTATTTTTTTTCTTATCCTCACCTGAGGATATGTTTCCATTGATTTTTAGAGAATGTGGAAGAGAAAGGGAAAGACAGAGAGAAACATCAAAGTGAGAGGAACACTTTGATTGGTTGCCTCTTGCATGAGCCCTGACCTGGGCCCCGGCCAGGGAGGAGCCTGCCCTTGATCAGAATTGAAGCAGACCCTGCTGTCAGCAAACCTAGGCATTATCCACTGAGCCAAACTGGCTAGGGCAGGATATGACATTTCTTAGTCCTCCAGCAGCGGACCTTCCTTTTATTCTCCAGGAGTGTGGAAGAAAAACCCTAGATCACCTTTTTGGATTCTTATACCCAAGTTACTAAGAATATTACCAGTGGCAAACAGGGAGCTTAGCCAATGAGCCGTCAGAAAAGGTATTTCCTCTGTAGTTCACACCAATCGCCTCTGACCTTTGGCTCCGCCCCTGCCAAGGCCTAAAGCCTCGGAGCCTGGGCCAGGGCCCCCCAGCTCCCTCTGATCGCCTGATCGCCTGGCTCTGCCCCTGCCCAGGCCCCAAGCCTCTGGCCGGGGCTTGGGGCCTGGACAGGGGACCCCAAGCTCCCTCCGATCACCATCTACACCCCTGCCAGGCCTATAGCCTCGGGGCCTAGGCAGGGGACCCCCAGCTCCCTCCAATTGCCCGGCTCCGCCCCTGCCTAGGTCCCAAGCCTCTGGCTGGAGCTTGGGCCCTGGGCAGGAGACCCCCAGCTCCCTCCGATTGCCTGATCGCCTGATCACCCGGCTCTGCCCCTGCCCAGAAGCCTCCTGGCTCAGGCCCTTCCCAGGTTGCTCAGGACCCACGGGGGCCTACCTTGGAGTGACCTGGGTGCTGAGAAAGTTCCCAGGACCCAGGCTGCTGGGCACCTATGTATGCAAATTAACCTCCATCTTTGTTGGGTTAATTTGCATACTCACTTTGATTGGCTGTGGGCATAGCAGAGGTACCGTCAATTTACATGTTTGCCTATTATTAGGTATGATAATCATGAATTTTGTTGGGTTTTGTTTTGTTTTGTTTTTTAATTTGCAACTACAAGTACCTAAACTCAACAATAGGAACTGAACTTTTTTTTATTGACTTCAGAGAAAGGTAGGGAGAGGAAGAGAGATATAAAAACATCAGTGATGAGACAAAATCATTGACTGGCCACCACCTGCATGCCCCCTATTGGGGATCAAGCCACTAACCTGGGCATGTGCCCTGACTGGAAATCAAACCTTGACCTCCTGGTTCATAGATTGATGTTCTACCACTGAGCCATGCTTGCCAAGGCTCAATCATCTTTTAAATTTAAGTCATTGCTACTCCACATAGACATCATAACGATATTTACCATCTCACTAAGTTTGTTATCTTAAATTTCAAATTTCCCTTCTGATTCCTGATGATGATATTAGTTTCTTTAGTTAATTCATTCTCCTAATTCTTGTTTGCTCTTCAAACTTCTAAAGCCATCTCCAACCTCCATCATCCCCAATCATAGTTACCCTGGATTCTTTCAAGAAAATATGGGCAATTGGAAGAAATGCTCCACATGCTGCCATAACTAGCCACACCTGAATCTGCATCCTGTGCCTCACTTCCTGTTTCTGTGAATATTGTCACTCGTCTTCCATTTATTCAAAGGCTTTCTTTTTGAAATAATTGAATTTATTTTTCTTTCACATTAACTTATTTTTTCTTTCTACTGAATCATTTCTATTGCAAAATCATTAATCTACAAGATTATCCATTTTATAAAAACAAGAACAAACCAAAATAACAACTCATCCCTCATTTAACCTCACATCACCATCCAGTTATCACCCCAGACAGAACTCTGTCCTTGTCGATAGAATGAGACTTTTACAGTTATTTGCAAGTGCTCCATCCACTTTTACTCCTCTTGGTTGACCATGAATACAATACAACCCAGTTCATATCCCCCACGTTCTACCAAAAGAGCTCTGTAAGTGTTATCAAGTATCTCAATTTTAGTGAATCCAAAGTATGTTTCCAATCTTCATTTTTCTAAACTTTTCCTCAGCAGTGGACAGAATGAATCCGTTTTCTCATCTGGATATCCTCTTTTCCCTTGACTTCTTCCTTTTCTTCTTACCTCTCTGGCTGCACTACTTGGTTGGTTCAAACCTCAAATTGCTGGAGGGCTCAAGAGCTCAGTCCTCAGAACACTGGTTTTCTATATGTCACTTATTGCCCAGACAATTTCATCTAGTTTGCTCACTGTCATTAAAGATTACTTTTATGTTTACATATATATTCCCATTCTTTACCCTGACCTACAGAATTATACATATGTCCACTGCCAATTTGACCCTGTAGTTTTAGATGTCTAATACTTATTTCACAAATATCTTTATTAATGCTCACCCAATGTGTGGCTCTTTTATTCTTATGCATCTCATTGAAAGATCTTTAAGTGCACACACCCAGTTCATAAGCAAGACTGCCAGTTCCACCTAACCACTATCACTAATTTCACATTTGGGTTAAGTCCAAGAACCCATAATCTCCTGTCCTGACTCTAGCAAGATACACAGTAGATCATCCTGCCCTACTCCTGGGAGTTGGACAGCTTCCTCCTCATATTCTGCATTGCTCTGAGTAGGTGATAGGACTAAGGGGAGCAAAATGCCACTGAATTTCCTTAAGTGTGGGGTATAGTTTTTGTATTCCTTTTCATTATATGCTATATTTTCCATTCATAAATAGTTTTTCTTAAGGTGTAGTGTTTTGATTTTGATTTTGTTTGTTTATTTGTTGTTTTTTCCTTGACTAGGCATTTGCTTGGTTGCTGCAACATCTTAACTGGTTTCTAGAGTTCTCACAGAGCTCTTTGGGTCCTTATGTCATTGTTAATTTGGTGTCTCAGTGGGGGGAAATGAGGGCCTGGGGCTTCCTAATTTGCCTTATTGCAGATGCCACTTGCCAGTTATCACTCTCTCTCTCCCTTTTTTTTATTTGAGCCATTCTAATAAGTGTGTAATGGTATCTTGTTTTTGCTTTAATTAGTAATTCTCTAGAGATAAGTGATGCTGAGCATTTTCACATGATTATTTGTCATATGTATATCTTCTTTGTTGAGGGTTCTTTAGAGATCTTTACCCACTTTTAAATTGGTTTATTTTCTTATTACTGTGTTTTAAGAGCACTTTCATATAATAGCTTTATCATCTTTTTGAAAATATTTTATAGCAGTCAGTTTCTTGATTTTTTTTTTACTCTTTAAACAGTATCTGTCACAGAACAGAAGTTCTTGGTTGTAATAAAGTCCAAGTTATATATTTTTAATTTAGTAAACCATGCTTTTTGGTATTTACTGGTTCTCTTTAGTGAAGATGTGATGCTAGAGAAATTTTTGTTTCTTGGCTTTCTCCCTCATTAAAATAGTAAACTCCTTGAGAGTAGGTGCATTGTTCTGATCGTACTATGCCCCTATTACTTTTCATACTATACCCCTATAACAATGTCACATAGGTGCATTCAATAAATAGATGGACAATACTTTGATAATTATGTGAGTACATTATATATAAATTTCTAATGACATATAAATAAATGTATAAATATAAAGTCATGGTCTAAGCCAGTGGTCGTCAAACCGGCTTGCGAGCCACATGCGGCTCGTGAGCCGCGGTGTGCTGCTCTGTTGACTAATGAGTTTGCTGACCACTGCTGTAAGGCATTACCCTTACCCAGAAGTTTTGACTTCAGGTTAAAAACATTAGTACATTATGTTTTTTAAGTGTTTTTCCCTAAGGCAGTGGTCGGCAAACTCATTAGTCAACAGAGCGGCAAACTGCACCTCAGGAGCCACATGTGGCTCGTGAGCCGTGGTTTGCCGACCACTGGTATAAGCCAATAGTTTCTAAAATTCAATACATACCTCTATCAATTAAAAATGAATTTATCTATATACTACATTCTAATATAAAACACTAGTGGCTTGGTGCACGGATTCGTGCACATTGAGGGGAAATTAATTAGAAGAAATATTTTAATATCGCTATTTGCCCTTTCTCTATAATAGAAGTGTCAACCAAATTCACAATTACAATGACAGATCAAAACACACGCGTGTGATTGATGTCAGCAAGAGCTTTATATGTATCGTGCATGTGCGAGTCAACTTAGCCTTTTATAGATATAAAATAAACTTGCTTAATTAGACCTGCTTTCTGATTTAGCTTTTTTCAGCCCACTGAAGCATCTCAGCTTCTCTTTCAGATAATTGTCAGCAACACAGCAGTAAATATCAACACAAAGCAGATTATTATTGTAGATCATGCAGGGAGAACAAAGGGTAGAATATTTAACTACACCAGTGTTTGACTATATCCTGTGCAGTGAGAAAACCTAAGTCATTTTCAAGGTCCACCATTTCTTCTTTTCAGTTGGGTCAAGTTTCTAAGCTTTCTAAATCTCCATTTTCCAGCTAATGAAAAGAAAATAGGATTCCACCAAATCTCCTATCTACCTACTCCAGGACTTGTGTGAGGATCAAATTAGATGAGGCACATGCTTCACAGACATTTGGTTACCGTGTAAAATGTTTCCACCGGGCTATGCAGCAAGTCATGTTCCTGGGCTGAAGAAACTACAAGGAGGCTAGTCACCAGGAGAGGAAGCCGGGGTTGCTGCATGACATCATTACCCGGATGGTGGGACACTTAGCATATGAGATATATATATATGATATGATATCATATATATATATGATAAAAATTTGTATAAATATAAGTATCTTACAGGCTTTTAAAATATTTTTAATGTATTTTTATTGATTTCAGAGAGGAAGGGAGAGAGAGAGAGAAATGTCAATGATGAGAGAGAATCATTGATCAGCTGCCTCCTGCATGCCCTCTACTGGGAATCAAGCCCACAACCTTGACCAGAATTGAACTGGGGACCCTTTAGTCTGCAGGCTGATACTATATCCACTGAACCAAACCAGCTAGACCTAAAATATATTTTTAAATAAACTTTAAAAACCACCGCCTAAAGCCATTATGTTCTACTATTTCCCATCTATCTATATAATAAAGAGGCAATATGTAAATTAACCCTCATACCCTCACAAGATGGCTGCCTATGATCAGACTGGCAGGGGGGTTAGTGAGGGATGACCAAACAACTGAACAGCAGGCTGCGTGGGGCGACCAGGCTAGCAGGGGGGTTAGTGAGGGATGACCAAACGACCGAACAGTATGCTGAGTGGGGCGACCAGGTTGGCAGGGGGGTTATTGAGGGATGACCCAGTGACTAAACAAGCTGGCTGTGTGGGGTGACCAGGCCGGTGGGTAACAGGCTGCGTGGGGTGACCACGCTGGTGGGGGGACAGTTAGGGGTGACCA
Organism: Plecotus auritus; assembly: GCF_963455305.1. Taxonomy (NCBI): domain Eukaryota; kingdom Metazoa; phylum Chordata; class Mammalia; order Chiroptera; family Vespertilionidae; genus Plecotus; species Plecotus auritus. The sequence goes on along the minus strand of NC_137783.1, from coordinate 143,688,588 downwards.
GGCCAGCGGTGGGGGGGGGGGGAGGCAGTTAGGAGCAATCAGGCCGGCACACAGAGGCAGTGAGGGGTGATCAGGCCAGCAAGGGGGGGGGCAGTTAGGGGTGACCAGGCAGGCAGGCAGGTGTACGATTAGGAACCAGCGGTCCAGGATTGTGACAGGGATGTCGACCGGTGGTCGGATATCCCCCAAGGGGTCCCGGATTGGAGAGGGCGCAGGCTGGGCTGAGGGGACCCCCCTCCTAATATGCAAAGTGTCCCTTGAGAGTTTGACAGACTGGGAGTTTGATCGCTCACTATGACATGTGCTGACCACCAGGAGGCAGTGCGGAATGAAGAGAGGCCCTGGCCAGCAACTGGAAGCTGCTAGGGACCCTACCTGTGCACAAATTCCATGCACTGGGCCTCTAGTTTTATATAAAAGAGGTTAATATCATAACCTTAACCTGGAACTTTCAAGCATGTAATGACAGATATCATAGGAACAGTAGTGCTGCATGAAGGATAGATGTGACATATATTTCTAAGTCTTTTCTATTTAACCTGTCTCTAATTTCAGACCTTTTATTTTGATCCCATGGTTTCTCATTATATTGATTATAAAACAATGCATTACTTTTATGTTTTCATGGTCAGATCAGGTATTTACCTACTGTGAGATTATTTGTTTTCTTGCTCTTCCTTGTCATTCAACACATCTTGGGAATGGCAGAGATCAATCTAGTATATCGGAAGAGGAAAATATTAAAATTTGGCTAGAGGCCCCTATTTTCAATAAATCTTGAGTAAGTTATACAGAGCTGCTCAGATGCCTCTGTTTCACAGAATGTTCTAGTGATTTGAAAGTTAGAGTTTATGAAATATTTGCCACTTTATATACAATAAATATATATATTTAGAAAGAAAGTTCATTTTGAGTAGTGTTCTCCCAAAATGTATGTCCATCCAGAAACTGTAAATGTTACCTTATTTAGAAATAAGTTTTTGCAGATATAACTAGATATGATAAGACTTTGAGAATTCTAACTTTAATCTTGGACTTCCAAGTTAATTTTAAGATATATTTGTAACATATCTTGTTTAAAATAAATGATAAAATTACATTATGAGAGAGAAACATATTTTATTTAAAATTTTATTAGCTTGATGTATAGTATATATGTGTGTGTATAACATATATATTTCTAAAAATTGTGCACTTGTTTCATGTCCTCCTACAAATGTCAAGAGCAGAACTGTTGGAAATAATTCTGTTGGGTCCACAAAGAAATCTTTCCCTGAACCCCAAAATTTGAACTGAAGAGCCATTTGTTGAAATGTTAAATTCCTGAAGGAGAGATTTCTTACTGCTTCCTTTCCTCTGGGGCCTGAAATTTAAACATATATCAGGGTAACAGTTCTTGTGATTTAGGTTGCACTATTTTACTTTTATTTCACTTTTAAATTCAAAATTACTCTTTCCTCTGATTAATTTTTAATATGGTATTTACTTGGAAATTAAGTACAGTATAATGTAGTTGCCAAGAAATAGGCCAAGGGAATGAGTGAATAGTAGATTTCCTGTTAACAATTCTGCATGATATATGGCTTGGAAAAAATAATCAATTTTGATTGGAGATACTGTCTCCAGGGAAGCTGGTAAAAATGAGCTTTCTTTGATTCTTATAGCAATATTTTTGAAGCTACTGAAATTGGGGTCATAAAGGGTTGATAGTTATTCTTTGGGGACTTCCTCCTTATTACATCTATAACTCTACATATCATTTAAAAATATGTACTTATTCCATTGCTTCAGAGAAATTGTATGTCTTAAAAATAATTGCTGAGTTTTTGCTTTTTGTTCTTTTTTTTTTGTTTGTTTTACACTAAAATATCAGAGTCAGGAATATATCAAAACTGGAGTATTCACCAAGCATAATTTGTGACTAAAACTGGTACTTGAAAGTTTTCACTATTGAAGGTAATATATATATATACTAGAGGCCCGTTGCAGGAAGATTCCTGCAAGAACAGGGCTTCCAGCAGGCTTCCCTCCCACCACCGCCATCCCTCCCACCCCCCACGCTTTCCCTCCCACAGCTGCCGCCCCCCACCCCCTGTGCTTTCCCTCCCACCACCGCCGCTGCCTCACACTTATCCTCCTGCCGCTGCCCCCCCACGCCCCACGCTTTCCCTCCTGCAGCCGCCGCCGCCTCGCTTTCCGCTTTCCCTCCCTCTTCCTTCTATGCTGTCTTCAGTCTTCACTCCATCTGTGTATTCAAATTAACTGCCATCTTTCATTGGGTTAATTTGCATACTCACTCTGATTGGCTGGTGAGCGTAGCAGAGTGATGGTTAATTTGCATGTTTCTCTTTTATTAGTGTAGATACATATGTGTGTGTGTGTGTGTGTGTGTATATACATATACAAATATATATATATACGCATATACATATATTATAAACATAAAAATCATGACCTTTAACTCTTTTAAAAAGTAAGAAAAATTAGTTCAAAGGTATGTTTATTCCAGATATATGTCTTCCTAATAATCATCCATTTAGGTAGGGTCTCCACATCTCATTTGGTTGTTTCTACGTAGACTTGCTCATCACCAACTTTATCACACATTATAAAAAGTCTCTCTTTTGCATCTGTATCATTATACATCTTCTATTTATTATGTCCTGAATATTCTGCCCTTCAGGAATTTAAATATGGTTATAAATAAGACTTTGTCTTATTCTTGGTTATATATTTTTGCATGTAGAAAAGCCTGCTAAATAGTATGTGCTCAATAATTGTTGAATGAATGAATTAGGCTAAGCAGATGTTTGCCCCATTTCTATTCTCTCTCTCTCTCTCTCTCTCTCTCTCTCTCTCTCTCTCTCTCTCTCTCTTCTCTCTCTCTCTCTCTCTCTTTCACACACACACACACACACACACACACACACACTCACACACACCACATTTCTTCTCCTTTCCTAATCAATGGACAAATAAAACTCTTGAGGTGAGGAGTTTGGGACAGTACTTTTCCTGCAGAACCATAAAAGGGTATGATCTATAAATTTATCCTACACTCTTCTTCTTTTTTTTTTTTTTTTAAAATATATTTTATTGATTTTTTACAGAGAGGAAGGAAGAGGGATAGAGAGTTAGAAACATCGATGAGAGAGAAACATCGATCAGCTGCCTGCTGCACACCTCCTACTGGGGATGTGCCCGCAACCAAGTTACGTGCCCTTGACCGGAATCGAACCTGGGACCTTTCAGTCCGCAGGCCGACGCTCTATCCACTGAGCCAAACCGGTTTTGGCGATCCTACACTCTTCTTACGAGAGAAGGCATTTCTCTCATCCTGACTACAGGGAGACATCCTGTTTTAAAGTACTGGTTGTGTATTGTGGCCAATGCTGACTTTATAGGCACTGCCTTAATGATACTGGGTTTAAGATGCAGGGAATGCCTCTATTTTCTATAGAACTAATATTATGACCTAGTATGCAAAGGGGGCCTGAAATAATTCAATTTCTAATTGATTTTGGATAAGGTGTCCCCACAAGAGAGGTCCTGCCATAATATTATAGGATTTTAGATGATGACTGGTTAACAAAGAAAGGGATTTTGAGGTAGGATACCTTGAAGGATGAGAAGTCAAGGAAGGGATTAGTGGGATAAGAATAGAAGTCATTTTCATATAGAACAAAGGGATTAGTTAAAAACAGTGATGCACACATTTTGCATTTGTAGCACACTTAAGAATACTAGATATTTTTAGTAGCACACATAAACTGATTAAAAATCTCATGAAAATGTTAGATGACAAAATAATAAACATAATACAATCACCATTGCACTATAACAGCATCCCAAATTGTCTATAAATGTACCCATGATATTGCACAGGTGACTTGGTGGTCCTTTCAGTACTGTATTGCTCTTTGAATTGAATTGTTTATTGCCCACCCAAGCTTTCTTCTATACTCACAAGGTAATTATCATTGATCCCAGTAAACAAGGATTTGTCTTCAGTGGTGGTTTGGCAAACATTTCCTGCCTCTGCCTTATAGCAAATCATATCCCACTCTACCCCACACTGAATGACCTCCACCGCCTAAATAGTCTCTCTGATTGGCCTCATCATAACATCAAGAATTCTTAATTATATAAAAATTCATTTTTTTAAATATATTTTATTGATATTTTACAGAGAGGAAGGGAGAGGGATAGAGAGCTAGAAACATCTATGAGAGAGAAACATCGATCAGCTGTCTCCTGCACACCTCCTACTGGGGATGTGCCCGCAACCAAGGTACATGCCCTTGACCGGAATCGAACCCAGGACCCTTCAGTCCGCAGGCCGACGCTCTATCCACTGAGCCAAACCGGTTTTGGCTAAAAATTCATTTTTAAAAAGGATCAACATTTGGTCATATATCTTTAAGCATTTGCTGCTCACTGATGAAGAAACACTGTAGTACATATCATGCCTGCTGAAAAGTTTATTTTATCTGAAATCTATAAGAAACTGAGTGGTTAAAGTTCACCTAGAGCAGTGGTGGGCAAACTCATTAGTCAACAGAGCAGCAAACCGTGGCTCGCGAGCCGCATGTGGCTCGTGAGCCGCAGTTTGCCAACCACTGACCTAGAGTATACATAAATTTGAGTGATAAGACTTTGAATGGGAATAAAAAGGGATCTGATTGTGAAGTGTCTTGAATGCCTCACTAAGAAATTTAAATTCTCTTTGTTACTGGCATTGTGATTGTTGGGTTCCCTAAGATAGAAATCAACAGCAAACTCTAGAGAGATTTCTAGACAGATTTTATTAAGCTTATGCTCAAGCAAAGGGAGGCAGCACAGAGGAAAGGAAGGTCCTATGAATTAACTCAGGGCTGGCTCTGCTTGGCTTTTATAAGCTAGGGACAAAGTGGGCTTGCACGAAAGGTGAGCTTTTTGAAAAGCAGTGGGCTTGTGGAATTGTCCACATCAAGTTATTAGAAGAAAGCAGTTAGAAGGGAAATTAGACATTTTCCACAAAACGTGGAGGCATGGTTGCCTTTTTGTAGGCTTATCCAGTGTTTTTTTCCTGGCCATCTGGCATCCTTGGGATCCCAGTGAGGGGCAACAGGGTGGAGCCAGCTGTGGTTTTTCATATCTGGTGTCTTTGGGATCCAAGACCCAGGTCCCTATGCTGCCTCATCTTTACTAAACAATGAGAAATGTGTGTAGTCAAACAAGGAATCAATTTACCCAATCTGCTTTAAGCAGATTAATCTATGAAGGGAAATATACTATATAGGCCCAGATGAAATGGGGAAGTCAAAGACAGGGTGTTCCATTAGAATGTTGCCTTCAGAGCAAGTACTATTTTTAGTTTAAATAGAAGGGATGACTGAGGGAATAAAATGAAAGGAGTTTCTATGAAATTTACAGAAAACAATCCAACACTGCCTGGGATGCTAAAAATGTACACTTGCTGTGTTTGGTACCATTTGCTATGGTAATGAAGCCTGAGATGATGTCCCTTTCATAATTATCACACCAACACGTTAATTCTCTCTAAAGTTTGTCTAGATTATGATCCAGTTTGAGAATATCAATAAAGTATGACCAAGAATATTTTTGTATTATTATACTCTCCAAAGAGAATTATTAGGTGCTCTATGGTAGGGGGAGGGGGAAGGGGACTGCTAGACTGCCCTTGCACAAGCCTTTGTGGAATCCAGAAAACTATAAATTAATAGCATTGTTTCCTCAGCCTGATGTGATTTAATGGTAATCAATGTCACTTACCAACTCATTAAAAAGCCTTCTTCACAGCTCATCAAAAACTAAAGCCTGGGGGAGTTGAACCTTTCCAGTCAATTAAAAGACAAAGGCACCAATATTTTTCCAAATGAGCATAGAGTATAATACCTAAGTGCAACTATTTGGAAATTTTGCTTTAACTTGAATCATTTTATAAAGAGGCTTAGTCTAAGTAAAGAAATATATATTTCTATTATTCAAAGAAAGTTTAAAATCTCCATACTTACAAATTAAACCAAGAAATTTAGAATCGTCATGCAAAGTGTGCCTTCTAAATTGCAAAAACATCCTGTTCTCATTGTTAAGGGCATTTTTAGTTTGATCTTCTTCAAAGTTTGTAGACAAAACTAAAAGACTATGATTATATAATAAAAGAATTGTACAATTACCTATTGTTGATCAAAGCAAGTATAATCCCCCCCCAAAAAAAAACTAAAATCTGAATTAAATTTATTAATTCTGTCAAGTTTTCTTTTTCATGCATTAGAGTTTTGTTTTCTGTAACCTAAATGGCTATACAATCCACCGTATTTTCTTGGAAATATGATCTTAACTAGACGGAGCATTTGTGAGATTTGTGGGGAAAGCATACTTTCCTAAATAAAATTTACTTTTCCCTCCCCCTGTGTCTTTATGAACTTTTTCCAAAGGGAAATACTATTTTAAAGGGATGAAATAAAGGGATCTGAGAGCTACATAACTCTCCAAGTATACCTGAAGACTCCCCATTGCTTCTAAGTGTGGAGAATCGCTGGAGATGAAATAGAGAGAGGATTTATTTCCTGTGTTTTAAGAGCATGCAGCTCTATAGCCAGTTTCACTGGAGCAAATCTTTCTGCTTTATTTTAGGGAAAATTTAATTGCCAGATGCACAGGAAACTTTTTATGTCTTTCCAGAAAAACAAAACAACAACAAAACAGTGTTTCCAAAATAGCATTGATTCAGTGTAATGAAAAAAAAAAAAATTCCACTTGGTAAGCTTTCTTCTCATTCTAGCCAATAATATTTTTAAAGTAGATATATCAGAGAAACTGTTATAGCAATTCCATATTAGAAACTCATATTAGAACACTAACTTATGTTCAAGCGAAAACCATGGCCCAAAATGGCATCACTTGTGGTAATGCTCAAGATATCAAACCTATACTTAATACCCAATCTAACCTCAGTTTTGACCTTCACCAGAAATGAAATTTTAATCAATTAATCTGGAATTTGCTCATCAACACCAATAAGGTAATCTGTTACATGAGTCCTCTCATGCCCCATAGGAAGAAGAGACAGACAATCTATATGATAGAACCAAACCCTAACCCATACCTTTCTCTCCAGAAGAAGAACTTCTGGCCTAAAAGTAATCTTTCTTTTGCTTAACAGCTCCCTTGCCCCACCCTACTTCCTATGAAAAAATTGAAGAAATTGAGACCTAGATAATGTATTCCAGATCTATTAAGTTTGGGGTACAAGCTTAAAATGCATGCACTATAGAACTCCACATTCTTATTCAGTAAAATGCATTAACTTGTGTAGATATTTCACAGATATATTGTTTTTGTTAGTTCTTGAAAAATTTGAAATTTGAAAACACACATTGTTACCTGTCAATTCTTAGAAGAACTCTATGCCACAAACAACTAAATAAAAGGACTACTACTCCTAAAACCCTCTTTTCTCACTGAAACAAAGAGAAAATATGGATAGTCTTTAAGATTTTTTGGCTTTTGTCATTGTTTTAGTTGTTTATGTGAATAAGCCCACTGTTTGGCAAGGACACAAATGAATAAGATTTATATGATGAAAATTTTTCTGGCAAAACACCACTCAAGAGAGAATCCTAATATATAAAAGGCCAGGGTTGTAACAACCTATCAGACTGAAGGCTGACCAACCTGGAACTCCTTCAGTCAGTGCCTGGTTGCCTGGTGATCCAGCACTGACTGCCCCGCTGCAGTCTGGCAACCCAGCACTGACTGCACAGGGGACTGAGACCCAGAGAGAGAGGCAGGGTCTGATCTGTAGCCTCAGTGGCAGCTATTGATCAGTACTTGCCTCTCTCTCTCCCTCTTTCTTTCTGAGCTTTAGCAGCCGGGCTTTTCTTTCTCTCCCAGCCTCCTGGGGGCTGCTGTTCAGCCCCACCTCTCTGATCAGGACCAGAGATGCTGACTGGCATAGGAACTGACCAATCAGAACCAAATGTGGGTGCTGTGAAGAACCAATGGCTTCCTAGGAGGTGGAGCTTCTGACACTGACTGGCATAGAAACTGACCAATCAGAACCAAATCTGGGTGCTGTGGAGAGCCAATGGCTGCCTAAGAGGTGGAGCTTTTGATGCTGACTGGCATAGAAATTGACCAATCAGAACCAAATCTGGGTGCTGTGGGGAGCCAATGGCTGCCTAGGAGGTGGAGCTTTTGATGCTAGAATAGAAACCGACCAATCAAAACCAAATTGGCCAGCAGAGGAGGACAGTTGGGGGTGAGATCAGGCCTGCAGGGGAGGGCAGTTGGGGGCAACCAGGACGGCAGGGGAGGGAAGTTAGGGACAATAGAAAGGCAGGCAGAGGCAGTTAGAGGCAACCAGGTGGCAGGGGAGGGCAGTTAGGGGTGATCAGGCTGGCAGGCAGAGGCAGTTAGGGGCGATCAGGCAGGCAGGCAGGCAGGCAGGTGAGCATTTAGGAGCCAGGTTCCCAGATTGTGAGAGGGATGTCCAACTGCTGGTTTAGGCCTGATCCCACAGGGGTCTCCAGTTGGAGAGGGTGCAGGCTGGGCTGAGGGAACCCCTCCTCCATGCATGAATTTCATGCACTGGGCCTCTAGTAGATAATAAGAAACCAAATCTTATTATGTAATTTACAAAATTGGAGATCTGTTTTACAAAAATGGAAATAGTTTGAGAAGTTGGTATTATTGCAACTCTGATTTTAATTTTTTTTTGTCTTTAATGTGTTGCTAAATGGTCTTCTATTTCTCCAGTAAGATAGTTGACATTAGTAAAATAATTTTAATTGCAATAAGACATTTGATTGATTAGACCTGTCTGGTTTTCATTGTAATTTCATTTACTTTGGATGCAACATCAGTGTTTTCTTTTTTATGAAAATCTTCTAATCCTTTTTTTTGTGAAAGGCTTACAGGGACTCTAATACTAAAATGTGTTCAATACAACCTTATTAGTGACTGTAAAACATTTTGTTCAATTAAATTTTGGCTTCAAGGTTTATGTAACATTCATTCATTAAATAATCATATATTGATTATGTTTTAGACATTATGCTAGAAAATGAGAATTCAAGGATAAATAAGAAATTAAAAATAAACAATTATCACAAAATAGGATGTGTCCTATAGTAGAATTTGATACAGGATATTATGAGAACATTCACATGAGGACAGTTGATTTCATTTGGTGTTTGTACTAAATTGCATAATGCCCCCTCAGAATGCATGTCCATCTGAAACTTCAGAATGTGGTCTTATTTGGAAACTAGTGGCCTGGTGCACAAATTCATGCACATTGAAAGGAAATTAATTAAAAGAAATATTTTAACATCGCTATTTGCCCTTTCTCTATAACAGAAATGTCAACTAAATTCACGATCTGCAATGACAGATCAAACACACGTGTGTGATTGGCACCAGTGAGAGTTTTATATATAGAGATAAACTTGCTTAATTAGACCTACTTTCTGATTTAGCTAAAATTTTTCCAGCCTGGTGAAGCACCCCAACCTCTCTTTCAGGTAATTGTCAGCAACACAGAAGTAAATATCAACATGAAGCAGATTATTATTGTACATCATTCAGGGAGAACAAAGGGTAAAATATTTAACTGCAGCAGTATTTGACTATATTCTGTGCAGTGAGAAAACCTGAAGTCATTTTCAAGGCCCACCATTTCTTACTTCTTTTCAGTTGAGTCAGGTTCCTATGTTTTCTAAATCTCCATTTTCCAGCTAATGAAAATAGGATTCCACCGAGTCTTCTATCTACCTACCCCAGGACTTCTGTGAGGATCAAATGAGATGAGGCACGGTAAAACACTTCAGAAACATTTGGTTAAAGTGTAAAATTTTTGCACCTGGCTATAAAGCAAGTTGAGTTCCTGGGCTGAAGAAACTCTCAGGAGGCTAGTTGCTAGGGAGAGGAAGCCAGGCATTGCTATGTGACATAATTACGTGGCACCCACAGCCACCCTTTCTGGGCTGGGCTGGGCTTTGGGCTGCATTTGGTGCCATAGGGTCTCAACAGAGTTGGCTGCAGTTTGGTGGGGTGTTGTTCTGGGGTGGTGGCAGGCATGTGTCCCACTTGGGGGAAGCCTAGTGTTTCTTTGTGGGCTCCAGTTCATTGGTGCCGTTTATTGTTAAATGGCCTGTTGCTAGGAAGAGGAAGCCAGGCGTTACTACATGACATCATTACCCAGTGTCCACAGCCACAGTTTCTGGGCTGGACTGGGCTGTGGGACGCATTTTGTACCATCAGGTCTCAGCAGTGTCAGTTGTGATTTGGTGGGCTCTGCTGCTCCAGCGTGGTGGCAGGGCCTGTGTCCCGCTTGGGGGAAGCTAAGTGCTGCTTTGTTGGCGCCAGGTCCATGGTGCTGTTTCTCTGTAAATGGCCAGTGCTAGTCATTGCAGCTCCTGCACTGAGTGTCTGCCCCCTGGTAGTCAGTGCACGTCATAGTGACTGGTCAGATGGTCAGACACTTAGCATATTAGCCTTTTATATATAGAGATAATCTTTGCAAATGTAATCAGTTCAGTTAAAATCCAGTCATACTGGATTGGGAGGAGACCTAAATCCAATCTAACAGGTGTTCTGATTATGAAGAAGAAAATTTGGGTACAGGAGCAAAGAGGGAGAAGGAGGCAGAGATTGGAGTTATGCTGTTCTGAGTCAAGGCACTCCTGGGGCCACTGGAAGCTGAAAGAGACAAAGAAGAGAGCTGATCTATATTGTTTTCTGTTATAAAGGCAACCTGAACAATAATAAGATAATTCTTGGTAGATTTTTGTCATTCTCTGAATATCACTTTATTTCAGCTATCAGGAACCAAGTGCTAATTCCAAAGTATTTTCTGGAATGTCAGATCAATCAAAATGCCTGGTGTTCTAATCCACTTTTTTAAAAAAATAACTGATTTTTAGAGAAAGAGGAAGGGAGAGGAATAGAGAGATAGAAACATTGATGAGAGAGAAACATTGATCAGCTGCCTCCTGCATGGCCCCTACTGGAGATCAAGCCTGCAACCCGGGCATGTGCCCTGACCTAGAATTAAACCAGTGACTTTTTGGTTCTTGGGTCAATGCTCAAGCACAGCCACACCAGCCAGGCTTAATCCATTTTTTCATTCAATATTTATGCATCCTGAATGCATATTTTCTTAATAAACAAAATAAATCAAAACATCAAGTTTCTTGGTTGCTGTGTTTTAGCTTTGCATTTCTTAATTTATGTACACTTTTAAAGGTCAGCCATGACACTATGTGTGAAAGAATGAAAACAACCACTGAAATGAGTGGTGGTTAATTAAAAGTAAAAAGAATGATAAATTTGAATTTTTATATTTCTTTTCCTGCTTGGAGGGTTCTCATTTTTTAATAAGTGTTTGAGACAAAGGTGTATTAATGCTGGTTGATGAAGGTATTAAAAGAGAGAATGAACTTTTTTTGTGAAAAATATTTCAGATGGAAATATCTCATATTTCTCCACAGGTAATTTTTACTTACAAAGAATTATATAAAAATGTATTTTGCCAGTTTTAATTATCTGACCATTAAGAAGAATAGTTTTCTTTTGCAGACAGCTAAGAGAATTCCCAGCACTTGAATGTGTTTGGAGAGCCCAAAACGAGTTATTATTTTATTTTTAATTCAAACTTGGCTTAGATTTGCTCCACTAGGAGACATTTTGGAAGAGATTCGGTTTTGAAAAATAATCAGAATAACAATATTAAGGGTTTATGTTATGCACTAATTGCTTTTATTTCTATCCCCTAATGTCTGAAGATGCCGCTTGGTGATATTTCCAGAGTTTTGCAGGTGCCGAATGTTTGAAATGTGCACCTGCAGATTTACATGAATATGCTTCCACAAAGCTCCATGCTGAACAGGATATGGTAAATGCAATCAAAATGGATGGACTAGAGACAGCTGGAGTCGGAGTAGAAAAATGAAAATAACAACAAAAGCAACAGCAACAAAAATCTGGCAAATATATCACTGTAGTTCCCCTTTCATTGGCTGCGGGAGTGCAGTAGGTATTTTCAGCATGAAATTAGCAGCCTTTGAATTACAAGTAGGAGAGAAATTGCATTCTCCTCAAATCAATAAAGTAAAATGGAATAATGATATATAATCTCAGTGCCTCTAAAATAAATGAGGCACCAATCTCTTAGGGTCAGCCCTGGAACTCTACCATCAGTCTTGACTTCTCTCAATCCATTTCTGTTACATCCTTTTATCCAGTTTTATAGATTCTTCATTAAATTTGATTCTTTAATTACAGAAGTTTCCCATTCACCTAGGCAATAATTAGCCTCCTCATTATTTCTTACTTGAGTTTTTGCAAATATTTCTGCTACGAAAGCAAGATTATATAAGTGAGACCATGCATAATTTTAAAAATATAGCTTTGATTGTAACTCTGTCACTTACTTGTGTTTAACCCTTTCAAACCTTAGTACCTGATATAAAAGCAAGACCAATAATTCCTTCCTCCTATAACTTTGGAAGAATGAAAATAGTAAGACCATTCAAAAATGAAAAGAGCATTTAAGTCTTATAGCTATTCATACACTAAACTATGGATCAAAGAAAAGTTTATGTAAAAGAACCCAGTATAATACTTGTTACTCTCCATTCATTCCTATTTCTGATGTAAGCCCAAGGTTGATTTCACAAAAAAAATATTATGCACCTTATTTCCTTCGAGAATTAAAAAAATAAGCCAAATGTATTAAATATTGATTAGGGTTATAACAGTATTTGTTTTTATTATCTTCTACTGCCTCTCCAGATCCATTTTCCATTGTTCCATATGCTTCTTTCGGCCCTAAGATAGGAAATGGTCATGACCAGTTAGATTCTAACTGTTAGAAGGATACTGTCATGGTTCAGACAAAAGGAAGTGATAGTTTGAACTGAAAATGAATATGTTAAAGATGAGTCAAAATTTAGATATTTTGAACATTGAAAGAAGAACCCATGCAGTTTGAGAAGATATTCATTCAATGGCAAGGGGAAGGGACAGGAGTGGAGAGATTCAAAGATGATTCCTAAGATTCTTGTTTGAGGAACAGAATAAACTTTCTGTGAATAAAGAATAAAGAATAAACATCCAATACAACTGTATTTATTCTGTTGCTCATATTGTCCCTCCCAGTTTTGGTCATTGGGAGCTTTTTAAATTTGCTCCTGAGGTCTTTAGCCATACTCTGTTGGTAGTGTGATTTCATTGTTTGTTTATTTGTTGTAGTTGTTTTTTTTAGTATTTTCTTACTTTCTGGCACTAAAAGATGCCCCATGCTTATGTTGTACATTCTCTGTCCCAGCTGGAGCATCAGCTATTTCTCCAAGGAACTGTGTTTCTGTGTACTGGAGAGCACTGTTAGAGACCAAGATCTGGGCACTGGCTGTACTCCGTGCTACAGGAAGCAGTTATCTCTGTGCCCTCTCAGCTGCCAGAGCAAGAAAATAGGACTCTCCTTGTGACTTTAATTAACAGAAACTTATACTTTTAACTGTTCAAATTCAGGTTTTTTAAAATATATTTTTATTTATTTCAGAGAGGATGGGAGAGGGAGAGAAAGATAGAAACATCATTGATGAGAGAGGATCACTGATTGGCCGCCTTCATTTGGGTAGTGAGCCCACAAACATGGCATGTGCCCTGACCGGGAATCGAATCCTGACCTCCTGGTTCATAGGTCGATGCGCAACTGTTGAGCCATGCCAGCTGGGCCAAATCCAGTTTTTTTAAGTGTTCTGTTTTATAAGTCTTCCAGCATTCCAATTCCATGGAGGTTTACATTATGATTATTTTAAAAATTTGTACTGAATTATGTTTTACCCTTATTTATATTTTGATTCTCAATCTTTCTGAGTTCATTTATGAGTCAAACTTTATTTTTTTCATAAGCATATCTAATTGACCTAGAACTTATTAAAAAGACTGTTCTTTTTCTATAGATAATTAGTAGTGTGTTTGTATTCAGAATGTAAAAAGAACTTCTGCAAAGCAGTAAGATTAAGCAACAATCTATTGTCCCTAATGAGATATTAGGGACAATTAACTAACGAAATCTGCTCAGGAGACTTAAATTGTATTTCACTAATGAGCATATCAAGTCATCAAATACTATATAAAAACTTTCTCTATGTCATTAGTTGTCAATTAAACAAAACTAAAAGGCACAATGAGATACCACTATATATAACAACCAGAATGGTTCAAGTTTAAAAGACAGAAAATATATGATTATGAAATATGAAGTAACATGAATTCTCATTCACTACTGTAGATGGGTTTATTGGTACAATGCTTTGAAAAACCATTTGTATCTTCTATTAAATTTGAACACACTCAGTTATAAAACCAGGAGAAATGAGTGCCTCTGTGACCAAAAAGACATGCACAGGAATAGTTACAGCAGGTTTACTAGCCCCTATGGGAAACTGAATAAATACACATTAAGACTAACCTGCAAAAGTTTATCATGTTATATTCATACAATCCTATAAAATAAAACCCTAATATGCAAATCGCACAGTGGAACGACTGGTCACTATGATGCACACTGACCACCAGAGGGCAGACGCTCAATGCAGGAGCTGCCCCCTGGTGGTCAGTGCACTCCCACAGGGGGAGCACCCGCTCAGCCAGAAGCCAAGCTCAGCGGTGGTGGCGGGAGCCTCTCCCACCTCTGAGGCAGGCAGGTGGTAAGGAGCGAGGGGTCCTGGACTGGGAGAGGGCACAGGCTGGGCTGAGGGCCACCCCTGCCCCTGCAGTGCACAAATCTCGTGCACCGGCCCTCTAGTGTAATAATAAATTGCAAGAAAAATAATGTCAAATATCCAGACTTTAAAAGACAAACAAGCCTAATTTATCATTCCATTTACATAAACTTCAAAGACAAGCAAAGTCTAGAAACCAGGACAGTGTTTTCCTGGGGTGGAAAAGGATGCTAGTGTTTAGAAGGAGGCTTATCTACCTTCTTGGGTATTGGTAATGGTTTATTTCTTAACTTTGGTGGTATTTATGTGAGTGTGTTTAGGTCTATAAATTCATAGACCTGTGGACTTAAACCTGTGAATTTTTCTTTGTGTCTGTGATGCTTCAATTTAAAAAAAAAATTAAATGCATTACATAAAAAGGGGAAAATAAGAATGAAAAGATCTATAAGCATAGTAGTATGCCTTGCTGTCACTGAGTATCATGGGATTTGCCTGATCTACAAGTCTAAAGTGTTGTCTGGAATAGAGATGAAGTTAGGGCTTTGTGAGACAAAATGCCAAAGGAATACTCTTAAAGATTGGTTGTGCTGCGGAGGAAGCGGTCAGAAATTAAATAGCAAGGTTTATACTCTGATTTGAACTGTGCCTGTTTTAAGGACCTAGGACCTAGGCTACATTCCTCCCTTTAAAATAACTTCAAATATAGAGAACAGCAATAATAACACTAATTATAAAGATTTTTTCTTTGCAAATCCATATTTTATGTGCATGAGAATTGATATTTTGATAAACACAATTCAATTAATGATTAATTTAGTTATTACAAAGTGCTTCACTTGAGATAACGCTTCGCAATCCTGGCCTTGGCTAAATCTATCTGGATCTTACATTTATGCATACTTAAACAGAAATGCATAATGTCATACGCTAAACACTAATGATGGATTTAAGAAATACATTCTTGCCAAGTGAAATGGCTTTACTCACTTGTTAAAAATGTCTCGCTTAGGAAACATTTGTTTAGTCCTTTCTGAACTTAGGAGAGTTTGAGTTTACTCTCACTATGGGTTTAAGATATGCAGCAGTAGTTTTAGATAACATTAGTTCATTTTTCCAATTTTCACACCAATGGACTAAGCATGAAGACCATGTAGTTAAACTATTAGTTGGAAATTATTCTAAACTATAATAGTAATCCCTGACTTTATTTATCAATATAGTAAATAAAAATTATTCTGGTAACTCCCAAAGCATGCATGGTTGCTTATCTCAAAAGGCAGAGAGTACTTTTGTCATTGTTAAAAGTTTATCTAAGTTTTGTCATTATACATGAATGGTATCCATAAACATTCATTCAGGTTTTCTACTCCCTTATCAGCAGTTGCATCCAAAATGTGGAGTGGAAGTTTATAATTAAGAATAATAAACTCAAAAAATTAAAATTAGAAGTAAACCATGACTCTTGTTTTTGGATATTTATACAAAAGAATTAAAATCAAATTTTAAAAGAGATATCTGTACTCCTATGTTCAGTGCAGCATTATTCACAACAGGCAAAATATAAAAAAACCTTAATGTCCATTGATAGATTAATAAATAAAGTGATTAAGTCATGGCTCATTCACCAGATGGAATATTATGCATTCATTAAAATACATTTTTTAAAAACCATTGTGATGACATACGAAAGTGTTTTTTAAATCCTAAATAGATAATCTACACTAATAAAAGAGAAATATGCAAATTGACCATCACTTCGCAACTCCCACCATCCAATCAGGAGTGAGTATGCAAATTAACCCAACAAAGATGGTGGCAGCCCCACCCCCCAGCCACTCCGGGCCTCTGGGCAGCACACATGCAGGCTCAGAGTGGCGGGGTAGGATGCCTGCTATAAGGGAGAGGGCGGGGGGCAGAGGGAGCTACAGTAGCGGCGCTCCAGCTGGAGTGAAGACTGAAGGCTCCGGCCTGAGCGAAGATGGAAGGTGGTGGCCAGAGCAAAGGCCTGGGTCCTGGGTGCCAGAGAAATACCGGTGCCGGCAGCCAGGAAAAGGAAGGCCTACTGCATGAATCTTCATAAAACGGGCCTCTAGTTATAATATAAAGTTTTTGTAAATAATGCCTAAAACTATATAAAATATTCATAAAAGATATGACTGAAAAGGAACCTACCAAATCAGCAAATACATTTACTGATAATTTCTGGTTGATGAGATTATGTGTTTGTTAGGTTTTTTTTTATAAATTTACTTCTAAAATGTTAAAAAAAATATGTATTTCATAGATCTGTATAAGTTTTTAGACATTAAATAGAAGAGTCACAATCTAACATCCATATATATAAAAAGCCAGTGTCCATAACAACCGGAACAACAGATGACCAGTTGCTATGATGCACAATGTGGCTAGCAAACTGGCCTGATTAGAGGTTCGGGCCAGCCAGCCAACTTCCTGCAGTCCCTTCCCCCATCGGGCTCTACTCCTGATTGCAACCCCCAACGCAATAGGGGGCAGGGCCAGCTGGCCAACCTCCTGCTACCCCTCCCCCTGGCTGTCCCCAACCCCTATGTGCCCCTACCACCCTGATTGGCCAGCAGCCCCTCCCCCTGGCCAGCCCCACCCATGATCACCCCCCAACCCCAATAGGGGGCCAGGCTGGTCAGCCAACCTCCTGCAGTCCCTCCCCCTAGCCAGCCCTACCCCCGATGAGCCCCCACCACCCTGATCAGCCCGAAGTCCCTTCTCCCACATGGCCCCACCCCAGATCAGCCCTCCCACCCTGATCAGGGGCAGGACTGGCTGGCCAAACACCCATTGTTCCTCCCCCAGGCCGCTGGCCTCCAGTCAGAACCCCCACTCCATTCGGGGGTGAGGCTGGCTGGCCCACTGCCCCCAGCCCCTCCCCATGTCCAGCCCTGCCCCCAATCAGCCCCCAACCCTAATCGGTGGCAGGGCCCGCCAGCCAATAACCCACAGCCCCTCCCCCCAGCTGGCCAGGCCCTGATTGGGTCCCGATCTCCTCCTCCTGACAGGCTCAGCCCTGATCTGCCCCAATTGGGTCTGGGCCAGCCAGATCCCACTCATGCACGAATTCGAATTCATGCACTGGGCCTCTAGTAAGAGTTAATCTAATAGGGTCAAATCAGATATCATTAACAAAGTCCATAAAAATAATGCCAAATACCAGTAAAGATAAAATATAATAGTAAGAGCTATTAACATTCTTTATTCAGGTATTACATTATAGACAATGTTCTAAGGGATTTTCATGTATCTGTTTTCTAAATTATGACAATCACCCTCTAACGTTAGTATTATTCTTGCCTTCATTTAAAGAAAATGAAGCAATTTATGAATAAGAAAATTACTCCGCTAGCAAGTGTTGGAGTCAAGATTCAAACAGAGGCAGTCTAGTTCCAATAAGCTAAACCTTTTTAAAAAAAATGCAATATTTATTTTTAATATGTTCCAGTATTCCTAATAATTTTTCTTACAAATAATAAAAAATGACAATAACAGTATTTTAACCTTCAGAGTTTTAGTAAGTTAAAGACATAATGATTTATACCAACACAAACACATATATATACAAATATAACCATAATGATTAATTTTCATGACTTTCTAAATGCCCTTTGTGAATAACTTACAAAGAATGACTTATTTGCTCTAGAGAAAAGATATGCATTTGTTAATTAAACCTGACTTTATTTATATGACTTCTATTTTAAGGGTGAAATTTTGCCATATAGCTTGTGACAAGGCATTTAAAAACCTAAAGATAGTGATTTGAAAACTGTAAGGACAAAATAAAACAAAAACAAAACCAGAGCTGCTGAAATATATTCAAGCATCCATTTTAGAACTTGAGTCTAGACACACAAGAGTCATTATATTAAACCTAAAGTTTTTTTCTTAATTTACCTAATGTGTTTTGTAAGGACCTTACATCAATAAATTCTCAGACAATTCTCTTCCTCAATTCTCGAAAGGAATTCTTACCAAAAAAAAATGGTTAAACAATTTGAAATTTTCATTAATATCAAGGAACTTCCAGTTTTAATTAAAACCATTAATGTCATACAAAAGAGCTTTTTTAAATAAACATTTCATTAACCTTGTAACTTACTCAAAGCACACACACACGTGCACACACACATATTTCTAGATAGAAACACATTGCCTAACAGGCCTCTGGTGGACGGAAAGCTACCAACTGACACAGAATCAGCAAATAATGTATTAGCGACTGAAAGATAACGGACTATACAATCCCAAGATAGACCTTTAGAAAACACACTTGACATTTTCACTTCAGGTCAACACTGAAATACCCATATCAACTTTGTAAGTAAATCACATGCAAATTCAAATATCAATACTATTTGTTTAGAAAAACCTTGCAGCAAATTTCCCCAAACTTGTCTATATATATAAAAAGCCAGTGTCCCTGATGACTGTGAAGACCAAATGACCAGTCACCATGAGGGCAGGTGAGTGGGGTGGGGAACAGCCGTGGGCAGGGTGGGAGGGGAGGGAGCCAGGGCTGTGAGTGCGGCAGGAAGGTGGGCGGGCGGTCGGGGCTGAGGGGTCTGTGGACAGGTGCAAACTGCCAGCACTCCAAGCCCAGGCCGGCCTCGCCCCCCAGCGGGGACCCACACCCCAATTTGGGGCCCCCATCAGGGCAGGCGGGCTGGCCCCCACCCATGCACGGGGCCTCTATAGAAATATAAAACCCTACCCCGCCACCACTCCAACCCAACCGGCCAAAGTTTCCTGAAACCACAAAATTAGATCACTGATTCAGGCTAGCAGTTTAAAGTGTAAAGCCTCATTCACACGTGAGGAATTCACACCTTTCTCCTTCCCCTTGGACTCCGTGTCTCAGAGGAGGCATGCACGGTATGGACACGCAAATGAAAGCTCTGAAACGTCACTCTTTTGGGGTCCTGTGGCACATACAGACAGAGACAAACTGACCAACAAAAGCCAAGCACCATACTCTGTCCCTGCCTCATCCCACTGCCTCAGCTTCAGGTAGGTACTCCCCATGGGAGGATACAAGGAGATTCCCATGTAGAATCTTCGCAGAGACGGGAATGCTCAGGAGGCCAAGATAATAGAAACCTAAGGACCCAAATGCTGGGGCCCATGCCACCAGGGCCCTCTCAGCAGAAGGCCAAGGGGAACTTGTACCAAGTTCTGGTCCAATTCCTAACCCGGTTGTGATCTACCATCCTGGGGCCACAGCACACACTGGAGTGTGTAATTGTGGAGGGCTCACCCCGAGCCTTGGGCCCCAGGGCGTCTCTACCTGCACGCCCTTTCCCCAGGTACTCAGCCCCAGCTGTACCAGCAAAGCCCCTTTGCTGGGGCAGGACCACAGGTGCAAGGCCAGGGGAGGGGTGGCCGTCCTGTGGCCTCCACTGAGGCTGTTTGGACACATGTAATTAGCTCCAATTATCCAGGGCTTTCAGTTTACTGACTCCCCCTGGCCTGGGGTGAATGCACCCACAGAGCTGCTGCTTTACCGAATGAGCCCTTTGAGCCCTCATTCTGGGCCGGGAAGCTCTATCTCAGGCCACAGCATCCTGTGTGGTGTATGTGCCTTGCCCTGTGCATCTCTCTCCCTGTTCCTTGCTCTCTGATCCTGTTTACTCATTCCCCATGTCTCACTGGACCTTTTGTCTCTGTCTCTCATTGGATCGCTGCCCTTGGAGAATACCCCTGCCACCGCTGCAAAGGAACACAAACCAGCAGAATCCACCTTTTCAATAAAAAATGACAAGTGGGAAACAGAGTGAATTAAAAGCATTAACTTAAAAACAATCCATGTGTCTGCAAATGCATTCCAAATAACAGCACTTCGGCAGGGGTGGCAGGGGTGGACCATGTTGACCACATGCTCTGGACACAAAGTGTAGGGGGCTCAGCACCTTGCTATGGACCCCTCCCACTAGCCACCTGGGATGCCAGGGTCTGGGAAAGAGACTTAGTCTATATTCACCCTCATGGACTCCCACCTGATTCCGTAGACTCTTTCCCCTGTTCTGGCATCTGCTAGTCCCTCTTACTCTCCCAGTACCTCCAAACCCTCCTATACTAACCCCAACTCTCCTTCTGTACCATCCCTCCCCTCTGCCTACAGGGGAGGGCAGTTGGGAGGGACAAATTTCAGCCTCTCCCTCCCCCACCCCCCAGTCTTCTACCCCATATTTCTTCCTGCTCTGCTCTGCCCCACCTCCATTCTGCTCTCCTTTCCCACACCACCCAGCAGCCCTGTTTCCAGGATAAATGGTTAGAACAAAGCTTTCCTTGGCCAGAAGAGACTCTCCAGGGAGCTGCATGCAGAAAGGTGCTCCTAGTCCTATACCTGCAACTGCTCTGTCCTGCTCGATGCCAATTAGAAAGAGGGTAGCAGAAGTAGGCTGCTGTCCTTTGAAGTCCCTCATCAGGAGGAAACTCCCCCTGCCAAAAAAAGCTCACCCTGCTGCCTCTGTTATCACTTTCAGCAACCCTCCTTTGATCCTTTCCCTGGAAGTAGAAAATTGGAGCACATCTATATATATAAAACCCTAACATGCAAATAGACCGAACGGTGGAACAATCAAACAACCAAACAACTGAACAACCGGTCGCTATGACATGCACTGACCACCAGGGTGCACATGCAGAACATGGCTGGCGTCGACCATGGCAGGATGGCAGAGCAGGTGAGTGGGGGTGCCAGACCAAAGCAGGGTGCCAGTTGCTGTCATCAGGGCAAGCCTCTGGTGGTTACTGAAAATTCTTTGCTCCCATGCACCACGGTCCCACCTGGCACTCACACCTGCTGCTGGCGCTGGCCCCGCTTGCACCCACTGCTGGTGACAGAGCACCGCTTGCACCCACTGCCAATGTCTGGTGCCAGTCGCGATCGTTCGGCTCCGTCAGCAGGTACAAGTAGCAGCTGCCAGCCCCAATTACCCCTGAGGGCTTCTCCACCTCCCCCTGCTCCTGAGGGGCAATTGGAGCAGCAGCCGCCACTCGCACCTGCTGATGGTGCCAGCCCGGCTTACACCCACTGCTGGTGCTGGTCCCAATCGCTCTTCACCGTCAATGGGTGCAAGCAGGGCTGACACTGTCAACACGTGGGAGTAGCAGTGGTGGGAGTGGGGCTGCCAGCAGATGGGGACGGGGCTGCGGTGGGAGGGGCCAGGCAGAGGTGCAGAGGATGGACCGAGACCCGCCCCTGTGCTCACCACAGCCTCGCAGCCCACAGTTCCTTTCAAGGTGCATGAATTCGTGCACTGGGCCCCTAGTCCTATATAATAAAGAAGTAATATGCAAATTGACCCTCATGCCCTCGCACAAGATGGCCACCCCATGTAGTCAAAGATGGCTGCCACAAGATGGCCGGCAGGGGAGGGCAATTGTGGGGGACCAGGCCTGCAGGGGAGGGCAGTTAGGGGGGACCAGGCCTGCAGGGGAGGGCAGTTGGGGGGAACCAGGCCTTCAGGGGAGGGCAGTTGGGAGGGACAAGGCCTTCAGGGAGTAGTTAGGCATCAATTAGGCTGGCAGGGGAGTGGTTAAGGCAGTCGTGGGCAAACTATGGCCGCAGGCCGGATCCAGCCCATTTGGCTGTTCTTTCCGGCCTGCGGAGCCGAAAGAGCGGAGGGTTCTCTTGCTCTCCCCTCCGCTCCTTTACTTTGAATTTATTTGAATTTATATTAGTTCACACAAACACTCCATCCATGCTTTTGTTCCGGCCCTCTGGTCCAGTTTAAGAACCCATTGTGGCCCTTGAGTCAAAAAGTTTGCCCACCCCTGGGTTAAGGGGTGATCAGGCTGGCAGGCAGGCAAGCGGTTGGGACCAGCAGTCCCAGATTGTGAGAGGGATGTCCAACTGTCGGTTTAGGCCCAATCCCTGTGAGGTCCAGATTGGAGAGGGTGCAGGCTGGGATGAGGGACACCCCCTCCCCCCAGTTCATGAATTTCCTGCATTGGGCTTCCAGTCTATATATATAAAAGAGTAATATTCAAATCAATGGAACAGTGGAACTAGAACAACTGCTTGACCAGTCGCTATGAGGCGCACTGACCACCTCTCGGTCCCTCCCCCTGGCTTACCCTGATCCCCCAATGGTGAACGGGGAATCAGGGGTGGGTGGCGGAAGCTACTGGCAGCTGGGGAAGATGGCCCTGATCACAGGCAGGCCTAGGGACCATACCCGCACATGAATTTCATGCTCCAGGCCTCTAGTAATCCATGGAAATGCAAGCCTTGCAGAACAGTTTCTGACATTATCCAGTGTTAATGATAAGCCTTCTATGCCTTCAAATTGTAATTTTGAAAACTTAGCCTCATTTTTAGCAACTTTATTAACTACTAAGGATATAGAACAACCCAAGTGTGTATCTTTGCAAAAAGTTGAAGAAATTCTGAAACCAGATTCTTTTTTTTAAAATATATTTTATTGATTTTTTACAGAGAGGAGGGGAGAGGGATAGAGTTAGAAACATCGATGAGAGAGAAACATTGATCAGCTGCCTCCTGCACACTCCCTACTGGGGATATGCCTGCAACCAAGGTACATACACTCGACCAGAATCAAACCTGGGACCGTTCAGTCCGCAGGCTGACACTCTATCCACTGAGCAAACCACTTAGGGGTGAAACCAGATTCTTTAGTGTTGTGGTCTTGAAAAATAATTTAAATATTCTGGGCCCTGTTTGTGTCATTTCTATCATAATATATTTACTTATGTGCTCCTTTCTAGCATTAATT
The DNA here is from genome assembly GCF_963455305.1 of Plecotus auritus. NCBI lineage: Eukaryota > Metazoa > Chordata > Mammalia > Chiroptera > Vespertilionidae > Plecotus > Plecotus auritus. Next base: position 143,665,082 of record NC_137783.1, on the reverse strand, counting down.
AATGTTCAGTGATTCTAATTGTGTGCATATGTGTATGCCTGTGTGTGCTGTTATAAAAGGTAGACTATAATAACTGAATCATATCTTTTCATGTTAGGACTAAGTAGAGTAATGTATAAAAAATGATGATATGGCCCTAGCTGGTTTCACTCAGTGGATAGAGCATCAGTCTGCAGACTGAAGGATCCCAGGTTTGATTCCGGACAAGGGCACATGCCTGGGTTGCAGGCTCAATCCCCAGTAGAGGGCTTGCAGGAGGCAGCCAATCAATGATTCTCTCTCATCATTTTTGTTTCTATCTCTCTCTCTCTCTCCCTTCCTCTCTGAAATCAATAAAAATATATTGTAGGAAAAAAAAGTGATGATATCTAATAATGGCATTGTCTTGTAATTTTCTGGATTTTCCCCATTAGAACCTCCTCTCTTTCATCTTAGTAACTGGAAACTGTTCCTTCCAGTTACTCAGTACTTCAAGGACTTAGTATTGACTCCTCTCTTTATCACACATATCCCTTTCCCATGTGCACAGAAAACTCATTTGTTCTTATATCCATACTTCCTATATCCACTACAATGAGCCTGGCCTAAGGCACCCTCATCTGTTATCTAGCAGTCCTTCTTTCTGTATAGTTTCTTTTCAATACACCCACCAGAATGGTATTCTAAACATGTAAATCTGATCAAGTCACTCTCTTCCTGAAATCACCATCTCCTCAACTCTCTTAGATTGAAAAATCAACATTCTTAAAAAGGCTTACAACACCCTGAATGATTACACTTTTCACTCTCGGTGCACCTCCTTTCCTCTGGCACCATCATCTACCATTTTCTCTCCCCACTCCTTGCTTCAGTCAAGATGACCATACTCCTGAATATGCCAAGCCAGTTTCTGACCCAGGACCTTGCCACTTGGCCTTCATCTGCTTTAAAGGTCTTGTCACATATCCGAATGGCTGCTTTCAGGTACGAGTTTAAATGCCACCTAAGAAAGGACTTCTTAGGGTTAGTGTTAGGATTAGGGGTTAGGGTTAAGGTTTAGGATCAGGGTTAGGGTGAGGGGTTAGGGTTGGGGCTAAGGTTTAGGGTTAGGGTTAGGTTTTAGGGTTAGGGTTCTGGTTAGGGTTAGGATTTAGGGTTAAGGTTTAGGGTTAGGGTTAGGTTTTAGGGTTAGGGTTATGGTTTAGGGTTAGGGGTTAGGGTTGGGGTTAGGGGTTAGGGTTGTGGTTAGGGGTTAGGGCAGTGGTTGGAAAACTCATTAGTCAACAGAGCCAAATATCAACAGTACAACGATTGAAATTTCTTTTGAGAGACAAATTTTTTAAACTTAATCTTCTTCTAATGCCACTTCTTCAAAATAGACTCTCCCAGGCCGTGGTATTGTGTGGAAGAGTCACACTCAAGGGGCCAAAGAGCTCACGAACTGCGGATTGCCGACCACTGGTTTAGGGGATACTATTTGGGTTACAGTTTATGTTTTAGAGTTAGGGTTTAAGGTTAGGGTTTAGGGTTAGGGTTGGGGTTAGGGGTTAGGGGTTAGGGTTAGGGGTTAGGGGTTAAAGTTGTGGTTATATTTATGATTAGGGGTTAGGGTTAGGGTTGGAATTGGGGTTAGGGGTTAGGGTTAAGGGTTAGAGTTAGGATTAACATTAGGGTTTAGGGTTAGGATTTAGTATTTGGGTTAGGGTTAGAAGTTTGGGTTAGCGTTTAGGGTTAGGTGTTAGGGTTAGGGTTTAGTGTTAGGGTTAGGGCTGGAATATGGGTTAGGGGTTAAAGATAGGGGTTAGGTTTTAGAGTTATGGTTTAGGGTTAGGGTTAGGATTAGGGTTGAGGTTAGGGGGTAAGGTTCAGGGTTAGGGTTAAGTTTAAGGTTAGGGTTAGTGTCAGGGTTTAGAGTTAGGAATTAGCATTAGGGTTTAGGGTTATGGTTAGTGTTATGGTTTAAGGTTAGTGTTAGAGTTAGGGATAGGTTTTAGTGTTAGGGTTAGGGTTTAGGTTTAGGGTTTGTGTTAAGGTTAGGGTTTAGGGGTTAGGGTTAGGATTAGGTGTTAGGTTCTGTGTTAGGTTTAGGTTTAGGGTTGTGGTTATGGTTATGATTAGGGGCTAGGGTTAGGGTTAGGGTTAACATTAGGGTTTAGGGTTAGGGTTTAGTATTTGGGTTAGGGTTAGAAGTTTGGGTTAGAGTTTAGGGTTAGGTGTTAGTGTTAGGGTTTAGGGTTAGGCTTAGATTTTAGTGTTAGGGTTTAGGGTTAGGGTTAGGGTTAGGGCTGGAATATGGGTTAGGGGTTAAGGTAAGGGCTTAGGTTTCAGAGTTATGGTTTAGGGTTAGGGTTAGGGTTGGGGTTGAGGTTAGGGGGTAAGGTTCAGGGTTAGGGTTAGGTTTAAGGTTAGGGTTAATGTTAGGATTTAGAGTTAGGGATTAGCATTAGGGTTTAGGTTATGGTTAGTGTTATGGTTTAAGGTTAGTGTTAGAGTTTGGGTTAAGGTTAGGTGTTAGGGTTAGGGATAGGTTTTAGTGTTAGGGTTTAGGTTTAGGGTTTGTGTTAAGGTTAGGGTTTAGGGGTTAGGGTTAGGATTAGGTGTTAGGTTCTGTGTTAAGGTTAGGTTTAGGATAAGGGTTATGGTTTATGATTAGGTTTAGGGTTACGGGTTATGGGTTAGGAATGGGTTTAGGGGTTAGGGTTTAAGGTTAGGGTTAGGGTTTAGACTTAGGTTTAAGGTTAGGGTTAGGTTTATAGTTAGGGTTAGGGTTGGCATTAGAGGTTAGGGTTAGCTTTTAGGGTTAGGGTTAAGGCTAAGTTTAGGGCTAGGGTTGGTGTTAGGGTTAGGGTTCGTGTTGGGGTTGGGGTTATGGGTTATGGGTATCGTTTTGGGTTAGGGTTTAGAGTTAGGTGTTAGGGTTAGGTTAGGGTTAGGTTTAGGGTTAGGGTTAGGTTAGGGTTAGGTTAGGATTAGGCCTAGGTTTAGGGTTTGGGTTAGGTTTTAGGGTTAGGATTTAGGTTTAGGGTTAGGGTTAAGGTTAGGTTTAGGGCTAGGGTTAGGTTTTAGGGTTAAGGTTAGAGCTATGTTTAGGGCTAGGGTTAGGGTTTGTGTTGGGGTTGGGTTTACGGGTTAGGGGTATCGTTTCGGGTTAGGTTTTAGAGTTAGGTGTTAGGGTTAGGTTTAGGTTTAGGTTTTATTGTTAGGGTTAGTGTTTAGGCTTAGGATTAGGGGTTAGGGTTAGGGTTAGGGTTGGCGTTAGGCATTAGGGTTAGAGTTAGGGGTTAGATTTTAGTGTTTGTATTTAGGGTTAAAGTTAGGGTTTAGGGTTAAGGTTTAGGGTTAGGGCTTATGGTTTGTGTTTAGGGTTATGGTTAGTGGTTTGTGTTAGGTTTTAGCATTTAGGGTTATGTGTTAGGGTTAGGTTTTACTTTTAGGGTTAGGTTTTAATTTTAGTTTTAAGTTTAGGGTTAAGGGTTAGGGTTGGGTTAGGATTTAGGGGTTAGGATTTAGAGTTAGGGTTAGGGTTTAGGGTTAGGGTTAAGTTCAGGGTTAGTGCTAGAATTAGGGTTAGGGGTTAAGGTTAGGGGTTATGGTTATGATTAGGGTTAGGGTTTAGGATTAAGGGTAGAGATTATGGTTTATGGTTAGGGTTTATGGTTAGGGTTTGGGGTTTAGGGCTAGGGTTTAGTGTTATTGTTAGGGTTAAGGTTAGGGGTTAGGGTTACAATGTCAACCAGCATCCCCTGGCCTGTAAGTTACTCTAGGACATAACTTATATTCTTTAATTTATCCCTTTATATAAATGAAACACTCAACCCACTCTCTCTCTGTTTCTCACTTGGTACAGTCCCAACTATAATCATATCCAAAACTACACCTAATTTGCAGAAACAATCAAAGATGTTGACTTTCCTCCCTTTAAATTTATGATTCCAAATGAGGCATACATAATCACAGGAACTGGTTAATAACACTGGTTCTCATTGCCAGTTCACTTTTCCAGTATCATAGGCTGGACATTTTACTGGAAATAATTCTACACTTTCTCTCCTCAAGGAGAAACTCCTGGGTTGACTCTTGGAATTACTTCTAAGTGTTCACCAGCATTTTCTCACACATTTTAGCATTGAGATTTCTTCTGACTCTGTATTTTTGTAGATTCCATTGTATATAACCTTTATGTTCTGAGACTAAATATTCTTAGCCCATTGCTAATGCCTTCCCTTCAGATGATTTTGTTTAACCTCACTATCTGTTAGTTGCATCTCTCTGTCTCTTTCTCTCATTTCATTGCATGTGGAACAGGAGAGAGAGTAAAAGTATTTGTTCAGAACATCATCTTGACCCAATCTTATCCTTCCCAGGCTAAATGCTTTATACTTTTAAACATAATTATATATATGTAGATAACCCTAAAATCTATACTTTGAGCGTTGATTATATTTTCTTGTCACTCAGACCCTGGCTATTAGAAAACATTAGACATTTTCCAGACATAGCAAAACTCAGCATATTCAGGGATAAACTAATTTTCTTCCTAAACTTGCTTTCCTTCAAAAAACAAAAAACAAATTTCAAATAATGGCAGCATTGCCTAATCATTGGTCCATTCAAAGCCTAGCTTCTGAGCGACACCATCAGTGCCTCCTCTCCATCACCCTCAGCTCTCAGGGTCAGTCAATCCTAGGCCAGTAGCACATTCCACCCTATCTTACCTGGATTATGGAAACAGCATCTAATTGAATTCCCTGCTTTTAGTCTTGCTTCTCCTTGGTCCATTTTTCTAGGTATTTAGAAAAACTATTCTAAAATAAACTTCATCACTTTAACCTTCTATTCAGAAGCTTCAAGGCATTTTAATGCTCTTAGTCCACCATGGACAGCATTATTGATTGCCTAGCCAGCAGCTGTTTCTCCCATTTTTCTTGCCAGCAGAGTCTATATTCCAGTACACTCACCGCAAATGCCAGTTAGCTCCTTCCCAGATACCCTTTCAGCTTGAGAGTAAGCAAATTACTCAATCTTGGGCACCAAACATGAGCTATGACCTAATAGAGAGCTCCTCACAAACATTTGCCTCTGTGACAAAATGAGAGAGATGAGTAAAGATTATCGTATTCATGCCTAGTCTCCCAGCTGGCTCTATCCTTGCTTTTCTTCAGTGCATTTAGAATATGCAGCCATTTCAAAAAGAAATCCTTTGAAAGGAAGTCAATTCATGTTAATCCTTTACTCACACCCTTGTTTGGTTTCCTATGGCATTCTAACTAGCAAAGTCCACAGAATAACCTATCAATTTCTACATAATCTACACACCCTCATTCTTGTCCTGTTTTAACCCTGTGACTTCACACACCTCTTTACCATCACTTCTCTCATCATGGCTAACCTGCTCTTATTCTTTTTACTTTGCTTTCATCTTGGCAGAGATGCTATACTACCTGTTGGACTGCTCTTTCCCTTGGTAACTTAGTGGAAGCTTCTCTAACCTCCTTTAAGTTTTAAGTACAGTGTCACCTATTATTAAAACCTACCCATTTCATACTATCTATAGTTGCAACTCACCCCCTCTACAAAATTGAGATGACACATAAATTTCCAATTCTTTATTTTTCTTGTTGACATTTTCATTACTAGCAGACACTGTATCTCATTTATTCTCTTCTGGTGTGTGTGTGTGTGTGTGTGTGTGTGTGTGTGTGTGTGTGTGTATTTAGTATCCTATCTAATAAAAGAGCAATATGCAAATTTACCATCACTCAAACACACATGATGGCCACCCCCATGTGGTCAAAGATGGCTGCCCCCATGTGGACACAAGATAGCCACCACAAGATGGCCTGCAGGGGAGGGCAGTTGGGGGAGACGAGGCCAGCAGGAGAGGGCAGTTGGGAGGGACAAGGCCTGCAGGGGAGGGCAGTTGGGGGCAACCAGGCCTGCAGGGGAGGGCAGTTTGGGGGGACCAGGCCAGCAGGGGAGGGCAGTTAGGGGTGACCGGGCTGGCAAGGGAGGGCAGTTAGGGGTAACCAGGCTGGCAGGGGAGGGCAGTTAGGGGCAATCGGGCTGGCAGGGGAGCAGTTAGGCATTAATCAGGCTGGCAGGGGAGTGGTTAGGGGTGATCAGGCTGGCAGGCAGAAGCGGTTAGGGGCAATCAGGCAGGCAGGCAGGCGAGCGGTTGGAAGCCAGCAGTCCTGGATTGTGAGAGGGATCCCAGATTGGAGAAAGTGCAGCCTGGGCTGAGACACACACACACACGCGCGTGCACACACACACACACACACACACACACACCCTGCACAAATTTCGTTCACTGGGCCTCTAGTCTATAATAATGACTGATCACTAATTTTGATGAATGAAAGAGAAGCTCATCTTGTTTTAATTTTGGACAGTTTTATGTGAGAATGCGAACCTCAATACTGTTATGGGCGTCTCTACCATGTGCAGAGATATATCTGATACTTTAAGGATAGCAGGTATTGTGGAAAGTTAGCAAAAGCCTAGGTCCTCAATAAAGCTGAGTCATTGAACCAATCCTTGCACCATCTACCTTCGGTCTCCTTGTTACATGATGTTTAGTAATTAGCCCTATTTTTTTAGACCACCTTTACTTATGTTTTCTATTTCAGAAAACTAATTATGCCATAACTTGTGAGACAATAAGGTTGAGAAGATTCTTTGGGATATAGCTTCCATTTATATCTCACTGTCTCTTAACTTTAAAATTTGCATTTAGTGCTCTGGCCTTACTTAATTGTTTTTATTTCTGTAACAGACCATCTTCTTATTTCTGAAAACCTGCTTTCCAGTGCTCTCTTTAAAAACTTTTTCCAGGAGCTTTATCTTTATAAATCTCACATTCTCTTAAAGATTAAATTTGTATTTCACTTGTTTGAAACACTTGACTCCCAAATACAAGCAAGGTGTCCTTGTTAAACCTTCCTGCAGCACTCTTAACTCTCCCAACAGCACTTTCTAATTTCTTGTTTGTGTTTTGTATTCACTAAATTGAGCTGCCAGTGAGTGAGTATATGTCAGCCTTGATTATCTTTCTGCACCTAGAATTAGCACATTGGCTGGAGCAGAGTAAACATTTAATAAATGTTCTTTAATAAATGAATAAATAGATTGAATGAATCAACAAACAAGCCTAATCTATATGAATATCTTCATTTTCTCAAACAACTGCTATCATTTTGTAATAAAAACTACCCAAATACTCCATAATTCTGTAATCAAAATGACTATACATTATTGAAATATAGCTTTTAATTGATGTGATTATATTTCAAAAAACATTATTTCTCAATTGTGAATAATTTTCCCTCCTGTGATTTTTAGAGATATTTGGAGATGTTTTAATGTCCCTATTGGAAGTAGCTACTGGCATCTAATAGAGACAGAGACCAGAGATTCTGCTAAACATTCTGTAATGCACAACACGGCCTTCTTCTTCTACCTCTTCAGTAAACCATTATCTAACCCAAAATTCTAATAGTGGTGTGTCTTAAAAAATATGTATAAAATGCAGCAGTAGACAATTTACCAAAGAACACATGATATCATAAAAATGTGAATTTTTCTATTTATATTTTTATCGAATGAAAGAAACAGAAAAAGTGGCACTTTTTTTTAACCTGTCACTGAATAAGCACTTAAGTCTCAAACATTCAAACAAAGAGCTTATTTCCCTGGATCAAGTGACCCTCTATAACAGGGGTAAGGACCTTTTTTTTTTTTTACCAAGGGACATTTGGATATTTATAACATCATTCACGGGCCATACAAAATTTACCAACTTAAAAATTAGCCTTGCTATATTTGGTCAAACTTTAAATTAACTCACCCCTAATGCCTTGACAGGGCCAGACCAAATGATTTCATGGGCCTTATATGGCCCGTGGGCTGGGCATTCCCCATCCTGCTCTATCATGAAGCCAAACTCCATAGATCATGCTGATGCCACTCCCAACATGGTAATTCACTAGCTATCATAAGTAAGAGATTAGGGAGTAGTTAAACACAACATGTTTTGTGTTTTAAAGAGACTCACAAAGAATCATAACTTTTTTAGGACTCACTAAAAAAATGATGGAGTAGCTTCTGGTATACTTTGACATTAACCTAATTTCTTTTAAACCCTTTTTGGGAAACCTAGAGAAACTGGGAAGAGTGGAGAATTCTGGGACTTGTATATAATAAGTCAAGTGTCTAATGGAAGGCTGTGTTTTTGTTTACTTCCCTATTTCCACGGAAGATACACCATCCTAAACCCATGTAAATAGGCATCAAGGACCATGCACAGACATCGGGAGCACTTGCAGAAAGGGAAAACAGGTATCTTTTCTCCAATTTGAAGATTTGCTTCTGCAGGAGACTGATCTGCTTCCTAGGCTTACTTAGCAGGAAGAATGGAGTCAGACAGAGATGGCAGGCTATAAAGAACAGCTGGCAGCTAAATAACCTGCACATGTATTTCTCCTCTGAGATGAGGTGACAGGGTGAAGTTTTGCATGGGTCAAGTGAAATGGCAGAATGCAGCTGGAATTAATATGTCTTGCTATTACCTCAACCCAATAGACCCATTTAATGTGAGTTTCCAGAATAAGAAGCTGGGGAGTGTGCACTAAATGATGAGAGCCAAAGTAGGAGGTAGGTAGGTCAGTGAAAAGTTCCTATTAAGCTAGATCTCTCTGGTCAGAAGCATGCAATGGGTTGGGTTGGGTACTTACACATGTACTCACTGAGAGAACTACCTTCTGAATGCCTGCAATACGAAGACTATTAAGGAACTCTTTGCCAGAAATTACTTTTTCTGAGTCCAGTATCCTATAAAATAAAGAGGTAATATGCAAATTGGCCATCACTACAACACACAAGATGGCCACCCCCATGTGGTTAAAGATGGTCGTCCCCCCATGTGGACACAAGATGGCTGCCACAAGATGGCCAGCAGGGGAGGGCAGTTGGAGGTGATCAGGCTTGCAGGGGAGGACAGTTAGGAGTGACCAGGCCTGCAGGGGAGTACCATTGGGGGGACCCAGGCCTGCAGGGGAGGGCAGTTGGGTGGGAGGGACCAAGCCAGCAGGGAGGGCAGTTAGGGGGTTCCAGGCCAGCAGGGGAGGGCATTTGGGGGCAATCAGACCTGCAGGGGAGGGCAATTAGAGGGGACCAGGCATGCAGGGGAGGGCAGTTGGGGGTGACCAGGCTGGCAGGGGAGGGCAGTTGAGGGCAACCAGACCTGCAGGGGAGGGTAGTTGGGAGGGACCAGGCCTGCAAGGGAGGACAGTTGGAGGTGATCAGGCTTGCAGGGGAGGACAGTTAGGAGTGACCAGGCCTGCAGGGGAGGACCATTGGGGGGACCCAGGCCTGCAGGGGAGGGCAGTTGGGGGCAACCAGGCCTGCAGGGGAGGGCAGTTTGGTGGGAGGGACCAGGCCAGCAGGGAGGGCAGTTAGGGGATTCCAGGCCAGCAGGGGAGGGCATTTGGGGGCGACCAGATCTGCAGGGGAGGGCAGTTGAGGGCAACCAGACCTGCAGGGGAGGACAGTTAGGAGGGACCAGGCCTGCAGGGGAGGGATGTTGGGGGCAACCACGCTGGCAGTGGAGGGCAGTTAAGGGTGACCAGGCCTTCAGGTGAGAGCAGTTGGGGGTGACCAGGCCTGCAGGAGAGGGCAGTTAGGGGTGACCAGGCTGGCAAGGGAGGGCAGTTGGGGGTGACCGGGCTGGCAGGGGAGGGCAGTTAGGGGCAACCAGGATGGCAAGGAAGGGCAGTTAGGGGCAATCAGGCTGGCAGGGGAGCAGTTAGGCATCAAACAGGCCAGCAGGGGAGGGCAGTTAGGGGTGACCAGGCCTGCAGTGGCAGGCAGTTGGGGGAAACCAGGCTGGCAGGGGAGGACAGTTAGGGGCAACCAGGCCGGCAACGGAGAGCTGTTCGGTGTGACCAGGCTGGCAAGGGAGGGAAGTTAGGGGTGACCAGGACAGCAGGGGAGGGCAGTTGGGGGCGACCAGGCTGGCAAGGGAGGGAAGTTAGGGGTGACTGGGCCAGCAGGGGAGGGCAGTTGGGGGTGATCAGGCTTGCAGGGGAGGAGAGTTAAGAGTGACCAGGCTGGCAGGGGAGGGCAGTTAGGTGGGACCAGGCTGGCAATGGAGGGCAGTTGAGGGCAACCAGACCTGCAGGGGAGGGCAGTTAGAGGGGACCAGGCCTGCATGGGAGGGATATTGGGGGCAACCAGGCTTGCAGGGGAGGACAATTAGGGGCAACCAGGCTGGCAAGGGAGGGCAGTTAGGGGTGACCGGGCCAGCAAGGGAAGGAAGTTGGGGGTGACCAGGTTGGCAGGGGAGCAGTTAGGCATCAATCAGGCTGGAAGGGGAGTGGTTAGGGGGTGATCAGGCTGGCAAGCAGAAGTGGTTAGGGGCAATCAGGCAGGCAGGCAGGCAGGCGAGCTGTTGGGAGCCAACAGTCCTGGATTGTGAGAGGAATATCTGACTGCCCATTTAGGCCCACCAGGATCAGGCCTAAATGGGCAGTCGGACATCCCTCGAGTGGTCCCAGATTGGAGAGGGTGCAGGCTGGGCTGAGGGACATACCCTCCCCCGTGCATGAATTTTGTGCACTGGGCCTCTAGTACTAGTATATGAGACTAGACAAGAAGAAGGATGCAAGATGTGAAGAAGACCACTACCTTTCCAAACAATGGAAGTAGGTACAGAAGTAGGAAGTTTTAAATTAGTTATGAAATGGAGTGTTAACTTAGTCAATTATGACACTTTCATTATTAAAATTACTCAGTAAGTCATTACACCTGAGAAAGCAATATTGAATTTTGATGGTACAGAGAGAAATTTTACTATCAGAATTTGAGGCACAGATCAGTGTAATATAGAACCCTTTGAGATTTGTATCACAATAAGTTTTTATATTCCTCAATAAAGCAATCTGTTAGATAAACACTCTTTTTATATCACACCTTCCTTCTGTGAATCTCAGTGGGTTTTCTTATTTATTGGATCGTCCTTATTCATAGAGAAAGTGAGGCTGAAAAAGTTGATTTTCCCCAACAGAGTAATCTGAGACTGGGAGAAGTTAATTGACCCAGCTAAAAATTACAGGCTTAGTCATAAACTGTCCCAAATACTAGTATGATACTCATTTAAATCCACACCTTTAATGTTAGATTGTAAATAAGCCAGTTTCTGTGTAAATGTTATAACAGTATCATTCCTACATAGGAATTCTCAGATACTTGTAGTGGAAAATAATTTTATTTTAATTTTATTGTTCTTAATAAATATAAAGTCTAACAAATATTTTAGGAGTCAGTAGCAAATAATACAGGCAAAGCCCTGCTCTCATGAAGCTTCTACTTGCTAAAGGAAAAGTAGACATAAAAAAATGAGGTATTATGAAGCCTTTAACAAGAGAGGGTGTGATCTGGGTTAGGGGCTAATTTAATTAGCAAGCTTTGCAGAAGTGGTGACCTTTGAGCAGAGACCAGACTTGCAGGAAGAAGTCAAGCGAATGAGTGTGTGGTGGCACAGCACCCCAACACAGCAGGTGCTACACCCAAAGGAGATTTGCATGTTTAAGTATTGAAAAGGAAGTCCATGTGGCTGGAGCACAGATAGACAGTTATGTAGACAGAAGACCAAGGAAGGCAGCTGTCAGAAGATTTAGGAAGCAACTGGCAAGTCCAGGTGAGAAATGATGACACATAAAGTGGTAGCTACAGTAGAGATGGAGCAAAGTAGTTGGCATTCAAAGCACATTCATTTATTGACTTTGAAGTCTTTAATTAAATTGAACCTCTGCAAGTATTGGCTGTTGGTATTACATTATTTAGGTTCTGGTGTATCCCTTTAATTAATTTTGATTCCTAATTAATACATTTGTTTTTCATTTCATCACTGACAGCATTTATCAGGTTTGAAAGAAAACCACATCTGGAACTTAATAAGTCAGTAAATCTAAGACTGTTGATACTTTAACTTCTGAGCAGGATGATAAAAAAGGAGGAATGTAATTTTTAAAATATATAACTTTCTTTAATATACATGAAATATGATGGCAGCTCTTCAAATGTTGGACACCAATATGCTGAATATGTTGTTTTGACAAACTGACTGAAATTTGAAATATGACCAAGAAAGTGATTTGTGAATTTTTAGTTTTTTTCATTGAACAAAGGAAATCATCTTTAAAAACTCTATCAGCAAATCTTTAACAGAGATAGTTTTAGTTGAACAAATTTTATATGTCAGTATTACTGTGCACATTCTACTTTTCTTTGATGTACCTCAATGGTCCATTTTCAAAACTTTCAATATTAAAAGAGAGAACTTCATGTTATGTATGAAATAAAAATAATCTATTCATATGCAATAGAGAAAAAATAATGTATTTGGAGATCTAAAATCAGTTTCAAATATTTCTCTACTCCAACTCCCATCTTTAAGACTGAACTATCTTCAAGCCATTCTAAAAGAATTTTCTACTTTAGCCTAAGTGCTGTAATGCCTATAATAATAGCTCTGCACAGAATTTTAGAATGCTAAGTATCCTTAACTGGCTTTGATTAAAAAAAACCTTTGATTCAATATTTAATTTGATAGTGAGAATGTCTGGACAAATATTACATTTTTACAAGCAAGTTGTCAGTATAAAGTTACATTGTCTTCATCTTCTACATTCCCAGTATTTCCTAATAACTTAAAGTTCATATTGATAGCTTCAATAAAATTTCAGCCTGATCTATATTTTTAACTCATTTCCAGCTAATTAATCTAATTTTGTTGTCCTGTGTACTCAAATTCCTCTGGCGGGTTGTGGGGAGGAAGAATATTCCAATCTCTGAATTGTTGCACATGTCAAAGAGATTAAATGTCTCACCCAAAGATAAAAAGAGAATTAGGGTAAGATTAGGGACTAACAGGATCTATGTGCCCCTTGCTTTTTGTTCATATTAACCATAAACCATTCATTTTACTATAGGTATTTGTTACTGTGCTATATCTCTCCAATTAGAACAAAAGCTATTTATTAAACTTTTTGTCAGCCCAATGCCCAGCATATAGTGATCTTTTAATAAACAAGTGTTTAATTATATTTTTTTACTATGTCAGGTGGAAATTAATTTGCTTCAATGCTCCCCTCATTCTCTCAGTTATTCCTTTGAGTCATTGTTTACTTGCATTTTTTAATCTGTTCTCAGTTTGAATTTTATTTCCAATGACTTTAAGGTGAGAGGAAATTTAAAAAAAAAGAATTGTTCATTTATTTGGGACCTTTCATCATCTTGGTGCATCAGCTGGAGAAGACCAACTGCAAAAGTGCTTGCCAAAACGGCTCTGTATTCCTGTAAGTTTCTGCTTGCTGAAAACATAATTCCTTCACAATGGCCATCAATACAGAGATTTGGAAACAAAAAGCAATGAGTCCACTTTCCTTTCCAACTTGTATCATGTTGTGCATTTGGAACCAAGATCTAAGATATTTTATTCATCTTTTGTCACCAAAAGCTGCTTAATTGTTTTGTGATGCCTTTCAGTTCAGGCGATTGGTGAAGATCAAAGAACTTAAACATGATTTGACCATGAAGTCTTGAAGTATTTCATTAAGTTCCTGAAGATGCAGCATTTTTTAAAAGGAATGTTTCATTTAGCAATCCCTAAAAAACAGATTCTGTAAAACCTACTAATCAAGAAGAAAATAACTAGACAGTATGGGAATGTAAATCCCAAACTGGACCATAGTTTTAATGTCCCAATGATAAAATCCTCATGACTATCTACACTAATAAAAGAAAAACATGCAAATTGACCGTACCTCCGCTACGCCCACAAGCCACACCCACCAGCCAATCAGGAGCGAGTATGCAAATTAACCCAACCAAGATGGCTGCAGCCACTGAGCGAGCAGGAGGCTTGGGTTTCCCTGGCAATGGAGGAAGCCAAGCTTCCCGCCCTGGCCAGCCCTGGCCTCTGCTCAAGGCTACAAAGTTTCAAATTATAGAAGATAAATAAATCCAAACAAAAATGGTGGCAGCCACGGAGCTGGAGAGAGCAGGAGACTTGGGCTGTCCCCGGTGATGGAGGAAGCCAAGCTTCCCACCCAGCCTGGCCTGCCCTGGCCTCCACTCCAGGCTACAAAGTTTCAGTTATAGAAGATAAATAAATCCCAGATACCAGGGCCTCTTCTTGGGTCTCCGGGTGGTGTGGCTGGCCTGCAAACCACCACAGGCCCCTCACCCAGGCTGCCCCATGCCCCAAGAGAACCCCCACCCTGATCTGGGACACTCTTCAGGACAAACCAGCTGGCCCCCACCCGTGCACCAGGCCTCTATCCTATCTAATAAAAGAGTAATATGCAAATTGACCATCACTCCAACACACAAGATGGCTCCCCCCATATGGTCAAAGATGGCTTCCCCCATGTGGATACAAGATGGCTGCCACAGATGGCCAGCAGGGAAGGGCAGTTGGGAGAGACCAGGCCTGCAAGGGAGGGCAGTTGTGGGCAATCAGGCCAGCAGGGGAGGGAAGTAGGGAGGGACCAGGCCTGCAAGGGAGGGCAGTTGGGGACAATCAAACCCACAGGGGAGGGCAGTTAGGGGTGACTAGGCTGGCAGAGGAGGAAGTTGGGGGCAACCAGGCCTGCAGGGAAGGGCAGTTGGGGGAGACCCAGGCCTGCAGGTGAGAGCAGTTGGGGGGAACCAGGCCTGCAGGGGAGGGCAGTTAGGGGCAATCAGGCTGGCAGGGGAGCAGTTATGCATCAATCAGGTTGGCAGGGGAGTGGTTAGGGGGTGATCAGGCTGGCAGGCAGAAGTGGTTAAGGGCAATCAGGAAGGCAGGAAGGCAAGCAGTTGGGAGCCAGCAGTCCTGGATTGTGAGAGGGATGTTTGACTGTCCATTTAGGTCCGATCCCACCAGGATTGGGCCTAAACAGGCAGTCTGACATCCCCTGGGGGGTCCCAGATTGGAGAGGGTGCAGGCTGGGCTGAGGGACATACACCCCTGTGCACGAATTTCGTGAACCGGGCCTCTAGTATCTATTATGAAAAATAAGTATGGGTCTATGACAAGTGTGAGGTCAGCGCCATTTTGAGCTTCTGGTAATGAGAAAGCTAAGCTTAACACTGAAAATGTTTTTGAAGCACACGTGGTTTTAACAATTGTAAACCGTCTTCTAGGACCCATTCCAATAATCACGGTAACTCAAAATTACACAGCTGGGCCACCATGTTTTCCAGTACACTATCCTTCTTGTGTGTACATTGCCCCCCCCACCCCCCCCCACCCCCGGAGTCTGGCAGTGTGTTAGCCCTAATGCACAGAAGACAGGATTTAAAGAGCTTATCCTAAATATATCAGCATTAACACAAATACAATATGGATGGATGGATAGATAGATAGATAGATAGATAGATAGATGATAGATAAATAGATAGATAGACATAGATGTAAGTATATATTTGGATAAATAGATCTATATTTATATCTATAGCTATACCTGTATCTTACCCATATCTATATCTATATATCTATATCTATATCTATATCTATATCTATATCTATATCTATATCTATATCTATATCTATCTTCTATCTATCTATCTATCATCTATCATCTATCTATCTATCATCTATCTATCTATCTATCTATCTATCTATCTATCTATCTATCTTCTATTTGTTTTTCTATCTATTATTATCTCAAGAACAAAACATCCTGTTTAAATTTTATCCTATGAGACAGTGCCTAATATAGTTTTTATTTATAACCTTTCAAATGTTTTCTTTAAAATATTTTTATTTAAATTAAGCTGCTTCCAAATTTTTCTCAATGCATTGTCATTTTCATAAAGGTTCAAGCAATAGTAAGTGTAAAATAATTGAACCAGAATTTTAATGGTAGTCATAAATTATTTCATTTTTTAAGTATTTCTATTAATAAATTCACCCTGATCTTTATACTTAATTTTTATTATGGTTCTCTTTTCTGTACCCCATTAGATTTTTCCTCATTTGCCTTTAGATTTACATTTTGAGATAAATAATTTTGTGGGTACTGTATGGGATGACACACTGAAACTTGGAATAATTAAAATGGAAACAAATAAATATATTAATATTATATAATAAAAGGCTAATATGCAAATTGTCCCCTTGACTGGGAGTTTGACCAGGAGTTCGACCAGGGGGCAGGACTGGCCAGCCAACCACTCGTGGCCCCTCCCCACAGCCAGCCCCACCCCAGATCGCTCCCCCACATCCCGACCAGGGGTGGGGCTGGCCGGCCAAACTCCTACATCCCCTCCCTCTGGCCAGCCCTGCCTGATCAGCCTTGATCGGGGCAGGCAGCCAGACCCCACCCGGGCATGAATTCATGCACTGGGCTTCTAGTTCTACATATAAAGTGAGGAACATAATTCTTATGAATATAAAAACTGCTTAGACTACATATTAACTTTATTACTCTTCCAGTTTTTAAAAACTAGTGTGTAAATGTAGGTATTAACTTACTTTGTTTTGTTTCTTGAGTTCATTGAAAGATAGGTTATTTTTTCCCAGTATTAAGTAAATGCTTAGTTCAATTTAAATATGTGTAAATAGCCACATTAAAAATAGGCCATATTTCACCTAACATACACTTGCTTATTCTGTATACCATTAACGAAGTTTCATATTTTTTCCTACTACTAGTTTAAAGTTGTCTATAGTCTCCTAAAATTTGAGGAGATGTTAATTTAGTATAATCTATATATATAAAAGGCTGATATGCTAAGTGTCCAACCATCTAACCAGTTGCTATGATACACACTGACCACCAGGGGGCAGATGCTCAATGCAGGAGCTGTAGAGCTGCAGTGACTTGGCAGCAGCGGTTCTCTGGTGAGCCTGAGATGAGGGAGCCTGATTCCTTGCAGGGCCATGTGAGTCCACCTTCGGCCATGGGTTATGTTGTTGCTGGGGCACTATTGGCCCTGAATATGGTTTACTGCACACTTGCATTTGCAGTCCACACCTTGTACAACAGCAACTTTGCAGAGTGCCCTCTCACACTCTGGGACCCCTTGGGGGATGTCGGAGAGCTGGTTTCAGCCTGATCCCTGCAGGCCAGGCCAAACAAGTGACCCCACCTGCTGGAGGGACCCCACTTACTCGGCAGGCACTGTGGAGGGACTGCGGGAGGTTGGCTCCAGGGCACGTCTGGCCCATCTCAACCAGTCCCGCTCCATCAGCCACCTTCTAATTAATTTCCTTTCAATGTGCATGAATCCGTGCACCGGGACACTAGTATAATATAATATCCAATTAAAAGCCAAGATAATATGATTTTATGAATACATAGCTCCTTAATGTAGTGTTCAATGTTTATAATGAACCCATGTATATAGAAAAAATGAATTGGATTAATGGTTCTCAAAGTCTGGTCCCAAATGACCGACAATTGCATCACCTGGGAACTGTGAGAAATGTAAATTATCAGGACCCATTCAGGACCTGGTGAGTCAGAAACTCTGCAGTGGGTTCTAGAAGTCTGTCTTTCAAAAAGAAGAAAAACAATGATTTGTAGTGTTTGCCTATTTCTGTGGTATGAGTACTCCTACCATGGCCAATGTGCCACCATGACAAATGTAGTATCAGTGGATGCACAGAAGTGTTTTACACCACTGCCTGTGGAGGATTCTAATTTGAAAATCGGTAAGTTGAATTGTAGGGAAGTAGATAAGAGCACAGGCTTCGATAGCAGGTAGGTTTGGGTTTAGACAAGGCCTCTGCCACTGATGAGATTACTATTTTGGTTTTAGGCAAGTTATATTATTTCTGTACTTACTAATTTCCTATGCGTAAGTGGGGTCTATGGAAGGACCTGACTCATGGTGTGATAATCAAAGGAGTTAACTTGAATAGAGTAGAGTTGCATCTTATACAGGGATTAAGCTTTTAAGTCAATATTAAAGGCACAATTTTCTATAGGCCAAAATCACTCCACCAAATTCCTTAAGCAAGTCTATATGTCCAAGACAGCCTCTCTTTCCTCCATGGTAAGAAGAGATCTCTGTTTCCTTAATAAAGCACCATATACAACCTTTACCTTGTATATAACGAGTGCATCATATAAAATTATTATTTTTAACACTAGATTAACACAGAGCGCAGCATGACGCTCCTTCCGTGGTAAGTTCATGAACTGAGTCCAATGAGGATGCAATAAATTCACGCCTTACTCTCCTGGTTCACTCCTGGACATAGTAGAATTGAAATTATTTTTGGTATTATTACAATGGTTGCTGTTGTCAGTGTTGTATTGTTATTTTGCCTTTGTTTTTTTCTCCTTTTAGAGTGCAGAGTACAAATTTTGAAATTCACTTAATTGAAATACAGATATTAGGTTTCTTTTAAAAATATATATATATATATATATTATTGATTTCAGAGAGGAAGAGAAAGGGAGAGACAGAAACATCAAAGATGAGAGAAAATCATCGATTGGTTGCCTCCTGCATGCCCCCTACTAGGGGTCGAGCCCATAACCCTGGCTTGTGCCTTGACTAGGAATCGAACTGTGACTTCCTGGTTCATGGGTCAATGCTCAACCACTGAGCAACACAGGCCATCAGATATTAGGTTTCTTTCCACTGAAGTTTTTTTTTTTTTAATACAGTTTCATTAATGTTGTTTTATTGCAATTCAAATAAGTGACACATCTGTATATTATTTTATTTTGATTCGTGAATACAGCTGGTGTGAAATCTAGAATGAATTGATCCTTAGAAATTTTTCAAAGACCCTCTCTACCTCCCACAACACACACACACAAAAACTATTGTAAGAATAGTAGCAAAGAAAGCATAAAACATCTCATTTCTGCCACTTGAGTTTAACACATTTCTTAGAACTAGGTCAGTACATTTTATTTTTACTACTTTTTTTTTTTTTTTTTTTTTACTGAGACTAAATATATTGTACAGTTCCAATTTCACCAAAATATCCTTTTTTTCTATATTTCATCCCAGTACTTCCAGCTATCTTGTACCAAAATAAATAATTCCTCTTTTACTCTGACATTTGCTCTATTCAAATATGTTAAAATTAACCTATTCCCCCTTCAGCTTAACTGCAAATATGTATTTCCTTTCCTCTTTCCTGATATGACAGCCCGCTAACCAATTTTAGTGTTCTCATTTCAGACCCTAATTCAGTACATTCCATAACTCTTATGAGAGAGTTGACCAGACTGAATGTAATGCTTTTTAGCCTGAATTGGAAGTTTTGGAGGCAGACGGAGAAAACTGCTCACTATGGTAAATGTATAGTGGAGATTAACCTGGAAGACATTGATTTTTATCTTGATATATATTCTGAAGCTCACTCATGTTTGAACATTTTCAGCTCTTGTGTACCTAAAAGCAATAATACACTTTCTTCCTGGCCTCTTAAGAATTAATGAGGCTTCTGATATCCATCATATTTAAACAAAATCAATAAACGTCAGGTTTTTTAAGGCTGCTGTAATACCCGTTCGAAATATTGGTTATTTGGATGTTTCTTGCTTGCTCACTGGATTGGATGGCTAATGATTTTCAAGAAACTGAGAGGCAAACAGAATAAGGAAGCTTATGTAGTAATCGGTAGAGCTTTATAATGAGATTTGTATCTATTAAATTGCATAGAGATGGATAATTAAAATGTTTGTTGATACCTGATATTTTAGATTACCAAAACATAAAAACCCTAAAAATGTTCTAGTAACGAAGACTTTTTGAATCCTATCCCTTTTCAATAAGAATTTGAAATTCTTTTATTTTTGTATACATATTACTAGTAACCAAGAGATTGTTACACTTCTAACTCCTGTACTAATTTGTGTGTGACTGTGGGTAATTAACCCCTTAAGAACCTATGTTCTGATTAGAGGCTTCTGTAAAGAATGATTACGAAGGATTGTAGTCATCACTCGATAAAAAGCTCTCGCGTTTTCTGCAGCGACCAGGCTCGAGAATGCCCAATTCCTCCTAGCAAGTGAGAATTCATGTGGTCACAGTGGAGAAACTGTTCTATAGTTGGGCTGACCTAGATTTGCATCTTTACTTGGGTCTTGTTAGTTGTGCGATCTGAGATACACAACTTAGATTTTCTGAGTTTAAGCTTCTCCTCTTTCCTCTTAAAAAATGGGGGTAATGTCATTTACCTCATGCCCTTGTTCAAGTGATAAATAAGTAAAGGATCCAGAAGGCTAGCTCTTTTCTGACACATGTTTAAGAAACTCGAACTGTTCATTTTTCTCTGTCCTGTTTGCTTTCTTTGCAGTTTTAAAATTTGAGAAAATGTCATATCAAATTTCTGAATGCAGAATAAAAGCAGAAACCTCTGAGCAGTCGTGCAAGGAAGGTGGGCGGAGGTAAATACAAGGATGGACAAAAGGGAGTATGCAAGACAGAGTTAATTCTTGTATCATTATTTATTAATCATTGTAATATTTTCTAAAGGAAAAACTGTAAACCTATTTTTGCCCACCCTCCATAAGGAATCCTACTTGTTCACTTAACTTCACTTTTGCCCTTGAGATGGCTTCTTAAGCACATCTGTGGAAATCTAACCCTAACGAGTAACCTTGAGTGCTTTCCAGGGCCTGCAATGGCTGACACCCTCTTCTCCTTGACTGACTTTTTAATCTCATTTCTTACCACTTTCCTTCTTACTCACTGATGCAAACTACACTCACCTCTTTGTGATTCCTGAAATATTCCATTTGCAGTAGGATCTCAGAGCTTTTTCACTTGCCTTCCCTGCCTCGAATAGTTTCCCCAGATATTTTCCTGGCTAATTCTTTGACTTAACTTATGTATTTTCTCTAATATTCCCTTTTCATGGTGTCCTCCCATAAATAGCCTTTTAAAAATGACACAGCATTACTCTCTACCCCATTACTGAACTCTGTCTTTCATTAAAGTACAGGTTTTGAGAATAAAGACTTTACCACTTTGCATATCAACATATTTTCTGTGGCCAATTGTCTAAAACAAAGTAGATTCTCCAAACCTATATTACATAATCACATTTGCATAAATATCTAATTTTAAAGGACTTCAGGGCAGATATATAATTTATGTATTTGTATACATATACAAATACATAAATATGATTTTCTCATGTGTTTGAGTATAGAAATTTTGGTTTCAGGTTTTATGATTTGATTTGTGATCTATTTTGACATATTCTTATTATAACAAGATATATATATATATATATATACTAGAGGCCCGTTGCACAATATTCGTGCAAGAAAAGAACTTCCTTCCCCTGGCTTCACTCCCAGCCGCCTGGGAGCCGGCAAGTCCCTGCTCCCTGGCTGTCTGGAGCCGGCAAGTCCCTGGTCCTGGGCCACCCGGGAGCCAGCAAGTCCCCGCTCCTGGCTCGCCTGGCAGCTGGCAAGTCCCCGCTCCATGGCCGCCCAGGAGCCGGCACCTCCTCACTCCTAGGCTGCCTGGAGCCGCAAGTCCTCGCTTCTGTCTGAAGTACCACTACAGTAGCTCCATCCGCCGCCCCCTTTCCCCTCATAGCGGGCTTCACTCCGCTCTGCTCCACGCCTGCATATGCAAATTAACCTCCATCTTTGTTGGGTTAATTTGCATACTCACTCTGATTGGCTTTGGGGGTAGCGGAATGATGATTAATTTGCATGTTTCTCTTTTATTAGGTAAGATATATATATATATATATATATATATATATATATATATATATGGCATAAAATTTAGCATTTTAAGTGTACAATTCTGTGACTTTAAGCACATCCACAGTGTTGCATAGTTGTCACTACCAATCATTTCTTTATCCTACATAAAAACTTTCTTCTTTTTATTTTATTTTTAAACTAGAGGCCCCATACACAAAATTCATGCAAGAGTAGGGCTTCCTTCCCCTGGCTGCCAGCACAGGCTTCCCTCTGGCAACTCGGTCTGCCGGCAGGCACCTGGGACCCGGGCTTCCCTTGTAGCCCCAGCTTCATCCAGAAGGATAGAAGGACGTCTGGAAGGATGTCCAGTCTAATTAGCATATTACACTTTTATTATTATAGACTAGAGGCCCGGTGCACAACATTCGTGCACTGGGTGGGTCCCTCAGCCTGGCCTGCGTCCTCTCGCAGTTTGGGACCCTCAGGGGATGTCTGCCTGCTGGCTTAGGCTGGGGGATCGGGCCTAAGCCAGCAGGCAGACATCCCTCTCACAGTCCAGCGCTCTCCCAGTCTAGGACCCCTCGCTCCTTACTGCCCGCCTACAGCGGACGCGGTAGAGGCTCCCGCCACTGCCGTGGCTCTCGCCAATCGTGAGCCTGGCTTCTAGCTGAGCAGTGCACTGACCACCAGGGGGCAGCTTCTGCATTGAGCGTCTGCCTCCTGTTGGTCAGCATGTGTCATAGCGACTGGTCGGTCTGCTGTTTGGTTGATTTGCATATTAGGGTTTTATTATATAGGATATATCTTTATTGATTTCAGAAAGGAAGGAAGAGGGAGAGAGAAACATCAATGATGAAAGGGAATCATTGATTGGCTGCCTCCTACATGCCCCCTACTGGGGATCAAGCTCGCAACCCGAGCATGTGCCCTTGATAAGAATCAAACCTGGGACCCTTCAGTCCACAGGCTGATGCTCTATCCACTGAGCCAAACAGGCTAGGTCAAACTTTCTTCTTTTTAATTAGTAACTCCCCATACTCTCCCCTATTGACCCCTAGTAACTTCAATTTTTCATGTCAATAAATTTGCCTATCTACTTAAGTGAAATTATTCATATTTTAACTTTTGTGCCTGGCTTACTTTACTTAGCATAATGTTTTTCAGGCTCATTCATATTATATCAATTTTCCATGTCAATAAACTTGCCTCTTCTACTTAAGTGAAATTATTCATATTTTAACGTTTGTGTCTGGCTTATTTTACTTAGCATAATGTTTTTAAGGCCCATTCATATTATAGTGGGTATTAGAATGCCATTCCTTTTAAGGCTGCATAATATAACCATCATTTGTATATACCTCATTTTACTTATTTCTCCTTGTACAGGTATTTGGGTTGTTTCCACTGTTTGGGTATTGTGCATATTCAATGTTTATTCTGAACATTGATTGCTATGAACATTGCTGTGCAAGTACGTGTTTGAGTCTGTGTTTTCAATTATTTTTGGGTATATACCTAAAAGTAGAATTTTGCTGAAGCATATGGTAATTCTATGTTTAACTTTCTGAGGAGCTATCGAACTGTTTTTCATAGTAGCTGTACCATTTTACCCACCAGAATGAATTGACATTTTAGTATCTCCACATTCTCACCAATTTTTATTTTCTTATAAAAAACAAGTAGTCATACTAGTGGCAGTAAGGTGCTATCTCATTGTGATTTTAATTTACATTTTCTTAATGACTAGTGATCTTAAGCATCTTTTCTTGACATTATTACCTATTTGTATGTCTTCTTTGAAGAAATGTGTAGTCAAGTTTTTGGCCCATTTTTTAAATTATTTATTGTTGTAGACTTGTAAGAGTTCTTATATTCTAGGTATTAATCCGTTATCTTGTATATGCTTTGGAAATATTTCTTCTGTTCTGTGAGTTCTCTATTTTTGTGTTTCTGGTATGAAGTCAGAGTCAATGTCTATTGGATTTTCTAGATAAATTGCAGGCTTCTGTATTCTCTTCCTAAATACTTCAGCATATATATTTTTAATCTAATCTTCAGTGTTTATGTACTAATTGAATTTAAAATTTATAAACATTGAAAAGCACAGATCTCAATAGTACATTTACTTAGTTTTGACAATTACATAAACTTGTGTAAAGGTAACATTTATCAAAATATAGAACACTAAAGGCCCAGTGCACGAAATTTGTGCACGGGGGTGTGTGTCCCTCAGCCCAGCCTGCACCCTCTCCAATCTGGGATCCCTCTCACAATCTAGGACTGCTGGCTTCCAACTGCTCGCCTGCCTGCCTTCCTGATTTCCCCTAACCGCTTCTGCCTGCCAGCCTGATCACCCCCTAACCACTCCCCTGCCAGTCTGATTGATGCCTAACTGCTCCCCTGCCAGCCTGTTTTCCCCTAACTGCCCTCCCCTGCAGGCCTGGTCCCCCCACAACTGCCCTCCCCTGCAGGCCTGGTCACCCATAACTGCCCTCCACTGTGGGCCTGGTACCCCCCAACTGCTCTCCCCTGCAGGCCTGGGTCCCTCCCAACTGCCCTCCCCTGCTGGCCATCTTGTGGCAGCCATCTTGTGTCCACATGGGGGCAGGATCTTTGTCCACATGGGGGCAGCCATCTTGTGTGTTGGAGTGATGGTCAATCTGCATATTACTCTTTTATTAGATAGGATAGAGGCCTGGTGCATGGGTGGGGGCCAGCTGGTTTGCCCTGAAGGGTGTCCCAGATCAGGGTGGGGGTTCCCTTGGGGCGTGGGGCAGCCTGGGCGAGGGGCCTGTGGTGGTTTGCAGGCCGGCCATGCCCCCCGGCGACCCAAGCGGAGGCCCTGGTATCTGGGGTTTATTTATCTTCTACAATTGAAACTTTGTAGCCTGGAGCGGAGCCAAGCCTTCTGCTTGGTCCGAGGCGGCAGCCATTTTTTTTTTGGATTTATGTATCTTCTATAATTGAAACTTTGTAGCCTTAAGTGGAGGCCTGGGCTGGCCAGGGTGTGCGGAAAGCTTGGCTTCCTCCATCACCGGGGGCAACCCTAGCCTCCTGCTCTTTCCAGCTCCGTGGCTGCCGCCATTTCTGTTTGGGTTTATGTATCTTCTATCATTGAAACTTTGTAGCATTGAGTGGAGGCCTAGGCCGGCAAGGGCAGGCGGAAAGCTTGGCTTCCTCCATCGCCAGGGAAACCCAAGCCTCCCTCCTGCTCTCTGTGGCTGTAGCCATCTTGGTTGGGTTTATTTTCACATTCGCTCCTGATTGGCTGGTGGGCGTGGATGGTGGGCGTGGCTTGCGGGTGTAGCGGAGTGATGGTTAGTTTGCATATTACTCTTTTATTAGATAGGATTACCATCATCTAGAAAATTTATTTTTTAAATATGTTTTTATTAATTTTAGAGAGAGAGGAAGGAAGGAAGAGAGAGGGAAACATTGATGTAAGAGAGAAACATTGGTTGCCCACCCCCTGCCACACACACCCCTAACTGGGGATCAAACCAGCAACCTTTCAATGCATGAGACGATGCTCAATCAACTGAATCACACTGGATATTCCTTGTAGTCAATCCCCACAATCTGTGCCCAGATGTAAGTGCAATTATTTGTTTAAAACCACAGATTTGATTTGACTGTTCTAGAGCTTTGAAAAAAATAATGGTTTTTCTTGCATTGAATTTATAGATTAATTTAGAAAAAATTGACATAATAAAATTGACATTCCCCCAACTATAAAATGGAGCTAGTCATCCTGTTCTGGTCTTCCCATGGGACTGTTGAGAGGCTCTGAGGGGGACAGTGTGAGGCCCTGGCCAAGGAAGAGGTACTGGGAGGGAATGTCACCCCTCAATGCTTCCCCTCCCCTATCACTTTAGCCCTCACCATTTCCCAATAATATAGATCTTATGAATTAGGTCCTTTATGCAGGTAAAAATTGGCATCTTTCTCATATATAGCTATAGTGGCACAGCTGGCTGGGGGGCAAGCATCTCTATTCTTTGTTGTCCCAAGTTAGATATGCTACTACGAGTGACATCATCTTATCATTCTTAGTGTCCGATCAATTCTTAATCTACTTTTAACATTCCCACTGGGTTTAAGCCCTCTACTAACTTCTTTCCATCTCATTTTAGAGGCTCTGAATACCTATTTGCCTATGTACCATGTGCAATTGCCTGATAATATTGGTAGTATATTTCCAAGGGACTACAATAAAATAAGTCAGTTGAAAGCCAATAGTAGAATAGAGAGTAATTGTCCAGGAGTACCATTTCTCTCAACAGGACCTGCTGGTAGGCTACTCTAAGTCTTTCTTTCAAATGTAGTTGGAATAAGTGTTAAATGGTTTAATCAAGGGAGCATTTTTTAAACAATACCACCTTAGTTGAAACTAAGACAATGAACAAAAGACATGAAATAGACCTGGCTTTAACGTTTTTTTTATAACGTGCAGAGAGGTGGAATGCTCCAGAGAGGGAATAATGACTATGAAAGTCTGGTTTGTATGGACTACATTCTTGTTTATAATCTGCACACAGTTGACACTCCATAAATGAGTTTGCTGATGTTAGGACATGTATGTTCCCTTTTGTTCTGCATTTGTACTTGTTTGCCTACATTACAACTCCATTAATGCATTTCCAAATTTCACACTGCCAGGGAATTTCAAGATGAAAAGAAGAAAATATTTAAGTCCTCGTACAAATAGAACCAGTGTTCCTTTATCTGTGGCAGGTACAAAAGACTCCTCAATCTTCCCTGGAAACATTTTAGAGATGGACCAGGAAGAGGGTATTTCTAGTGTACAAAGCAAAAATAAAAGCGTAATATTACAGAAAAATTAATAATCAATAATAAGAATCTGTAATATATTGAATAGATATAAAAATTATTTACTTAAGTATTTTAATTTAAAGAGAAATCACATCACCAAATATATATTAGCACATAGCACAAGCAAAACAAAAACAATGATACCCAAATTATTTCACTTAATGTAGTTATTTGGATTTTTATTCAAATGCTTATGAATAACACTTTCATATAATGACATATGGAGGGAATTCTATTTAGCTGTGTTTTGTTTATTGTTTTCCCACTAATAAAAACTATCACTTATTAATTCCTAATGCCAACTGTTTTTAAGAATGTACCTTACTTATTATACATAACAACAATGTTTTACTAATAAGTTTTTAATGAGAGGTAAATAATTGTTTTATTATCATAAGCACACGACGGCCTATTTCTTATAAACTTAATATTCAACTTGTCTTGCATCCTAGTCATAGGATTCTAAATTATATTTATTGGTTTTGTTTTATATGCAAACAATAACCTTATAAACACATTTACGTTTACAAGCACTGTTTACATGGCCCAAATTGCTGTATATTTTACAATCTTGGGAAATTGATCTTCTAATTATGTGATAATTACTATTCAGTGATAGGGTAATTATAGAGTAATTGCTAAGTCATTATTGAGTAATAACATTGTAATACCATGAAATTACAGGGTAGATAAATACATGCCAATTTTTACATACTCAAGCCTGGTACAGAAAAGCTAATAACTATATTTCATTGCATTTAAGGAAAGCATACAATAAATCACACTAATCACTTTTCAGTATTCTTATATATTAGCAAAACTGCTTCAACTCAAACCCTTTATTTGATTTAAAAAATGACTTAATTTTTATGAAAAAGTTAGAAAAAATATGTTATAAGAGTTTGTTTTCTAAATATCACTGCACATACTACCTTTTATATTTAACTAATCAATACAAATGAGATTCCTTAGGGCAAAAAGAGTTCTATTATTTTCCATGTGGTTATCCCACTGAATTGGTAAGAACTAGCTTTATCACTCTAATTTGTATACTTAATTTACATGTGCATTCCTACTTATATTAAACTAACAAATAAAATGTGTCTGTGGGAAAAGTAGATTTTGGAAACTCAATTACATACTTTTGTAAGGCTTCAATGTCATGAAAGGCAAAAATACTGGAGCGATTCTTCTAGATCAGCGGTTCTCAACCTTTCTAATGCCACAGCCCTTTAACACAGTTCCTCATGTTGTGGTGACCCCCAACCATAAAATTATTTTCGTTGCTACTTCATAATTGTAATTTTGCTACTGTTAATGAATCGTATCAACAGAATCGTAATATCTGTGTTTTCCGATGGTCTTAGGCGACCCTGCTAGCAGTTCTCAACCTGTCACTGAAGACCATCGGAAAACACAGATATTTACATTACGATTCATTAACAGTAGCAAAATTACAGTTATGAAGTAGCAACGAAAATAATTTTATGGTTGGGGATCACCACAACATGAGGAACTGTGTTAAAGGGTCGTGGCATTAGAAAGGTTGAGAACTACTGTTAGATGAAAGGAAAACTAAATTCATGACAAGTAACAGTAATAAAAGATTCTGCCTTACATCCTGGGTCATAAAAAGGAACAGCTCTAGGATACTATTGGAAGTTGTGTTCATTATATTGATTTATGTGGGAGAATATACTTATTATTGATGATACATGCTTTCCTATTAACTGCCATACTGTACCATTTCAGGGAGAGTAATGTGTGGCCACACACATGCACACATACATTTATGGAGACGGAGGGAAAGAGGAAGAAAAAGTGAAAGCATCAATAGGAAATGTTGACACGAAGTAGAGAGAGGTACATCTATAGATGATAATACATAAATGCTCATTGTAGTATGTTGTAGTATTCTTGCAACTTTTCAAGTTTAATTTTCTAAAATGCTAAGTTAGGGGAAATGTTCCAAATATCTTTAAGTGTATGAAAGTTTCACTTAATTCAACAGATATATTTAGATGGAGTAGCAAATACAAGGATGAGAATCTCTTTCATTCAGGAATAAGTCTCTTGATCAATATAGACATGCACAGAAATTACCATTTTATACAAAGTAATGCAAGTTTCTTACATGTGATTGATATAGTCTGAACAATGACTTAATATTATACATCTTAGAATTACATAAGAAGACAACAATGAGAAAACCCGGGAGTTTCAAGTATAACTGCGATATCAATGAAAAATCAGGGGCTGACTGAATTTGAAGGATTTTTTTACTTAGGCTTGTTTTGTTGTGTTGCAGTGCTTCTCTTAATTTGATTCAAGTTCTTTCTCATGTTTCACATACTACATGTGTTACATCAATATGCTACATATATACTCATATATGTTATAGATACATATATATAATGTCAATTTTTCTTGCATAAAAATTTGGTGACTTTGGTAGAAGGAAAAGGATATGCATGTTTCAGGAATTTGTCTCCCCTTCTTTTCTAATGTTCATATCTCTTGAGATTAATTAACACCTTTTTCAAACACACACACACACACACACACACACACACACACACACTCTCTCACACACACACACACACCACATGAAAGAGACATTTTTAAAACACTCAACAAAATCAATTGTGTCTTGAACAAAACTAGCATGCCAGCTTTATAATATATCTCAAAATATGACTCCCAAGTTGTAAATAAATTTAATACTTGTATTTGAATTAACTCTAGCAAAATCAAATTTTGGAGTTACGACTATAATTTTCCCTTGATTTTCATGGTGTCATTCAAATAAAGGGAAAAAGATTTGTTTCTGAATAATTCTATATTCATTACTTGTTCATATGTTGTGGAAAAATATATCATAACATTGATTTTATATTGAAAAATAAATACTTTAGAGGAAAATAAAACATTGAAAAGAGTTTTTGAAAAACAACATTTAAAATGAAAATAAATTCTTGAAATAATAAAACACCCTTAAAGTTTGATAATAGATTCACAGACATTATAGGGAGATGATTTATCCAAG
Organism: Plecotus auritus; assembly: GCF_963455305.1. Lineage (NCBI taxonomy): Eukaryota > Metazoa > Chordata > Mammalia > Chiroptera > Vespertilionidae > Plecotus > Plecotus auritus. Next base: position 143,635,544 of record NC_137783.1, on the reverse strand, counting down.
CCCACATCTAATTTCTTTCATCAGAGGATATAAGATGAATTTGATTATTATGTAAAATCTTCTCTAGTGAACTTAATTATAATACAGTATTGATGCTAATTTTATTGCTATTGCACTTAGTGATTATCTTGCTATCAGGCACATATTTTCTTTCTATTACTTTTTCTCTACTCATAATAACTAATTTTTTTAAATGATAGTTTTTCCAAATAAATGATTCCCACATAAGATGGAAATTATAAGGTCCGTTTTTAATCATTTGAAGGCAAGTTCTTCACAGTATATTTCATTGCTAATATCCTGAATTAAATGATAATAAAATAGACATTTAATTTCATGTGGACATATGTGATTAAGTTAATATTCTTTTGAAAATAAAATTACTTATTATCATAGCCATCAGAGTTCAATCTCTTCTTAAAATATTCCATCTTTTCCCACACAGACACAATTTCTCCCCCTAGTACTGTATATTTCATGCAAACTTAGCCTCTTTTCTCCATCAATTTAGTGGTGATGAACTAACATTGTAATTTATTATTTAAAAAATAATTTCATTCAGAGCATCTTTTCAGTTATGCAAAAAATCTTTGCAATGTATTAAATTTAATAAACTGTATTATTTTCCATTCAAACTTTTATTCATCTCCTACATACTATAGAGAATATCAGAACTGCCTTAATGTTTCTGAGTACTCTAAGATGTCATTTCTATGCTCTCATAGAGCTTCAGTTCTTCCATCCTATTTAATAAAGATGGAATATGCAAATTGACCGTAACTCCATGACAAAGATGGCAGCACCAACAGCCAATAAGAAGGGAATATGCAAACTGACACGGCAAGGTGAGAGGTGGAAGGTGGCTCCAGCTGGAGCAAAGGCAGAAAGGCAGCTCTGGGCTGGATCGAAGGCGGAAAGGTGGCTTGGGCCAGAGCAAAGGTGGGCCAGCAGCCAGGGGAAGGAAGGCCTATTCTTGCATGAATCTTCGTGCATTGGGCCTCTAGTATACTATCTTTTCTTCCATATACTATAGTTGTGTTATATATTTATAGAGCTATTCAATTTTTATTTCATCCATTAAGCAGTAATAGGCACCTTCTCTCTCTCTCTCTCTCTCTCTCTCTCTCTCTCTCTCTCTCTTACACACACACACAGTCCAATGTACATACATATGTATTAATATATAAAAACACATTTTTCTCTGTGCCAGTAAATACTAAATATGGCATAGCTTTCAGATAAGATAAAATTTATTATCCTTTCAATCAGGGCAAATATCTTTCAAGAATGATTAGAGAAAACTAATAACTGCACTACTAATAACCCTTGCAACCACTCATATACTAATATATATATTTAAAAAATTATTTTTGCAAATTCCCAACCAAAATGTAAGTTGTTTCTGTTTAATCACACAGTTTCACTGAAAAATGTTTATTTGGATGTCAACCTTTTCCAGATTTAAAAAATGAAATTAAATTCAGAGAAAATTACATCAAACATCTTTTGGTTTTTCTTTGAAGATACCAACATTTTCACCTTCATACAGAAGGAAGATGTACATTTGTCCTATTCAGATAGTTTGCAGTCAGCCGTGTGGCAGATACTATACCAATGAACCAAAAAGAAAATGTTCTAACCCCATCCTTTAAGAAATATAATTCATTTTCAAACACACACACACACACACACACACATATACACCATAGAGAATGCACTGTAATTAGGTAGACTATAGATGTTTATTTATAATATTTCTTATCACGACCCTTTGAATACCTAATACATTTTTAGGCAGTTATTATGGTCCTTAGTTTACATATGTGGAATGGTTTCCAACAACTTTCCATAATCACACAGCCAGTTACAAACACAGCTATGGCAAAACCTTGGGGCTCCTGAGCCCCAGGCAGAATGCTTTCAGTTATATTACTTTGAGATATGATTCAGTATCAAAAATTAACTCGACTGTGTATATGCTTTTGTTAATGCTAGCATTAATGTTCACAGCAGGAACTAAACACTGACATAACAATGACATTGTATTCTTTAACACAGTTATATATTTGTTTAATAAAGCCAAGCCTTATGGCAAGATAAAAAGTATTGCCACCCTCATTATAATTTTTAAATAATAAAAGTCTCTTTAACCGAGTAAGAGATCCTGCAGGCTGAAGACTGCATCCGCCTCTGCATTTTCCCCTTAGCTCATGGCACAAAGCGACAGGTAAATATCTCTTAGGCAGCTCTGTACTCTTGTCTAAGCCAGAATGACTCCTTATGCAATTCAAAGTGCTCATATGCCTTCACCAATAAATGTGATTAGTAGTCTGACATGCTAAAGGAAATGTGCTTGCTTGGTTTTTTAAGTAAGATATGTCTCCCATGAATTAGCAGAATAAATGCTACTAGTATATACACTTTTCTGTTGGTAACCTAGAAGGGTTACTGTATCGGTAGGCTGAGGAGGCATTGCTTGAGTTGTATGATTCCATCTGCTTCATAATGAGGTATATTTAGAACTTTCTCAACAAAGAATTATTATTTGAACAAAAGAAATCTATTTTTGTATAATAATCCATATCTATCATGTATATCCCCCTGGGAGATCAAGAATCAACCTGATTTTAATAATCACCCTAATCTATGTAAGGTGGCCTGGACCCCAAAAGCCTTTGTTCTAAGATTAAAATTAAATGGAATAAAATCAGCCTTCACACATAATGAGGTCCAGTTTTAAATAGTATGAATAGCCAATGACATCTCAAACCATGTGATTGGATTAAGTTAATAAAGATTCTAAGGCCACAGATGACAGAAGTAAATGAGAATAATTTTCTAGGGTAAGACATTATCATAACAGCATGCTTATCCTCAAATTACTTCTGCAAATACTTTTTCAATGATATTATACTGCCCACATAATCTAATGTAACCACACCAAAGAGGTGGCATGATTACCTGAGCAAGAACTTTAGAAATGAGAACAATGACATAGATAGAAATTACACATATGGATACATAGAAATTACATATATTGGGACTGATTCTGGCTGAAGATAAACATATGCATTTATACATTGAAGAGGATAAAATCTAAGCTTCAACAATTGGACAGAGTATCAGAAGTAATAGAAAGGGAGTTAAGCATATTGAAGAAGAATCTTCAGAGAATATATTGCAGTGAATAATAACATAATCTTAAACAAGACTCAATGAATATACCTAACATCAGATTCTGTAAGGTGAGAGAGAAATAATGAATAGGATGTTTGGCCGGAACAAACAAATTGGGATGCAGCATTTGGAGATAGAAATCTGGAAATTTTATACAGGAAAAAAATAAACAAATAGGATATAGAATCACCTCTAATTAATTAAACTCTAAAGTTTAATTCGAGTTTCAGAAGTGGATAAGCATATTAACGAGGCAGAAGTAATATAGGAGCTAATATTTGAGAATTTTCCAAAATGCATGAGTAATTTTAGCTCATTATTTCAACAAGTTTCATGATGCTGAGCATGGTGAATGCACATAAATCTGAATAAAAGTTATCAAAACAAAACAAGAGAAGAACAAAATCAGGCCATCCATGGCGGCCTGCAGAACAGTGACACAGAGGCTGGTTGTGGTTTGGATACAGAGGCAGTCTCCCAACCACCAGCCTGGCCACTCAGAGAATCTGCTGGTGCAGGGCACTTTGCCTTCCTAGAAAGTTCAGACAAGGAAAGAGACCATGCCTTCACATAGGTAGGGTTTGCAGAGCTTGGCCCAGCCTCACCTCATGCCCTGCAGGGCACAGGCGCTGTTTGAAGAGGACCTTCCACAGCACCTCTGGCCTGCTTGCACCAGCTGCCCAAGCTCTGCCCTCCTGGCTCCTGCAGTTGGTTATGCATCAGGTGCAGGTGCTGCAAGTCCATGTACAGGGATGCACTGGCTTATTGCCTTTCTTACCCCTGTACCTTCCCAGGTATGGGCTAGAGCAGCCGTGGGCAAACTACAGCCCGCGGGCCGGATCCGGCCCATTCAGCTGTTCTTTCCAGCCCGTGGAGCCGAAAGAGCGGAGGGTTCTCTTGCTCTCCCCTCCGCTCCTTTACTTTGAATTTATATTAGTTCACACAAACACTCCATCCATGCTTTTGTTCCGGCCCTCCGGTCCAGTTTAAGAACCAATTGTGGCCCTCGAGTCAAAAAGTTTGCCCACCCCTGGAGAGTCTTCCCCTGATCCCTGCAAATGAAAGCTAAAGCCCACCAAGCTGAGTTCATTCCTCCCTGTCCATCAAACTACTCAACAGCCTTCTCTAAAGCCTGTGTATCTTGGTCTGGGTTGTATGTTTTGTGTTAGGGAATGAGGCCATGTTTGTGTAAATTTTGATAATATTTTTTTCATACAAATGAAATGAAGTTTTATTGTAACATTTTACAGGAAATATTAAAGTTATGCTTTCAGAATGATTTTGTTACCACAGCAACTTCCTCAATTTATATTCATCTGTAATTTTTAAATTGTTGACTCTATTACAGATGTGCACCATTTCCTCTCCTCTGCCTCCCTCCACCCAGCTCCTGGCCTGGCTAGGCCTTTACCACATTCTTGTCTGTGTCCATGGGTTATGCAAATATGCATATATATTCTCTGGCTTATAAATCTTATCTAATAAAGAGGGAATATGCAAATTGACCATTACACTGTCACAAAGATGGTGGCACCCATAGCCACAAGATGGCGGTGCCCAGTCCCCTCAGCCCCGCTGAAGTACCCCAGTCCTTTCAGCCCCACCACTGAGAGCGGACAGCAGGGCATGGGGGCTTTGTGTGTGGTGGTGGCGGCGAAGCCCCCAGGCTCTGCAGACAGAGAGCGGACAGTGGGGTTGCGGGGGCTTCGTCTGTACAGTGGCGGCAAAGCCCCCTGGCCCTGCAGACAAAGAGCAGACAGTGGGGCGTAGCAGCTTTGTTGCTGTGGTGGCAAAGCAGCCAGGCCCTGCAAAGAGCAGAGAACCACGGGAGTGGGCCTAAGCCATCAGTAGGACATCCCCTGACAGATCCTGGTTTGGAGAGGGTGCAGGTAGGGCTGAGGGACCCCCTCCTCCCTGTGCACAAATTTCATGCACCAGGCCTCTAGTAAATACATAAAAGAGAGAAAAAATTCTTTGTTAATAACCTAAAAGAGGGGGAGGGAGCTAAGCCAAATACAAATGGGAACATAGTACATGATTTTAATTATGTCAAATATCTTAGAAATGTTGAATTCATAGAGGCAGATAATGGGTTAGGAATTACCAGAGACTTGGGAGATAGGAATGGGTAGTTATTGATTAATGGTTACCAAGTCCTATTTAGATTGATGACAAAGTTTTGGGAATAGTGATGAGGGTTGCACGACATTGTGTATGCAATGAGTGCTACTTAATTATACACTAAAAATGTCTATTATAGCAATTTTATTTTATATTATTTTATCACTATAAATATATGCATATTAAAATAGTACTACACATATTTAAAAATAAGAGAGGAATATGCTAATTATCCATTATGCCGTGAGGCATAACAACCAACTGCGTTACGACCAGATCACGGATCTGCAGGAGGGTGGGGCAGCAAACTACAAATGGACAGTGGAGAGCTATAGGAGCGGGTAGGGCAGCAAGCAAGCAAGAGGCGGAGAGCTACAGGAGGGGGCAGGGCAGCAAGCTATGAAGGGGGGGCGGAGGGAGCTACAGGAGCATGGGGCAGTGGGTGGAGAGCTACAGTAGGGCAGCAGAGAGCTACTGGCACACGGATTCATGTGCAGGGCTACTAGTATTTAAATAATTATCTGTAATTAAAAATCCTGCCACAATGGAAACTCATATAGCTCCACTATCAAATTGTACCTAGTATTTAACGAATCAATAAAGTCAATGATACTGGTGTTACAGATTCTTCTGTAGAAGAGAGCAACAAGATATATTCTCATCATTTATTACCTGGTATAACCTTGATCCTAAAACCCAAGAAATATTATAAAACATGAAAATTACATTCTGATGTCACCCATTACCTTTGGTTCCCAGTCTCTTAGCCCCCATCATCCTACCTACCTGTTCTTCCCTTCTCCTAGCGGATTCCAACATCTCCTTCAGACCTTGGATCAAACTATTTTTCAGGTGGGCCTTGCTTCCAGTCCTCACACCTAGCACTGTCCCACACACCCTTGCTATATACTCATGTAGCACTTTGTATTATTTCTTTATGAATTTTATTACAATATATATAAAGTACACTAATTTGTGGAATTTTCTTTAATTTTTTTCTCCCTTCCTATACAATAGCTGTATGAAAATAGAGACCACATCCCCCTCTTCTCACCCCTTTGTTCTGCTAACTCAATCTTCACTGCCTAGCCCACCTCAGGCCCATAGTAATAACTCAATAAATATTTGTTGAATGGCCAGTTTCCTGTGGACCTGAACAATGGTTTCTTTAGTATTGCCCTGAAATGTAGGGACTCACAAATTGATTTTCACAATGAGATGAGCATGCTGTCTAAAAATTCAGGTAAGATTTAAGCCAAACAGAACTGTTCCTCCATAGCATTTAAACTGATTTGATCTCAGTTCCTTTCTAAGTAATGGGAAATATTCAGGCCTATCTAAATGGGATGGGGCCATCTATCTAAATGCTGTTACATGCAGGGCAATCTCCATGCATCAGGTTTTATTTATCCTGTTTCAGATATGGCTCTTCTAGGGAGGAAACATAAAGCTTATGCATCATTCTAGTTCCTTTTTTATCCAGCTTTCCTCTATTCGGTTTTTATCTACATTTCATATATTTGCTAATATCTGCCAGCTTCTCTTTTCACTGTCAGTTACTCAGCAACATAATCTTTATTGCATTTTAATAAGTTTAATACCATCCATACCTAAACTTCAAGACCTGCTCATAAATTACAGGATTTGTGCCCTTGACATACTTGTATTAATACCATTTTTTTTCCATCCTGGTTTCTCCATCTGTCTCCATCACCTGTCTTTTCCATTTTTTGACCCTCTATCTTGTCTGCCAGCTGGTGTTTTACTAATGTTTTTAAGCCTTTTCTGTCCCTCAAAATAATCTATATATCTCTTCTTTGCTAATAAATTGTCCAGCAATGGATTTCTAAATAGCTGAAACTCAGTTGTGGGCACTTTAACTTAAATCCCCAGAGTTAAACTTAGCAATAGGACCATATACCTTTAAAATGTCCTTGGGTACCTTCACAGATACATGGGGACTTCTTAGGCAAGGGTTGCCTTCATTGTTCCAACTTAAAAGGTGATTTTTTAAAAATCTTTTTTATTAGCTATTCATATGAAATCTACTTTCTAAAACTACACATAAACAGTGTTTATTTGCAGCCTGTATTCTTGTTACTCTCTCTCTCTCTCTCTCGCTCTCTCTCTTTTCCTTAAAGACCTATAAGTTTTCTGCACTAACATATAGTGATCCAAGTAGCACTCTATTAATTTCAGAATAGGATTATTTTTTTTTTACATATTCAAGGGAAAAATGAATAGACCCATTCAAATAAATCCTGTCCCCTCTAGGACTAAAGATATCTAATATTTAAGAATTTTGTGAGGAAATAAATACATTTTTACTCTTATGAAAAACATTCATTATTACACTTTCTCACCAGATTCTGAATTTGGAATATGACTGTAATGCAGGGAAACAAAGATAAAATAGGATGCAAATGTAAGCACACAACAATTAAATGGAGCCTATACCAAATGGATCTAATAATCAAGAAATGTCAAAGACCCAAAGTTTACCACTTCTGTGGGAACTAGACTAAAATAGGAATTCATGAGAAGTCATAATTGAATTGTGGGTGTCAAGAAAGTTGGTCATTGTGCCTTTAAAAATAGGATAAAAGTTGACCTGTGTTGAGGCAATAGAAGTCATGAAGGCTTTGGAGGAATAGATAACTTCAACAAAGTCAAAGGGCATTGTAAATACCCCCTCTTCTCTTGCTCTTCCTTCTACCCCTTCTGTCTCTCCCCTCCTTTCCCCACTTCTCCTCCTCCTCCTTTTTCCTCTCTCTCCCAATCCCCCTTATTTATACTGATGGTAAGAATTTTGCCAAGTTCCATCTAGTTTTAACTTATAGCAAATATACTTTTCAAAAGCCTTTTACCTCAAAGTTTAAGCTGAACATTAATCTCAAAAAATCTTCATACTAATAGGGTGGACTTCCTTTGGGTTAAAGGTAATGTTGTGTTACATTTAAAAATATCTGTCAGTCAAATGTTGTTTTTATAATTTATTAAAATGGCTTAGCATTCTAATTTCACAGGTTTCTCTTGTCTGTTCCTTTTGATGACTGTAGTGTCAGTCGAAAAGGCAGTCAGCTGTGGCAATTAGCCTCATTGCTCTTGAGTGAAGTTTCAGTTAATAACCTTATATTCTACTTGATATTTAAAGGAATAATTTTTTTCAGCAATCAACATGTGATTTTTTATAATCATACTAGAGGCCCGGTGCAAGGATTCATGCACATTGAAAGGAAATTAATTAGAATAAATATTTTAGAGGCCGGGGAGGAACCATGGGAGGGCTCCAGGGCATGTCCGGCCCATCTCACCCAGTCACGATTGGCTGGACCCCAGCAGCAAGTTAACCTACCGGTCACAGTATCTGCCCCCTGGTGGTCACTGTGCATTATAGCAACCAGTCAAATGGTCAAATGGTTGAATGGTTGGACACTTAGCATATTAGGCTTTTATATATATAGATTCTGTTATTATTAAACGGTCTCAGATAATTAATAGATATTTTTTTCTGAAAAAACTATCTTTCCTTTTTCCAACCTTTCATGTTAGAAAGACTAAAACACCTATTTTAATCTCATTTGCTCAGTAATTATAGTGGATTAAATATTTATTCATTATATTTTTTTTCATAGGGGCTAAAATAGTAGCTCAGTGGGCAAATGGGAAAGTCTAGAAATAGCCACAGCCCACAAATAACACAGGTTTCTTGTAACATGGAGTATCCTGAAACTGTTAGCAGAAATTCTGGCTGGGAGACTGTCAGAGAGAAGGAAGGGAATATTCTAGCAGCAGGGTAAAGACAGGGATTGAAGACATCTTTGATGATGCTGGCATAAAATAATGGAACCTAAAATGAACAGATTTGAAACAAACTGCATGATATCAAATAATTTAATTTGGTATATAATAAAAATATTTCATATACATATGTATGAAAGACAGTAAATTGCTATTTTTAAAAAGCATGTACCAAAAACCAATTCTACATAGAGGTAAATGATAAAAAATAAATCCTTTGAAATGTGGATTCTTAGAGCAATTATGAAATCTTTAGAGGAAACTAACCTTGACAAAACAAAATTGTTTTACAAAAACCTTTGACATACATATGTCAAAAAAGCAGAAACTATTATTAATCAAAAAGAAAAAAGGTATAATATGAGATCATTTATCAAAAATCATATACTTAATACAGCCATTTACAATTTCTTGTTTATAAGTTATCAAAGGTAAAAAATAACATTTTATATTGGTGTGATAAATCTTACATCACTGTGGGAAGGTAAATTAGTCTAACTACTAGGGAAAACAATTTGGCAGCACCTACCTTAGAGATTCAAGATATTAAATTCTTTACATAAAATCTAATCTAATAAAATAGTCCAGATCTAGAAAAAATCTTTATATTTGGGTTGTGTTTGAAAGTTAATTTATAATTTTAAAAAAGGAAACTCCATACTTATCCAATCCCTGGAGAATAGTTAACTATGTTATGATACAGAAGCATACTTCAACATAATAGATCTAAAAATCATTACTTTTATTTTTTTTTTATTCTTTATTGCTTGAAGTATTACACATATCTCCTTTTTCCCCCATTGACCTCTCCCTGGCCACTCCCACCCCCCAGCACATACCCTCATCTTTCTAGTGTCTGTATCCATTGGTTATGCTTATATGAATGCATACAAGTTCTTTGGTTGATCTTCCCACCCCCCCCCTCCCCTGCTCCCCTTCCTTCCCTCTGAGGTTTGATGGTCTGTTTGATGCTTCTCTGACTCTGGGTCTATTTTTGTTCATCCGTTTATGTTGTTCATTGTATTCTACAAATGAGTGAGATCATGTGATATTTATCTTTCTCTGACTGGCTTATTTCACTTAGCATAATGCTCTCCATGTACATCCATGCTGTTGCAAATGGTAAGAGTTCTTTCTTTTTTACAGCAGCATACTATTCCATTGTGTAGATATACCACTGTTTTTTAATCCACTCATCTGCTGATGGGTACTTAGGCTGTTTCCAAATCTTAGCTATTGTAAATTGTGCTGCTATGAACATAGGGGTGCACATATCCTTTCTGATTGGTGTTTCTGATTTCTTGGGGTATATTCCTAGAAGTGGGAATACTGGGTCAAATGGGAGTTCCATTTTTTATTTTTTGAGGAAACTCTATACTGTTTTCCACAAAAAAACACACATTACTTTTAAAGATTTAATGTGCTTTATTGTTTTAAAAATGAAGGACTTTTAGTTTTATATAATATACTAGTGGCCCGGTGCATGAAATTCATGCACAGGGGCAGGGGTGTCCCTCAGCCCTGCCTGCACACTCTCCAATCTGGGACCCCTCAGTTGGACATCCCTCTCACAATCCGTGACTGCTGGCTCCTAACCACTCACCTGCCTGCCTGCCTGAACTCCCCTAACCACTCTGCCTGCCAGCCTGATTGCCCCCAAATGCCCCTCTGCCAGCCTGATCGTCCCCAACTGCCCCCTCTGCCAGCCTGCTCACTCCAACTGTCCCCCCGCTGGGCTGCTCACCCACAACTGCACCTCCCTGCTGGCCTGATCGCCTCCAACTGCCCCCCCCCCCCGCCAGCCTGCTCACCCCCAACTGCCCTCCCCTGCCTACCTGATCACCCCTAACCACCTCTGCCTCGGCCCTGCCACCATGGCTTTGTCCGGAAGGTCTCCTGGAAGGTCTCCTGGTCTAATTAGCATATTACCCTTTTATTAGTATAGATGATAAAGGGAAAACTCTAGAATTGTACCAGAATGTTAACAGTGGTTATTCCTGGGATTTGAAACTATGATTTTTTTTTTCTTTTTTACTGTGCTTTCCAGAGGTATGACTAAATTTAAATTTTTTTTAATTCTAAAATTCTTAATTTTTAGGTAACACTTCTGGTCAGCATTTATTCTTGTGTTTATCCTCAGGAACACCTTTGCACTCTGTGAACATAGTATGTTATTTTATACTGAGGAGTCTGCCATAAACATCTTAAGAGAGCCCACCAACAATATCTTGTTATCTAATGGCTGTATTTTCAAAGTTTATAATTTTGGCACATAATTGTAGCTTATGCCATAAGGATGGGGCACATACAATATGCTACTCCTTCTGTTAAAATTTTTGTGTAAGTGATAATTTATCTTTTTCATTACAATCAAGGTTAAGAAACATTGGCATTCATTTCCTGAATCCCTGCCAATAGAAACTATTTTACATGTGCTTCTGACTAATGTTCCTGTCACTTAGATTTAGATAATTTTCTTTAAAAAGGAAGTGAGCATTCTAGAACTTAATTAGGGAACTACATAATTATAATACATGAATTAATACACCTAATGTGGCTGTCTTATTCAGGGCACACTTGTATTTGTTCTCTCTTTTCATTATTATTATTGTTTTTTCTTTCTTCTATGACTTTTACTTTAGCATATTGTCATTATAGGGAAGAGTGAAAAAGAAACCCATAGTATACCCAATAGCAGCAAAATGATTCTCTCTGTCTATGTGTCAAAATCAAGTGAATAATTGGAGTTGCAACTTTACTCACCACATTTGAAAATCCCAAAAAGTTTCCTATAAACTAAGTTATGAAAATCACAAAGGGAAAATAAGCTGTTTCCTAAGGTTTAGGGTTATAGTGAGTGATGGAAAAATTATTGAAGGACCCAGAAATTAAACTAAATCAGTGAAAGATCAGGAGAATTAAGTGACATGTTTTTTAGAAGATGCATGTAATGATTATTTAGTGAAAGAACCCTGGGTGTTTATATAGCTGATGGGTTACTAAAATAAAATATTTTTTTATCCGAATTGAATTGGAAGTTAGTTTTGGGGTTTTTTTCAGATAGTTTAAAAATAAGATCAACTTAAACCTTAGAAAAGAAAATTTAAAATTATGAAAAGTATTTTTATATTTTTAATAGCAAAAGGTTGTAATTTTGCAAATAAAATAGCAAAGATGAACAGCTCTAGGAATACAATGTGGTATAAATTTCTAAGATGACTTCCTACCTCCTCCCTCCCATAAATAAAACAACTGAGACATGCTTTAGATTGCTCACTTTTATGCCGGTACAAACAACTTTCCAGATATAAGTTGTGCCACAAGCAATAATGTTATAGACCAGAGAAGAGGTATAAAATGGAATTGAGTTGAAGATTTAATAAACAGCAATTTGACACACAATCAAAATAGCTAGACTCTATTTAAGAATATAGGAAAGTGCAAAACCTTAACTATTTATAAAAAAGAGTCCTCAGCAAATATGGAGTCTTTATTTAGTCTGAAGAGGCATATAATAGGGCCCACAAGAATTTGAAGATAGAGTTCAAGAGTTCAAACTCTAAATAATCGTTTATCAATGACCGAAGGAAATTAACATTAGAAGTGTCCTTTAAATAAGTTCATAGTTCTAAAATTCAACTATTTGAACTCTCCAAAGCCAGGGAGAGATGTGACTGACAGTACAAATAATGACATGAGAAGCAAGGCTTTTGTGCAATGTGGTTGCTGTTAGACTTTAATTTAACTGGGGGATACAGACTAACCAAAAAATATTTTACTTTATTAGAAACTTTATTGGTATTTACAATAAGTATGCTGAAAAAATGATTGAGATTTTTAATGTAATAATGTAAAATATTTAAGTTCGTGTTTCTTAAAACTGTTACATGTGCATAATAAGTGAAAAGAATTTGAGGCAAACTATCTACTTATGATTATTTACTTCTGTTTCGTAGGACTTCCTCTATCTGTTCCCTAGTGAAATGTAATTTTCTGAGCCCTCCAAAAGGTCAAGTCAATGAAATTTATGGTAGTATATTGTATCATATAACAATGTTGAGAATGACTATAGTAGTATATATGATTTTCAGTTACATGGAAAAAAGAAAATTATTATAATTCTACAATAAGCAACCTAAGATAACTTGTCATGCATTGCAGAAAATACCTTAGAGAAAGGAGTCTGAAGATTGCTTCAGGAAAATCCTTTACATGAATGCAGTCAAATTTTATTTAATGGTAATATTTTATTACAAATGAGATAATTTATTATTATCCTAATCTTTATTGGATGGAATATTAAGATAACTTGTTATGTCAGAGAAAGAAGTAAGTTAGGACAAATGGGCTCAGACTAATGTGTGTGTGTGTGTGTGTGTGTGTGTGTGTGTGTGTGTGTATATATGATATATGATATGGGAAAACTTTGACTCCTGAGGCCTTAAGTCATGGAAATAAAGAGTTCAACTCTAAAGAAAGACAGTGTTAAACAACTATCAAATGACTACTCTGATCATTTTTATCATTTTAAGCATGCTATAAATAAGAGTTTTGAACATGTACAAAGACTAAGAGACTTTGAGACCTATTACATGAAAAGTAGTAATAAAGGAGTAGAATCAGAGAAATCCAGAAAGCAGTGCCACAAATATAGTTAAAACTAGCAAAAACAAAAAATGTTCTCTTTCTTTAGAGAATTTCACTAAATGAGGGTCCAGGTTTCCAGAGAAAAGAAGATGTTCTAGTCTTATAAGGGGACTAGTCTTATAAGGATGACCTAAAAGTAGTAATAGTACAAAGGAAGTTGTGCTACAGTCAGTCAAAATAATATACAACAATCCAATAATTATATTATGACTGTATAAAAATTACTAATAGTATTTTAAATATTTTTTACTTTCTAACTCTGTCTTCTCTCACTACCTCTTGGGAAACAATAATTCCAATATAGTAGCTGGAAGTGACCTTCGAAGCCATCCTGTCCAAATTACACCTTCTACAGATAAAGTAACTGGTATGCAGTGATGCTAAAGACTATTCCACCAGGAAATTAGAATTGACAAATATAGGTACTGCCATTTAAGAATAAATAGAAATTGTTACTCATTTGTATTTTTTGTTGTTGTTGTTTTAACTTTAAAATCTAAATATATATAGAAAATTTTATATATAAAATGTCAAATGAAAGTAATTTCACTTTGGAACTATGCTTACACAGAGCTTTTTCCCAATGACCTTCACTACTAAAATACTCCAAATTGTACCTGAAACAACATGCAGGTGAAAAATATCTAATTTTATTGCTTCAGTAACTCGAAAAATGGACACTGGAATTTCACCAAATTTTCAATGAAAATACTCATTTAAAAATGAGGGGAAAAATGATGATGAATTTCAAGCCAATACATTTTTGAAGGCTTTAAGTGGCTGCAAATAGGACTTATCAAGAAATGCCTCCTCAGCTCCTGCAATAAAGTGATGGCAGAAAGCCGTAATAAGCACAATCAATTTTTATTAAACAAAAATGAAGAAAACCTGTAAGATTTTTTTGTCAATCACACCATTGCTGGACTCATCCCCAGACATTTAATCCTTTGAGTTGAAGTGGTTTTCTCCAGTTTTATTAATATAGCTTTCACTGAGCTTTATATGCATGTACAAAAAAACAAACAAAAAACACTTTTAATAAATAGAATCACTGTGAATTTTTAATATTAACTCATTGGTATATGCTAACAATTTGACATGACTTTAATTCTTATTTATAATATACATTAGAGGCCCGGTGCATGAAATTTGTGCATGGGGGTGTCCCTCAGCCCAGCCTGCACAATCTAGGACCCCTCAGGGGCCTAAACCGGCAGTCAGACATCCCTCTCACAATTCAGGACCACTGGCTCCTAACCAGTCACCTGCCTGCCTGCCTAATGACCCCAATGACCACTCCTGCTGGCCTTGTCACCCCCAATGGCCCTCCCCTGCCGGCCTGATCTTGCCCCCAACTGCCCTCCCCTACCAGCATGATCACCCCAACTGCCCTCGTCTGCCGGCCTAATCACCCCCAACTGCCCACCCCTGCCAGCCTGATCTTACCCCTAAACCCCTGCCAGCCTGATCTCGCCCCTAACTGCTCTCCCCTGCCAACCTGATCTCGCCCCTAACTGCCTCTGCCTCAGCCCCCACCACCATGGCTTTGTCTGGAAGGAAGTCGGACATCTGGAAGATGGCCAGTTGACCCAGTCGAATTAGCATATTACCCTTTTATTATTATAGATGCTTTTTTGTTACCTCCCTGAAATAATAGAGTAGATAATGCTAGAGTTTGAACATTTGAGCCTTAAATAAAATGTATTTATTTTTATTTTGTATTTTTACCTTTATATAAGTATCATTGATATTTGTTCTTATTCTAGTGTCAGTATCATCATCCCTATAGAAGCACTTAAATCATGTTTTCCATATTTGCAAAATACTTTAAAATATGCTTCTATTTGGTGTCCAAGAAGAACACTGACATCAAGCTTCCAAATTGTGGATGTCAAGGGAAACCAGTAAAAACAGTTTGTTAATTCAATTTACATCTAACAGAGTTATTTCAAGTGTCAAAGAAAAATTGCACCAGATTAGGTTAAACAGTTCAGAAAGACTTTATTCAAAACCATTTCAATAGGGTGTAAGACTATTGCAAAAGGGGCAACAAATTGAAATTAACTCCTCTGAAATAAAAGACAACAAAACTTTAAATGCTAGGGTAGCTAATGGAAAGTATTAGAGAACTTTAGGGGGAAGGTTGGTGGATGTGATTATTCCCTCTGTTTTCTAATTGTGCTTATGGACATTGGGTTCCTACTTGCACACAGAGTCTAGGAGACAGAGGCCCTATCTTTCCTCCTGATTATGTTGCAAAGAAGGGATGGCTCCCAAGTTCTTGAGAAAGACATTCCTGGGCGGCAGAAGACTTCCATCTTTAAGAGATAGAGAAAGAATTATAGTCACAAGTTTTCTAAAGTAAATGCCTGTAAAATATATTCTTCATCTGAAATAGTCAATTAAGTGCTTATGATTGCTTTGTGTGTTTTAAATAATATGAAGTCTACTATATAACTTTTATTAACTTTTAACTACTCTAAGAGTAGTTAAAAGTTAATGTTTGTTGTTTACATTGCATTTTTTCATATATAAACATGTGTTCAAGTTCTCTAATATTATAAATATTAAATAATTCATATAAATTCTTGTCAAATTCTTTGTTATTTGAGTTTCTACTAAGACAAGGGAATATATGCAATAGATATATCTTTCACTTGGCAAAAATTAGAAACAAAAATGAGTTTATGGTTTGAATTTTTTTATTTGCAACACATTATTTTAAAGTTTAGAGATTTTTTCTTTTTAATACAAACTTCTTGTATTACTAATAATATAACCCATGTTGTATGAGAATTGGCTGACTGGAATCAGGATTCTTGAGGTATATTTTTTAAGACTTGCCACTACTTCTACATGAAAGTGTTATCAGTGAAAGTAGGGGATCCCCTTCCCCACTGAGTGCTGGGGTTGGGTCCTGACAATATCTCAAGAAAAAGAATTTTCTGAGACTTGCACAGAAGGATGAGCAATTTTTATTTGCATGGAGTTACATCCTTGAGTTTCCAAAGTCCCTTTTCCCTTAATCCAGCCTTAGAAGATCTGTCACAGGGGATTCAGTAGAACTAGAGGCAAAGCCAGAGTCCAAAGTTTCTGTTTCATGTTGTTGTTGGGTCCAGCACAGCATTGGACTAATTGCAGTGCGTCAGTCCATTGTGTGGAGCCCTCATGGTCTGAGCTCATGCAACAAGAGTCCCAAGAGGGCAAGAGAGCAAGCAAGAGAGTTAATTTCTTTATTTAGGAGATTAAATCCCTCCTATCTTCCATGCTTATAGTTTCCATGCCTACTCTGGCCAATGACCTGTTCCCAGGTGTGACTGACAGACAAGTATCTTCCCTATGTCACCCAGACTTTACTTGGCATGCGCCTAAGCTGCAGCTTCCTGGCAAAACTGCACAAATAAATGCCTATAATATTTGGCCTTCCCTTTGCCCCTTTGCTCCTTTCCAGTTATTTATAACTAGATTAAATTATAACACTATCAAAAGTGTGAGCCTTTGGGCAAATAGCTTTAAATTTCTCCCGTTAGGAGTCAATTTTCTCACCTGTGACCTGAGGCTATTAAACTAAGTAGTCTTTGTTTATTGCAGATCTATATTTCTGAGACACTAAGGATTCACCCAAGATACATCAGTTGGGGGTGAAAAAAAATCAAGATAGATAATTAGCTCAGCCTAATGAGAAAGGAAATAACATCAGTAATATGACATTGCTGCCACAAGCTGCATCTCCCTTTTAACAAAACTGATTCCAAGTTCCTGTAAAGACAGCAATATTGGATCTGATTGCCAAAGATATCTCAAGTATAAATCCTGAAAGATGGTGAATAAATATAGAGAGAACACATGTAAGAAAGTGCAAATGAAAATATCAAACAGAAACAACATGCAAAGACTATTTCCTACCAGCCATCAAATGTGACACTTCTATATTCTCATCAAAATATTATGAACATAAGTAGACCTTTTGGCACTGTTTTAATGCCATGCATCTCAAACTAGGGCAGCATCCCCAGAAGGAACATTAAATTGCAATGGAGCATCAGCTGGGAACATCAGATTCCAATGATTCTGCAGTAAAATTTGGGACTTCTGTACTCTGACAATTAAATCAGTAGTTGCAATGGGTCAAGCTTTCCTTTTTGGAGAGGGCAGATGAAGGTGGAGGGCAGATACCTATATGTGCTATAAGTGATGGCAAATGTGGGTACTTTTATGCTTTTGGGAAACCTATTGGTGGAGCTAATGTCCTCATAAAGAAGATAATGTTCCTCAACACGTTTCAGAGGCTCATCTAGCTTGTCACTTTACTAACCTGTGAATTATTAATTTTTATTATACAAAAGTTGCTGCTCCTCAGAAATCAATTTATTTTTTCTTGCTGAACTAATGCTTGATTGAATTTTGGCTTACCTAAAGATGGCATCAACTCTAGGCCCATGCGAATTTCTGATAAAACAAAAACATGTAAATTCTGGAACATAATTCATGTTTGTAACATTCTTCATTTAACCAATTGTGGTATAATGTATTTTAAATTATAATTTCACTTAGAAATATTGAAAGTTGAAAAGAAGGGAAGCCAGAAAGATAGTAGAATAAGGTTGAAGCCAGTGAAAACACACATACACACACACACACACACACACACACATACACACGCACACGCACTATTCCCCTTTTATCCATGGTTTCACTTTCCTTATTTCATTTACCTATGGTAAACCTCAGTCCAAAATAATTGAATGAAAAATTTCAGAAACAAGTAATTAACTAGTACAATTTTAAATTATGCACCATTCTGAGTAACAGGATAGAATCAGCTTCATCCTACCCAGGACATGAATCATCCCTTTCTCCAGCATGTCTAGGCTGTATATGCTACCTACCTAGCAGTCACTTAGCCAACTGGGTTATCAGCTTGACTCTTGAAGTATCTCAGTGCTTGTGTTCAAGTAACCCTTATCTATACATATAAAAGCCTAAGCGACCATCCAACCATCCGAATGGTAGCTATGACACGCAATGACCACCAGGGGACAGATGCTCCAACCAGTAGCTATGACGTGTACTGACCACCAGGGCGCAGACACTCAATACAGGAGCTGCTGAGCCATGTTGACTTGGCAGCTGCAGTTCTTGGGTGATACATCTGGAACCAGAGAAGAGGGAGCCCGTTCCCAGGGTGCATCACCCAAGAGCTGCCCTCTCGCAATCCAGGACCCCTCGGGGAATTTCAGAGAAATTGGTTTTGGCCTGTTCCCTGCAGGCCAAGCTGAAGGACCCCACTGCTGCACTAATCCATGCACCAAGCTTTTAGTTTTATATAATAACTAGAGGCCTGGTGCACGAGATTCATGCACTCAGGGGGTTCTCTTAGCCCGGCTTGAGCCCTCTCACAGTCCAGGAGCCCTTGGGGATGTCTGACTGATGGCTTAGGCCTGCTCCCTGGAGAGATGTCAGTCAGACATCCCTAGTGCTGCCGTGGAGGCAGGAGAGGCTCCTGCCACCTCAGCTGCACTTGCCAGCTTGAGCCCGGCTCAGGGCTTCTGGCTGAGTGGTGCTCCCCCTGTGGGAGCACACTGACCACCAGGGGGCAGCTCCAGCATTGAGCGCCTGCCCCCTGGTGGTCAGTATACATCATAATGACTGATCTGATCTTTCTGCCGTTCAGTTGATTTGCATATTAGCCTTTTATTATATAGGATGGTCCCAAAGTGCAAGAGTAGTGATGCTGGCAATTAGGATATGCCACAGAGAAGCCCTCAAGTGCATGTTACATATTGTCAGAAGGTCAATAATAGCCTAATACTATGTCATAACACCTTCGTCATTCACTTCATTTCATCTCATCATGTAGGAATTTTATCACACATCATCACAAAAAAAAAAAGGTGAGTATAGCACAAGATATTTTGACAGTGAGAGACCATATTTACATAACCTTTATTATAGTATATTGTTCTAGTTATTCTATTTTATCATTAGCTATTGTTAATACCTTACTGTGTGTAAATTATAGGTTAAAATTTATCATATATATGTATGTATAGGAAAATAGACAGTATATACAGGATTTTGTACTTTTCAAGGTTTCAGCTATCCACTGGCTTTCTTGAAACATATCCTCCACACAGCTAAGGAGGTACTGTATATATGAAATTCAAAACATCTTGAAATCACTGAGAATTTTGACAGGCATGGCATTGTCCCTGGGGCTTCACACCGTGAAACTGACAATGAGATGATGATATCCACCAAAGATAAATGTGTAGTAAACCCCTGCAGTCATTCTAACTATCTATAAAAAGGGCATACCTGTATACTTATTTTAGATTTGGAGTTTATATTTGAGAAGGCAAACTCTTATTAGTTCTCCTACAGTGACTCTTAAAAATCACACACACACACACACACACACACACACACACACAAACATTTTGAATAAAGGAGTACTAGACCTATTTGCAAGTAAAATGAAAGCTCTTAGAGGCTATGGACAAGGCAAAGAGATTTAAACCACCTTATAAACATTGATGCTATTTTTGGGCATTTTTTGAATTACCTTTAAAGACAAAACTCAAGTTGTGAGAGAAATTTTGGTGAATCTTGCTCCTTTATAAATATGCACAAATATGTTTCAACTCAAAATGAGGCATATGTGATTTTAATAAGCTATACTCATCACAAAACACTATAACTGGTATTTATAATGTACATAGTCATTTCATACAATTGATAGAAAGGTTCAATTTAAGTAATTTGTCTTATATTTCAATAAAATGGAGACATCCATTTTTATTGGTCAGAATGAAGAAATCTATGAAGATATGTTCATTTGCTAGTATTGCATAGTAAAATAACTGGTGAGGAGTTTTTCAAATAGATATATATTTTGGTGTGCACAATATTATCTAGAGAAACAAATATAGATATCCTAATAAAAGAGTAATATGCAAATTGACCATCACTCCAGGACACAAGACAGCTGCCCCCATGTGGTTAAAGATGGCTGCCCCCATGTGGACACAAGGTGGCCACCACAAGATGGCCTGCAGGGAAAGGCAGTTGTGGGAAGTTAGGGGTGACTGGGCCAGCAGAGAAGGGCAGTTGGGAGGGCAGTTGGGGGGACCAGGCCTGCAGGGGAGGGCAGTTAGGGGTGACCAGGCCTGCAGGGGAGGGCAGTTAGGGGTAACCAGGCCAGCAGGGGATAGCAGTTAGGGGTGACCGGGCCAGCAGGGGAGGGCAGTTGGAGGTGACCAGGTTTGCAGGGGAGGGCAGTTAGAGGTAACCAGGCCTGCAGGGGAGGACAGTTAGGGGCGACCAGACTGGCAGGGGAGGGCAGTTAGGGGTGACCAGGACAGCAGGGGAAGGCAGTTAGAGGCAATCGGGTCAGCTGGGGAGCAGTTAGGCATTGATCAGGCTGTCAGGGGAGTGGTTAGGGGGTGATCAGGCTGGCAGGCAGAAGGTGTTAGGGGCAATCAGGCAGAGGCAGGTGAGCTGTTGGGAGCCAACAGTCTTGGATTGTGAGAGGGATGTCCACCGGGATCAGGCCTAAACAGGCGGTTGGACATCCCTTAAGGGGTCCCAGATTGGAGAGGGTGAAGGTTGGGCTGAGGGACACCCGCCCCGTGCATGAATTTTGTACACTGGGCTTCTAGTCTACACTAATAAAAGAGAAACATACAGATTAACCATCACTCCACTACATCCACAAGCCACGCCACCAGCCAATCAGGAGTGAGTATGTAAATTAACCCAACCAAGATTGTGGCCAGCCACTGAGCTGGAGCAAGCAGGAGGCTTGGGTTGCCCTGGCAATGAGGAAGCCAAACTTCCCGCCCACCCTGGCTGGCCCTGGCCTCCGCTCAAGGCTACAAAGTTTCAATTATAGAAGATAAATAAATCCCAGATACCTGCTTCCAGCCGGCCTGACCTCCGCCCAAGGAGGCACTGAAAAAAAAAAAAAGAAAAAGAAAAAAAAAAAGGAGGGGCTGGGACCTTGGGTCACCGGTGGGTGATCAGGCCACGATGGGACAGCAGGGGCCGTTGGGGGTAAGCAGACCAGCAGGGGGGCCAGTTGGGGGTGAGCAGGCCGTCAGTGGGGGTCAGTTGGAGGTGATCAGGACAGCAGGGGGGGCAGTTTGAAGTGAGCAGGCCAGCGGGGGGCAGTTTGAAGTGAGCAGGCCAGCAGGGGGGCAGTTGGGGGTGAGCAGGTTGGCACGGGGGCAGTTGGGGGTGAGAAGACTGGCAGGCAGAGTGGTTAGGGGCAATCAGGCAGGCAGGCAGGCAGGCAGGTGAGGGGCTGGAGCCAGCAGTCCTGAATTGTGAGAGGGATGTCTGAATGCCGGTTTAGGCCCGATCCCTGTAAACCAGCAGTAGGACATTTTTCGAGGGGTCCTGGATTGGAGGGGGTGCAGGTTAAGCTGAGGAACACCCCCGCCCAACCCATGCACGAATTTTGTGCACTGGGCCACTAGTATATTATAACATACAAAGTAGTGAAGTAGTAGCCTGAATCAATGTAATGACATAGCTTGAAGAAATGGTCATTCCATTGTTCATCATTCCTTTTTATTTTCTCAAAATTATTTATTGATTTATTTAATTAATTAATTTTTTCCAATGTGCTCCATGGGTGGAAATGAGGGTAAAGTTATTTTTAAAAATCAGGATTTTAGATATTTTTATTTTAGGCTGATTTGTAATAAAATAGGAAGCTCACTCTGTTAACCAAATGTACCATGACTGAGATTTGGAGAGCGAGATTCAACTGTTAATTTTCTTAAAAGAAGAAAATCACCACAATAGGTAAACATCTGAATTAGTTAAATGAATACATACTTACATTAATGGCTTACAGAGTCACTAAGAGATATTTCCCCCCAACTCCAGTTATTCTCAAGCCAAATCAACACCGTGAATTGGTAAATTTGGCACACTTTATGGCAAAGAATATATATAGTTGAGTGTTGAATAAAGAGCAAATTATTTTATTCACAGCTTAATATGCACCAGGTTCAAAAATAGGTACAAGAAATAGAATGATAAAACAAATGATAAATATTACCAAAAAATAGGATTCTCCTACTTAGAGAAAAATATATTTAAAGTGACAGTTAGATACTAAAATTGAAAAATACATTTACATTTTCAAGACAATACAATCACTCTAATGATAAAAATAGTTACCAAGCAAAACAGAGCTGATTATTGCAAGCTTCTTCTGCGGAGATGATTCAGTAGAAGCTTCACAGCTCTATTGAGTGGATTTTGCAAGCTCTGTTGACCTTCACCAGGAGGAAAAAGAGGATACCATTTTTGCATTACTGAATCAACGAAAGCATGGAACAGCTCATATTTTTAGGCAGTAAAAATTACTTTTTGTGAGCTAGTGGCCTCAAGAGTAGAATCCACACACATTTGGGAATTAAGTATGAAAAACTAGAAAGGTAGCCTAGGCATCTCTGACATGCCAAGGCAGAGGAATCCTGAACGTGATGGAGAATGGTTACTGCAGGTAAACAAGGAAACCATAATTAGGTTTTCATTTTAATAAAGAAAATTTTGTCAGCATTTAGAAGAGCTTAAGATAGGAGCTTGTTCCAATCACCCAGCTGAATCCCCCTATTGTACCTCCTTAGCCTTAGAGACTTTAAAATGGGCTTATTTATGACCATCACCAAGGCAATAGACTGGTATCATAAAAAATTAATCTAGGGTCTTTTATGTAGTTAAACTTTACTCCAATGCTCATGGAAAAGAAGCATCATTTGACTCACATTTTACAAGCCTCTTTAATATATAAATCACACGGCATCAGCTTGGATGGAGTTAATTACAAAATTGATTTCAAATATTATTAAGGATAAATACTGGGAATTTGGTTGATAAACACAATATATATCATAGTCTTCCCTTTATTTTTCTGTTTTATAGTCTTGCGTAGGTGCTAAAGGGATCAATATATTACACAAACCTACACTACCAAAGTCTTTTCCACCCCATCTGCCAATCCAAATGTTAAATTGTAGAAACAACAATAGCATGGCCCTCTTCATAGCCAAAATATATCAATGGCTGTTGTTTTTTTTTGTGTTGTTGTTTTTGTTTTTTTTTTGCGTGTGTGTGTGTGTGTGCATGTGTGTTTTGTTTTTATTTTAGCAAAACACAAACCATTACTATATAATACATTAGGCATCTGGTATTCATTTTGGAAAAGCAGAGCTCTTAAAAAGAAGTGAGAACAAAAAAAAGAGGGGGAGTTACATAAACACAATAAAAGACATTGATGTCAGAACATCAGATTTAAGTGTTTCTTTTTAAAAATAAAATCACTGTTAACCCAAAGAGTCCTCAGACCAGGAGAGAGTTGGTGATGGAGGCATAGAGGCATGGTGAGACAAGCAATCCATGTTCAAGTCCTTTGAACACTGAATTGAGCTGTAAAGCTGTAACAAATGCTGAAATACCTTTAAGTGGTAGGCAGTGGGAGTGATTAGAGAAGACAAGCTACCCCTGGCCCCTGTTGTGGTCACAGCTGCTCCCTGTTCCTCCTGTTTTAAGGACTGACCTACATATTCCCAGAAGATAGAGGTATGACTTTGCTCAGTAACCTAAGAATTCTGGGAGGGAATGGGGGTAGGGGGGTTGTGCAGCAAGCTGATGGCTCATATAAAAGCAGCTGTGTGCCAAGAATCATTTTGAAATATCAATCAAATTATCGACTTTCAATATTTTGGAAATGACAATATATAATGGGGGGGTAATCAATGAAAAGGCTTGCATTATAGTTCTAAATCTTGCCTATTACTTTCTAAATTTATATCTATAAGAAGGAGAGAAACAC
Organism: Plecotus auritus; assembly: GCF_963455305.1. Lineage (NCBI taxonomy): Eukaryota > Metazoa > Chordata > Mammalia > Chiroptera > Vespertilionidae > Plecotus > Plecotus auritus. The sequence continues at coordinate 143,610,949 of NC_137783.1, read as the reverse complement.
TTGTACATTATTATAATTTTTATAGCATAAAAGCTTAATTAAAGTAGTTGATTTTAAGTTAAGAATTTATGTATGAATGTATATTGTAGAAATTAAAACATGCAAGGAAATGATAATGATTAAATGATATAATTTTTATATATTTAATATAATGTTAAAGATCTATTAAAATTAATATATTTGCTAATTATTTCTTATTGAGCAAAGGTAGTTTTCATATGTAAAATAAAGGACCCACAAGAAAGCACAAACAGCCTCTAAAGGCATAATTAAAAGTATCTTTCAATACCTCACTGAAGTTTGAATTTTCTTCACATTGGTTTCACAATCCATGAAATCTGAGAAGCATTAATTAATTCATTTATATGCTTCTTCATTCACTCAGTCACTTGCCAAATTCTTGAGTGCTCACCATGTGCTGTGACCAGTACAAAACTGAATAATGATCTTTGATGAAAGGCACATTGACAACTCTGACCAAAAATACAGCTCATAGCAAAAAAACAGAGACAAAAAGTTAAAATAAGGAATAAGACACAAAGACTACAACAAACTGAGTATTTAGTGCAAGGACAAGAAAGGTATTCAGCCCTGACCAGTTTGGCTCAGTGGATAGAGCGTTTGCCTGTGGACTGAGGGGTCCCGGGTTTGATTCTGGTCAAGGGCATGTACCTTGGTTGCGGGCACATCCCCAGTAGGAGGTGTGCAGGAGGCGGCTGATTGATGTTTCTCTCTCATAGATGTTTCTGACTCTCTATTCCTCTCCCTTCCTCTCTGTAAAAAATCAATAAAATATATTTTAAAAAAAGAAAGGTATTCACACATCAATATGCTGCATGAATAAGCTTTCATATAAAACACATTCAAGTGGTTGTCAACTTTGCATTGACTTAATATTAATGTACTGGAGGCCTGGTGCATGGATTCTGGCACTGGTGGGGTCCCTCAGCCAGGCCTGCATCCTCTCGCAATCTGGGACCTCTCGGAGGATGCCAGAGAGCCAATTTCGGCCCTATCCCCGCAGGCCTGATACAGACAGGAGTGAGTCCGATCCCTGTGCATTGAGCATCAGCGCCCTGGTGGTCAGTGCGAGTCATAGTGACAAGTTGACTGGTGGAACAGTCGAACGGTCACTTAGGCTTTTATAGATATAGATAAGGGCGGGAGTAACATTTAATTAGAATGTACTAGGTAGCACAGATAACCTACTTTTACCCCACCCTGTATAGAGTCCCTATATATTTTTATAGAAATTCTATTCTTCCTCTAAATGGTAACTTATTTGATAGCCAAGGTGATGTCTACTTTGCACATCATTGTATTGTTAATGTCTTACATGGTATACATCCTATGATAAATACTAAATATATAACTATAAGTACATGAATTCAATTCAGCAATTAAGATGGCTGAATGAGTAAAACAATATATACATGAAATATTTCTGATGTTTTTAATAACAATATAGAATGATAAAATATAAATAAAGTTAATATTTCTAGAATATTTACTATAATATGTACATCTCTATGTGTATAAATAAATGAGGTGTAAAAAGCCAATTAAATACATATTTACCTGACTGTATGTATGAAATAAGATATGCTTTTTAATTTCTCATTCTAATCTAGTTCTTGTATCTCTATTTACTAGGTGTACCAGTTAATAATGCAGATTTTTTTCAATAGATGGAGTTACACATGTGTTGATATATATGTGATTTGATATGTATGCTATTTTGTTGTATTGACAGCAAGCTTCAAAACTTCATATGTCAAATTTGCTGAAGGTGTTAACATCATAGATATTTTTATGCTTAAAAATGTCGAATTCTGTGCCAAAAAAAGAGCATTTGTGGGAAGTTTTAATTCATTACTTTATTTTGAAGAAAAAGTTATCATATATTTCGGGAAGCTTATGGTGAACATGCTCTATCCCAAGATACTTGTGGACGCTGGTTTAAATGCTTTAAAAGTGATGATTTCAATGTGAAAGACAAAGAATGTTTGGGTCAACCGAAAAAGTTTGATGACCAACAATTACAAGCATTACTGAATGAAGATGTGTGTCAAACTCAAAAACAACTTGCAGAAAGATTAAAGGTTGCTCAGAAAACAATTTCCGATCATTTACAAGCAATGGGGAAGATTTTAAAGGAAGAAAAATGGGTGCCACATCAACTGAATGAAGGACAAATGGAAAACCGAAAAGTCATCAGTAAAATGTTGCTTCAAGACATGAAAGAAAGTCTTTTTTGCATCGAATTGTGACTAGCGATGAAAAGTGAATTTATTTTGAGAACCCCAAATGCACAAAATCATGGGTTGATCCAGATCAACCATCAACATCAACTGCAAGGCCAAATCGCTTTGAAAAGAAGACAATGCTCTGCATTTGGTGGGATCAGGAAGTTGTGGTATATTATGAGCTTCTAAAACCAGGTGAAGCCATTAATACTGATTGCTACCAACAACAAATAACCAATTTGAACCATGCTTTAATTGTGAAATGACCAGAATGTTCCAGAAGACATGGCAAAGTAATTTTGCTTCATGATGACGCACCATCACACACTTCAAAACCAGTTAAAGACATGTTAAAAGATCTTGCCTGGGAAGTATTAACCCACCCGTCGTATTCACCAGACCTTGCTCCTTCAGATTACCACTTGTTCTGATCGATGGCACAAGCACTTTCTGAGCAGCACTTCAAAACATATGGAGAAGTGGAAAATTTGGTCTCTGAATGGTTTGCCTCAAAACAAGAAAAGTTCTATTGGGATGGTATCCACAAATTTCCTGAAAAATGGGGGAAATGTGTAGCTAGTGATGGACAGTACTTTGAATAAAGCACTTTTGATGTTTCTCTTGAAATGATCGTGTTTTCTTTGATTACAGAAGCCTCCACTATTAACCAGTACACCTAGTAGATATTATTTAGGCAATTATAATAATGACTACCACTAAAATATTATACCAGTCTTCAACTTACATAGCTACCTTAAATATTTGAGTCCCATTCTTATGATTTAGAGAATGACTTTTTTTTAGCTCCAGATTCATGGTTTTCTATTTTTATTGGATCCCCCTTTCCAGCCACAAGATCTGGAATATAAACAATCATGGTTACTGATCTTGAGCCCTGACATTTTATACTTGGGTGGCTAAACTTGCTTTTATGTCCCTGGAAGAAATATATTTCATGTGTGTTCCTTGGCTCGTCGGACTTGAGCATAAAGTGGTGGGAAGCAGAGGGTGACATGGAGAGACAATGGGTTTGGCATTGGAAGTGGCAGCATCAGGAGTCTCAGTGGGGGCAGTATTGCCAGACATTTCACAAGCATCGCTTTATGAGTCCAACCTGTTCAGGTCTCTCCTGCCTGGGGAGGGCTGGTTCTTGATTAACATCAAATCAAGTGTTTGTCCTTGTTAGATTTTATTTCCCTAAGCCTGAGGTTAAAGATAAGTTTTTCTTTTATCTGTGAATATTTTATCTCCCATTTATAGACAGAGGGTCTTTCCCCCCCACAAATCACTTCTAGTATGCTGAATCTCTTTTGATGTAACAGTTGACTATTTAAAGGATTAGCTAAACAAGAAAATACACAAAGAAATTATAGATGACCAACTAATTTATACTTGGTGTCCACGCCTAAGCATTATACTGAGTTCTTTTTTAATGGGTTGCTAACACGCACATAATTTTTATCTTTCACTGAAACATGTGGAACACGTCCCTATGTTGTGATCTTGATAGTGGTCCTATAAACAGGCAGAGTAGCTGTTGTGTATTATGCATGAGTAGAAGTCCAGAAATCAGGATGTTAGGTTTGTGCTAATGTCACCTCTGACTGTGTGACCTTAGCCAAGTCACTCAAATGATTTGAGCCTCAATTATTTTGGCAATAATCAATTATAATACCACTGCCAATGACAAACAGTTTATCTTTGCTGATGGGAGTTTATTATAAGGATATGTGCTGAAATGTCATGATACAGGAAACTGTTAATCTCTCTCTCTCTCTCTCTCTCTCTCTCTCTCTCTCTCTCTATATATATATATATATATATATATATATATATATATATATATACACACACACACACACACACATATGAAAAGCCAGTGACTGGAATGCTGTAATGACCAGAATGACCGGTTGCTATGACGCCCACTGCAGCCAGCAAATCTGCCTGATCTGAGGTGGGGACGGCCTGTCAACCTCCCTCAGCCCCTCCCCCTGGATGGCCCTGTTCCCAGTAGGCCTCTCCCACTCTGATCAAGGGTGGGGTGGCTGGCCAACCTCCTGCAGCCCCTCCCCCTGCCCCACTCCAGATCGGCCCCCCCACCCCATTCAGGGGTGGGGCCAGCTGGCCCACCACCCACAGCCCCTACCCACGGCCAGCTCCACCCCTGATTAGTCCCCACTACCTGGATAAGCCCACAGCCTCTCCCCCCTGCCAGCTCTGTCCCTGATCGGCCCCCCTACTCCAATCAGGGGCAAGGCTGGTGGCTACTACCCATGGCCCCTCTCTCCTGGCTGGCCCCACCCCTGTTTGCCCCCCCACACACCAATCTGGGATAGGGGCAGCTGGCCCACCACATACAGCCTCTCCCCATGGCCGGCCCCACCCCCAATCGGCCCCTCCACCCCAATCAGGGTGGGGCCTGCCAGCCAATAGCCTGATCAGGGCAGGCCATTGGCCACACTCCTGCTGTCTCCTCCTCCCAACAGGCCCAGTCCCAATCAGCCTCAATCGGGGCCAGGCTGGCCGGACCCACCATGCATGAATTTGTGCACTGGGCCTCTAGTAATTTTATAATAGCTGGATCTTGCAATGATGAAGCTAGAGAACAAACAAAAAATAATTAAATATCCTATGTGGCAAAACCAGAAGTTTAGTATTTCACACACTATCCATATGAGGCTATTCTAATAATATCAAGGCATATCATATGACTAGGTAAATTTATCACCACCCAGTATGGGCCACCCCAACTAAAAATGGTTGTGCACCAAGCCACCTCAAAGGCAGTTGGTTGACTTTTATTATGATCTGTATAATCAAGCTGCCTCTAAATCACAAATCAATTCTTCTATAATCAATACTGTCTAGGATAGTAGCTTCAAATTCATAAATTCACTGAATGAACATGATACGTCATTGTACTTTGTTCAGAGAAAAAGGATTTGGGGAAATTTCTTCAGAAGAGGACTGACTAGATTTGGAGGTTATTTTGATAAAAATACTAAACTTATGTTTCCATGAACATATACATACATAGATGTATATGAGAGGCCCATGCACGAATTTGTGCATGGGTAGGGTCCCTCTGGGTGGCCTGTGGGATCTGGCTGAAACCACCGGCTCTCCAACGTCCCCCAAAGGGTCCCAGATTGCTAGAGGGCACAAGCCAGGCTGAGGGACCCCATTGGTACACGATCGGTCTGGGGAGAGACTGCAGGAGGACTCCAGGACATGTCTGGCCCATCTCACTCAGTCCCGATTGGCCAGACTCCAGCAGCAAGCTAACCTACCGGTCAGAGCATCTGCCCCCTGGTGGTCAGTGCACGTCATAGCGACTGGTTGACCAGCTGACCGTCTGGCCCCTGGTAGTTAATGCGAGTCATAGCAAGCGGTTGAGCAGCCTTAGCATATCATTAGCATATTAGGCTTTGATAGGTTGTTTGGTTGTTCTGCTGTTCATTCTATTTGCATATTACCCTTTTATTATGTAGGATGGTTTCCCCAAAAAATGTATATACATTTTAATAGCTGATAGCTCAATTTTGAAAATGAAATGTATTTTAATAAGCACTGCCCTTAAAATTATTCAAAGTGTGTATATACATTTTCATTTTTTGGACACCCTATATATACATATCTATGATGTACATACACTTATTAATTATAAAATATTAGGTAAGTTGACAGTCACTACTATATCATGATAAACAAAATATTTTTAAAGAATTGTATGGATGTTCTAATTCTAATGTATTATCAGCTGTGAGCAAAGACACCTCATTAAACAGATTTAAATACATTTAATTTTAATTATTAAGGTCCCAATTAGCCAGTTTTTAAGTGAAAAAGATTTTATGGAAATTGATTTTATGGAAATCAGTTTACTTGACCAATACAGTCGATCCTCATTATTTGTGGTTTCTGTATTTGCATATTCATCCACCACTTTGTTAAATGTATTTAGAACACCTAAATCAACAGCTGTGATACTTTCAAGCCATTCACAAACATGCTCAGTGTGAGGAAACTTTCAAGGTGCCCTGGTCATGCGTGTCCAGCTGAGGTCCAGCAAGGCAGTAACTTGCCTTCTTGTTTCAGCTTCGTATCTTTTGCAGTTTCTTTTTTACCACATTTTTTTGCATTTTTGTGCCTTTTCTTGGTAATTTTATTTAAAGGGGCCTCCAGCACAGTGTTGAAGTCCTATCTAGCATCCCTAAGCACAAGAAGGCTCTTAGATGCCTTACAGACAAAATATTTGTCCATCTAAACATAGAAAAGTTAGAGTAAAAATACAGTTTAAAGATAAAAATGTGGTACTTACTATGGGTACTTGCTATGAATGGGAATTGCTGGATTGAAAGTTGCTCTGGGTGAGTTAGTGAGTGAATGGTACATGAATGTGAAGGCCAAAGACATGACTGTAGACTTTATAAACTCCATACACTTAGACTAAACTAAATTTATTTTTACAATTTTCTTTCTTTAATAATAAATTAACCTTAGCTTACGGTAACATTTTTACTTTATATATTTTTTAATTTTTTGAACTTTCAGACTCTTTCATAACAATTGTGCAAAAATTATATTTTATACCCTTATTCTCTAAGCTTTTTGTATTTTTAAATTTACTTATTTATTCATTATTACTTTTTTGTTACAAACTAAGACACTAACACACACCTTAGCCAAGGCCTACAGAGGGTCAGGATCATCAGTATTACTGTTCTTTACCTCACATCTTCACTAGAAAGTCTTTAGGGACAATAACATGCATGGAGCTGTTATCTCCCTTGAACACAATGCCTTCTGGAGAATTCCTCCTGAAGGGCTTACTTGAGTCTCTTTTTGAGATGTGACTCTTCTCAGAAATATGTCCATGGTGGTTTGCTTAGTTCATTTCTTTTTCTCATTATAGATATGCTGGTAGTCACCATAAACATTCATCTCTCTAAACTAAAACCTTCCCGTGTTGGGTACATGTTGTTAAACCTTTTAAGGAGCTTGTTAACGTCTGCAAAAGCTTACTAGAAGTCTATGAGATATTAATAGTGAATAAAAATAATTATCCAACACCATAGTACACAAAAGCATTTTTTTCGACCCTGGATTATTACAGCATCTTGTTCCCAGTCCAAAATGTATGGTTAAGATTGTAGGCATTCAGTCTTTTTTTACTATATGGACACTGACTTTACAACATAATCAATAAGTGATCTTTAGCAAATTATTCAGTCTCCATGGGCCTCACCCGCAGATGTCTGTGAGATTAAATAGCCAGCGTGTACACATGAACAGCATTTAAATACAACTGACATTATTGAATGCACAGTGAGTTGTAATTACTCTTTTTCCTTTAAGATGTGCTCTCACTTCATGCAAATGGACAGGCATTAGATTTGCCCCATCAGTTTCCCAGACATGCCCAAATATGTGTTAACAGTAGGTTTGGACATATACTTCTTTGATTTTTCAGTACCTAGGTAAGCACATATTAAATGTTCAGGAGATTTTGCTGAATAAATGATAATAAGTACACATAGACGGAGGCATTAAAATGTTCAGAAAGAGTATGTGTCACTAAAGCATAGCACTTTTAGTAGGGAAGACAGGAGAGCTGGCTCCTGCCTGGTGATAAGCAAGGTGACTTGTTAGTGCTCCATAAACATTTCTTAAGTGGAAAATACTATCCTATTCTGAGTAATTATTCACGCCATGCATCATTTAATATGTTATCTTATTTAACTGTCTGATGCGGTACATTCTTTATATCATTTCTATTTTGTGAATAAAGAAACTAAAGCATATAAAATAAATACTCTGTCCAAGATGACACAGTTAAAATGGAGCAGGGTGAGGAATTACATATTGACAATCTGAACATGAGAGCATGGGCTCAATTACATTCTTAACAGAGGAAAAGGTGAATGAATGAATGAATGAGAATTTAACAAGGTTGTACATGTTAAGTCTGGCTCTTGTGTCAGCTTGTCTGAATTTGAATAAAATCCCCTTGTTAGTTAAATAATTATGGGTGACTACATAATTATTTTGTGCCTCAGTTTCCCAACCTATCAAAAAAGAGATAAACTTGGGCCCTAACTGGTTTGGCTCAGTGGATAGAGCATCGGCCTGCAGACATAAGGGTCCCAGGTTCGATTCCGGTCAAGGGCATGTACCTTGGTTGCGGGCACGTCCCCAGCAGAGGGTGTGCAGGAGGCAGCTGATCGATGTTTCTCTCTCATCGATGTTTCTAACTCTCTCTTCCTCTCCTTTCCTCTCTGTGAAAAATCAATAAAATATATATTTTAAAAAAAAGAGATAAACTTGGAAACTTTATATATATAATAGGTTGTTATGAGGATTAAATGGGAGAGAAATGTAAACCACTTAACCAGTGCCTAAAACAGAATACATTTCTGCATTTATTATTTTACTTGTTCTGGATTTTATTCTAATTTATACTTCTTATTTTAATGTTTTATTTACTTAAGGATAAGGTGAAAATATTAAATTGTTTTTACGGTTCATATTTATTTTAGAGGTTACCTATTCAAACTAGTTGTAAAATATTTTACAGATAAAAATATAGGCTTCAGTTCTTTGGAATGTTAACTTATCTAAAACCTTTCATTATAGTTATTTTAGAGAAAGGGGGTTGTACTTAACTCTTGTGGACACAGATAACAGAAGAAATACAGACATACTGCTCATCTACAGTGTGCTTTTGAAAGAGTTAAAAAATAAATCAGATTATTCTGAGAAATCTTTGTGTGAGAACAAGACCAAATCCTAAGATATCATTTGTTAGGGTCATGACTGTTCTTACCATGGCACCTTAAATGAAAGACCACATTTCACAAAACCGGGTTAACATATAAATAACATATTTTCTTCAGAATTATATAGAACCAGGTAAAATTTATTATCTGTTGTTGGAACTTTGATAATCTTTTTCTGTACAGTACAGACATGAACAAAGATGCCAACCTGCAACAATCTGTTCAAGATTCTTTCTGGTTTGGAATAGTGAGACAATTTTCCCAATATGCTCTGAACGTGGCCTGGAAAAATAAGCAGTTCTCCCACAGCATTTAGACCATGGTAATTATGCCTGAGCTGCTCTTGTGAAATTGTACCATAGTTAATATATTTTGAAAATACAAGTTCAGATATACTGATAGGCTTTTGTATAAATGAATGTCCTCATTCAAATGCTAAATTATAATTTGAGATCTCTTTCTAAAAACTGCCAGTCCTTTTTAAGCCTGAAATTAAGGGTTCTCATTATACCTAATCATTGAGATCACCACAATCACAGTATTTTGAAATTTGTATGTAAATGTATGTTTTCTTAGTACTCTGTTCATATCATTAGTTGCCAGTAGTATTCAAATATTTTACTTCTACTACTCTCAGAGCACCTCAGGGAAGGGAACCTGTATTTTTCTTCTAAAACCTATTCTCTTGTTTGGCACATTTGAGTGCAGTATCTATTAAAATGAAAACAATGTCACAATTACTCAATGGCATGAGTTTTTTATTTTGCATACAGTGATCAGGGAAGGTCTCCATGAGGTGAGACTTAAGGAGAGCACTCAATGAAGAGAGGAAGGGAAGGACATCATGTGAAGAAGAACGAAAAACCCGGTGGGGTAGGAATGACTATTGCAACCTTTGAAACAGGAAAGGACTAGATGCGTTTTAAGGAATTAAGGAAGGTCAGTTTGAAGGAGGCAGAAGAGTAAGTGTAGCTGAAGCAGGGAGGAGTTTCAGTTGGAAAGTAAATAACATGAGATCTTGTAACCTGCGTCAGGAAGATGGATTCTGTTCTAAATATGATGCACATCACCAGAGAATTTTGAGTCAGGGAATAATGTGATCTTATCTAAGATTTTAATAGACAATTATGATGGCTATGAGGAGACTGGACCAGGTTAGAAATATACTACTAAGGTTGACATTGAAGTAGGTCATGTCAGAGATGATGGTGGTTTGGACAAGGGTGATGGTGGTAATAATGAGGACAAGTGGTGTCATTCAGCATATGCTTTGAGAGTTGATTTTCAAAGGCATATGAATTGGGTTCAGGATGAGACTGAGATTGAGAATGACTTCTCAGTTTGAGACATTGGATAAATGGTGAATGCTGAGATGGGAAAACTAGTGTTTGTTGACACTAGAAAGTAGCTATATATTGGACATATTGAGATAATTTTTTAAAAAATGTCAACAGGTAACTTAGTTGGAAGGTTCTTAGTTGTAAGGTTCCATAGTGGCATATTAGGCTATTAATTTGCAAATCAACTATGTATAATGAGACTGGATGAAGTCATAAAAGTGGAAGATACAAACAGCTATACTAATAAAAGGGTAATATGCTAATTAGACCAGATAGACCAGACATCTTCCGGACGTCCTTTCCGACAAAGCCACGGTGGCAGGGCCGAGGCAGAGGTGGTTAGGGCTGAACAGGCAGGCAGGCAGAACAGTTAGGGGTGATCAGGCCAGCAGGGCAGATCAGTTAGGGGCGATCAGGCTGGCAGGCAGGTGAGTGGTTAGGAGCCAGTGGTTCTGGATTGTGAGAGGGATGTCCAACTGCTGGTAGTCGGACATCCCCTCAGGGGTCCCGGATTAGAGAGGGTGCAGGCTGGGCTAAGGGACCCCCCCATGCACGAATTTCATGCACTGGGCCTCTAATATATATATAAAAGAGAGGGAAATGGGTTAGAAAACTGAGCATGGGCCACTCCAGAAATCCTATATAATAAAAGGCTACTATGCAAATCAACCAAACAGTGGAACGACCGGTCACTATGACTCACACTAACCACCAGGGGTCAGACACTCAATGCATAAGCTGCCCCCTGGTAGTCAGTGTGCTTCCACAGGGGGATCACTGCTCAGCCAGAAGCCAGGCTCATGGTTGGCGAGCACAGCAGAGGTGGCAGGAGCCTCTCCCACCTCTGTGGCAGCGCTAAGGATGTCCATGGGGAGCGGGTCTAAGCCATCAGTCAGACATCCCCCGAGGGCTCCCGGACTGCCAGGCTGGGGGACTGCCCCCCCCCCCCCGCCCCGAGTGCATGAATTTCGTGCACCAGGGCTCTAGTCAGAAATAAGAGATATTCCAACAAAAAAGATGGGATAGTAGGAGCAAGGAAAAGAGGAGAAAAATACATCAGAGAGATGTATGCAATAAGCCAGCAAAAATTGAATTTAAAAAAGGATATTTTCAAATTTATCAAATACTACTGAGAGAGACAATAAAATAAGAAATGAAAATTGATTATTGAATTTGATAAATGGTAATTATTGGTGATCTTGACAATAGTGAGTGATGGTGACAGTATTTATGAACCAGTCCCAAGTATTAGGTGATGAAATAAATACATAAAATATTACATATTCTATTTATAAGTTCTACATAAAGGAAAATATATAAGTGAAACTATACTGGGAACATGGAGTCAATAAAGGTGTTTTATTGTGTTGTATTTTGTTTTCCGTAATTCTTTTTTATAAAATTGGGATTTGCTGGAAATTGGATTTTCTTGATGCTCTGCATATGTTAGCATCCTTAGAAATAGCTCATTTGGGACTTTGAGTCAATCTGGTAATTCCTTTCAATATCACAGCCTCTATAAATGCTATGTATATCCACCAAGAATTATGCTTTTTTTCCTGCCACCTCAGTGAAGCTATCTTTCATCACTAGAGCCATTATAATCTATATGTAAAAACACTTGATTCAGTAGTTTTCTTATCCTCATTACACATGACATTTTTATTATGTTTGCTGACATGTTCATAATACCTAGCTCCCTAATTTCATGGGATCCAAAGTCAAATTGCCTGTGTTCAAATTCTAGTTTTGTTATTACCATTTATGACATCTTCGGCAAGTGTCATATCCTTTTTAAGCTTCATTTTTTCCACATGCAAAGTAATAAAAATAATAGTAAGCATATTGCACCAACTTGTTTTGAAAATTCCACAAGACAGAAACATTGGCACAATGTAAATTTCAATAAATGTTTTTATCTATATATATATATATAAAAGCCTACGCGACTGCCTGACCAGCAGCTATGTGATGACTTGGCAGCTGCATTTCTTGGGTGACACACCCAGAACCAGAGAGGAGGTAGCCTGATTCTGGGGTGTGTCACCCGAGAATCGCCCTCTCGCAATCTGGGACCCCTTGGGGGATGCCAGAGAGCCAGTTTTGGCCTGATTCCCCCAGGCCAGGCCGAGGACCCCCCGGTGCATGGATTGACTGGTGCAGAATCTGTGCACTGGGCCTCTATTTTATATTTTCACTCCCTTACGTTATTATATAGCCTTAGTTCCCCAGATCCCTGAATCGTGCTTTTTACTCAACAAATGGAGCACTGTCTACTCTAAACTGTAATTCTGACATTTCAAATTTAGAAGTTATGGTTGAAGAGCACAAAAAGCATGGTGTGTATTATACATTTTAGAAAGCATTTATAGAAATTTTTCATTATAACAAAATCATAAAACAATTTATTCTGGACATTGGTTTAGGATTAGACATATAAAACCCAACCATATTCCTTTTCAGAGCCACTTTTTAGAAAATAGATGTTCTTATCACAAAATAAGCATCTGCTGTAGAGGGGATTGAAAGGAATTTCATATGGGAAAGATTTACTGCAGAAATTAGAGAACACCCATAGTGACAATGGCTGCTATCCCAACCCAGCCTCAATCTTTATTCACATAACTCAAGTTGGGAAGAAGGTCTTCTTTCTCCTTATGGCACTAAAAAAGAGTTTGCCACCTGCGTCTCACCGCATATCTGTAAATAACAGATTGCACCAATTATGTGAGTGTTCTGTTGCTGTGTTTTAAAATAAAATGCAGCAGTGGGGAAGATGTATAGGCAAATGCGTCCTTTAGAATTCTAAAGCTGATAAGCAGAGGAATATGAATTATTAAACTGAATAGAAGCTCTATAGAAAGGTTTGTAATCAAGCTTTGCTTGTATAATACAAGAAACCTGTGACTAATTTCAAATAATGTGGTTTGCCTAAAAAATGGGTCATTTAAAGGTCAACTTTGTAATCGAAATATCATGCCAAGGAAAGAAAACAGTTACTTCAGCCTTTTGTTTCATTTAGAATAGGCCTCATGTCAAATACAATAAAGCACAGCATCACCACTATAAGTGAAATGATTATAAAGAGAATTTGTGATGATTTGATTATATGTTAAGCAGTAACTGAAGAAAACCGAAAGGTTAGAACTTTAAATTGTAAGTTAAGATATCTAAATTTAGATCAACACCAGGTTTTTAAAATCTTCATTTTGAATTAACAAACACAAACTTCCAAACAATTGTGCTATTACATTAGTATGATTACCTCCTTTTCTGTTCAACTTTCTCGCAGAAAAAGGAAATCAAGACAATTAATGAGGCAGATAGGAAAGGAACTCAGAGCAATCCGAAATCATATAGCTTTGAGCACTACATTAAGTGTATTTATTAAGATAATAACTTTCCCCCCTTTCCTGTCAATGCTACAACTTAACATATGTATGTGGGACAGCTAAAATAATTTTTTGAAGTACCACATTAAGAAATAAATAAAAATCCCTACTGTTATGCAGCTTTTTTAAAAAATTGCACTCACCCCAGCATGCCTCACACCATTCAATATCCGCAAAATATGGCACATTCTGCTTTTAAGGTGCATCAGCCTTAAGTTACTTAGACTAATTTAGTTCTCTGAACATCTCTAAAATCTGGCTATCGAAGTGAAGTGAAAAATTTAGATGCATTAGGGCAAAGTAGATGAATTATATAGATTCGTATGTACTATTGATTCTGAAACCCAAGGATGCTTTCCTCCTTCCTCTTTGAGAAGAGGTGTGGTTCTAACTGACACATCTGAACCCAAACACCGTGTGGATTATCTGGTTTTGTTTTCTCTGCTTATGACACTGGGTGCTGTAGTTCCCGTATTTATCCATAGCCTTATAGTTCTTGATTTCAGAAGTTTGTGAAATAAAAAAAAGTATGGATTTGTTGTGAATTACTGAATTCCTAAATGAGCATTGCATTATTATTGACATAAGAGGTTGAGAAACAATTACCTTCAGATCTGGTACCAGAATTTTTGGAATTCTTGTTTTGGAAATCCAGCTGCCATATAGAAAGAACCTCATGCCAGAGATTCTAGGAGATTTTATATATATATATATATTTAAGCTATGATGATTTATTTTGAAGCAATAGGTAATTCAGTGCAATAAATTATGACATATTTTGACTATTTCCATATACCTTATACTTAATGTGCAATTTTATGAAATGTTTCTTATGCATCTAAAATGAATGCATATTCTATAGGTGTGTTGTATATTCTCTAAGCACTGCTAAATTTAATGTAGCGAATGTGGTTGTTCAGATATTTTTTGTTCTTTGAATTTTTTGTCTGCTCATTCATTCTGTTGCTGAAAGAGGTGTGTTCAAGTTCTGCATTTTGATAATGTATTTGCTCCTCTGCAAGTTCTTGCTTTACAATTATGATACTGTTATTGCCTGCATACAAATTTATGTCTGTTACATTTTTGTGGTATTTTGACCCCTGTACTAGTATGAAGTATTTCTCTTTATCTCTAGAGATAATTCATACCCTATGGTCTGTTTTATTCTGTTTGTATGACTTCACTAAAGTTCTTTTTTAAAAACATCTTTGAGTGACAAATATTTTTCTAGACTTTTATGTTGAACACTAGATGCCCAGTGCATAAAATTTGTGCACAGGTGTGGACCCCAGGCCGGGCCAGTGATCAAAACATGAGCATCTGGTGTGGAAGGGCAGGTCCCAGCTGACCTCTGTGCCCTGGGCTTGCCTGGCACCTCCTGCTCACTTGCTCCACCATCCCGCTGCGGTCCCACTCTCATTGGGGCCTATCAGGGACAGCAGTGCCGTCAGTGTTGGGTCGCTGATGCCCGCCATGTTCTGTGTCGCCCCCTGGTGGTCAGCACACATCATAGCTAGCAGTCAAACTCCCAGTCTCCCCCTCCTGAGGGGACAATTTGCATATTAGGCTTTTATTATATAGGATTCCTATTTCTTTTGATTTGCTGTTCTTCCACACAGAATATACTTTAACTTTATACTGAATATTTGGTCTATTTACATTTGATGTAAAATTATGTATTCAGATTTATATTGACATTTTACTAATTGTTTTATTTCTCCAAATATTCTCTGGTCTTGCTTTTTTTCTCAGTTTTTATTAGAGAATCATCATTTTTCCATTTTTAATCTATTAGGTTGTTTATTAACACATATTTTACTATTTGTTTAATGGTAATCCTAGAATTGTACAACATGCATTCTTGACTTATTAGGTTCTAATATAAAGATGTAGTAGTGTCACTTCCCAGATAATTGTATGACCTTTGACCACATTAATTTTTTACTTCCTATTGCCATTGGTGCATTTTTTCCTACATTTATTTTGAGCTCCATAACTCATTATAGTTATTGTTTTATATAGCCAATATTGATTTAGATTTACCCTTTGTTACTATTAGTTACCATTAGATTTGCTGTTGTTAATATTACTTGCTCTTCTTTTCTATACTTCCATAAGTTAACCTGCCATAATTATTCTTTTGTCTGAAGAATATTCTTTAGTATCATTGTAGTGTGGGATTGTTGGTGGTGAGTTTTATCTCTTCATTTGTGTTGAATAGAAATATATGTATTTATCTTTACCTGTGGATAATGTTTTCACTTAGACTAAACTTATAGGTAGGTAGGTATTTTAAGTGAGCTTTTCAAAGGTGAATTTTTTTTCCTTTTTGATGATTACTAACATCATATTCTGCTGGTGCTCACTTGAATATAATGTATCTATTTTTTCACTGATGCTTTTAAAATATATATATTTTAATCTTTGATTTTTAGCAGTTTCATAAAAATGTTCATAGGTCTGATTTCTTTGTATTTATCCTCAATGGAGTTTGTTTGGCTTCTTGTATGTAGCTTGATGTCTTTCATCAACTTTGGAAAATTCTTAGTTTAGCCATTATTTTTGTAATACTATATTTTCCATCTTTCACTCCTCTTCTGATAATTCGTTGACTAAGTCATATATTTTTACAATATCCCATATGTCTCTTGCATTTCTCTATTCCCTGTATTTTAATCTGAATAATTTCTACTATCCTATTCTAGTTCACCAGTCAGATCAATTCTCCAGTGTGCTCCTAAACCCATCCACAATTTCTTCATTATTCTAAAATTCCAATTTGATGTGTTCTGTATGTAATTTAGTAATCTGGAGAACTTCTCCATCTTTTCATTTATTTTCCTTGATATAATAATCACATTATAATAAAGTTCATGTCTGAAAACTTCAGTATCTTGGGCCACATCAAAACTTTTCTTTTTTTTTTTTTTCTTTTTCTTAGATCTTCCCTTAGAACATGCCTCAATATATTTCATTTTGTGTTGGCATTTTGCTGTGAAATATGCTAGAGGCTTTGGATGATGTTATCTCTCTCCAGAGAACACTCACTCAGTCCCATCTCAGGTTTCTAGAGTAGGAGAAGTCACCTTAGTCAATACCAACTAAGAGGCTATTTTTCATATGCTTAATGTTTGGAAATTGGCATGATCTATTTAGCATTCACCCTTCCCAACTTACCAGGACCCAAACTCCTACTTACTTTCAGCATTGTTACACAAAATATTATATTTCCCTCTGATTTTCTCTCAAATGTTAGCCAGTTATACAGTATCTGAGAATGATTTTCTTTAATTTCTAAAAATAATACGTCATTTTCTTCCTGTGGAGCACACTGTGTGCAATTCTATTTTTTTTTTCTTGAATAGAATTAGATGAAGGAATTAGATAATTCCTTGAATGAGTCCAGGTAAAAAGTTAATTTTTAGTTTATTAAGACAGTGTGTATCTGTGAAGGGGTACACCAGTTGGCCAATGGAACAAAATAAGTGTGTCTAGCAGACTTGAGCATATATGGAATGATGGCATGGCTAGTAAGTAGCAAAATAAAGGACCGCTTAACAAAAATGGAAATAATCCCAGAGCTCTACCTGATTTATAAAATTTAGAACAAGAAAAACTAAACAAACAAGAGAGTCACAGCAGTAAATCTTTCTATGGGAGGCAGTCGGATGTGACAGGAGTGGTTCCAATAAGTACATATTTGATTTTTGGAATAGTCTAGCTCTTGGTTTGGTTGGTGGATTCAAAAATTGTCTTTATGCCCTGCTGTCATGACTCAGTGGTTGAGTGTCAACCTGTGACCGAGGAGGTCATGGTTTGATTTCTGGTCAAGGCACATGCCCAGGTTGTAGGCTTGATCCCCAGTGGGGGGTCATTCAGGAGGCAGCCAATCAATGATTCCCTCTCTGAAATCAATAAACATCTTTTTAAATTATCTTTATGTAAATGAATTAATGAATAAATTTTAAAGTGTCATTCACGTTCCAATAACAATAGTGTATTTTTTTAATCCTCACCTGAGGATATGTTCTTATTGATTTTAGAGAAAGAGGAAGGTAGAGAGAGAAACATTCATTGGTTGCTTCCTATACCTGCCCCGACCCTTTTAGCCTGACCAAGGATGGAACCTGCAACCTAAGTATGTGCCCTGACCAGGAATCGAACGCACAACCTTTTGATATATGGGACCACTCTTAAACCAAATGACCCACCAGGTCAGGGAAAGTGTATTTTGAATTTATAATTATGATTAATCTAATCTATACAACTCAACTTCAAAACAAAATATAAGAACCAAATGAAAACTGTCACCTAATGTTCTAACCCAAACTTCTAATTGCAGCAGGCAGGATTTGAGGGTTTACTTAATGCAATCCTAAAAATCACATGAGACAGCTAATATTTATATATGTTGTAAAATGTGTAGTCTTAAAGTTAAAAGAAGCCTTGATTAGGAAATGTAGAATATATCTTCAATGAGCTCCAGAAGCATATGTCAACACAATTTCCCCTTTATTATTGTACTGGTAGTAAGATGCAGCTTCTGTGATTAGAGTTTTGCAGCTTCAAATAAAATCTGAGTCAACTTTCTATAGAAGGGATTTAGTTTGTGTATAAATCTTTGTGGTTCAAGATTTAATATGGATAGTCTAGGAATTGAAGAATAAGGCTCTCTTTTCTCATTTACCACCATAAATAAACAATGCAGAAAAGCATTGGGAAGTGATAGTAGGAGAAAGGAACTTGGATGCTTGTGTCATGCTCTCATA
This sequence comes from Plecotus auritus, assembly GCF_963455305.1. Taxonomy (NCBI): domain Eukaryota; kingdom Metazoa; phylum Chordata; class Mammalia; order Chiroptera; family Vespertilionidae; genus Plecotus; species Plecotus auritus. The sequence goes on along the minus strand of NC_137783.1, from coordinate 143,592,420 downwards.
TTGAAGGATTTGTTTACTATAAAACATTCTCAGCTTTCTATACAGATTTCAGTATTTTTAATTTAGAAAAGGTAAAATGACCAAAACTACTATATATTTAATATTACTTTCAAGTAAAACAACTTTTATAATAGGCCTATCACTTAGATATCTGAAGTCAGATGTAAGCTTATTGAATCTAATAATACTTTTGATCAATATATTGATACTCAGAACCCCAATGTATTTTTTTAAACTCCCTGCCAACTTTTATAACTACAGTAAATAAAGGTGGTTCTGTAGAGAAGTAATAAATGTCAGTGCAGGGGCACTATTTCCTCCTTATACATCAATACTAAGTTTATGAATTTATAACTTTTTACCAACAAGTCAAAAAATTGGAGAAAAAGGTGAATCATGTCATTCAGGAGGAATACAGTGGTATCTATACACACATATATACACATAATCAGTAATAATATATAATTTCATAAGATAAAATACAGAATTCTATTTAGCAGTAAAAGAAAAAAAGATTCTTAAATTCAAAATACTTAACTTTATGCTTTGTTTTATACAAGGAAATTTTAAATGGAATTTCTTAATATACTTTAGGACTTTTTAATCAGAAATACTGTAAACACTGTCAAAATGCTGGACAGAGCATTGTTTAGGTCTTAAAACAGAACAATAATGAATATTTAATTTTTTCATGATCATTGGGAATTGTGCATTTATTCTTGGTTTAGAAATAAATACTTCTAACTGCAAGTGAAATAGTATGCTGAAATGGTAAATAATCTGTCCTTTAAAAAAATAAATGGTGTTTGTTTTAGGTTTAATGCCAAAGCACTTTATTAGGCTTTCTTTTTATGAAGGGCAAAGCCTCTCAGATTTCTGAGGCTTTCATTGTAATTTCTAGGGATTTTTTGGGGGATGTCCTACTTTTTTTCTTTAAAGCTTTTTGGAAATTAATCCACTGTAATAATATCTAGCTATCAAAATCATAAAATTAACACATTTATTTACTGATTAACTACAAATAATCCATATAATAAAAGCCTAATATGCAAGTCGACCAAAAGGCAAAATGACTGATCACTATGACACACACTAACCACCAGGGGGCAGATGCTCAATGCAGGATTTGCCCCAGCCTGCAGGCCCCAGGCTAGCCAGGGCAGGTACCAGCAGGGGCCCCCCTGATTGCTGCACCAGTCACCCCGCAGAGGCGGTGAGGGGGCGGGGCCGGCAAGTGGGCACCGCCAGGCCTGTCAAGGCATGTGCCAGCGAGGGTCCCCTGATCATCCCGCCAGTCGCCCCACAGATCGGCCCTGATCACTGGCCAGGCCTAGGGACCTTACCTGTGCACAAATTTCATGCACCCGGCCTCTAGTAGTAAAAATAAGAACCACATACAAATTATTTCGTGACCCGTTATGATTTATAAGCGTGTTCCTTGCATTTTCATTTAATTCTTTTTTATTCAGATTAAATAAATTATATTTCAACATCCATCTATATGCATTGGATAGAAAACTCTATGAAGGTAGTAACAGTACCTCAGAGCTTTACACAATGTAGATGCTCATTAAACATTTATGAAATTTAATTGAACCATAGTTTTGTTATAATCTAACCTAAAGAAACAAATGATACAATCACCAGGAAACAAAAGCATTCCAAATTCCATTGTGAACTAATCCCAAATGATTCTCATCAACACAGATTAATAAAGCACTCTGGAATTCTCAGAGGAAAGGTTTTCTCAGTTTGCACATTTATGTACTTGTCCTTTAAAAGTTCTCCTACATAAGGTCTTGGGTTACTGATTATGGATTTGGCAAGTGAGCTACTACTACATTTTTGCAAAATATTATTGAATTCATATGCAAAAGCTGTAGACTGAATATTATCTTACCTGTATTACTGTTTTTATGTATAAAATAAGGAAAAATACATTTATTGAGCCCTTAGTATTGCTATGCAGAGTATTACATGGTTACATAATTAACTAATTTACTGTAAATAAGATGGTATTTTGATTAATAAAATACATGTTCTTTTAACTGTGTTATTTCACAGAGCTTTGGGATGTCTATTTTTTTCGGTAGATGAATATTGAAATAGCATAAATAGTACTAAATATGCATGACAATAAAAGGGATTCACATATTCAAAATACTGAAAAGTAATAAGACTTTTCCAATGGCTACTATACAATTTGAAGTACATGTACCCTTCCTTCGAAAGCAATTCATTTTCTAAAGCCTAAATCACTATGTGGCAGTTTCTTAGCCCCCCCCCCCAAAACACCTGGTTATCCTACATAATAAAAGGCTAATACGCAAATCAACCAAATAGCGGAACAATACTATATAATAAAAGGCTAATATGCAAATCAACCAAATGGCGGAACAATCAGTGGCCATCACTTGCACTGACACCAGAGGGCAGACACTCAACATAGGAGCTTCCCCCTGGTGGTCAGTGCTGGGCTCACGGCTGGCGAGTGCAGGGGCAGTGGCAGTGGCAGGAGCCTCTCCCACCTCTGTGGGGAGCGCGCCTAAGCTGGCAGTTGGACATCCCCTGAGGGCTCTGGGATTGCGAGAGGGCGCGGGCCAGTCTGAGGGACCTTCCCCCCCCCACCCCCCACCACAAGTGCACGAATTTCGTGCACTGGGCCTCTAGTATGGAAATAAATGGAACAATCACCAAGAATAAAAACTTTAGTTAGTTGGCACCTCCTAGAACAGACAAGCTTAGCTTTTTTTCTACAATCTAAGACAAGAGTTCCAATCAAATAGACATCTGTAGGCAATAGTTACCCTAAATAAGAAAATTTGAATTTAGACTCCCTTGGGTGCATCCTGATTTCTTAAGGTAACCACGTATCAATTAAAACGTATCCATCTTCTGGGCAAAACTGCTTCAAAGACCCTTACATTTTAAGTAAGGAGTGTATAAATCACTAATTACAAAGCACTGCTCAGCTGTCCCACTTACTTTCATCTTGTGAGATTAATAGCCATCCTTGAGACAACAGCTGCTTTCTATTTATCAAGGAGAAGACAGCGGCTGGCAGCTCTCCTAGAGGAGTAAGAGAATTGAGTACATGGACTTCACTGCATGGTTGGTAACCCAAGTGTGGAGATGAGGGGAGTTAGAAGCAGGATTAGGCAGACAGGAGCAAAGGTGAGAGGAAGGTGATCACTGGAGCCAGCTAAAACTGTTACAGGATTCCAGGGCAGGAGAAATAGGGAAACGGAGACAGGAAAACTAAAACAAGGCCAAAACAGCATGGGCAATGAGCAGCCAGCTTGTAACAAACCAGCCATTCTCTTCCCCAGCCAAGGACAGGGAGCAAATGGTTAAAAAACCTCCCTGATGAGAGAAAGCAGAGAAGCCAGCAGTCTCAAGGTTTGACAAGATAAAGTTGCCAGGTACTTTTCATGAATTCTGGGAAGGCTACAACACAGTAAAAAAAAAAAAAAAAAAAAAAAAAAAAAAAAAAAAAAAAAAAAGAAAAAGAAAAAAATAGAAAAGGCGGGGGGGGCGCGAGTGGGGGGACCTTGAGAATTAATCTGAACCAAAATAGTCAGCAGAGGAATTTTGAAGCCTGTAGATAGGAGGGAATACAATGCCTCAGTCCCCCTCTGCCCCCAACTTGCTCTTCAGAGTAACTGAGAGCCCATCTATACTTCATAAACCAGATGTAGAGGTTTGCTTGCTTTGCTTTTGCTTCCCCCGCTCCCACCCAATAAAGATGCATGCTTTAATAAACTGGCTTTTCACAAAGCAGTCAAGCTCTCTTCTATAAACTCATTTATATGAGAAGACAAGGATCGAGGTTGGGGACAACCCTCTCCCATTGACTGCTGTCCAGTAGCACCTCTTTGGTGTTGGTGAGAGGTGTCTATACCTGAGACAGAACAAAGACTTCCAGACTGTAAGGAGACCCTGAAGGCTACAATGTTTTTCTTTTCTTCCTATTTTGGTTAACACAACTATTATATCCTTAATTGTATACTACTCAGTTTATTTTCTGTGTTTATGGTCTAAAACTGCACCAGTCACATAGACAAGCCATGTCTAAATAGACTCAGAGCTGATTTTTCTTTTTTCTTAGCAGTATCTCCCACTTGTCCTCAATATTATGTAGTCCTAAAAACAGGGACCCTTAAATAAATAATTAATCCATATTCTAGAACCAACTTTCTGCTTGAAATTTAGTTTTCATGTTTGTGCTGTAACCGCCTCAAAGCATATTTGTTAGAAAGAAACTCAGAGAGGATTCTGGGAAGATGGAGTGAAGGCACCAGGAATCAGTCTTCTCCCCTAGGCAACACTTGGGCTGGGAGACTCTTTCTGATGCAGTTATTTCAGAATTCTAGAGTCTGTTGAAGGCTTGCTACTTCTAGGGGAAGACTTGGACAGTAAATTGTGGTCAGTTTTAGTATTTAGCGTAGTAGCAGGTACCCATCGCTCGCCTCCAGCCACCGGGAAGGCAGTTGTGCGTGTATTCTTGGAGCACCTTGCTCATAGCGTATGGAAAACTAGGGTTGGCAAAAAGGGCTATGTGCGGATCTGTGCTCTTGTCACAGAGGTGCAAACAGGTGGGCAGCCTTATTGTTGCACCTCCCTGCATTGTTGCAAGCACCTACCCCTCTGGCTGAAGAGACTCCAGGGGATTCTAATGGCCAATGTCCTTTTAATTTCCTCTTTTATTTTTTAACTTTTTTTGGGGGGCGGGGGAGCCATTAAAGACTAGGATACTAGACACCTTCCTATACAGGGAAAATTAGTGCATTCCCAGAGTAAGTTTCAGAAAAGACCTAAGGGGACATTGAGTTTAGACCACATGTCAATCATTGTCAGGGAGAGAACCTATAAGAATGAATGAATGAAAAAGAATGAATGAAAGAAAAAGAAAAAGGAAGGAAGAGAGAAAGATGGACAATTATAAAATGCAATCCCTCCAGATAACTGTAAGAAAATGGCTTTCAGAGAGAAGATTCTACATAAAGACAATCATTTTTAAACTAATAGATGCAAATATATATATATATATATATATATATATTGATATATATATATATATATATATATATATATATATATATATATATATATCGATATATATATATATATATATATATCAATGCTTAGGCTATTTTTCAGTGTCCTATTCCTTGGTTAGTTCTGAATGTGAACAAATAAGGGCAATTATAGAACAAACTTCAGGCCATTTGGTTGCAAAATTCATGACTACTACCCCTCTGCTCCTAAAGCAGAAATGGATTCACTTCAGCCACAGAATATTACATAGTCCTATTATTGAAAAGCTAATTCTGAATTTTCCAAAAGGGATTAAAAATTGTCAAACTCAAAAATAAAATAGCCAGTTATATTACAAGCAAATTGAGTGTATTCAGGAATGGCAGAGAAATTGCAATTTGGGACATATAAGCTATAGCAAACCACATGCAAGCTCAGAGAATAAAGGAAAGGAATGCTACTGTATAGAGAAAAAAAAAGGGTAGTTGAAAGCAGCTGTTATAAACAAAATGTCCATTGTAAGAAACTAGAAGTTTGAAGTGTATTTGCTGAGTCATTGGGGGGGGGGGGGTGTTATTGGCTGGTCTGTTGCTAGGCAAAGAGAAAAGAGAAAATCTTACTTCTTCCTGCTGGAGTAGTAACATAAGTATCTTCCTGTTAATAAATGTAAGGCTACGCTCCTCAATTTGGAGTCTACAAGGTGCAGTGAGTAGTAGTGCATGAAAGCTCTCTCTTTAGGACTTCCTGACTCCACTTTAAATTAGGTTTCCTTGATTGATTTCCACAAAATACAGTAGACAAGAAAGGCCTCATAAATAAACACCTTTTATAACTCAAAGATCCAAAGAAAGGTTTGAGCAGGCATACAATTTCAATAGATTCCTTATATGCTGAATCTAATAAATCAGAGCGTAATGCCTAAGGGAATTGACAGGTACTAGGAGACTACTGGGACTGTGTAGAATAATGGTGAGGTTCAACAATCCCAGGCAGGTAAGTAAAAATGGCATATGGAAGTTAAGGATAAGACTTACTAGAACACATAGGCCAGAATTCAAAAGCTCTAGAAGTGAATTATAATTTGGAGGAAGACATTAAGTTTTAAAGACCTATATTAGGTGTAGTTTCATATTATCAATCTGACAAGACATAATGCTGTGTGTGGCCTAAAAGCTAAAGGAAAAGTGTAAGAGGATAATAGATGGAAGCCTTTTCTGTACCTCTTGTCTTTAGAGTGGATGTGTTACATTTCTATTATCCTACAAACACATTAGAGTAACTCGAGGCTGAAATGATGTCAATGAATCTGGTCCTAAAGTAAAAGTTAACGATATCTATAATAATAAAAGCGTAATATGCTAATTAGACCAGACAGCCAAATGACCTTCTGGACAAAGCCGGGGCTGCCAGGGCTGAGGCAAGCCTCCATGGCTGTGAGGGCTGAGCCCGTGCACGAATTTTGTGCATTGGGCCTCTAGTCTATATATATAAAAGCCTAAGCAACTGTTACGAACGGTCGACCACCAGGGGGCAGATGCTCAATGCCTGAGCACCCGCTGGTGGTCAGTGCACTCCCACAGCCAACCTCCCGCAGCCCCTCCCCCAGGCCAGCCAACCTCTGGGGGTCCCTCCCCCTGGCCAGGCCCCAAATAGGCCTCAATCACCAGCCAGGGTGAGGTACCCCACCCATGCATAAATTCGTGCACCAGACCTCTAATTATTGTATAAATTCTCATTTATGGAGGGTTTGCATAATAAAGTCAACAGAGACACACCCTCTATGTCATGTATATAATTCCTGGAAATGTGCAAAACACCATTCATGGAAAAGAATATAAAGTAGAAATTTTGATAGTTTCAGATTCCATTGGTTTTATTATATGTTTTAGATGTTGGGTATTTGAAATTCGATTATACCTGAATGATCTACTATAATAATATATTAAATGTTATTTTAAATTGTGCTTAAAACTAGTAGTAGGAAATGAGTTTCCTGGTTTGGGAATATAGCTATATTGAAAGATTTTCACAATCAGTATGTACAATTTGTTTCTATTCAATAATTTGAGTTGACTTGTAAAAAACTTAGGTGAGAATAACTCACATCTATAATAATAAAAGCATAATATGCAAATTGACCGAACAGCCGAACAGCCGAACAACTGTCTGGACGTCCTTCCAGACAAAGCCGGGGCTACAAGGGCTGAGGCAGCCGGGGCTGCGAAGGCCTACTCTTGCACAAATTTTGTGCATCGGGCCTCTAGGGTTATAATAAAAAAAGGAATATTAGCTCTGTGCTGTCTCTTCTAAGAAAACTCTATCCCCAAATGATTCCAGACCCTGACTGCTTACAGGAATTGGTCCTATATATGCAACTAGCAAGTTAGTAAGTAGTGCCTTGAAGTTGGCATCTATTATTGATGTAAGTTAATGCAGGGTTAGGAAAAAAAATGGGAATGGCATCACCTTATGAGGGAGACAGCATTATATTCATTTTAGAGATTAGTAAACAGAGGTTTCCAAAACTTAAGTGAATTATTTGGAGTGAAATAGCTGTGAGATAATCAGTTTCAGCTTTGAAATAAAACCCTTTGATTTCACATTCAGCACTGTACCCGTTATTGTCGTGTATTCTCCATGAGAATGCAGTGTACAACATGGTGAAAAACTTTCTTCTCAGAGGACCACACTGAGCAAATTCTTCCTAAAAGTCTTGTTTAGAAATGCAAAGGGTAATGGATAAGAAGCAAAAAATAAGTCCCTGAGAATATATTTTTTTTCAGGTGTCTATTTAAGCTCATCCTACTGAGACAAATTTCATGAGTTAATAGCATGTCATATTTGGAAGTTAACTGGAATTAAGAAAAAATTTCTAAGAGGAACATGTAAGAGTTTCTTCACTTCTTTGTTTCTCTGAGGAAATAAATGTTGTCAGTAAACACGAAGTTAACTGATCCCTGTCATTTGATTTAGTTTGAGCCCTTTAGTCATGAGCAATGTCTACTGAACTGTAGATTCTCATCAGAGAGCAAGGCCACCCGTGAAGACAAACTATGATGAATAGTGGCATCGTTACCCTGTAGAGCTGACCTTGGCATTGGTGGGACCCAAATTAGTATAAAATCCATAGCTCATCTTTCATTAAATGTTATGCCTCATGGATCACAACTTTGCCTAAATGTTTAGCAGGTAAGGGAAATGCAAAGCAATCAAGTATCTTTAGCAAATATGAACTCACCCACATAAAACATATATAAATAGTTAGGGTATATAAGGGGGGAAAAGAGCTTAATTTAAGATTCCTTTCCCCACCCCCCTTCTTTTAGTCCTCAGCTTCTAAATAACTTTACTGGAATATTAGTAATTACATGACTCATGGTACATGAATTTAACTTTCTTGGTTGTTATACAACAAAAACTTAGTTCTTACAAATACTTTTTTAAATAGCAAATTCTGAGATGAAAACATGTAGCTTCTAGAAAATTGTCCTGTTGATCTATCCTAAATGGTACCCTCATTTAAAAAATATTTATATAAAAATTATTGATTTTAGAGAGAGAGAGGAAGACAGAAGGAGAGAAAAACATTGATGTGAGAGAGAAATATCAATAGGTTATCTCCCCTGTTCTCCCTGATCAGAAATTGAACCTGTAACTGGGTATGTGCCTTGACTGGAAATCAGACTGTTGACCTTTTGGTGCATGGGACAATGCACAACCATTGAAGAGGGCGAGGGCAATGGTACCCTCCTTTTAAATAAATCTTAGAGAAATAAACTCAGGACAATTTATTCTCTCTCTCTCTCCCTACACCTTCTCAAATTATCTTGTGTGTAGTCCAATTTCAAAATGTACCTGTAATTCTATAATATTTCTGCACAGAGTTCTGCAACAACTTGTATAGTAAATTCATTTATTCAACCCTTTGGCATAACGCATGCATTTTCCCTTGTTTCAAACAACAAAATAATATAAGTGTGAATACTGTTTCAAATAGAAATACTGGAAGTTATAGAAAAAGGCTCTATGGATATAATTTTGGAGCCAATTATTTATATATTGCTGTTTTTTTCATATATCTTCATTTCATTCTTTCCAATTCTTGCCTATTAAAAAAAAGACTGAATAAAGCAGAGATAGTTAATTAGTAGCTAATCAAAGGAAATGTGCTTCATTCCAAAGTCAGGAAATTAAATTTCATTAACTAAATTCAACTCAGATGATAGACAAATAAAATATGAATAATGATTAATAATGATTTGTTATCCAAATTTTTCCTATCAAACTATTTTCTCCATTACAAGATCTATATATTTGAGATAATTTCTTAATAATTATTCTGAGAGGGAGTTAGGCTCTTAGAAAACACCATAGAACCTCACAATAGAATAGTGTTTAAAATAATTAATTCTGTAGAGTTATGATATGGTATATCCGGACTGGATACAAGCACAAGTTTTGGATCTCAATCTGTTTACAGCAAGGCAGACCTGTGCTCTTACAAACATTGAAAAGTAAGTTGGTAGAAAAGGGCTAAGGCCAGTGTAATGTGACATAGAAAAGACCATTTCTGTAGAGAATTAAAGAAGTCTGGGAGATGGTTGGCTTCAGATAGAGGTGATTACTCTAAGATTACTTCTTCAGCCCCGCTGGTGTGGCTCAGTGGTTGAGTGTGAACCTATGAACCAGGAGATCATGGTGTGATTTCCTGTTAGGTCACATGCCCAGGTTGCAGGCTCAATCCTTGGTGGAGGGTGTGCAGAAGGCAGCAGATCAATGATTTTCTCTTATCATTGATGTTTCTATCTCTCCCCCTTCCTCTTTGAAATCAATAAAAACATATTTAAAAAATAATTATTACTTCTTCAAAAAGTTGTTCTTTCCTTTAAAAAAAGGAAAAAATGTAAATATATACATGGGATGAAAATGTAGGATTTGATCAACCTTTTCTTTATTATCTTAATTTATTTTTTATTATTTAAAGTATTACAAATAGTAGTCTTCTTTTTCCCCCATTGACCTCCCTCCAGCCTCCTCTACTCCCGGCACATGCCCTCACCACCCCCCTACTGTCTGTGTCCATTGGTTATACTTATATGCATACATATAAGTCCTTTGGTTGACCTCTTACCCCCCCCCCCCCAAACCTCCCTTGCCTTCCCACTGAAGTTTGACAGTCTGTTCAATCTTTTCTTTAAATTATAGGTCTACTTTGAAATGATAGTGCTATTAGTAAACTACTAGAGTAGAGGCTCAGTGCATGAAATTTATGCATGGGGGGGGGCGCTCAGCCCATTCTGCACCCTCTCCAATCTGGGTCCCCTCGAGGGATGTCCGACTGCCTGTTTAGGCCCGATCCCACCGGACATCCCTCTCACAATCCAGGACTCCTGGCTCCCAACTGCTCGCCTGCCTACCTGCCTGATTGCCCCTAACCACTTCTGCCTGCCAGCCTGATCACCCCCTAACCACGCCCCTGCCAGCCTGATGGATGCCAACTACTCCCCTGTCAGCCTGGTTGCCCCCAACTGCCCTCCCCTGCAGGCCTGATTGCCCCCAACTGCCCACCCTTGCAGGTCTGGTCCCTCCCAACTGCCCTCCCCTGCTAGCCTGATCGCCACAACTGCCCTCTCCTGCCGGCCATCTTGTGGTGGCCATCTTGTATCCACATGGGGGCGGCCATCTTGTGTGTTGGAGTGATGGTCAATTTTCATATAACCTCTATATTATATAGGATGACTTCTTTTCCCTTTCTACTGTGTACCCAAGATATACCTCAGGTACTTTACATTATTTAATCTGTGCAGAAGCATCCCAGGTAGATATGCTTAGTGTCCCCACTTTGATGATGAAAGTAGTGTTTGAGTGACAACACAGATTTGATGTTAGGCTCTATTTTACTCACACTGTAGCTCTAAACTATCACATTCTTGTAACTCTCAGCAAGTATAATGATATCTGACTAGAGAACATTCTTTGGTAAATTCATACAGATGCTTCATTGTAATATAGTGTGTTTCAGGTGTAAAGAAACTGTAGACAATGCAAGTGTCAAAGGCATCTGACAGTGACTGGATAATCTACCCCTATCTTCTGATAGGTTTTCGAGGTTGGTTCAAATTAAGGTGAACTCTCTGGTTATGATCCAGTGATCCAAAATGCATAATGCAAGGAACGAAAGACTATTGCCTTGGACTTTGGCCACACATCTTCCTCTACCCTTCCTGATTCTGCTTAGCCTTACTGTTCTCCAGATGGATCTCTGGTTATGAATTTCATCTCTTTGGGCATCAAATGCTAAAACCTCCAGACATCACAATGCAGATGTGCAATAAGACAATTTTAGCTACAGCCTCATGCATAAGTGCAGCTCAATTCTTATTTTTAAAAAAAAGTGTGGAAGAAACATACTGCAATGTCTGTGTATTTACATTTTAATGGGAGATAGGTCTGGGGCTAGGGCTAGATTTTCGATTATATGGAACTAGTTTCTTAGCAAAGTATTGTGAGTCCTGCTGACATTTTGCCTTAGTGCCTCTTGATCATTTAAATGTAACTTTTGAGCTTACATAATCTTCCAACATATTTAATTTTGTTCTGAAGCTCACAAAATTAGCCCCTAGAGTATAAGTGCAACATGTAAATAAGTGTTTTACAAAATGCCAGAACAAAAGGATCAATGCCAATAGAATGAGAGAAGGAGTTTAAGAATTTTTGCAACTATTTACAGAACAGTTTCTAAAGAGCAGCCTGAAGGCAACCCAGCCATTTCTCTTGCATTATGGTCCTTGAATCTGGAGGGATGTAACACAATGATGTCTCTGACATTTTTCAATACGTTCCACTCCAGTTAGAACCTTTGTTTTTTTCTTCAGAGTGAATAACTTTTAAAATCCTCTTTCATCCCTTCATATAGCTAACACACATTTTTTAAATAATGTATGCAATAGTTTCCCAAAACAGTTGAAGTCTCATTATGTGCTATTTTTTTCGTTATTTCTTTCTCCCACCTTTTAGAGAAATTCACTATATGTTCTTATATATGTATCACTTTGAATGTTCTAATATTACTCTTAAATTATATAGTATTTTATATATACATATATTCATATATATAATTTTATAACTTAGTTTTTCAAGCAATGAATTCCTAAGGTTTATTTATTTGAAGCATATACCTTTATTTTTAATTGCTATATATTATATCACTGCAAGAATATTTCTGTTATTTCTGAGTTGTTCTCTTTTTGATGAGCATTACATTTTTTCTAGTTTTTGGTAATGCAAATGCCACTCTTGCACATATCTCCTTATTCATATATGTAGAACTTTAGTGAATAAATGAAGAAGTGTAATTGCTGAATTGAAAAATGTGTTAAAATACAAATTGGTTAGCTATTGTTTTATTTCTCTCCAATGTAAATATGCCAATTTACTTAGCCACAATCAGTGGATGCATAAATTTAGTTTCTCCTTCATGTCCAATGACATTTTCTAATTGGGTTCTTTGGGATAGCAGACATTTAGTCCTATCCAAAACATCCAGAGACATTTGGTCCACGCCCAAAAGGCCCTTGATATTTGTTCCTCCTGCACCAAAATGTCCACAAAAACATTTGGTGCACACCAAAAGGTCTTTGGTGTTTGGTCCTGTACCATAGTGTCCAGAGACACTTCGTCCAGTAACACAAAGTCCATGGAAGTATTTGGCCCATGGCAAGAGTCTTTGACATTTGGTCCTGCACCAAAACATCTACAGAATCATTTGGACCATGCCAACCCATCTACCTAACCCCATGTGCCGTTGCCAGGTAGGCTACTGAGGAAAGAAGAGGGTTATTGGCAATACAGGCACAACACAATTATTGGGCAAAGAAAACATGATAGTATTTGTTATGTATTAATCCTGTACACCAAAAGTACAAATAAACTGTATGGGCTATTTGAACCCAGGGGCATTTTATTAAATGTGAACAGTGTGAACAGGAAGGCTAGAGTAAGCTGTGTCCTAAGGCGAAGGCAAAATTCTAAAAAAGGGGAGTGGGGCTGTCTACAGTAGCGTGTGCAAGGAAAATCAAGCAAGATACCATGTTAAAGTTATAACTATCAAAAGAAGAAAAGGAGAACAATCTCTGTTGATGCAAACAATTTACACATCACTTCTCTACACTTCGTAAGTTTGCTGATAAACTGAGAACCAGTTTTGGTTGACTGGTTAGCTTTGAAGAATAACTAGGCATGAATACATGAGATCAGCTGGATAGTAAAGAGATGGCAATGAAACAAGAACATAAAAGGTATAATAGAGAATATAGAACTGAGAAAAGCACTTAGAATTCATTTTGGAAATTATTCACTTTTAAAAAAATATTTAAAAGTTGCCACAAATGTTTTTACTTAAATTTTGTATACTCAAGTAAAAATATAGAACATAATTCTTTTAAAATTAGCCACTTATATCTAAATCAGATAAAACTATGCTTTCTTTAGAGGAAAATGAAAATATGTTATATTAATAAGGTGAATATTGGTATTATGAGCTCTATATAAATTTAATCAGGGAAAAGGGATTAGATCATAAAGGTTTTTACTGCAACCTCATTCATGTTATTTTCTAGGGACTGTACCAATTAAGTGAAATACATGTAAAATCAGTGGATCAATATAAACAAACCTAAGAACTGAGAGGTGGGGAAAATCATTTCTAAAAATTGAAGCATGAGATATAACAACATAGTTTGCCTTTGAGACTTAGCTGAAGTCCCACTAGAACCTCAATATTAACCTAATAATAAAAATTTCAGCTAAAACAAATAACAAATCATTGTTGTTATTAAATTATTAAAGGTAGAAATCTAACAAGCTATTGAATTATATCAGGCTTTAAACACCTGTTTATCAGGTTACTATTGAATGAGTTAGATGGTGTGCATACTGTCTATCATGAAACAGCCAATGGCCTTCAAACAGGTAAGATATCAATCTTCACATTGTACATTGAGGCAGGAAAGGCTCAAAAGATTAATGGGTTCAAACCTTCCAGACTATGGGGCTTGAATTATATAGTTTTCCTCACTACAGTGATCAGATTAGTCAAACAAATTTCTCAAAGCATGGCAGCATGAGGTCAAAGAACTAAAGAGACACAGATAAAATAAAATAATGTGTGATTTTTTTTCTTAATTCAGTAAGTTTTATTCTCAATTTTGATAAGATTAAGCCAATCAAAAGGAAAACCTACTGCAATAGTATTTATGGATCATTGTCAGGAATTGCTTCAAGTTAGAAGATAATTCTATCTCTCAAGTGGTGTGCCCTTCTTTCATATTGAAGCACACTTTGCTACAGAGAAATAGAAGCAAATGTTAATGTTGAACATGTCTGCCCAGCACTGCAAAAACACCTTGTTTCCTTAGAACAAGCACTTCATAAACAGCATGGAATTGGGGTTACTATCACCTTCTCTTGATTGATAAATTGTTCCTTGAAATAGAGGAAACTCCTATATGAGACAAAACATTTATATAAATATGGCTTAAAACATCAAAGCTTTAGTTACATGTGAATGGCTAAAAAAGATTTGGGAAAGAGAAAAAAACCAAGATAAACAAACAGACTGAAAACAATTTAAAGAGAACACAATTTAGGGATATAGAAGAAAGAAAGAGACGAATAAAGAGGAAGAATGTAAAAAGAAGAGATATGAAATGTAAAAGGAAGAAGAAGAAGGAATAAGAGGCTGAGAACAGGGAGGGAGAAATATCAAAACAGAGAAATGCACAATAGAGGTCGAGACAAAAGTAGAATTTAAAGAGTATTTTAAGAAACTCAGATTGGATAATTAGTTTCAAAATCTGTGGGCCACAGTGTCCCCTAAAATGGTAGGCCATAAAGGAGCATGTAAAGAAGCTCAAGTTTCAGATTTCCAACTCCTTAATTAAAAATAATAAGATATAGTAAAATAAAAAGTCTCAATTAGTCATGACTAAATTTATCCAAGTAAACTGCTCAGAGGGGTGCCTGGCACCTAGTAAGTGCTCAATAATTGCTTGTTATCCATATCCTTTATTATCTAGCCAGACTGAAGAACCAAGGAAGAATATACTTGAGTTCCCATATATTTTAGGCAATAATCAGCATGCTAAATTATACTGTAAATACTCTCAAAACCTCTGATTCATTTCAACTCTATTATTTTTCACACACACACAAATCTTATAGTCACAAGATTGCAACAAAATTCTTAATTTAAATTTATCTGTTGATTTTATTTATTACTAGTGACCCGGTGCATGAAATTCATGCACATTAAAAGGGGATTAATTAGAGGAAATAATTTAATATTGCTATTTGCCCTTTCTCTATAATAGAAGTGTCAGAGATGAAAAAAAAATTAGTAAAATGTATATGAAAACCTTCCTCCTGTCAGAGTCTGGGGCTCACCACAGGACCCAGAGTCAAGTCCCTGCCCACCCACATGCACCTCAAAATCACGTGAGACCCAGACCCAGCTGGCCCCCCCCCCATTGGGCTAGATCCAGACCTGGCCAGTCCCACCCTTGTCAAGCCCTGCCGGGCAGGGGGCATAGCCTCAGGTCCCCTGGCCTGGTGCCAGGATGTGGGGCATGGCCTGAGGTCCCCCAGACCAGACCGGGGCAGGGGGACGTACCTTGAGGTCTTCCGTCAAGCCCTGCCAGGTGGGGGACACGGCCTGAGATCCCCTGTCAAGCCTGGCTGGGTGGAGGGGCGGGGCACAGTCTCAGGTCCCGTGGCCTAGCACCAGGAGGGGGGCCCAGCCTCAGGTCCCCCGTCAAGCCCCACCAGCAGAGGGGTGCAGCCTCAGGTCCCCCGTCCAGCCCCGCTGGGCAGAGGCGTGGCCTGAGTTCCCCCGACCCAGCACTGGGGGTGCACCTTGAGGTCCCCCATCAAGCCCCGCTGGGTGGGGGGCACGGTCTGAGGTCTCATGTCAAGCCCAGATGGGCAGGGGGGCACAGCCTCAGGTCCCCTGGCCCGGTGCTGGGGTGGGGGGCATGGCCTGAGGTCCCCTGTCAAGCCCCACCTGGTGGGGGGCGCAGCCTGACGTCCCCTGGCCTGCGGCTGGGGTGGGGGAGCAGCCTGAGGTCCCCTAGCCCAGCACCAGGACGGGAAACACACCTTGAGGTCCCCTGTCAAGCCCTTGCCCGGTGGGGGGGCATGGCCTGAGATACCCTGTCAAGCCCCACGGGGGCAGGGTAGGGCATAGCCTCAGGTTCCTGCTGATTGCTCGTTGAGGCTCCTTATTGGAACTTGGCCTCAGCTGTGGGTACAGCCATCTTTGTGACGGATAGATGGTCAGTTAGCATATTCCCTCTTTATTAGATAGGATTATGTAATGTAAAGAATAATATGCTATCTTTAAACAAACTTAAATTTCCAGAGTAATTTTAGTTGTAATTTGCAGGGAGACGGGGGAAGTCATCAAAATCTCTGGACAGGCCTAAAATGTTCCATACATATTTCTGAAGAAAAGCTGTTCCTTGGATTTTAAAGATTTCTTCAAGGAAATGGAATATTTTTTTTTATCTTAAGCATTTCTTGATAAGACTTGTTTTTCCCATGTAGATGAAGGGATGACTTTAGAGTTAGGAATTATGCAGGTATTCTAATGACTTATTTACAACAGTATCATTTCCCTTTTATATGTATCAGTTCCAAGACACAGGTGCAAACATTTGCTTGTCAGTTTTTAAAAATATATATTTTATTGATTTTTTACAGAGAGGAAGGGAGAGGGATAGAGAGTTAGAAACATTGATGAGGGAGAAACATCGATCAGCTGCCTCCTGCACACCCCCTACTGAGTATGTACCCGCAAGCAACCAAGGTACATGACCTTGACCTGAATGGAACTTGGGACCCTTCAGTCCGCAGGCCGATGCTCTATCCACTGAGCAAAACTGGTTAGGGCTGCTTGTCAGTTTATAACAATCAGTGAGAGGCTTCTTCAGGCCCATTTCCTTAGAGTTTTTTAAATGGAAAAGGAAAGAAAGCACTAAAGAGAAAAAAAAAATTTTTTTTGGTTACACAAGTAATTCCAGGATAATAAAACACATGATAAAATACAATGATTAATAATAAAATAGTCAGCCAGGAAAGTTGGGGCCTTTTTACGATGGAGAATCCACACTGATTGGACTTAAATGCAATGTATTACTTTTCCCACAAGGGTTCATTGGAACCCACAACTCTCATGTCTAATTCACTCTATTTCTTGTGATAGCCTAAACACTCAGAAGGTTATGACTTTTATTTAACCAAATAGACCAGGGGTGGGCAAACTTTTTGACTCGAGGGCCACAGTGGGTTCTAAAACTGGGCCGGAGGGCCGGAACAAAAGCATGGATGGAGTGTTTGTGTGAACTAATATAAATTCAAAGTAAAGGAGCGGAGGGGAGAGCAAGAGAACTGGTTAGAACAGTCGGATCCGGCCCGCGGGCCGTAGTTTGCCCACGGCTGAAATAGACTCTCTGTGGGGCCAAGCACTGTATTAAACCCCAATCCACTGATACCTAATTATTGCAACAATCTTGCAAGGGCGGAGAATGTCAACCCATGTAACAAGTGAGTAAACTGAGTCTGAGTCAGTGAGTTTCCCAAGGTCATTTCTCAAGGTTAGGCTACCGTCTTGCTGATTCCGGAATTCTGATGCTTCTAATAATACTGCATGGCTTCATAAGCAGCAGGCGAGATTATGAATTAGCACAGAGTTTTAAATTTAGGATTCCAGTTTCTTAGTCTTTAATATGCTGCAACTTGTTAATGAGCCTTTTTATCTTGGCCTTATTACCATCAATTACAGTCTCTCTGATTAAAATTGGGGAACATTTTTGTAGTGTCTATAATTTACTTATTTATTTTTATAAACTTTTATTGTTGAGAATATTATAGACATTCCCCTTTTTTCCCCCCAATTACCCTCCTCCAGGGCAAGCTGCAGCTAGTGCTGAGCCTGGAGCCATTTACAGAGAGGTATGGGGCATGCTGATGCCAGCTGCTTGTTTGAGAGGTTTTAGGAAAGTCCAAAGCATGAGGCAACAGAGGCCAGTTGTGTGGGGAAGCCACTAGAAATGGCCTGGATGAGCCTGCAAGGAGGGAAGGGAGAGGTGTCAGGGAATCGCTAGGTCGGGGCAAAAATCCTGAGCCAGGTTGATGGAGGTTCAGATATGGCACAGCCTGTCAGTTCTGTTGCAGAAAGGGCTCAGCAAAGGGACATTGGCCTCTTCCAGTACTTGTATCAGCGAGAAAGTTGCCTTTCCAGCTCTTGCCCTGATTCCAGACAAGTCAGTTTCCTCTCAAATATCCCAGGTTCCTTTCAAGCTGTTGCCCGGTGCTGGGGCTCAGAGGGAGTGAGTCTGAGTAAGTCCATGCATGGGCCTTTCAGAGGAACGGCCTGGCACTCCCAAGCCCCCTTGTCACTCAGCCACACGCCCCACTCCCACCCCTCCCCCCAGATTTTACAGCCAGAAGTTATGGGGACTTCTCTTCTCGGTACTGGACTGAGGGCTGGTGTGTGGCAGGGACCACTAGCTCCTCAGGGAAACCTCCATAGCTGAGATATCCCTCCCGATTTTAAACCACAACACGTAGGTGTGGGACCAGCTGGTTCAGCAATTCTGCCCTGCATCTCCATCCCTCCTACCAGTCTCAATGTGCTTCAATTCCCTAGTTGTAGGTCTTCCGTTCAGCTAGATTTCAGGTGTTTCTGAATGATGGTTGTTCTGTATTTCAGTTGTAAATTTTGATGAGGTTGTGGGAGGCAGCAAGTACTGCATTTACCTATGCTGCCATCTTGCCTGGAAGCCAGATATTTTCCCCTATGGCTTATTACTACCTTCTGAAATGTTACATATGTGTAACTTACGTTAATGGATGATCTGGGTGAGCCAACATGCCATCAACAAAGCACAATCCACAGGCAGTAGTACCCATTTCTCAATTAAATCCCAGGGCTTTGTTATTCAGCATAACCCATGTTCAGAACTGGTGTTTGTTATATGGGTGTCATAAATGTTAGAGGTGGAGTGTGTCTGGTAAAATGAAAGGTATGCAGGTTATTTTGGAGGTACCCCCCTTCCCCCGTTTTGTACAGACAGACAGCACAAGAATCCAGTGGAGCCTTGAGGTTTCCCTCAGAGATGAACCGAAAGCTTTGACCCTGAATCAGCCCTGGTGACCAGTGTGGAAGGCTCCTCAGTGCCAGATGTCAACGCTAAGGCACAGGCCCTTGCCCATGGAAATGTGTTGTATGTGCCACAGGTCAACTTTTATGGAAGGTAGGATTGGAGCTCCTGAAAGCACACGGTGTGGAGACATTGCCCTAATTTGTTTCAGAAGCATTTGCTTGAGTGAGAAGTTTTGTTCTCAAGGCTTGCATTTTAACCGGAGGTAGGGTCATAGGGACATAGCTAAACTTCATTCATCTCAAAAAATTTTTGGACGCTACTATTTATTTCTCAAAAAAATAAAAATCAGAGAGGTACAGGGTCAAATTGCCTTAGGACAGTTAGCAACATTTTGTTCAATGATCCATAAGGTACTTTGAATATATACTGAACCAGGAATCTACACTAAAAAGTATTTTGGACTTGGAGAAAAATTCAAGTGCAATTTTGTTTTTAGGATATAAAGCACTACAAAGTTTGCTATTTAACTATCAACGTTTTATTTTCTATTATCCAACCCTTTGTTTTTTCATAGTATTTTTATTGGCATAATTCCCTATTATACAGACATACTTATACCTCATAAAGCAATTTGCTGACTAAAGGATTCCTTATCGTTTCTACTTTCTTAGAGCAGAGCTGGGGGTTTCTAATTATGACAACATAGAGAGGAAAAACATCTGTGTTGTCAACACTGAACAGCAGCCACTCTCAGAAAGTGAAAAAAAGAGCTTGCAGATACTTTAAATATTTAAGAGATTAAATGAAAGTTTGCTATTGATGTCTCCTTGAGTAGTCCTTTGGGAGGCCTGAGAGAGAGTCTGGGTGTGTGTAACAAAATAAATGGGATTTACACGCACACACACACACACACACACACACACACACGTAGAACAAAAGAGGCATCTATTGTACAATGAATCTTAATTGCAGGTTACAACCTCCATATAAGATCTAATAATTGGTAGTAGAAACACCAAGACACCTTTTTTATTATATACTATAGGCTCAGCTATTGACTCATAAGGGTGGTACAAAATGTATTAGCATTGCCCTAGCCAGTGTGGCATAGTTGGTTGGGCATAGTCCCATTCACCAAAAGGTTTCAGGTTCAATTCCCAGTCAGGGCACATGACTGGGTTGCAGGCTCAATCCCCAGTAGATGGTGTAATGCTGGTGATGTTGATCCGGCATCTAGAAGGGTTCAGCAATCTGGAGAAGGGGCTGTGCGTAAATTAAATAAGAGTCCAGAGATGAAACATAATTTTGAAAGGCATTTTGGGGAGAGTCAGAGAAGACTTAGCAAAAGGAACTAAGTTCTCCTTGTCTCAGGACCCTTTGTTTTTATTAACACAGTTTGTCCTAAGGCAAGGTGGAGATATACACATCAAAGGGTAGGGTTTCTTATACAGAGTCCATTGTCAGAATGGAAGAATTTGCCTTTGGCTGTTCAGGTGTTTGGCCAACAGGAGGCAATAACATGTAGATTAAGATGCGCTGAGCTGTCTGGCAGCAAGCAATCATCCTTTTCAGGTTTGGGGAAATGCCTTTAGCCATTCCCAATATAACATATGTGACTCAGCCCTTGTTGAGTCCCCAAGTTCCATCAACCTTTTGATGAAACTATTGCAATTATGACATGCTGGAATTGGCTTCCGGCAGGGTGTTTCAACATATTTTAAATAGGAAAAAAACCAACAAAATGCATTAGCATAATCTCAGACCAGTGGACCAACTCACACCAGTCTTAACTTGGCTGTGGTAATACAACTCTTAATCGACAATATTCTCAAAGCATGAATGCCTCAATTGTTCCCTATATCACTTGAGAACAATCCTAATTTTTTTAGCATGGTAATTAATCATAACCTTTAATGATTAGACTGGTTTCACATTCAGTTTATTCATCACCACCTCCATATCTGTAAACTTTCCTCTGTTTCTAGCTGGAGCCCTAACTTCCAGTAACTGTCTGTACTGAGTTCTCAGTCACCAAGTCAGGTTACATGGAACCCTGGGCATAATGACAACTGGTAAAGAAACGCTACCACTGACCAACTGACCATATTAGATTTCTACATTCTGAGCCACTGTACTTTACTATGTCTAATGAGAAAGTATGTCCATAAGCAAATGAGCAGGTGAATAGTAATACCATCAAAGTTCTTTGAAAGCTTGGCATTCACAATTGCAAAAAATAGTCCAGGTCTCGTGCACTCTTGCATCCCAAAAATAAAGGTAACATTGATATATGCTAATTCATCTCTACAGCCTTTACCAGCGACACCAATCATTAAACTGATTAGTTGTTGATGTACTATATTCGTCCTATTTGCAATGGCTTCTAGAGCTTGACCTATAAGTGAGAGACAAGTTTATCATTTTGATACAGTTTGATCATCTTTTTCAAAATTTTTACCGAATACTGTACTTGTTCTCACATACTCATTCCTACATACCAAATTCACAAAATCCCAAAATACAGCTCTATGGTTTATTCTTAGTTATTTGACACTTTCCCACATCAAAATACATTTGCTGCAAGTGTAGAAATTTCTCAGTAAAATAGTTTTATCCAGATTGCATACAAGAAAAATTTAAATGAGACTGTTCATATTGCTTAATCTAAAATCTACAAGTTTTACATTTGAAGATATTTTCTGAGCATAATTAAAGCGATGCTGCCAATAAAAAAAAACACATATATAAAATGGACATGAAAAAATTAAAGTATTATTCTAATGCAAAGTATGTTCCTTGTAATTGTGGTTATACTTAATCTCTACATTTCTTTAATCCAGGCCTATGCATAGAGTAAAATTGCCCCAATTTTTCAAAGCTCGTATTTTCAAGACATGGTGGAAATAAGGACATTACATTCATTGGACTTTCCTTGTACACACTTATATTGACTCTTGATTTATCAAGCATGAACTCCCAGGCTGCTCAAGCTCCTTCTCCTTATCTGTACATATGTGAAGTGCAGATCTTTTCTGAGCTCTTTCACATAAGAGTCTGTTCTTTAGATAATTATTCCCTTTAGAAAGCTTTGCAGATTGTTGAGCTAAACTCTGACCCAGTAGCTTTAAACTAACTTCCATTCGGCTATTGCACTCAAACAACTTAATACATCTTCTAGAAGAAGGCTTTCCAATTATTTTTAACAATCATTCACTTTCTGCCTTCCTTCCCCAACAGTCTTCTTCAAAAAACATTCCTCATATAAATATACATTCCCAATATAATTCTTGGAATAAGCACTTCCTAGATGGGCAATATGTTACAGGTTGCATGTTAGATATGGAGACACGAGTCTTAAAACAAGTGTGTGTGTGTGTGTGTGTGTGTGTGTGTGTGTGTGTGTGTGTGTGTGTCTGTCTGTCTCCATGCATGCATGCATGTTCATGTTTGCACCTCCATAGGAGCACTGAGGTGACTGGCCGGACTGATGTCAGGGGTAGAGAGAGTAGAATGTTCAGGGATAGAGAAGAGGAAGTTTAAAGTCCATGAGGCAGGGAGGTGTTTGAAAAGCAGAGAGATGGCCTTGTGGCACATGCTCACAAGTGTCATTCTAAGACAAATGAGATGCCAGTTTCTATTGAATGGCATTAAGTAGACGACATGGCTCTAAGTCACCTGCCTGTCCTGTTTTCATCCTGTAAAAGCTCCTCCAATTGTCAATAATCCCTTTTCAATGTAATCTAAGTCTGAATGCAGTGGTCCTTTTATTTGGACACAGCAGAATAGAATGTGATTTGCACCATCTTCCACTTTCAATGTTAGAACTGTGAATAAATCCTTTTTCTATTTAATTTCTACTAGTTTGCCATACCAGACACTTGAGATCTTTGAGATTCTGATCCTTTTATCTCTTGCAACCAAAACATTCATAACCCCATCAGCTTCCCACCGCCTGCTGATGTCTTTTCATGTGTTCAAGTCATTGATTAAAAAAACACACAAAATGTTGAGTGGGATAGAGTTAAAGACGAGGTCTTCGATGTCACTTAAAAGTTTTCAGTCTGCTAACATTGATCAATAATTCAATATTTTGGGGTCAAGGCTATTCAAAAAGTTGTAAATTAATCAATTTACACTACAACAGACATTCATCTTCCTCTTTTTTTTTCCAAAGCCATCATAAGGAGACTTCATAGAACTTACCATATTGCATAATTACATTATTTATTTTTTGAACACTTTTGTCCTGTCCTTTCCACTAACATGTAAGTCTAATGGAAACTTTTAAAAGTTTGTGATACGCTTTATTCTAGGAAGGAAAATGTGCTATCTCATGGAACAATTCTAAAAGAAACTTCCCTGAAACTATTAAATCTGAAGGCACTGGGACCGAGTGTTGAGCTGTGACATTGTGAGAGACCTTGAAGCAAGGTCTCTTCAAGCTATGCTTCTGCAAGGATTTACGCGTAAGTTGATATTCCTTGGTGCCTTCCACACACTGAGAGGATGTTTCCAGCCACTAACTAAGCCTGAGAGGGTCTAGAACTGCACTATTTCTGCTGAAGATACGACTCCTCTAATGGGTAATCTTTACTTCCGTCTCCCTATTGTTTTGTCCAAATTTTTTTTCAGCTGTGCTACTGTCTGAGGCTCTTTCAACAAAATGTCCCCTTCTTTCTATCATTTATTTCACAGACTGGGCAAACATTAAGGTCTAAAGATTCTCCCCTGCCTACTAATATCCTTCTGGCCTCTTTATCCTCCACAGGCATTCCCTCAAAATAATTCTCTTTCAGCTGCACGTCTGTTCTCTGTATCTATGGGTCTGTTTCTATTTTGTGTGTTAGTTTTTATTTATTAGATTCCCCAGGTACCCCTTGACAAGCCACAGAGTAGCTTCTGTTCCCTCCAATAAAACAAAACAGCTCTTCATTTTACAGATAGCCTCTAGGCTTTCAAGGTCAGGCATTAAGGCGAGAATATTGCATCTTCACGCAAGTGTGGTAGCAGATACATCTGCTTCGTCTGGATAAGTGTAATGGAGTTTTTTGTTTCCTCATCCTAGTGCCATAGATGCCATATTTAGTGTGATGACAACTATAGTACATCAAGATGAGTCTGGGCATTTTCTCTGGTTAATATCTTTAGGGGAGCTATACATCTAAGCTCAATTCTGTTATCATCCCAAAGATACTATAAACCACATAATATTAGAGAAATAAAACCCTTTAGCTTAGACAAGCTAGAGGAAATTTATATTCAACTGAGAACCTTACTCATTACAGTTTCCATGATGCCACACTCTCTTGAATGTTTTCTTGTAACTATAGTCAAGTTTGGTCTCCTTTCAAATCTCCTCCTCCCCCACTAGAAATATAAATGCTGGAATGCCCCAGTGTATGTTCATATGTCTTTCTTTTTTTTTCTTTGTACATTACTTTTCTAGGTGACTTTGGCCTTCGCTATGGTTCTAAATCCCATCTAGATATAGTCTGAATATTTGAGGTCTAGGCTGATGTAACAAGATTCTACTGAAGCCCCTAAGTTAGAAAAGTAGGCAATCCACGTCTCTATAATATAAAGATATGTTAAATAATATCTTGCAATCAAAAGTCTCATAACCTACTGCCAGACTCTATTTAAAAGAGGGATTAATTAAAGAAGGAAAGACTGAGTTACGATTGCAAGCACAGGAGACAAGTGTCAAAACTTTTCCTTCTTCCATGGTGAAGAGAAAAATAAAAGGGATTCTCTCTCTTCATGACAAGCACTTATCAAAAAGGGAGACTGGCTTTGCCCTCTGGGCTGGCTACGTGCTGAACTATGGAATCGTGCAGAATCAATGTCATCGTAATAGTAGGGAGCTTTTGAGAGATGGTTATGTAGCTGATGGACTTTGTCAGTGGATTGAAAATAGAATTGCAGACTGCTTCTCTTCTGGGCCATAATGTAGAAAGGAAAAAGACATAAAAGCAAGGGGGCAGGGCAGAGAGAGAGAGCTCACCGATTGGCAAGCTGTCTGGAGGAACTAGGATGACTGAATCTCTCGAGACACTTGTGTGGAGAATATTCAGGATTTTGTCTTTGTCAAAGCTGATTGTGAGCATTGGAAGCTTTTGATGCAGTCCTTTCTTAAAGGTGACAATTGCAAGAAAACGTTTCCAACATCTAACTACCATTCATCAGGTCTCATTTAGACTCATTCTTCAGGACATTAAAGACTAATGTGAAAAATCTGTTGGTGTGGGAGACTGATAATAACCACGTGTTTGGCCTTTGTCCCATGGAGAGGCAGGGTCTAATTTTCTACCCTTTGATCTCTGT
This sequence comes from Plecotus auritus, assembly GCF_963455305.1. Taxonomy (NCBI): domain Eukaryota; kingdom Metazoa; phylum Chordata; class Mammalia; order Chiroptera; family Vespertilionidae; genus Plecotus; species Plecotus auritus. The sequence goes on along the minus strand of NC_137783.1, from coordinate 143,566,897 downwards.
AAGGGTTTTCTGTCTGGACAAATAGGGTAAGTTGGAAGTGATGCTGTGTCAGTGTTCAGGAATGAGCCATAAAGCTTTGACAGCTTCTACTTTCTGTTTTTGTTTGTTTGTTTGTTTGTTTGTTTGAAACACTTGCTCTTAGAAACTAGTTACCAAGTCAGAAGTCTGACTGTTTTGAGACCTCCACATTGTGAAAAGATATACCCACGCCATGGAGAGACACCCTGGGCCTAGAGGATGCGCTGCCTCCTGGGGAGAAGGAAAAGTCAAAGAGGCTAAACATAACACCACATGGTGCCCTATCCATTTTGGCTCAGTGGACAGAGCATCAGCCTGAGGACTGAAGGGTCCCAGGTTCGATTCTGGTCAAGGGCATGTGCCCGGGTTGTGGGCTCGATCGCCAGTAGGGGCGTGCAGGAGGCAGCCTATCAATGATTCTCTCTCATCATCGATGTTTCTATCTCTCTCTCTCTCTCCCTTCCTCTCTGAAATAAAAATATATATTTAAAAACAAAACATTACACCACAGAAGAAGCCACCTTTGAAGTGGCACCTCTATTCTTAACTCATCTAGCGGATACTATGTAAATCAGACAAACTGGCTAGATGAGTTCTTCTGAAATTCTTCACCCTAAAAATTATGAAGGAAATGAAATGATTCTTCTGAGACACTAAAAATCGCTTTTTGCTTTTTTTCCTTACATAGCAATAGATAGTATAATAATTAGGGAAAGAACACTAGGGATAATTTCCCAGAGTGAAAACTTTTATCTCTCCTAGATTTTTTTGGTTTTTTTCATGCTATTGCTGTCCTCATAAATAACTTCAGTTGTGAATAGTTGGCCTGCAGATATCTTCATTGTAAATGCTTCCATTTCCATAATATGGTGATTGTTTAGTTTGGTAATGCAAATTAAACAGTTGATTGTAAAATGAAGATAAAGAGAATGAATGCTTTAGAGTTGTTTTATGACTTTTAGATGTGGAAAAGGAAGATAATGTGATAAATAGACTCACATGGTATTTGGATGTGAATTTTAAACAAAGCTAATTTTACACGTAGCAGTTGTTCCAGAAAGATTCTATTTAGAGTTCCTGTGGTTAGCAACAGACTCTCACTTCTACTACCTCACCCAATAAAAATATGCAGTTAGAGTCATACCAAAACAGTCATACCTACTAATATTATCAGTAATATAAATGTGTTATAATTGTCAAGTAAATGAAAACTCTTCCTCTGGATTTTGAGAGTGGCTTCAGTGGACAGTCAGTGTAAGTGAGGACTGCTGAAAATCAATAATGTGCATTCCTAAATGTGTATGTCAATGAAAACCTTAGTGAGGACAGAGAAAGCCTTTGAGTGGATGTAGGAATTTTAGTGAAATTGCTTCGCACAGTGTTCTGCTGTGTCCTATTTTCTTGAGATAAGCCTTCCGTGATGCAAGTTAAGAATAGAGATGGGTTGCCTGGATGCAAAGAAGAATAAGAACAACCGCAACAGCCACTGAAATATAAGGCTGCTGATAGCACAGTCAGGTGGTGTGTAGAGATGGCTCAAGAGGACGGCGGGGCGGGGGGGGGGGGGGGGGCAGTACACTGGGCTTTTCTCTAGTGTTCAGAATAGTCTTCTGTCTTGGTATCATCTTCCAGATGACCACTGCATAACTTAGATGGTCATGTTATCAGACAAATGCGTGGTTGGTCTTTCTCCATTGCTAGTAGGAGTGGGATTCTTGGGGTGCCGCTGGAATAAGCATTTCCAGAGGCCCCCACTGGAGAATGAGACATGGTAAAAAGCTTTATTTTCAATAGCATTATGTGCCTCAGTTTCTAAAGTCTCATTTCCCCTAATCCAGTCCTGGAAGATGTGCAGCTGGGGATTCAGCAGAGCTAGAAGCAAAGGCAGTGTCCAGAGTTTTCGTTCCATGGTGGAATCGGGTCTGGTACAGCATCAGGCTAGTTGTCATCCATTGGTCCACTGTGTGGGGTCCACATGGCCACGACCCATATGGGCAAATGCAGGGCAACGAGAGTCTCACAGCCAGAGCACACGAGGCAAGAGCACAAGAGCGGGAATTCCATTGTCTAGGACAGTGGTCGGCAAACCGCAGCTCGCGAGCCACATGCGGCTCTTTGGGCCCTTGAGTGTGGCTCTTACACAAAATACCATGTGCGGGCGCGCACGTACAGTGCGATTGAAACTTCGTGGTCCATGTGCAGAAGTCAGTTTTCGGCCTGGGCGAGTCTATTTTGAAGAAGTGGCGTTAGAACACTCAAGGGGCCAAAGAGTCGCATGTGGCTCGCGAGCCGTGGTTTGCCGACCACTGGTCTAGGAGATTAAATATCTTAAACCTTTCTGTGCTTGTGGTGGCTCCGCCTACTCTGGTCAGTCCCAGGTGTGACTGACAGACAAGTACCTTCCCTATTTCACCCAGACTTTACAGGGCATGTGTCTAAGCTGCAGCTCTCTGGCAAAGCTGCACAAATAGAAGCCTGTAATACTTGGCCTCCCCTTCGCTCCTTTGGAGTTATTCATAACTAGGTTAACTTACAATGATATCAGTAACTGTATTATCCAAATCCATACCTTTGGGTGAGGGAGAGGTAGGACTTTTGCCATCACCACAGATGTGTGAATATGAGGAGAACAATCTTTAATGGATAAAAGTAGATTATGTTTAGATTTTTGATTCATCCATGAAAAACTTTAATAAGGATACGGGTACCACAAAATTGAGACTCTCCCATAAGTAACTGCAATACTGTCCTCACTTAAACTAGAAATGACTGTAACATTATTGAATAAATCATTTTCTGCCCAGAAGCAAAACATTTCAAGCACTATTATTACAGGAGGTTCCAGGTACTCAATGGCAATGAAAAAATCTCAACTTCACGCTTTGGAAAACAGAGTTGGATTCTGTTTTTATTGCCAGAGAGGGGCATAGCTATTCACCAGGAGGTGCTAGGTCTGCAGTTTTGAAAACTCACCAAAGTTAGGAAACAGCATTTTTAATGTCAGAGGGGATTTAGTGGGAGATTTTTGATGAGAGAGGAGTCACCCTCAAGATCTCTTTGTGGGCGGTCACTTTGGTAAACAGCAATCAGAGGTACCACCTCTCAGCAGATGTTAGGTCACTGATGTGGCATGAATCATTCATGCAAGGTCTCCTTGCTACCCTGGGATTGCAGGGCCTCACGATGAGTAGGAAATGAAATAAGGTTCATGTCTGATTCTTCCTTTAATGCCCTTTCAAGCTTTTCTTACAGAGGTTTAAGAAATCTTGGCTGAGTGCTTAACACTGTGGAAGCCAAACAGAAGCTGTTACTGCTCATATGATGCTTTTCTCCATGAATAAAGAGAACCTATTTTCCCCTATCAATATTATATCTTTCAAAAGCATAATAATGCTATATACACAAATACTTTTCCTTGTACGGTAGGGGAAAAGATAATAAAATACAACTAATAAGAGGGGAAACAGCAGATTTTGGGTATCTTTTTGACTCTTTTGGATAAAAGAGTCTATTTTTAAAACACATGAACCACTTCATTCAAATCAGTGACTTGGACAAGCTGAGTTCAAACTCTCCAATGGCGTGTAGGTTACAGATTATAGAGGGTAACATCACAGGACACTGTGAGTTAGGGGTTTGGGTCATGCTGGGGGCTGATTGGTGGGAGGTGAGGTAAAGGTCATAAGTCATTTATTCAAGTGTTGAAGACAGCTCTGAGGGCTGTGCTGGTGTCCCTTTCTCTGGTTTCATAAAAAAGTAGCCAGCAGATCATTCCACCTTAGGGCTTAGGAGATGAAACAGAACTTGGGTCAAGATGTTATCTTTAGCTTAATGGAAATCCATACCGAATGACCCTTAGGCAAGGCACGGCAATGGTTTCTGGCTAATTCAGGAGGTTAATGACTAGTAAAAAAGGGGTTAAAGAAACTGAATAGAGTGCCATGGCTACATACAGAATCAAAATCCTACATTAAATCAGGACCCTAGGTTTCATTGCCAGTATTGGGCACCTGGAGAGATCAGTTATCTTTAGATAAACTCTGATTTGCATGGAATCGCCAGTGGAGTTAAAAGTCTATCAGGTCAGGTTTAGTTCCCCCCTTGGATTAGCAAAGCCTCCGTGGGAGGAGTAGGCAGACAGGAAAAGGGGTGAAAGGAAGGAGGAAATATGGGTGTGACCATTGGAGCCAACTAAAATTGTTACAGGATTCCAGGGCAGGAGAAATAGGGAAACCAAGACAGGAAAGTTAAAACAAGGCCAAGCAGTGTGGGCAATTAGCAGCCAGCTTGTAAGGAACAAGCCATTATCTTCTCCAGCCAAGGACACAGAGCAAGTGGTTAAAAAACCTCCCTGATGAGAGAAAGCAGAAAGGGAGGGGAATCGAGGAAAGGAATAAAAAGGCAGTTTTACTCCCTAAGCAGAGAAGCCAGCAACTCCAAGGCTTGGCAAGATAAAGTTGCGAGGTGCTTTTCATGAATTCTGGGAAGGCCACACAAAATAAAAGAAGGGACCTTGAGGACTAACCTGGACCTAAATAGTCAGCAGAGGAATTTGAAGCCTATGGACAGGAGGGTATATAACGCCTCAGACCCCTACACCACTGGCTCTTCAGATTAGCTGAGAGCCTGTCTGTGCTTCATGACACAGATGTATAGGTTTGCTTGCTTTGTTTTTGTTTTCAATAAAGATGCATGCTTTAATTGCTTTAATAAATTGGCTTTTCACAACGTAATCAAGGTCTCTTATGTAAATTCATTCATATGAGAAGACAAGGATTGAGGTTGGGGACAGCTCTTTCCCACTGGCTCAGGGGGCTATCCTGTCCAGGAACACCTCTCTGGTGTCAGCGAGAGGTGCCTATAACATAAGGATCAGATGGTCTTTTGGGGTCCTGGACCCAATGTCAATGCTGGTGTGTTTGTGGGGAGGGGCAGAATCCTACACCATTAGCAATTCTCAGGACACCAGCTGGGTGTCCTACAATACAACTCAATTCTGACACTCTCTTTCAGGAGGTAGCAACAGATCCCACAGGTTAAGAACTGGGTCCTACAAGACTGCCCTTCACACCCTCTATCAGATGCAAGTCGATACCTGTTCTTCTAACCAACCAGCTATCAATTGGAGGTTCCAAGAACACCATCCAATGCAGGATCCCCATCTCAAATCTAGGTTGTTACCTGTATATCTGACTGACTGGCTTTAAACAGAGGTTCTCATGACCTCCTCTGTAGGTTTGTTTAATTTGCTAAAGCAGCTCAAATAACTCAGAGAAGCATTTACAAACTGGTTTATTTATGAAAGAGTATAAGACAGGAACAGCCAGATGAAAAAGATGCATACATAGGCCAAGGAATGAGTCAAGGATACAGAGCTTCCAGGCCTCCTCCAGGCATGCTGGGCTCTTGCAATGGAGAAAAAGCATCCATGCATTTCTCTAAAAACACTACGACTGATTAAATAAATTTAGTTTTAAAATCTTATCTCTAGAAATTCTCTCTCTCTCAGGGACCTAGCCTTTTCCCTGAATAATCAGCCACCTCAGAGGCAGCAGAAGACAGTAGCCCAAACTTGACTATTGGTCATATGGTCTGGACCTCTGGCAGGCTAAAGGTGACATTTTTTATCTAACTTAAGTTTCAGCTCCTGAGCACTAAGATAGAATGACCCCCTGGCTACTTTCACATGAGAACGGAGAGGGGGAAACCAGAAGAGACCTCAGAAGAAAAGATCTGAAGAAATGATTCATTACCTTTACCTCACCTCTAACCAACTGGCCCCAGCACCATGACTCCAAACCCTTGATGTCTTGAGAATTTGTCCTATATAATCTGTAACCTCCAAGCCATCAGAGAGTCAGGTCTTTAGCATTAGCTGGATTGGCTAATTCAAGTTAAACCATGTTCTCTTTCTGTACTGCAAACTGCTGCTCTGGCATTTCTTTGGGCCAGTGCTTGCAGGCATGAGGACACAAGGAACACTGTGGTTTCAGTAACAGGTTCCCAGAAGACTTGCCCTTCTTTTGATCTATCCATGACTTTGGAAGTGTGAGTCATGCAACATGAGCAATATTCCTGAAAACTTAGCACCATTTATCCTATATAATAAGAGGCTAATATGCAAATAGAATGAACGGTGGAACAACCGAATAACTGGTTGCTATGACGTGTGGTGATCACCAGGGAGCATGTGCAGAACATGGCAGGCACTGGCTGCGGCAGGATGGTGGAGCAGGTGAGCGGAGGTGTCAGACCAAGATGGGGTGCTGGTCGCTGTCATCGGGGTGAACCTCTGGTTGTTACTGAAAATTCGTTGCTCCTGTGTGCCACAGTCCCGCCCGGTGCTCGCATCTGCTGCCGGCACCTGCCCCGCTCGCACCCACTGCTGGTGCCGGAGTTGCTGCTTGCACCCACTGCCGGCGCCTGGCATTGGCCCCAATCGCTCGGCGCTGTCAGCGGGTGTGAGTGGTGGCTGCCTGCCCTGATCACCCCTCAGGGCTTCTCCACCTCCCCCTACTCCTGAGGGGCGATTGGGGCAGGCAGCCGCCACTCACACTCACTGACAGCGCTGGCCCTGCTTGCACCCTCTGCTGGCACTGGCCCCAAGGCAGACAGGGGATGGGGGCCATGATGGGAGGGGCTGGGCAGGGGCGTGGAGGATGGGCCAAGACCCGCCCCTGTACCTACCACAGACTCATGGCCCACAGTTCCTTTCATGGTGTACGGATTTGTGCACTGGGCCCCTAGTATCTTATAACTACTAACCTACCACATCAGAGCAATGCGTGTTTAACAATTGGGAAAGCAAACATTTGCCAAGAAAGGCAGATGTTAGGTTGCAACATTACAACTGATGTACTGATTATGCCTAATATGGTAATTTGTAAGTGAATAATGTCTCTTTCATTTACGTCACCTCTCATATTCCTTTTATCCATATTTCACCAGTCTTGCCTTTCTTCTGTATTTTAAACTTTTACGTGGGATCAACAACCTTCATAAAATGACCACATTTCCAACCTATTAAAACGATCCAGGTTTAGACAAATGAAGCCAATATGCCAAATCCTACTGAATCAACGTGGGATTAACATATTTGCAAAAAGCAGATTGGAGAAGTAGGGTTCTAAGTTTAACAAGTATCCTAGATTCAACTAGTGTCTCAGATTAAAAATATACATTTACTTAATGGAGTGGTTTGGGATCTTTTTTAAAAGACGTGAGAATATTGTCCTGATGATAATTATTACATATAGAATAGTGAGCACTGGCTAAACAACCATTTTGACTACTTTCCCAAAGTACTCCAAAACAGCATGAAAAAGGCTTAGGTGGTTTCACTCCTTTTACAACCTGAGAATTCCTTTTAAAGATTCTCACTTTCAAAGTTAGAATTAAATGCCTGTTAAATAACAAAATTCAACTGAGTAAAATTTAAAGCTCTTATTGGCTTTAATGAAGGATTCATGAATCTAGCAAGCAAGAAGGACCTCTGAGGAGCTGTACAAAGAGGAAGCTTGTGAAGGCAGAAGAGGGCCCTCACTGGTTTTGCTCAGTGGATAGAGCATCGGCCTGCAGACTGAAGGGTCCCAGGTTTGATTCCAGTGAAGAGCACCTGCCTGGGTTGCAGGCTCGATCCCCAGTAGAGGGCATGCAGGAGGCAACCAATCAATGATTCTCTCTCCTCATTGGTTTTTCTATTTCTCTCTCCCTCCCCCTTCCTCTCTGAAATCAATAAAAATATGTATTTAAAGGCAGAAGAGGGATGGGGGAGAGATGATTGTGTCAGGGTAACCTACCTAGGGGCATGCAAGGGGGGCTTTTATCAGGCAAATTCCAGATTGATTGCTTAAAATTCCACTCCTGAGAGAGGCTGAAACTGCAATGAGGTTAGGTACTAAGTCTGGGTTTGGTACTGTGGTCTTAGCACAGATGCTTTGGCATTTGAATTTATTTAATTGCCAGAAGTGAGTTTTAATGGCCAGTCCTCACCTACAGTGTGGAGTGTGGAAAGAACATATGCATGGGTCTTCCTGGAGACTCAGAGGTTGGGTCAGCCAACTTTTCCTGCACATGGCATTACAGTCCTGGGAAGGCACCTACAGCAGAGTCCTTTTCAACTCTCACTCAACTGTGCAGAGCATTCACGGTAAAAGAGGAGGCATGTCCTCTGCTCAGCCAAACTTCCCATTAAGGCCAAGGTCCTTAATTCAGAACAGAACACCAGTTTCTTATTCCTTCTTAAAAACAGCCTTTATGAAACTATGTTGTCCTTAGTGTGAAAGTTTAAACTGACAAAGGGCTCTTAAAAGTATTTCAAAGGTGTGTTTTCATCACAATGTGATGGGCATTCATCAGAATATTAATGCTAGAAATGTCTTTCTCAAAAGTAATTTTTTTTTTAACCTTAAGGAAATGGCTTTAGCATTCATTGACTGTCTTCATTCAATGCTTCTACTTCAATCTACTGATTTTTTTTCCTCTTTGCACTTCATCTGCTCCCTCCCTCTCTTCATATCCCCACCTCACTTCTCTATGTAGCATGAATATATTCTTTGTTTTTACTCTTCACTGTCTTTGCTCTTCCTCTCCTCTGTGATTACCGAGACTCACAAACAGGACTGAAATATGAGTGAAAATGACTTAATAAGGATGTACCTATTCAGAAAAATTTGTTTTCAGTGATGTTTGATGACTTCTGTGAAAAAGGTATTCAAAGTGTTGCCCTAGTCATCTCTGAGCAAAACATTTCAAATTGGCTAAGCAGCTGCTTAAAGGAGAGCTAGAAACTGACATGAACAGTAAGATTTCCTGCAGCCATAAACACAGTGATGCTTTTATCTTGTAACACTCTGAGGGCAATTCCTGCATTTCCAGCAAAGGCCATTCAGAGTGCAGGTTAGCAAGGAGACATCTAGCCCTTTTAAGACAGCATGCATGAACAACATGTTGGTTTCCATTCATCAGCTGGCTTTTAGATGTTTCTACTTTTAAAAGTAGAACTGTGTAACTGTGCCATTTGAAATTCCTATGCATTGTAATAAATCTTCTTGAAAAGAGTTGACTGTTCTTTCAAGGTAATGAAGTTTTATTCCATACAAGGAATTTATTTACAATTAATTTGATGTATTAGAGAGAACAAATGCCCTCAAAATACTGCTCCAAATGTTTTACCACCATTAGCCTGGTCAGAGGAAAAAGATGATCTAACCCTCCTGTGATCTGGCCAGATAAAAACAAATCCCTTTAAATTTATCTTAAAGATGTATGTAAATTTGCATTTTATTCCTTAGTAGTACCCACATTTAATTTAGAAGTTATGTTTTTAAATAAGGTAGCTTAATATCCCCTCTAATTTTTCAGGGGGAAAAAATCTGCTTTAAAAAACATCAGTTGGTTGTACTCATGCTCCTGGGCTGTCAACTCACATCCTAGTCCAAGATGCACAGGCCAAAGAAGGTGCTAGTTCAAGCAACTTCTTATTTGGGACAAGATATCATCTATCCTCCTTCATATGTTAGGTTACTGAATGCATCTTAGTAGATACTCTTTCCTTCCAATTATTTATTGAGTGCTTGCTATGTGTGCATTCTGTGGATGAGGCTAGTACGTGAGACAATTAAGGAAGTTGCCCTCACAGTGGTTGAATTTTATGAAAACTGAAGATAATTAACAATGTAGATAACAAAACAAACTAACAAGCAACTCAACCAACCCACCAACCAGATAATTGCAGATTGCAACCAACCCTGAAGGAAATACACAAGGTGATGAAATAAAAATCTAGGAAGAAGCATCTTTTTTTTTTTAAATATATTTTTTTATTGATATTTTACAGAGAGGAAGGGAGAGGGATAGAGAGCTAGAAACATCGATCAGCTGCCTCCTGCACACCTCCCACTGGGGATGTGCCCGCAACCAAGGTACATGACCTTGACCGGAATCGAACCCGGGACCCTTCAGTCCGCAGGCTGACGCTCCATCCACTGAGCCAAACCGGTTTCGGCTAGGAAGAAGCATCTTTAGATAATTAACCCCAAGAAAACCTCTTTGGGAAGGCAATGATTGTGGGAATACCTGAAAGACAGGAAAAAGAACTCTGTAAGGCCAGTGAATCCTGATCACATTTTTTAAGGGTGAAAAAGAAGGATTTAAAGCCAAAGACACTTCATAGAAAATTGATTATTGGGTCTCTTTCACTGCTTCATTTAGAGATCAGCCAGAAGATATTCTCAGTTATGAGTGATCTTTTCCTGGTTTCCATGTGCAAAGCTGGGCTTTCTAATACTTTCATTTCATAGCTATATCACACTCTCTGCAAATGCACCTTGAGATAACATTCCTGTTATTAGTACACTCTAATATTAATGTCGTCAGCAGAGGCTTTATTGGAGAGTTCATATTTGAGGATCTCCCTGGCTTTGGTACATACAAATCATTTTGTATGTTTTCTCCAGGAAAATATGGAAAGAAGCAATGTTGTTTTACCATCTAACTAAAAGAATTTCACTTTTCACTCCTTTCATCAAAAAGTTAAGTGTACACAGCACACACACCAGAATACGTTCAACTTCTGACAATTTTCTTCAAACGGAATTTCAAATGGAAAACAAATGCTACCAAAATGTAGTAACAGAAAAATTCTGATTGAACACAAATTTGGAGGCCAGGTTGTCCCCCAAAAGGGCCTTTTCCTGCCAGGCTTCGTGTTCTACATCTCCTTTCTTCAGCAGCAAACCCTGAGCAGCTTGACAATTGTAATCGTCCACTGAGGCTCCTCAGAGCATGAAATGAAAACAATTTCTTAGAGTGCGGCAAAAGCCTGTAACATCCTTTCCAGTCTTACCCTTAATATTTTGAAAACAAGTAGAGTATCTATGAACTGTTACCAACTCCAACTACATGGATACCTTGATGGGAATTGAGACTATTAAATATTAGCAATATTTGTTTTATTACTGTATATTGTCTGAAATGGTCTTTAGTAGGAAGTCTAGTTTATCAACATCTAGTATGGTGTTCAAATTGTTATCACGCATCTCCAGGTGCTTGTAAAGCACACACAGAATTCAGAGCAGCTGACCTAACCTGTGGAATGGTTATTGCAGTCAATCTTACAGAGAGAAATTATAGAAGATTAATGGTATAAATATTTCCCTGTATTATGTCCTTCCAAATATTTCAGTTTGCAATGTGAGCCTTCAAGTATGTCTTGGGGAAAAAAAAAGTGTAATTTTGAACTAATCTATGCTAACAGATAAAATTTTTAATTTATTTGAATGAATATTGAAACTGGTTAGGAGCACTTTGAAGACAGAAACTAAAGGCTTTTATAGAGCAGATGCAGAATCAAAGCAAGAAAATTATTTGACTATAGCTTAAGCAGTGGCCTTATTTTAGGAATGTCTTGTTGGGTGTTTGTGATTGGCTGTTTTTTTTCTATTGTTAAAATATTACAAATAGTAGTAGATATGTTTCCTTTTTCCCCCATTGACCTCCCCGTGGCCTCCCCCACCCCCAGGCACATGCCCTCACCCCCAGTAGTGTCTGTGTCCATAGTTGATCGCTTACCCCCACCCCCTACCCTCCCCTTTTTTCAAATAAATATGAGTGCATTTATAATTGATTTTGGCTTAGATTTCAAGTTTCCTTATGTAGACTACCAAAGCAGGAGAGCCACCTCAGTTTAATGATGTTCTTTTTCGTTACTTTTGCTACTTCTCCCTTTCATTATCTTCTTGTATATGAGCAATTGACCAAAAATTTAGTATTAGTGCTATTCTCAGTCGCGGTCAGGGTTAACTTGTTCTTTTTTTATTTTATTGATTTTTGCAGAGAGGAAGGGAGAGGGATAGAGAGTTAGAAACATCATTGAGAGAGAAACATCCATCAGCTGCCTCCTGCACACCCCCTACTGGGAATGTGCCCGCAACCAAGATACATACCCTTGACCGGAATTGAACCTGGGACTCTTTAGTCCACAGGCCGACGCTCTATCCACTGAGCCAAACTGGTTAGGGCAGTGGTTGGCAAACTCATTAGTCAACAGAGCCCAATATCAACAGTACAACGATTGAAATTTCTTTTGAGAGCCAAATTTTTTAAACTTAAACTTCTTCTAACGCCACTTCTTCAAAATAGACTCGCCCAGGCCGTGGTATTTTGTGGAAGAGCCACACTCAAGGGGCCAAAGAGCCGCATGTGGCTCACGAGCCGCAGTTTGCCAACCACTGGGTTAGGGCAACTTGTTCTTACTTCATTGTAAAATTCATAGGTTTTGATATCAGGTTCAGGTTTTTTTTCTGTTTATCTTGTCCATCTTGGTTCTGTTTCTCCCAGTGCAGTGAGAACATCCAATGTACTGTTGATGGTTGTGAACAGGTACTTAAAGCCCTTGAGAGAACACAGTGCACTGGGTAGACTACAATGGTGAGGATCAGATGTACAAGAGACTGAAGTATGTATGCTCCTTAGCCAGGGCCCCCATGAACCAAACCACTTGGTATCAAGTAAATCAAAGCATGCACCTGAAGAGACATCAACCTGTTTCGGCCAAGTGGCTTGTTAGCTAATTTCATGTATTTGAGTCTCCATAATACCCATGGTGTTGATTCATGTGCAGCAGGAGATATTTGCTATGGAACAAATTTCACCTTACTCAGTCCACAAGTAATCTAAGCAGTTCTATTCCCTAAAACCACCTCAGCAAGAGAGCATAGGCACTTTTGCTGGTGTTGCCACTGTTCCAAATTTGGACCATTCTAATAAGTGTCTAGTACTATCTCATTTCTTAAAATTTGCATTCCCCTTATGATATATGATGTGGAGCATCTTTTCCTATTGACATCTGTATATCTTTCTTGCCTATGTTTTTGGTTATCATGGACGACTGGACCAATGTCCCCATGAAAACTCTTATCGTGACTGTTGGGTAAAATTCCTGAACTATAATGGATAACTCATAACTTATTATTTTAAGGGAAAACAAAATGCAAGAATCCTGTGCCTGAAGTCTATCAGAGAGTGTCTTAAAGATGTATTGAACCTGCAAAAATTCTTCCCTACTACATCCCACAGCATCCATTAAACATTGTCTTCTAAGAGGAACTTCTGGTGTATATACTTGTTTCATAAAGGAATGAAAATTTCTGCAGTTTAGTCTCTATTTCCCTTTCTCCTAATACTTACCCCCAGGGGTAGGCAGAATAATGGAGCCCAGAGATGTCCACAGACCCTGCTAATATATTGCCTTCTAAGGTTAAAGAGACTTTGTAGACATAATCAAGGTTGAACACTCTGACATGAAGAGATTATACTGTAATATTTAGGTGGGTCCAATTTCATAACATAAGACCTCAAAAACAGAGACCCTTTCTGGCTGCAATCATTCGGAGAGATGGAAGCCCACCAAGGGTCTAACCTATTCTGGCTGCCTTTGAGGCAAGAAGAAGGTTGCCACGAGCCAAAGAATGAGGGAGACCTTGCAGAGCCAGAAAAGTCAAAGAAATATCCTCCACTAAAGCCAGTGGAAAAGAATGTAGCTCTGTTGAGATCTTGATTTTAGCCCACTAAGACCCATGTCAGACTTCTGACCTACAGAACTAGAAGATAATTAACTTGTACTGTTTAATCTACCACACCTGTGGTGATTTATTATGACAGCAATAAAAAATTATACTTTTAGAACCCTCACAAATGAAACACAATACACATACTTCTTTATTATCATAGACCATAATCTAATATTATGTCTTGATAGAGATAGACACTAAACTCTAAGGTAGACAATAGAGTTGTTTGACATTAGACAAAATGCCTACTTTTTTAAAAAATAAAGCAAAAGCAAATTATTAAAGAAACAGCATGTAGTCTGTTTTAATTACCTCTTTCTCTTTGGAAAAATAATTTCTAAGGTAAAGTGATAAATTTTAAAAAATGCTAATCGATAGTTTTAGTCATTTTATTTTGCTCAAATATTTTTATATAGTGGAAGGACAAATATTTTGCAAAATGTTGTAATTGTTTTTATGATTTTTGTACTTGGGGAATCCAAAAATCGATGGGAACATTTACACATTACTAAAATATTTGATTCTTTGTAAGAGAGAAAATGGTCAGGTATTGACAGTTAAGCTAGTTTAGTTTTGAATCAAAGATGACTTAGATAAGGATGATTAAATCTCTGAACTGAAAGTGTTTGGCCTTCAGAGGAAATGGAAGCCTTAGGAGAAATAGTAAAAAAAACTGCACTTAGCAAACATACCCAAATATTCATGTACGCATGTGCATGTATTACCTGCCTGTCCCATCTACAAGTGTACTTGGTTTGCCTGCTTCTGTTATAACCAAAACTTTTTTTTATGTCATTGTATTATGTGTGGGGTTTTTTTTCTTGAGGCCTCCAGCTGCTGATGGTAAACTAGTCTTTAATGGAACAGAGCATTTTATTTCTGTTTTGTTCCTCCATACAATAAACCCTCAACATGTTGTTGACTAACTTCTCAAGGTAACAAAAGGAAAAGCCACCTGCTCAGGGACCAAAATTTTTCTTGAAACCTCATATACAGTATTACTGCAGCTACACTGCATTCATGTAGTCCCTTTTTTCCAGATTTAAAGCCAGACGGCAAAGACTACAAATCACCTTTATACCTGTCTCTAGACACGCAGGCTGAATGTGTGATACACAATATGAACCTGCTTGCCTTACTCCAGAACCGAAGTAAAACATTCTTGTGCAAAATAAAAAAGATCCTTCAAGTAGGGCCAGGCAGTGGCTCCCCTTCTTGACTGTACATACTAATCATATGGCCTATTCAGTCTCCATATTTCTACTACAAATGGTCAGGGAACTACACTTAATAATGCCAAAACAAGGAGAATAAGCCTGATCTACCTGGAAAAAAAATAGTTGATGCAAGTGGAGATCTTTTTTTTCTAGAATTAAGAGGTAGTTTTAGATAAATCTTATCCTGGGTAAAAGTGTAATCACTGAGGGCTGTTCTCTTGTCCCGCTGTGATAAAACACATCACCAAAACATGCTAAGATGTCTTTGATTTCATTCAGGGAAAACCATGAGTTCACCATATCCTTCTCTCTTTAGACTAGATTGAACTCAGCCATGACAAGTTTTAAACCATCAGCATAGTTGAGAGAGAAGTGTAGAGGTGTTCTCTCTTTTCCGCGTCCAGCACGGAAAAGGAACAGGTCCGGTTCCTGAGTGGAGGAGCTGGGGATTAAGAAATAAAAGAAAGAGACCAGATAGAAAGATAGAAACAAAGCTGGGAGCCAGGTGGGACGCCATCCTCTCTGATGGAGAGGCAGGGACCCCGGAGCCCACGCAGCACATTTATTTTATACCCCCAAATACCAGGAAGTATCACCAAAACTTAGGATCAAAGGAGCTTATTTGCATTCTTGAGAAGGCCCTAGTATTCCTGGTGCTTGCCTGGATTTACATATCAAAGCCCGCTCCCCGGCACCTGGACAAAGGTAGAAAGTCAGTACTGATAACGCCCCCCACCTTCTTGGGGAGGGCGTAACCGAGACGCGGCTCTGCCAGTCGCCTCGGGCTCAGCTGACAACAATTTAAAGAAATGCCCATGTGCCTTCCCAGGCAGCCCTCTACAGAGAAGAACCCCAATTGGGCAGATGTGACTCCTGGAGCCGGGGGACTAACCCACCGCAGAGGCTGATCTGGGAAGGATAGCCACGTACTCCAAGACAAGGAGACCATTAACCCCTGGAAGAAGGGAGGAACTGACATCTCCAGTGTTTTCCTGGGTGGGCACAAACGTATGTGTGTATTTCTGAAAATGGCATGGCAGACCAGAGTGTACCAGCAGAGAAGGCCACGTGTGACACCAAAAAAACACTACCACTGTGTGTGTCCAGAGCGAAGATGAGCTCATAGACATCAGTGGTCGTCTTGCCTGAATCCACTGTTTTCTGGCAACGAAGTGTGTAACCTTTAACAAATTGTTTTTAAGCATAAGTTTTCTTATTGTAAAAATGAAGGTAATGATAAATACAAAATAATTTCTTTGGATATCTAAACCCTGGAAGCAACCCCAAAATGAAATTGCCCTAAAAAGCTTTGTATAAAAATAGCCTTATATAAATAACCTTAAAGGTAATAGAGTGAGGGGTTTTTTTTTTTCCCCTTCCGTATGCCTCCCAAAGTTTATTAATACAAGAATAATTTTCAGTACGTGGGCATATGTATAATGTATTTAATTAGAGCAAGGTTTCTCCTTTAATGGTGCTGATTTCATTTGAGTGCATAGTTACTGCTCATTATGTGCAGCATCTGCTTTATTGAATAAATCAATAAATCAATTAGGACCACAGAGCATGAGCTAGCAAAAGAACGCACACATCAAAGTGGGGGGCGTGTATATGAATCCTTCCGGTTAATTCTAATGAAATGTACTAGAAAGAGTACTAAATTGGTAATCAAGGGACTTGGACACTTTAGCCTACCACCTGTTATGGATTTGTTTGGCAAGTCACTTTTGACTAAAATATGAAAAAAGCAGTTATATACAAATGATTTCCATTATTATTAATTTTGTGACAGCGTCTCTCTCTTTCCCCCAAAGGAAATCAGACTTATCTCAGCTATATGTAGGGATCTCAGTCAAGGCAAGTTCCCTTCTTTCTGTAAGCAAGGGTCCAGGGAAGGGCTGCCTGCTTGTATCCCTCTTGCTTTATCTCCTATTCCTCCAAAATCCCTCCGCCACACCCAAGAAACATCTAAGGCAAACCATGGGTTCCTAAACATTAAATATATTTTTAAAACCACTCTTAATGTCCCAGACACTGTCCACAGCTAGCTTTGGTAATTCTTTAAACATTTAAGCTAAAATATTTGTTCTCTCTCTCTCTCTTTCTCTTCCTTATTAACAGTAACCCACATTGGAAGAGAGAAGGCATATAGAATGTCCAGTTTAAGCCTACATTTCCTGCGCAGCTTTATCATATGGCTAGCAAGGAAATAGAAACAGAACTCATAATTGACCCTGGGGAAGTTTTTTAAAGAGTCCGAGCTCACCCCAATGTCTTGCCCCTACTGACATGAAGTGGAAGCAATGGCCTGAGGTCTAGTGTACCTCTTGGAAACATGGAGCGACCTTAAAGATGGAAGTCATGCACTAAGGGAGGCTGAGCAGAGGGGGAGAGACCAGGCCTATTGAAGGTTAAGCAGGCAAACCTCAGACCAGCATCAGAGTGACCACCTCTATACTTCTTTTATTTGAAACAAATAAAACATGACCTGTTTAAGCCACTGATACTAGGAATACCCTGATGGTTCTTAACCTGTTCTAGACCAAATATAGAGCAGTATAGAATTACAATTTCTACTCCTACCTTTCATTTTATTTGAAACACCCTTCACTACTACAGAAAGAGGCTCATAACTTTTTAAGAAATGACTCTTAGAAAATTGATGGGCACACATAAGAGAACAAAACATTTTGGGCAAATGAGAAATAGTCTATGAACTCTATGGAATAGTGAACAGACACACTGACAAAGAAGGAAGGCAGAAACCTAGGTCACCATTGGAATTGCGTCTTTATATTTTTAGAGGAAATAAAGAAGACACATAGGTTTGAAAGCTCACTGGACCATGTAGCCATGCTCCCTGTTAGACATGCACAGAACCACCGTGATTCTCAATTTTCTCATCTGTAACGTGGAGATTACGTCATTACTCACAGAATTGTAATGCAACTCAATGACATAATTCTGCACAGAACATTTTAACACAACAATATAGTAAGTGCTCAATAAATGAAAGCCACTTTTGTTGTTTATCATCAGCACACGTTCTTCCATTACTTATCAGCAGACTGTTTCAGTTCACTGGTTGAATGAGAGGTGGAAACAAATGACTTCAAATGTTTCCTCACAAATCAAGCCCTCTTTGACCCAAGGCACATATAATGACTTTCATGGTATCAGCCTAGACTACATCACTTTCTCTGTGCCTGCTTATACATTTTCTACTTCAATTTTTTACAATGTTTAAAAGTCTAATAATTTGAGATGCGCTGTGCTCGATTGACAATAGGTAAAGCAGGCGGTAAGGGGTTGTATATTCCACAATGCGGGGGCACCAGATTGCTTCATCCTAAACCCTACTTGCTCTGTGGACTTTGGTGAAATGGGATAAATATAGGTGATCAGGAGGACAGTATGGGGTTTCAGTGAATGGAGTTCTTCGCAGGGGGCGGTCGGCATGAGAGGTCTGCCCTGGAACAGAGCCCACTAAGTAGAAAGAACTATAATACAGGGTTTAGGAGGGAAAAAAAAAAGGTATAAGCTCAAACTGGACTGATCTGAGGAAGGATCAAAGAGACAAAATACCTCCCTGGACCAAAATCTCCATGAAGACTGACTATCTCTGTACTGTTCATTACTATGTCCCCAGCTACTGGCCAGGGACTGACAGGTAGCAGACCATCAAGAAATATTTCTTAAATGTTCAACAACTTGCCAATTTTCCCACTACAAGGTTTAAGTGCCAGGGAGAACGAAGGTCTTCTGATTCTCACTCTGGTGCCTATTTTTGTTGTTGTTGTTGTTTTATTTTTGTTTTCCCCCCATCATTTGCACATTGTTCTAGCTCATACCCCAGTAAATATCGGTGAATGAGGGAACAAATGAACAAAGTAATGAATACTTACTCTGCTTTTGTGAATGTGCCATGGTACAGACAGAAGCGGAAAAAGAAGAGAAAAAAGAGAAAAGGAAAACGAGAATCATCTCTGTTCCTTTCCTGCCCGCCCCCTCCTTTTTCTCTGCCTCCACCCACTCCAACACCCACTCACGGTTCAAGCCCAATCCAACAAAATCCTTAATCAGAGCACGCTCTAGGGGAACAAGAATGAGGCGTTTGGCCTTGGTATTTTTATTTTAATATGTGTACTCGCAAAGGACAAAAGAAAGGTCGGGAAGCAAACAATGCAGGGAGCAGTTGAAAAAAATCATAATTGTAGGGGAAAGCAGGGCTCTCTGACAGGAGTGACTAAGGATGAGCAAACCCGGAGCAGCTGCTGTGAAGGGCTTCATCTGAGCCACAGTTTAGAGGAGAGCACCAAAGCTGTTTTGCTGCTTCACACATTAAATATGCACAAAAAGGGAAGCGAGTAAATCATGCCTCGTTGCAGGAGTCCTAATATGTGCCAGCAGGTGCTGCCTGAGTCAGGCATCTTCCAAAAACCACCTCTGATAGCAAATGTGGCAGGAAGTCAAACAAGTTGGACCATTCCCTGTCTGCTTGGGTGAGAGCCATTTGCTAGGGGAACAGGCTTCTTTTTTATCTGAAACGCATCGATGTGGGAGTTCTGTGCAAAATGGTCTTGCAAAGGAGAAAAAAAAAATCAGAAAAGAAAAGGACAGCCTTTGGAGAGGAGACAAACTAACTCAGAACAAAGACGAAGCCGTTTCTCCCAGGAATAGCTCTCCTCTCCAACCGCGATGTGTTCAGTCTCCAGCAGGTCCCCAGTCCACTGCAGTGGCTCACCAAATGTTTGAAGCTTTACTTTAAAAGACTATATTAAAAAAAAAAAAAAAAGTGGGGCTGGAGGAAGATTCCGGGAACTCCAGCTCTGTTTCTTTCGCTCTCTGATTGTTAATAAACCAGTTGCCCTTGTTTTGCTATAGCTTTATCACTTATTTAAATAACTAGAGGCCAGGTGCATAAAATTCCTGCACAGGTAAGGTCCCTAGGCCTGGCCGGCGATCAGGGCCAATGGGGGCCTTCTGGCTGCCAGCTGGGGCCTCCTTTCCCCGGCTGCCAGCTGCAGGCCTGGGCCTTCTATCGTCCCGCGCCACCCCCTGGTGGTCTGTGCACGTCATAGCGAGCAATAGGACTCCCAGTCTCCCGGTTGAACTCCCACAGGGACACTTTGCATATTAGCCTTTTATATATATGTATGTAAATCATACTGTTTCTATTACTACTGAAACAGTGAATGTTGATAGGAAGGCAAAATAGCAAAGTACCAAAAGCCAGTCTGCATAAATTACTGCTTCGATTATGAGACTTAATATCGAGGTGACCTTAAGCATATCATTTAACCTCTTGGCCTTAGTTTCTTCAACTGTAAACTAAGGATATTAATAGAACCTAACTCATAGGATTTTATGAAAACTAAATGAGTTAATTTATGAAAAGAACTTATGACAGTGACCTGGAACATATTAAATGCCTTGCAAGTACACATATTAAATTATTGCACAAAATGCGAAAGACTAATAATATTAATACAAGAACAGAAACAAGCAGAAAATAATTATTATCCATGATTCCACTCCCAGGAGAGATAGTCATTGTAGAATTTGGATATGTTGCCTTACATATTTTGTAAGTTCTTTTTTTCAATACGGATATAACTAGTATTATTAATTACAATAACCATAACACAAATATCATTTTTTGACATGAGGTTTGCAATTCAAATTTTTATCGAATCTAATTGTTATATAATTCTAATTAAGTTGGTGAATTATTAGCTCAGTTTTAGAAATAAACACGGTTAGCATTAGTGTATTTGGTAGGCAGACTTTTGAGATGATTCCCAATGCCTCATACTGTCTTTATAACCCCTTCCTTTGAGTGTGATCAGAAATATGATAGTATTTTACTCCTGTGATTAGGGTCCATTCAATGGCAAAGGTAGGGGGATTTTGCAGACATAATCAACACCCCCAAATCAGTTGATTTTGAGTTAGCCAAAGGTAGATTATCCTGGGTGAGCCTAACCTATACAACTGAGACACTCTCTGGTTGGTCTTGGAGAAGCAAAGTGGCATATCGTAGAGAGGCTCACACATCAGGGATTGATGGGCAGCCTCCAGTTGTGGTGGGCCTCAACTGAATTCTGCCAACTAAAAATGACCTTAAAAGAGGACCTCAAGGCTCAGGTGAGTTCCCAACCTTGTGAGACACTGCACAAAGATTTAGCTAAGCTGCACATGAAACTATAATAATAAAAGCATAATATGCTAATTAGACTGGAAGTCCTTCCGGGCCACCTTCCGGATTAAGCCGTGGCTGCAAGGGAAGCCTGTGTCCCAGGTGCCAGAGGGAAGCCGGTGCCAGAGGGAAGCCAGTGCCAGCAGCTGGGGGAAGGAAGGCCAACTCTTGGACGAATTTCGTGCACCAGGCCTCTGGTAAGGTAATAAGATATGTGTTATTTGGAGCCACTATGTCAATGATACACACCATATGAACAGTCAGGAAAAATAATACAGGATGGTGAAAGTATAATTAAGTAGCTTAACATGAATAAAAAACAGAACCGATTATTGAATCCAAGTCTTACTGATGTCAAAGCAAGTGTGTTTAATCTATACTGTAGGCTTTCATTTAGACAGATATAATGTACATTTTTAAAAAAATATCACGTAAATATTATCTGTTGAGTTTATTCCACTGCTTGATATATAATCCAATAACCATGTTGGATATTTAGCTTGTTTGCTATGTAGAAACAGTGCTACAAAAAATATATACTTCCAACTAAATCTTTCATTGCATTTCCTCAGCAAATTCTCTAGGATCCAATGCTGAATTAAAAGGCATGTGCATTTTTAAAACATTTACCCTCTTCCTAATATTGATATGACCAACAACCCCATTGGGATACACATGAGTATTGAATTTATTTCCTTTCCAGAATACGTTAGGTAATAAAATGTATGTTATATCAAAACTCTTAAAATCTGTAACTGTAAGAAAAATTTTATGTGATTCAGGGAAATATAACTATGATTAACTCTGCACAAAAAAAAAGTGCTTTAGAACCTTTCTATTTCAAGTAATGCAAAACAAAAACATATTACCTTATCCCCTAAGGGGGATATACCAACCCCAGAAAAAGTGTGACAGCCAATTAATGACCATTGGTAACTGTTGGAATATTACCACAGACTGTCACTGCTTGGATGTGCCAAGATCAGCCATGGCCCAGAGCTCCAGGGCCACAGATTTGCCTGACATGGGCCAAATGGAAATTCTGTGACACAATTTCAAATTCCCAAGAGTATTAAACTGATGTGCTTTAAGCCAAAAATCTACTTCCATTCTTACCGGTCTGGGCAGGGGACTGAAGGTCATAATTCAGCCTTCACCAGGTCAGAGAGGAGAAGCAGAGACAAGTTATCCATTGATTCACAATTGCAATTAATATTTCCCTGAAGAAACTTATAAACTCTGAATTTGGGGGTTTTAAAATGTTTCTTTAAATATTTTTTAAGAAAGATAAAATGATTTTTAAAAAGTTTTTCATTTTAAAATAAGCATAGATTCATAGGAGGTTGGAAAGAAATGTACAATGCAGCCCTGTGCACACTTGTCCCAGCCCCACCCCTAAATGTCAACAATTTATAAGATAGTGTAGTATCAAAAGCAAACATTTGGCATTTGTAAAATTCATAGCTTATTCAAGATCCATCAATTATACATAAACTCATTTGTGTTTGTTTATGTCTTTGTACAGCTCTATAAAATTTTAATATCTGAGTAGCCTTCCATAACAACCACCACAATTTCATCCAACTGAACTATCACTGCAGAATTCACTCTGGCTACCCCTTTTAGACACCCTGATCTCCAGCCCTTTTCCCTAACCTCCTGCCACCACTAATATTGTCTCCATCATTATAATTAGATTATAATAAGTGTTTTAAAAATAAAATAATGCAGTGCATATCATTTTGAAATAGGAATATTTTTTTAAAAGTTCAGCATACTTTCCATAGGATTAGTTGTATGCATCAAAGTTTGGTGTTTAATATTGCTGAGTAGTAGTTCACAGGATGGATGTGCCAGTGGATGTTTACCCATTCATCCACTGAAGGACATTTGAGTATTTTCCAATTTGAGGCTATTATGAATAAAGTTGCTGTATATATTCATGTGTAAGTTCTTGCATGAAAATAAGTCTTAGTTTCTATGGAATACATGCCCGAGTGCAATTTCTGTGTCATAGTGTAAGATTATTTTTAGTTTTAAAATTAATTTCCAAACTATTTTCTCAAGTAGCTGCACCATTTTACATTACTCAGCAATGCATGAGTGAACCAATTCTTCCACATCCTTGCCAGCATTTGGTATTATCAAAAATTTTCATTGATCAATTCTGATATGTGCATAGTAGTATCTAATTGTAGTTAATTTGTATTTTCGTAATGAGTATTTATTTCCCATCTGTCTATCCTCTTTGATGGATGTCTGTGCATGCATTTGCCCATATTATAGTTGAATTGTTGTACTTTCACTGATGAGTTTTTCATTTTTTATGTATTCTAAACTAGAGTCCCGGTGCATGAAATTCATGCACAGGGGGAGGGGTATTTGTCCCTCAGCCCAGCCTGCACCCTTTCCAATTTGGGACCCCTTGAGGGATGTCTGACTGCCCATTTAAGCCAGATACAGCCTAAACGGGCAGTCAGACATTCCTCTCACAATCCAGAAATGCTGGCTCCCAACTGCTCGCTGGCCTGCCTGCCTGATTGCCTGTAAATGCTTCTGCCTGCCAGCCTGATCACCCCCTAACCACTACCCTGCCAGCCTGATCGATGCCTAATTGCTCCCCTGCCAGCCCAATTGCCCCTAACTGCCCTCCCCTGCCAGCCTGGTCACCTCCAACTGCCCTCCCCTGCTAGCCCAGTCACCCCTAACTGCCCTCCCTTGCAGACTTGGTTGCCCCCAACTGCCCTCCCCTGCAAGCCTGACTGCCCCCAACTGCCCTCCCATGCAGGCCTGGTCCCCCCAACTGCCCTCCCCTGTAGTCCTGGGTCGCTCCCAATTGTCCTCCCCTGCACCTGGTCACCCCCAACTGCCCTCCCTTGCAGGACTGGTCCCTCCCAACTGCCCTCACCTGCTGGCCTGATTGCCCACAACTGCCCTCCCCTGCTGGCCATCTTGTGGTGGCCAACTTGTATCTACATGGGGGTGGCCATTTTGACCACATGGCAAAGCCATCTTGTGTGTTGGAGTGATGGTCCATTTGTATATTACCTCTTTATTATATAGGATATGTTTCATATGTGCTTTATAATATACACTGAGTGGCCAGATTATTATGACCACCCCATCAGTAATTCCTTGGGCCACCTTTTGCCTTAAATACTGCCACGATTCTTCTTGGCATTGACTCCATGAGATGTTGAAAGGTGATGTGAGGAATCTGACACCATGCCTGATGAAGAGTACTGTCCAGTTTTGTGAGATTTGATGGTTGTGGAACCAGCTGCCTGATGGCTCTTTTAACTTCGTCCCACAAATGCTCAATTGGATTGAGATCTGGTGATTGTGGGGGCCACCTAAGCAAGGTAAAGTTTCCCTCATGTTCTTGAAACCACTCCTGCACAATACGAGCACCATGGCATGGTACATTGTCTTATTGGAAGAAGCCATCTCCATTGGGATACGGCATCAACATGATAGGATGAACTTGATCAGCGACAGTACTTAGGTATGTTGTGCTATTCAGACATTGTTCCACATGAATTAAAGGACCCAAATCATGCCAGGAAAACATGCCCCAAATCATAACACTACCCCCGCCAGCTTGAAGGGTTGTACTCATGCATGTGGGGTGCATGCTTTCATGCTGTTTCCGCGAAATTCTCACTCTGCCATCTGCATGATGCAACTGGAAACGTGATTCATCGGACCACATGACTTTTTTCCAATGCTCAACTGTCCAATCCTTTTGTTCCTGTGCGAATTGGAGACGTTTTATCTTGGTAACTGCAGACAGCAAAGGTGTTCGAACAGGCCTTCGGCTTCCATATCCCATGCGATGCAGTGTACGGCTAATTTGCCTACAAATGTCCGGTGGTCCTAATAATCTGGCCACTCAGTGTATTTCTCCAAGTCGATAGCCTGCCGTTGTACCCTTTGAACATAAGACATGTCACAAATGCAAAGTTTTTATTTTTGATGAGGCACTCTGTAACCTTTGGCAAATCATTAAACTTATTTGATGAACAAACTTCAGTTTCCTCATTTAAAAAATAGGAATATAATACCTAACTCACCTAATACTTGTGAGGTTTCACGAGATATATAAAGAGCTAGCACAGGTTCGCACTCAATGAATGCTAGTTATAGGTGCAGGGAATCCAAAGAAAATCTTTTAAAATCTCTTGCCATCAAGAACCTATTAAGAAGTTACCATAGGGCTGATTTTAATTGTCACTTTTTCTCCCTTTACTTGCCTTGTGGCTGAGTGCTAATTACCCACATGTCTACAACAAGTCTAATTTCCAGACTTAAATTTCTCTCTGTGCTGCTCCAGGTGTAAACACTGATAAAATCCTGACCTCCCCTTGGCCATCATAATTCCCTGAGGCATTTTCAGCTGCTCTGAAATAACAGCTATCAGCTTCACAAAGCACTGGAGTGAAGGCTTTCAAATGACTTTATTCTAATTACCACCAGTGCCAGCTCCATTGGACAGTGTGGCATCCTCTCCATCCTGCCAATGCTAGTCACTTGCTAAAAATTTTCTTTTTAAACAGAAGAACCCAATCCTGACATATTCTTTGACATATCACTTGACCCATAAAACTGACATTTTAAGTTATTTATTTGAAGGAATGAATCCATCTGCTTAGTCAAGAAGTTGAAAAACATGGGCCTCTTTTAAGTTTATTTCCTTTATGCAGGCCTCTCTTCACATAATTTGAAATGTAATTTGCATAGATGAGAGAAGATGGCAGAGAGGAAGTGTATACCTGTTTCATTTATTTATTCAATAAATATTGAAAGTCAACATTTATCCAGAAATTGGCTCTACGTAAGGTCTCTGGTTTCTCAAAGTGTGTATTACGTACCTATTTTTATGTCACAATAATTCCACAAACAGCCCCTTAAAACAACACAGTTATTATCCTAGTTGGTGTGAGTAAGAAGTGTGGACATGGCTTTGCTCTGCTTCAGGGTATCATCTGAAAGCAGATTCCAAGTCCTGGTTGTACTCTCTGTTCAATGCTCCCATGGCAAAGGTCCACAGCTATGCTCTAATGCTGACCTGGCTATTGGCAGAACTCGGCCCCTCAGACAGGCTGTAGGACTGAGGGCTTTAGTTTCTTATTGGCTATTGACATTGTCCACTCACAGTTCATTGTCGTATAGGTGACTCCATAAGGAAACTCACAATGTTGCAGCTCCTTTCATCAAGCCCAGTGAGAAAAATACTGCTGGCAAGACAAAAGCCACAATTTTATTGAGCCTAATCACAAAAGTGACAGCCATCCCCTCTGCCATATTCTATTGGATAGAATCAAGGCATGAGTCTTGCCAACATTCAAAGGGAGAGAATTATATAAGATTAAACTACCAGGAGACACAAAAAAATGAGGGCCATTTTAGAATCTGCACACCACTGAGTCTAAAATCCAATAGAGGTTTATAAATATAGGTAAGCCATTGCAGTATAGTTTTACCCTATTGGCTAATTTCAATTATCCTGACATCTAGGTATTATGTATCACATGACACATGAAGACATTGAGCCTCAATATTATATCAAAAGCACTCAGCAGCCAATAAAGATGGTATTTGAACTTAGGGTTAAGTTTATTAGAGCATAACTGTACTTCAAAAATAATGATAATAGAAGAGTATATCTCTAGAAATCCTATGGGCTTTATAAAGATAATCCTATATAATAAAAGCCTAATATGCAAATCGACCAAACAGCGAAATGAGCGGTCACCTTGATGCACACTGACCACCAGGGGGCAGACGCTCAACACAGGAGCCTCCTCTAGCCTGCAGGCCCCAGGCCAGCCAAGGCGGGCCCCCCCCCAATTGCCCCGCTGGTCACCCCATAGAGAGAGGCAACTGACAGCGGTGGCAGAGGGCGGGGCAAGTTAGTTGGCAGTGCCAGGCTGGCCAAGGTGGGTGCCAGCGGGACCCCCTCATTGCCCCACCAGTTGCCCCACAGATGGGTCCTGATCGCTGGCCAGGCCTAGGGATCCTACCTATGCACAAATTTTGTGCATTGAGCTTCTAGTAGCGAATGATATAAAATACTTTATCACAATAAATTCAACAAGTTACACACAATTGGAACATTTTTTGAAAACAAAATTTACCAGTTTGTTGGGTTATTAATTACACAAATAATAGATAACTAATAAATGTATGAAGTTAAATATACACCTATCCTTTATTTTTTGTTTTAAATGAGTGGTCACTCCTTGGAGCATTAAAGAGTTCCTGACTCAAGGCTGTTCCTGCAAACCTAAAAATGACTCATGGAAAGACCTGATATAGAAGGCTTTACACAGTAAATTTATAGTAACTAGATAAACTGATCATATTTCTCTGTAATCTGAACTGAAGAATAGAGATGTAATTGAATAGTATTGAGATAGTATAGAGTATTATGAAAAAAAATAAACAAGAACTGAGATGCTATGACAGAGGACATCCAATCTAGGTTTTCCTTAATATTAATAATATTAATGCCATACCTGTCACCTTGGGAATCTTTTTAAATGAAGATTTGGAAATAGTAGGATCAGAGTGGGGCCTAAGATTCTGCATTTGTAACAAGCTTCCAAATGAAGTCAGTGTTGCTCATCCAATGACCAACCTTTGATAACCAAGGATGTGGCCCATAAAAGTTGTCAGTCTTTAGAACTTTCTCTGATCCTCAGGGCTTTCAAATTCCAGTTCTAATCTATGTACAACCCGCCCCTGTTTTTCACGTTTTCTGCTTATCACAGAAAATCAACAAATAATAAATTTTATACAATGGTTTTCTGACACCGTGGAAGGTTTAATAACACATTGTTAGAGCAATTTGACTTGGGAGCTACCCCTTGCTAAATATTTTAAAGTGAATTCTCATGGATTTGAATCTTGAAAAATATATGGCAGCTGCAACAAAGTTTTGGAACCTCTGAGTTCTACGTTTAGACTCCTGTTTCTGCTTGTATCGTCTTGTATTTCTCTTCAGCTAAGGTGTTCCCCATGTGATAGTCACCATAGCAGTAGTTGGAGAACTAAGGAATGTCAAGCCAGATATGTGAATCACAAATATTGCACAATACAAAGCTATGCCAAAAAATTATATATATTTTATGATGAAATCCATATTTATCCTGATACTAGAGGCCCGATGCACAAAATTCGCGCAAGAGTCAGTCTTCCTTTCCCCGGCTGCCAGCACTGGCTTCCCTCTGGCACCCGGGACCCTGGCTTCCCTCGCAGCCCCAGCTTCATCTGGAAGGTCATCCAGAAGGATGTCTGGTCTAATTATCATATTATGCTTTGATTATTATAGATTATTATAGATTTGGCCCTTTCATTAGTTAAACCTGACATCCATACCCTTATGGGACTTAGGGATATGGAGAACCAACACTAACAAACATGAAGCTCAACCTAGATTTGACCCCAAGAAACTTGCTCTCCTTCTGTGACCCTATGCAGTATACCGAAGAGGATAACAGGATGAGCAAAATGATTCAGTCTAAATTCCACAGATTTTTTTTCCTACCCCAAGCAAGTAGAAACTCAGCACAGCATAGACTACATAGATGAATCAAATCAAAAAAGGACAGGAGAGTGTAGCATTGGATAGTACTAAACCCTTCTTCACTATGCCCCATTATCCAATGATCCACAGCAGTGGCTCCCTACCAGTGGAGGTAAGACAGGCAGCATTGTTTCAAGGCTACTCTGAATTCCCGTGAGCGTGAAACACCGCTGCAAAGAGCCTAGAGATTCTGTGTTATATGTATATTACACATACGTTTTAATTTTCATATACATGTAATGAATGCATTATCAAATGATTAAAATTTATTACTGCATTCACAAGAGACTTTCCTGTTCTTTGAGGTTAGTTCATAAATTATTATATCGTTCATCTACTCAATTTGTTCATTTTCTCCAGAGCTTCCGATCACCGAATAAGAAACATTTGCTTGAAGTTATTCAAAGAGGTAAAAATCTATGTTCAACTTTGTAAATATCACCTTTTAGGGTTTAGGTCCAACCAAGACATTGACTGTCTAGGAAAAGGAGAAAAGTAAGGATTCCTCTGCACTACTGAGAAATGACGCATAAAGTGGTATTTGTTTCCAAATGAACATGAAACAGCCACTTAAGCATGGGAGGCACAGGATGGCACTGCATCTGCTTCCCATTGCTCTTTCCTTTATAAGACACCTGTTGCAGCAAACAGAATGGGCAAGGCAAAGGAAGAAGCAGAAGGGGGTTGGCCAGCTACCTTCTCACTTAAAAAAAAAAAAAAAAAAAAAAAGGAACAGGGTCACACAGCAATCATTGTAAACACATTTTGAAAAGAGTAGGGGTCTAAGAGAGCATGGCATATTAAGGCATTCCTAAGTTGTTAGTTTCCTATGGCTGAATCACCAAATTCAATGTAGTTGAGTGATTGGAGATAAAAACTGAAGAGGTAGGGAGGAAGAGATCCTGCCTATGGTCTGGAGATCTGGAAATCTGAGCCATTGCAGGGATGAGCTCAAATCAGGGGGAAGAGCGCCATCTATTGAATTTCTGCTACTACTTGCTACAAGCTGTCTGAATCCTTTACTTCCTTTCCAAGGAGTCTGACCTTCCTAATCTTCTACAAGCCTAACCATTGAAACTCATAGTAAGCACTTTACTTACGTCATTCTTCATGGACCATATTTATGTGGCTGTTGTGCAAACTTCCTCTTAAGAATGGCATGTAAAACACAGTTGAAAACCCCTCCACAAGGTTTCTCATCAATAGACTATTAGATATCTTTTTAAAGCAGAGTCTACTTGATTATTTTTTTTTTCTTTTGACTGTGGCACAACATTCTTGTCCACAAAAAATATGGGTATTTTGTCCAGTGCTGCTCACTTTGTAAGTGGACTCGGGGTTGAGCTTGTAGACCTCCTTGAGACATCACACTTCTCTTGTAGCGTTCATGCATGCCTGATATCTTGGCAAAGTCGTTTGGAGTTAATTCTCATCACTCAGTTTTGAAAGTAAGAATATCTTGTAGTACCTCAATTCTTTGCATGAGAGATTTGAAGAGATTTTTTCACTATAATTAGAAACCTCAGACAATATTTTTTTCCTCTCACCTTCTCAGAGGTTGAAACCCTCTACCACGGTAAGATAGCCATTGTACATAAATTCAGCCTGGTTTCGGTTGGCATTCCAGCAGTATTTCTCGCTGTCTGTCATACATTTCTGGTTTTTGGCCCCTGGAATTCAAGTTAAAATGCATTTTTGTATAACAATATTTATTAGAAATACTTAGGGGGGAAAATGAAGCTGCCATTATTATTATTATTATTATTATTATTGGTATCATTGTCATTATTATAGGGGTAGTGGTACTAATTATTATGGATAGTCTCTGATAGTTTTTGAGGAGATCACACATTCTGATGGATGAATGCACTCTGGAGAAATGTAACGGTGTGGAAAGCCACAACCAAGCTCTTATCAATTTGTCACTGCTATGCACAGATTTCTGCTGGACAGTCTGGAAGCAGTCACCTAAACAAAAGGATACATCTGACAGATTAAAAGAAACATAATGCTCTTCTCAACCGCCTTCTTTAAAGGAAAGTAAAATTGTTTTGTACTGTTCTGAAAGCATGAAAAGAAACAGTCAGTAGAGTGTTCTGAGAGCTGGGAAATGATCAGGGCCCATTCTTTATGAAAGCACTTGAACACTTGATTTTGAGATTTTTATTCTTCTGAATTTCAAAGCTTGTCATGAATTACCTTTGATGGTGATTTGCCAAAATAAAACAGCCACTGAAAATTTAGGAAACTCGAGGAAGAAAATCTTTTTTTCTCTAAACTTTTAAAATTACCTAAAAAATTGTATATGCTTGGCTTATTATTATGATCTCCTTTCTACCTACAGAACAAAGGCTAGGATCTGTAGCAAACTGCTTAAGCAACTCCACTCACACCTGAGCAATATTAACCATCAGTTCATCCAGTTTCTGGTGACTCATCTCTGTGAACCCACAAGTCTGATCAGGATGGCGTTTACTTTATTATGTTCACTCTTATTTCTGTTTCTCTCATACTATCTAAACTGGTATTCTTCCATACTTTCCTAATGGTGTCAATCTTTGCTCCATCCATCCATCCATCCATCCATCCATCCATCCATCCATCCATCTGACATGTCCATGCAAGTCTTATCTCCTCTTTGAATCTTTTTTATTGCCCACTTAGAGGTAATGGCTTCTCTCTGAATATCATATAATTTATTGTTGATTTTCTATTGATTCCTGTCTACATGCCTTCATTCAATAGATCAAAGCTAATAGTAATAAGTTAACTTCCATAGGAATATAAATGAAACATCTATGAACTGTGCTTTTGTCCTTGAGGGTAGTATCCTGAGGATGGTAATTGTTTCTTATAGTAGATACTTAATATGGTATTTATCCCAAACCCTTGTGCCTATCAAACAGCAAATATTATGTAGAATAAAAAGAACTATTTCCCTTTTTATTTTATAGTCTATGTTGAAATCTGAATATGTTAAAACTTGCAAAGTAATATTGCATGATGAAATCCACCAGTTCTTCTGTCATACAGGCCAATTTTAATCTACTCCTTACCAAGATACCACTTATGGCATGCTATGCTATGACAACAATACAAAAATAACAAACCCCAAATATAGTATAGTTAAAGGTTAGTTGGAGTTTATTCTTCAACTTATGTAACATTCCAAGTTAGTGTTCCTGGTCAGCAAGAGTAGAGGGTAAAAGATAATGTGTATGGTTCAGGTCTAAGAGCACAATTAAGGACTTAGTCTGATTGAGCGTCTGACATTTCATTACACGGTTACCTTGGTGGTTGCCTTCATCTTAGCCAGCCAGAAAGGGAGAACAATGAGGAGCTCAAGTGGGAAGCTTGTAAGAGCTAGGCCTGAAAGGAGCACATAGTATTTTTATTCATAATTCCTTGATCAGAACTGAATCCCATGGCTACACATAACTGCAAGGGAGGGTGGGAAATGTCATCTGTTTGTGTGCTCAGGAAGGAAAGACAACTCATTTAGGAAGAACAGCTATATGTGCTTTAAGGATTATAGAAATTATCTATTATAATCCATTGGTAATATCATGCTTTATATTATACTAGAGGCCCAATGCACAAAATTTGTGCACTCGGCAGGGGGGGGTCCCTCTGCCCGGATTGCGAGAGGGTGCAGGCCAGGCTGAAGGACCCAACCGGTGCATGATCAAGGCCAGGGAGGGACCACGGGAGGCCTCCAGGGCATGTCTTCTGGCCCATCTGCTCAGTCCTGAGCAGCAAGCTGCCCTACCAGTCAGAGTGTCTGCCCCCTGGTGGTCAGTGCACGTCATAGAGACAGGTCAACTAGTCGACTGTCTGCCTCCTGGTGATCAGTGCATGTCATAGTGAACGGTTGAGCGGTCTTAGCACATCATTAGCATATTATGCTTTGATTGGTTGAACAGATGACCGGGTGACCGGACACTTAGCATATCAGGCTTTTATTATATAGGGTTCTATACTACTTATACACCATTATTATTACACTAGAGTCCTGGAGGATGAATTTGTGCATGGGTGGAGTCTGGCCAGCCAGCCCCAATGGCAGCCGATCAGGCCAGGCGGCCAGGGGGAGGGGCTGCGGGCTGAAGGCTGGCCAGCCCTGCCCCTGATTGGGATGGGGGGGGGCGTGATCTGGGGTGGGGCCAGCCAGAGGAGATCCTGCAGGAGGTTGTAGGGGACTGATGGGGCCAGTTGGCCACCACAGTGTGCATCATAGCAACTACGGTCGTTCTGGCCATTCTGGTCGTTCTGTCATTCCAGTTGCTTGGCTTTATATATATATATATATATATATATATATATATATATATATATACACATATATATATATGACTCTTTTATAGTCTACTTACACATAATTTAAGGACTCATAGGAAGTAAATTAGGGCCAAGCAGGGAAGATGCAGGAGGAGGGAAACTGTGAGGTCTGTTATAACAGAGATCAACTGAAGCAGTGACTTCAATGAGGAACAAATGTATCCAAATATAGTCTATGGCAAAAATCCCAATTCTAAAACTATTCTCTGGAGTGTCGATCCTGGAATGGGAAGAGAGATGCTGTCTTCTCCAGGAACCTTTATTACTGTTCCAGTAAGAATAAGGAAAAGGATAAGGAAACAAATTGAGGGCATAAAACTGGTCTGTCCAATGTCTCTGACTACTGAAAATGTGAAAAAGCCTTAACAATTCCAGAGAGAAGGGACCAAATAAGGAGAGTGTTTTCCTCTACCAACTCTGCTCTTTACAAAATGGTGAAATATTTAGAAATTAAACTCCTTTTTGTAATATCCAGGTTGGCTGTGCTCCCTTTTCCCCCTGTAAATTGGCTGTCATGCATGCAGCATGTAGTTGTTTTAATCATGCAGATACATTATTGCAATACCTGTGGAACAGGTAGAACTAGTTGAAAGACTAACAGAGATTGTTTACCTTTAATTTGCCATGCTAGACATAGAATATGCACCCAATAGCTGCCTACTGATTTAATTTATAATTGCTTTGAAGAAATGAATTTCTTATTCCAAAGAGCAGAAATTGCTAGATTAACCCTGTCTGGAAATAGATGTACCTTATTTATGATGTAGATGCACATTTTACTGTTATAATAGAAAACACTGGCTTCTAGGCATAGCAACACAAAACTGCTAAGTGACACTGTCAATTGAATGCACATACATAACTTGATTTCCTAAAAGAAACAGCCTCTGTATTTAGAATTAGATATTAACAGATGTGTATCCGAACTCTGCTGAGACAGTCTCTTTGAATATGTACAATATTTATCTATTGTTGACATTTTATACCTATCTTTCTAGCAAAATCCATTACCAGGGGAAAAGTAGTCTTTCAACATTAAAAAAAATTGCAATATTAAGATAAACATCATTGTAGTAGGAAATAAAAAATGAAGAATTACAGTAGAGAAGATTACCTACTAGAGAGTCAGATTATTTGAAGATTTTATACGCTGGGTGCATAAATATTTGAATAGTTCTCTAGTGATGTGAAATATATATCTCACATTATATATAATACATATATTTTATACTCCATCTTCTCCATCTTACGGTTATAGTCTCCAAGATAAAGATACTCATCATTATCTATTTCTTTGGTGAACTTAAATCTTATGAAAGATTATCTTCATGAATATCTCTGGTTTCTTAGCATAAAATATAAATATCAGATTTTCCTCCAATTCTCAGGCTTTCTCGTTTGCAGGATGATTTTCCCCCACTTTGACTATATAGAGGTGTTTTCTTTAGATGTTTGAAATATAAAAAATAAATAAATCTTCAGTGTCATCTATTGGTAAATTCATACTGTAAGCTTTGTTAGTTTATCCTCAGGTGCACCCTATAGGATACTAGACTAAGATGTAATATGGAGTCATAACCACAGGTAAGCAAAATCTCCATCTAAACATCATATAACACCAGTAAGAATTGGCCATTCTATCCTGAACACTGACCTTGCAGTGTAGGCATATTAATCCTCATTTTACAAAAGAAGAAACAGGCCTAAAGGGATTAAATATTTTATCCAAGATTCTATGTAAAAATTATTAAGGCTATGCTTTTAAAGCCAAGGCTCATCTACTTTTACCAGATCAAAATACTTCCATGAAACTGTTGATGGTCACTAACTACACACCTATCAAAGGGATATGGACTGAGAGTCTTTAATCAGGATATATATTTTTTATGTTGCTAATTACTAGGGTTTAAAAAATAATATTTAAAGAATGATTTGAGTAAACCATGCAGTATATTGAACATGTTAGTGAATTTACACAAATATTAACTTACAAAATTTGGACTTCTGAGCAACCCACATGCTCACAAAAAAATTTCTGGAGACATTGTTTCACTCTTGCAGTGTGGAATACTCTAGTTGAGAGCTGTTATCAATGATTTTCACTTTTAAATATGTTTTAACTTATTTTTATTTTTCCAAGGCTGTCTCATAAAACCTCATATCCCACCTTTCCTCTCTACGCATACAGACTTCTCCCTGTATGTCACAGGTATTCCTTATATTGTGGATATATGTTACATTTTGCTCTGCCTAGATTTTAACTGTCCTCAATTTTAATTCCGGCTTTACCATTTACTAACCATGTGACCTTGAACACATTTCTTAATTTCGTAAGCCCAATTTCCCCTTCTGTTTAATATAAATGCTAATTAGTACTCTAGCCAATTTAATAGAATTGTTGTGAGGACCAAGTGGAGTAATTGTGTGATATTACATTGAACTTACATTAATGTTATCATCTTGGCCAGGTAGCAAAAAGCTGAGAATTGAAAACCAGACAGAGAGTCCTAGTCTGGCTGGAATGTTCTAACCAAGGGTTGTGTGTGACCACAAAGGAGGTTGAATGTAGTCTGAGTCTTATTCAGAGTGTCACTGTCCATAATAACATTTAAGTGTATAATAAAATTCATAATTCATTTACTAGAGGCCCGGTGCATGAAATTCATGCACGGGGGGGGGGGGGGGCCCTCAGCCCAGCCTGCACCCTCTCCAATCTGGGACCCCTCAAGGGATGTCAGGTCTAAACAGGCAGTAGGACATCCCTCTCACAATCCAGGGCTGCTGGCTCCCAACTGCTCGCCTGCCTGCCTTCCTGATTGCCCCTAACCGCTTCTGCCTGCCAGCCTGATCACCCCCTAACCACTCTTCTGCCAGCCTGATTGATGCCTAACTGCTCCCCTGCCAGCCTGTTTGCCCCTAACTGCCCTCCCCTGCAGGCCTGGTCACCCCTAACTGCTCTCCCCTGCAGGCTTGGGTCCTTCCCAACTGCCTTTCCCTGCAGGCCTGGTCGCCCCCAACTTCCCTCCTCTGCCGGCTTGGTCACCCCTAACTGCCCTTCCCTGCAGGCTTGATTGCCCCCAACTGCCCTCCCTTGCAGGCCTGGACCCTCCCAACTGCCCTCCCCTGCTGGCCTGATTGCCCACAACTGCCCTCCCTTGCAGGCCTGGTCCCTCCCAACTGCCCTCTCCTGCTGGCTATCTTGTGGCAGCCATCTTGTGTCCACATGGGGGCAGGATCTTTGACCACATGGGGCAGCCATCTTGTGTGTTGGAGTGATGGTCAATCTGCATATTACCTTTTATTAGATAGGATAGAGGCCTGGTGCATGGGTGGGGGCCAGCTGGTTTGCCCTGAAGGGTGTCCCGGATCAGGGTGGGGGTTCCCTTGGGGCGTGGGGCGGCCTGGGTGAGGGGCCTGTGGTGGTTTGCAGGCCAGCCACACCCCCCTAGTGACCCAAGCGGAGGCCCTGGTATCTGGGGTTTATTTATCTTCTACAATTGAAACTTTGTAGCCTGGAGCAGAGCCAAGCCTTCTGCTTGCTCCATGGCAGCAGCCATTTCTGTTGGGGATTTATGTATCTTTTATAATTGAAACTTTGCAGCCTTAAGCGGAGGTCTGGGCCAGCCAGGGTGTGTGGAAAGCTTGGCTTCCTCCATTGCCAGGGAAACCCAAGCCTCCCTCCTGCTCTCTGTGGCCATAACCATCTTGGTTGGGTTTATTTGCATATTTGCTCCTGATTGGCTGGTGGGCATGGCTTGTGGGTGTAGCGGAGTGATGGTTAATTTGCATATTACTCTTTTATTAGATAGGATAAACCTATTAAGAAATTTCTGCTTGATAAATTTTTAATTGTGATTATTTTAAAAAATAACTAAAGATTTAAAAATTTACCAAGGAATGATGTTAATTTCTGAAATTCAAATAATTTCTGGTATAGAGGTTTTCTTGAATTCACTTTTAGCTAAAACATATGATAATGAAAATAATACCACAAGTTTTCAAAGAATCTGGAGGATGCAGTCAGGAAAACTGGGAAAGATGATGTGAGATGGATTCAGAATGAATAATTTTCCTATTGTACAAAGACTCAGAGGCCTCTTGGGGGCCAATGGAGAGACTAGATTACTTTCTCCATAATATCCTTTCCTAATAGAAAAAAAATCAATGTAATTTTAAATCTAGAATGATAAAGATTAAAATGAATTTAAAAAATTCAGAATTTGCTCTCTTGAGTTTAAAAAGACTGACATAATAACAGTCATAGTATTACTGTTGTCTTACAATGTGCAAGACACTTTGCTAAGTTGCTTTGAATGAATTAGCTCATTTAATCTTCACCAGGACCATATGAATAATATACTATTAATATATTTATTTTATAAAGGATTAAAACTGAGACTTGGGGAGTTCAAGGCTATGTAGCTATAACAAAAACAGAAAGAAGAGAATAGCAATACTGGTTTGAAACCAGATATGTCTGATTCTACAACTTAAACTTGCAAGCTCTATGCAATATTTCTTCCTTGAGAAACCAAAATGCTGACTAGGAAATGTATAGTTATACTACATGTCAGTTAATTCTTTTATATGATACTAAAACTCAAGGAGCTACCTTCTTAAGATGTACAATCTTGAGATATATGGTCCCACAGTACATCATGCCTCTAAGGAACGTTTTTTGAGCCATATCATAAGATCTTGTGGCTCACTTTCTCACAGAGACTCCATGGACTAATCCTATTCTCATTTTCCTCTTTATCTGAGTCATTGCCAGGAGCCAAATTACCTCCATTATCAAACAACTCAGTCACTTATCCCATATTAGTCTATACATCTTGTACTCAGATCCAATTTCCTACCATCTCAAACCCTTCTACTGGGACATTGTGGCCATCTACTTAGGATAGTAATTTTATTAATATTCCCTGAGAATGTGTGCCATTTACTCCCTTTGCTTTATGGAAATGTGGCTGGCTCCCCAAAACACTTTTTTCTATTGTGCTCTCAATGTGAGGTTTGTGCATTTCTTCAACTCTATACCTTAGAGTTAGAAGATTGGGCTTGTGTCACTTCCAAAGCATTACATTTCAGAGAAGGCCAAACTTTGGGCACAATCAAAACTATGAACTCATGGGATAGAGAGTGATAATTGAATAGATGAAATATAGTGCATGCTACCGTGAAACTATTCTGTGTGGTATTTTAATAAACATTAGCAAAAACTACATGACTAAACAGCACAAATAGTGAACTTTAACATATGAATATTTTAAAAAATCATTTAGGAGGTCAGGAAATCTGAGGAAGGAATGCAGATTGATTAATCATATCTAATTGTGAAACAACCTTATTGAATAATGTGGGGGGGAAATATTGACTTCAGAAAATGCGTAAGACTAAAGGCAAAAGAAACTACACATAAACACTGTACCCTAGTTGAAAAGTTATTTCCCATGAGGAAAGAGATGAACAGTTTTGATATTGATGTACATGTATTAAGGAACTCAAAATTAAGCAAACAGATGGCACATGTAGGAGTCAGATTTCTCAAGTTATAGTGTTAATTTGCAGATTAAACAATGGAAAGAGGCTAACATAATCTACGTGATAGTAGACTAGAGTTAGAGACAACAGTATAAACTCATGTTTAGATTACTATAGATACAAATGGTTAAATGCATAAATATGTGTTTGGTTCTTTACTCTTTGAACTGAGAAGATATCCCTAGCACCATATCTTGCTTGATTTACTATTCTCCAATAAAAGAAACCAGATTTCCTTAGAGGAGTGGTTGATAGTAGCACTGGGCTGGAACTATACAAAATATGCCTGGGATGTGCTGCAATTCCAGAAATTGAGAAATTGCTCAAAGCAAATAATTTTTTTAAAAACCCACATTGATGGGACTATGTCACAGGAACACAAGGACCAATAAAAATAGCTTCTAAAGGCAAATAATACAGTTATGTGTATACCTAGATGTTACTGGTATCATCCTGTCTTTTGTAATTTGTGTAAACTGTCTCAAATTGCCTATCTCAATTTTGGTGGCAAGTAAAGTCTCTTGGAAAGTTTTCCAAAATTTCAGGAAACTTGAGAAGAAAAATATTCTCAATTTGAATAACCTAGTAAGTAAGTAGTGTTAGATTATAACTCAAAATATAAAATATATATCCATACTATATTAATAAATAATTGAGTACATTAGAATCTTGATATGAGACAAATGTCCCCTGAAGAAAAATTCAAAATAGTTAAGGAGATAACTTGACCTCTGGGAGAAGGTACAAAAATCCCATAGTGTGAGATGTGTATAGTGACTTTCTGACAAAGGCAATGATATTGAAAAGGCAGTGTGCAGGGATTAACTTTATAGTGGAGAAATCTGACAAACATGTTGGTCAAGTCACTGGGCCAACATCAACCATGAAAAGTATGTTAATAGTATGTAACCTTGATAGAATGAGATGAAAATTATACTTTAATCCTGTGGTTTTCCTCCCCTCCTACACACACAAAAAAAGCACATACAAAAAAAAAAAACCCACAGTTTAATTACGAGAAAAACAGACAAATTCCAATAGAAAGGCACCCTGCAAAATAACTCACCAGTGGCACTCAAAACTGTCAAGGTCATCAAAACAAGAAAAGTCTCAGAAACTATCACGGTCAAGAATAGCCTAAAAAATATGACTACTTAAAGTAATGTGGGAATCAGAAACATAAAAAGACCAATAGGTTTAAACTAAGGAAATATGAATAAACTATATACTTAAGGTAATAATATAACATGCATGATACTAATGTTAGATGTTAATATTAAGTAAAATTGGTATAGGGGAATTCTTGGTACGCTCTTATAAATTTTTTTCTGTGAATTTGTAACTGTTCTGAAAATACTCTACTTTTTAAATCAATCCAGTGCACTATTATTCATGTTTTCCAGGAATTCCTAAGCCCTTTCCTCCTGGCTAGAGCTAATTGGGGGAAAAGGGAGATCAATGAGACTGTTTCCCAGAAATTTAAAGTCAGGCCTGAGATAAAGTTAGTTAATCTCTTTGTATAAACTCGCTTGTATACTAAGGAGTCTGAAGAAAGAATACCCAGCCATGTGAAACAGGAAAGCAGAACCCACAACAATCTATCTACCCAATAAGAAGAGAATGAGAAGCAGGACTAGTGGCTTTTTAATGTTACCATCCCAGCGCCAGACTGCAATAATTTGCATTTTTGCTCTTGTGTCCCGCGAGATACCCTTCTATTCTCTCTTTAAAAACAAAACAAAAAACTTTCAGGAATTAACTAGCCATTGAGGATAGTGTCTGTAAACCCAACAGACAAAAGTATCTTCCCTCAAGGATCTTCAATCCCAGTGTACTACTATACTTCCTTCCAATCATTCTGATCGTCACAGCTTTCTCCCTAGTTTCTTCAGTGTAAAAACTTCCCTCTAGCTTCAGAACTTGACTTTTTTGTCCCTTAGCTTAGGATACTGTAATAACTCTAACCACTTTCTCCAGATTAAGCACACTCTGAGGCAGAGATTTCTTTTGAGTCATTGCCTACGGAAAGGACAGGAAAGCAGAGAAGGAAAGAGGAATGTGTAGAAGGAGGAATGGAGTTGCAATGCAGTCTAACAAAGACCTCAGCTGAGAGGAAGATGCTGAGGCTGGGTCTGAGGGGAGGAAACCCACAGGGAACCGGAGCCAAGCAGTCCCGGTCAGAATGTCGGGCAAAGACCGAATTGAAATCTTTCCCTGGCGAACGGCACAGACCATCATGAAGGCTGGATTAAAAGGAGCACAGATGGGTCGAAACATCCTGAAGAAAAAATCTGATGCCTTAACTCTTTGATTTCGACAGATCCTAAAGAAGATGCAGGGGTGGGCAAACTTTTTGACTCGAGGGCCCACAATGGGTTCTTAAACTGGACCAGAGGGCCGGAACAAAAGCATGGATGGAGTGTTTGTGTGAACTAATATAAATTTAAATTAAAGGAGCAGAGGGGAGAGCAAGAGAACCCTCTGCTCTTTCGGCTCCACAGGCTGGATAGAACAGCCGAACGGGCCAGATCCGGCCCGCGGGCCATAGTTTGCCCATGGCTGTATAGAGATTAAAATGTTGATGGGTGAAGTGATGAGAGAAGCTGCCTTTTCACTTGCTGAGGCCAAGCTCATAGCAGGGGACTTCAGCACCAGTTATCCAAAATGTAAATAAAGCCCAAGTGAAGATTCCAGCAAAGAAAAATAACGTAGCAGGTGTTACCTTGCCAGTATTCGAACATTACCATGAAGGAACTGACAGTTATGAACTGACTGGTGTAGCCAGAGGTGGGGAACAACTGGCTAAACTGAAGAGGAATTATGCCAAAGCAGTGGACCTACTGGTGGAACTCGCCTCGCTGCAGACTACCTTTGTTACTTGGGATGAAGCTATTAAGATAAGCAACAGGCGTGTAAATGCCATTGAACATGTCATCATTCCTAGGATTGAACGTACCCTTGCTCATATCATCACAGAGCTGGATGAGAGAGAGCGAGAAGAGTTCTATAGGTTAAAGAAAATACAGGAAAAGAAAAAGATTCTCAAGGAAAAAAACTGAGAGGGACTTGGAGAAACAGAGGGTAGCTGGAGAGGTGACAGATCCTGCCAGCCTTCTGGCTGAAGGGAAGGATGAGGATCTTCTGTTTGAATGATCTTGCCTGCTCTGGTTCTTTCAGAGTCCTGATGTGACACCATTTTAGTTCAGTGTGTAGGTTTGGTTTGTGTGGCTATTTATTTTTTGGTCTAATTTCACTGGTTGTAAAACTTCCCTGGATGTCCATTTATGGGATTACATTTGCAGAATCCTAATTTACCAACCATTGATCACAGATGAGACTTAGAGAACCTGCCCAGGAACTTGTAGAATTTATTCTGCTGAAGTGTCACCCTACCCCAATTTTAAATGGTTACAAGTGATGGGCTTACCAAGCATATTAGGAAATTCCCCTTGGGAACCAGCAGTGGTCTCAGGCCAATACAAGAAGGCCAACTACTGTAAAAGCACCCTTCGTTCCTACCCACCCACACCCCCTGGCGCTGTTGTCTGAGATAGCTGCAGCCATCCTGTGTTTCTGTGGTATTTCTCCAGCTTTAGGAAAGCCTTCCCTTAATTTTACGTTGCATGACAGGTCTGTTTGTTCTCTCTGTCATGGAACACTTTTGCCAATTTGCATGTGACTGTGGTATAAACAATAAAATGATTAAAAAAAAAAAAAAAAAAAAAAAAAAGACCTCAGCTACTCCCAAGGGAACATCTGGAGATAAATGGCTCTTCAGATTTGCAGCACATTAGGTGACCTGTTGAAAGTTGATCATTCACTAGAGTGGGCTTCCCTTAGAAGGAGTTTATAAGTATTAAATACTATTAGTTTATAAGTATTTAATACTGTTAAATAGCATTAAAATACTATTGAGTATTTCCCTTATTAAACTATATCAGAATTGATTGAATGTAAAAGCCAACTATCTAGCCCCTTCTCTTTCTAAAGTAAATTAAGAGAGGCTACATATTTATAAAAGGAATTGTAGCCACCTGGTATTATCATATTACAATGTTATCAATATTTAAGAACCCTGTATTTAAGATTGAATACAGATGTACGGGTACAGTGGTATTAAAAATATTTTCAGCTCTTTGTGAAAAGAGAGCCAAAAATTCATTCTGTGTATACTTAGATGTTACTGCTATCATCTTGTCTTTTGTAATTTGTATAAACTGTCTCAAATTGCCTATCTCAATTTTGGTGGCAAGTAAAGTCTCTTGGAAAGTTTTCCAAAATTTCAGGAAACATATCCTCAGGTTTGCCCTGCTGCTTAGCATTTCTGTGGCAGTTAAACTCTCAACCACATAAGTGTTTTTCATCCCATAGTGTTTTCTTTCTCCTCTCTGTAAAAATACAAAAGTAAAGACCATCTCTTTCTCTTAAATATCTTCCAGATTTTATTTGTGGGTGTTCAACTTTACCAAGATTGGGACAATAGTAACTGTTTCAGAAAAGTTAATAATAACAGTACTGGGTACACTGTTCAAGTCCCAAGTGGAAAGGTAGAAGTGTATTGACATCTGGTCTTCATTCATTGTCCTGCCTAACTGTTCAACACCTAGGTTAGAGAAAGACAGCTTTTCACCTCCCCTTCCCCGGCCCTCAACCTGGCCTGAACCGTAAAATATCAACAGTTTTTAAAAGAAAGGACAATTTTTGATACTTGACATATTTCCAGATGATGAAACATTTTTTCTCCCCTTAAGTTAGCAATTAACATATGCTTCCAGAAACCCCTGGGTTTTCTAAATTTTATATTAAGCATTTTATATGCTTCAGCAATACATTTCTGATGGCCGTGTTCTTCCTATCAATTAAGACTTATCCCTTAGAAAAATAAAATACAAACACGTCTCTTTTAAATCAGGCTGCCTTCACTAAAGAGGGCTGCATATTTTTAGATTTTCCAATAACTCGGATAAAGGTGGCTCTAACTCTATGCTTTAAGTCATAAACAGTTCCTCATGAACACAACCCTATTATGATTAATACAAAGGTAAGAGA
This sequence comes from Plecotus auritus, assembly GCF_963455305.1. Lineage (NCBI taxonomy): Eukaryota > Metazoa > Chordata > Mammalia > Chiroptera > Vespertilionidae > Plecotus > Plecotus auritus. The sequence continues at coordinate 143,523,373 of NC_137783.1, read as the reverse complement.
GGCACATCTGCACCTGTCAGGAAACTCAGTAGTGAGTCTAGATAGAGAAATGTCCAAATCCTTAACATTCAAACCAGCTGCATAACGCCATCATAAATTCCCAAGGAGCATATAGAATCATTCCCGTTAATAATTATGAGTGGACACTGGGCTGTAAATCTTCAAGCAGAAGTTATATTCCTATGCAATACGTATAATGGCTCTCTAAGACTTTTTGTATAGATCTCAGTCTGAAAGAATAGACTAAGGTACAATCTAAAGCTCTGTCCACTCTTAATGTTTCCCAAGGAAAGTCCCATTTCCAGCTACCATATCAAAGCAAAGTGAAGTAAAACCATGCATGCCATCAAGGTCTCATTGTTTTTAAATTCTGAATAGTCTACAAAAATCTCTACTATCCCTCACCCCAAACTTGGCCCAACTCATTGAATGTGATCCTATTCTTTTAAACAAGAAATCATTATTGAACTTTATGCTAGGTCCCTGGAACTGTGTAAGTCTGAAATTTAAATATATGTGTGTGTATGTATGCTTGTATGTATGTATATGTAGTTCTCTCATTCATAGATGTTTGTGAGTGATCACACACAAGTTGAGGGGAATTTATTATTCTACTCTTTAGAGATATTTCTAAAGTCAATGTCTCAGTTTTCTTGATTCTAATGCTATGACTCATCCTGCTTCCATTTTTCTACTTGAAAATTGCAACTAAAAACCTGCTTTCTCCAAATAGCCTATGAAGTATAATTCAGTTTCAGCAGGAAGTTCAGAATATACTATGTACGGAACATGGAGCCTGGTGGTTTTCAAACACTCTATTTCATTAATTCTAATTTTTCACCTACATCTTAACCTTTCAGAAGTCAGAATGAAATTACTTAATCCCTCCTTCTTGCTATCTCTGAAATAATCACTAACATGTTTTGGTTCCAGCTTTATTTATTTAGTTATTTATTTCAAAGCCTTTACTGATAATCACTTGGGAAGAAATTAATGATTTTAAAAGATAATTTTTAAAAGCCAAAAATTATTTTAAATCCTATATTCACAATGTTGTCTCTTAGATGCCCTTGAAACTTAATAGTTATCTAGTTTTTATATTTTGATCCAGAGTATTAAGTTTTTAAAATTATCTATACTAATAAAAGGGTAAATTGCTAATTAGACCAGATGTCCTTCCAGGACAAAGCCATGGAGGCGGGGCCAAGACAGAGGTGGTTAGGGGCAATCAGGCTGGCAGGAGAGGCAGTTGGGGGTGAGCAGGCTGGCGGGGAAGGCATTTGGGGGTGATCAGGCTGGCAGGCAGATTGGTTAGGGGCTATCAGGCAGGCAGGCAGGTGAGCGGTTAGGAACCAGCGGTCCCGGATTGTGAGAAAGATGTCCAACTGCCCAGAGGGATCGGGCCTAAACCGGCAGTCAGACATCCCCCGAGGGGTCCCAGATTGTAGAGGGAGCAGGCCGGGCTGAAGGACACCCCCCACCCTGTGCACAAATTTCGTGCACCGGGCCACTAGTTCCTTTATAAGAGTAAACACCTGGGCTCAAATATGCTAGGTTTATCAGTAGGTGATAAACCTAAGGCAGTACTTTTCATTTCTGAAAGCCTCACACAAGGTGACATTGAATTTATATGGCTCCTGCCCAAGTAGATTCTCGACCTTTATAATTGCCTTCTTTCATTTTTAAATTTTCAGCAATTAATAGTTGTACCAGTTAATAATGCGGATTTTTTTCAATAGATGGAGTTACACATATGTTGATATATATGCAATTTGATATGTATGCTATTTTGTTGTATTGACAGCAAGCTTCAAAACTTCATATGTCAATTTTTCTGAAGGTGTTAACATCATAGATATTTTTATGTTTAAAAATGTCAAATTTAGTGCCAAAAAAAGAGCATTTGTGGGAAGTTTTAATTCATTACTTTATTTTGAAGAAAAAGTTATCATATACTTTGGGAAGCTTATGGTAAACATGCTCCATCTCAAGATACTTGTGAACGCTGGTTTAATGCTTTAAAAGTGATGATTTCAATGTGAAAGACAAAGAACGTCCAGGTCAACCGAAAAAGTTTGAAGACCAACAATTACAAGCATTATTGGATGAAGATGCATGTCAAACTCAAAAACAACTTGCAGAAAGATTAAACATTGCTCAGCAAACAATTTCTTATCATTTACAAGCAATGGGAAAGATTTTAAAGGAAGGAAAATGGGTGTCACATCAACTGAATGAAGGACAAATGGAAAACCGAAAAGTCATCAGTAAAATGTTGCTTCAAGGCATAAAAGGAAGTCTTTTGGCATCGAATTGTGACTGACGATGAAAAGTGAATTTATTTTGAAAATCCCAAATGCACAAAATCATGGGTTGATCCAGGTCAACCATCAACATCGACAAGGCCAAATCGCTTTGGAAAGAAGACAATGCTCTGCGTCTGGTGGGATCAGGAAGGTGTGGTGTATTATGAGCTTCTAAAACCAGGTGAAGCCATTAATACTGATTGCTACCAACAACAAATAATCAATTTGAACCATGCTTTGATTGTGAAATGACCAGAATGTTCCAGAAGACATGGCAAAGTAATTTTGCTTCATGATGACGCACCATCATGCACTTCAAAACCAGTTAAAGACCCATTAAAAGATCTTGCGTGGGAAGTATTAACCTACCCACAGTATTCACCAGACCTTGCTCCTTCAGATTACCACTTGTTCTGATCAATGGCACACGCACTTTCTGAGCAGCACTTCAAAACATATGGAGAAGTGGAAAATTTGGTCTCTGAATGGTTTGCCTCAAACAAGAAAAGTTCTATTGAGACGGTATCCACAAATTACCTGAATGATGGGGGAAATGTGTAGCTAGTGATGGACATTACTTTGAATAAAGCACTTTTGATGTGTCTCTTGAAATTATTGTGTTTTCTTTGATTACAAAATCCACCATTATTAACCGGTACACCTAGTATGTTTGACCAGATTTCCTTCTTTACCATTTTAGAATTTCTGCAGTGTTTACTTTTTTAGTTTTTTTTTTCTTTTTATTGAATTTGCTGGGGTAAAACTGGTTAGCAAAATTATACAGGTTTCAGGTGCACAATTCTAGCACACATCATCTGTATATTTCCTGTGTGTTCACCTCCCCAAATCAAGAATTTGTCCATCGCCATTTATTCCCCCTATACCCACCTCCACCTCTGCACACCTCCTCAGCCCTGCAATCGTTACACTGTGTCTCTCTTGATGACTTTTTCTTACACTTTAGAGGATTAAAATGATCACTGAAAGCATTTTATATGTACTTTTAATCTAGGTATCCTAGCTTTTCAACAACCGCTCTGGTTCTTCTGTCCCATGAATCTTGACATTAAAATCCTCTTTCTAAAGTAATCTGAGAATTTTAATTTTTTGCAACCTGAAGGAACATTACTAACATGCATAGCCTCCTTAGCCTGTTCCTCTATTGCAGGATTCTCAGGCTTAAGTTGTTAGTTCTAATTCTAAGTGAAATCTTTCTAACTAAGTGAAAACTTTTTAACTTTCTAACATGTACTTTTGCCAATTCATGTAGAGTGGAAAATGTGTCCTGGGTCCTGCTTCAAACAATTTTTCATGTAAACTAATGGAATAATTAATGCTTTTTGGCCCAAGGCTCAATCAGATGTTATTTTAGTTTTGTTAAACTCATTTCCCAACCTTTTAGATAGGTTATATTACCTCTAAACTACCTTTAATTTCTCCCTATCACTCTCAGCTTGATTCCTTTTCTTATCCTAAAACATAGAAGGAAACTTAAGTTTAAGCATTTCCACTGGTAAAGAAAAAAAGAATTCTCTGTAGATATCAACCTTGTAACCCATACCCAGTCTGAAACTATTTATATAAAAGTCCTTAGGAAGTCATTTGTGTAACAGGTCAACAAGTGTATGACAGCTGCTCCACTAAAACTGAATACGGTGAATCTACTGCCCATTTGAAAAACCTTAAAAAATAAAGGCATATTTTATGAATAATCAAAACATATAAATAACAATACGTGCCACTCACTAACAATAAAAGCTAACTATTTAACTAGTATATTTTCCAGTATTTCAGTTCTCATGGTTTAAATGACCAATTTAAGTTCTTTAGGTGGTTAGAAGAGTATTTCACCTATTTTCCTAATCCTGTTGCATGCTTTATCATATATTTTGATGGAGTATATGTATGTGTGAGAAAGTATGGGTGAGAATGTGTGTATGTGTGCATTTGTGTGAGTTCAAGAGAGACCGTTTCAGCCATAAAAACTTTTCACTCATTAAGTGCCCTATAATTATACTGAAATGCTTTTGTTGCAAGCATATTTTTGATACTCAAAGTGGGGTTCTTGGGCCAGTAGCATTGGTTTCACATGGAAATTGTTAGAAATATAGGATTTTGGTGTCTGAACACAATGTACTGCATAAGCGTCTCCATTTTAACATGATCCTCAGGTTATTTCTGTGCACATTACATTTTTAGTAGTCCTGCTTTAGAGCATGCTGCTTCCGCTGTATCTTGTGTTATTATCACCGTTATAAATCTTTCTCTTTCTCTTTCATCACTTGGCATTTTGAACAGTGTCATACTGTATTGTCCTGTCTGGGTTTTCTTTAGACAGTGATATCTATGTTAGTAATCCCAGTGTTCCTGCTTAATCTTGTTTCCATTATCACTGTCACAAATGGTACTACTTCTCTTGGGCACCTTCCCTTATCAAGTGGAGTTTCAGGTTTCAAAGACCCTTTATTAATATTAGCAGATATTGAGGTCATTTTTGTTACCAATCAGATGTGTCATCTTGATCCTATTGATTAAGATCAAACTCATTTAATCCTGTGTGTCTTAGAACAGGCTGTTTATCTACAGGTACCTAGCCTTTTTAGTTAATTCCACTAAACAGTTACCCCTCTTTAACAAAAAATAAATTACTATTTTTCTTATCTAGTTTACTATTTCTATTTTTAACTTCCTAGTTCCCGGAACAAAATGGAAGAGGAGACCTTTGGATTCAATCCCTTTTCTCCTCCTTTTAAGCTAAACAGTCTTTTTTTTTTAATATATTTTTATTGATTTCAGAGAGGAAGGGAAAGGGAGAGAGAGATAGAAACATCGATGATGAGAGAGAATCATTAATCGGCTGCCTCCTGCACACCCCACACTGGGGATCGAGCCTGCAACTCAGGCATGTGCCCTTGACTGGAATCAAACTCAGGACCCTTCAGTCCACAGGCTGACACTCCATCCACTGAGCCAAACCAGCTAGGACTCAGCTAAACAGTCTTTGGCACATTACAGAACTTCTCTTTGTGCTGTGCCTTCATATTTGGCCTGGCCATACATTTGGTTGTGAAGGAGCAATGAACTCTGCCAAGCACCCAGAAAAGCACTTTCCACACAGCTGACTCTTAAATATGCCAGCGCCCTCTCCCTTTTCCCAGATAGAGGCAGAACAGGAAACAGCCTATCTCACGTTCTCAACTCATCCTGAACCCTGAACCGCCGCCTCCTTGGAGACCAGCCTCTGCAGCTCAGCTTCATGCTGGCTGCCCGTCCAGGTTCCAGAAGCTGTTTAGGACCCAAGGACCTTTAATCGCTGAGGTTGTCCCTAGCTTTCCTGTATTCTGAAAGGTGGCACTTAAGTAGGCTTACATTTTTTTTTTTCTTTCAAGACTTCATAAAAATAAGGGGATATGACCAAGATCTGCCTAAGAGTGTCATGAGAAAATGACACATTTTTACATTTCCTTTCCTAGTATATGCCATCAGTTCCTATTTGACTCTGGTGTGCAGAAAATTGCTGTTTTGAGGCAAGGATGTGTGTTCTTTAACTTATTGATCAAAGAACAACAGACGTTGAGAAGGATTGGGATGATGGTGAGTTCATGCATCTATTTTATCATTAATATATGTTAATTATGCCTTACATATTGTACATACAGAGATAATAAGTCAAATAGCACCCCTCTCCTCATGGAGCTTAAATTCATGTGAGGAAAAATATAATTAACAAATTAAAAGAGAAAAGCTATCACTTTATGGAGTGATGAATGTTTTGAGAAAAATAAGATGAGGTAATGTAATGAACTTTATGCGAAAATTGCCCCAATTCTCTAGGTCTTCCTATATCAGTGTTCTCTGTGATGTGGCTTTGTAGTTCCTCCCAGCAGTAATTGTGGTCTATTTGTCCACCTTTTGACTCTGGGTTGGCTTTGTGACTTGTTCTGGCAGGAAATATGACAGAAATGACAGGTGTCAGTTCTGTTGGTGGGTCTCAAAAGCTCTCTAGTGCTTTCAATATCTTTTTTGGAACAAGCCTTAACTTACCTGCTGGAAAATGAGAGACTTATGGCCCAGACACCAGCATTAACCATGCATCAGCCAGCCAACCACCGGATATGTGAGGGAAGTCCTCCTAGACTCAGTCCCCCCGCCAGCACACCAGCTGATGCAGGAAAGGACTTCGCCAACATCAGCTGCGCCTGCCTGGCCTAGACCCTCAAACCCACAGAATTATCCAGAGACCTGTGGGAAATGATGGATAATATCTGGTTTAATCTTCTGAATTTTAGGATGGTCTGTTAGGCATCGACTGATAACAGATAGAGATGATATACTAGAAATAACTGGGAGAGAGTATGGATGTTAGACACATAAATCAGAGAAGGGATGCTATTTGAGTTGAGAACGAAAGGACAGGAAGATGTCAGCCATGGAGACATTTGGGGGGGGGGGTCCAGACAATGTACAGCAGGGACCATGGCACTAAGGAGGTATGAGAGAGAGTATGTTAAAGAACAGGGAGGCCAATGGGCCGCAGAAGCACAATCAAGGAGGAGCTCAATAAAATATGTCACTGTTGAGATAAGCAGATATCTACTCATGTGAGTTACTTTGGCTTTTTCTGAGGAGTTTGACTAGTCCAGGTTTGAGAAACATAAATTAAAGAGGACACATATATTTAAGACCAAATCATTTTCTTGGAGTTAATGACAGCTACTCGTGAGTCTGACTTAGCGATTGTGAATCTCCATCAATAAGACGGAGAACATATTCCTTTGCAGTATTACAGAGACATAAAACTTCAAGAGCACATTTAATTCCAGAGATAAAAATCTCTATGGAGTTATAATTTGTTTAGATTAAAAAGACAGCAATTTGCAGAGGCATGCTGTGCACGGCTCCCTTTCCCTGACTTAAAGTTTGGCATCATTAACATGATCTGGGTGATGTGATTATGGCTGATGATACAGTTGTTGTGAGTCATGGCAGGCAGTCCCCGCTGAGAGCTGCTCAGTCTTATTTCGGGAGGTTGCCTCTCTAAACTCAGCTACCTATATATTAATCCTCAACAATTAGAAAAGAATAATTAATGCTCCCCCAATTTGTCATATGACCTGCAATCACATATCTTGCATGGCTGAAAGGCTGTATTTAACCAATGTATATCCATAGGAAATCTCAGTGCAGGATCACAGCTGGGAAGTCTGACTGAAATATCAACGTGGGGAGATGCCAAAGCGATGCGACTGCTTTATCGCAATGGGTCGTGTTGTTTTATAGTCACAGGGATACTCAGAGATGGAGTGAACTGATAACTATGAAAATTACAATCCCATCTTCTAAGTTTCACTTCTACAACTTGAGGGAAGCTTTCTGATCACTAATTCAACAAATATTCATTCGACCTCTACTAGGGGGCAGGCACCAGAGGAAATAAAAAAAAAAACAGAAGTTTTGTCTCTTCAGAATCTAGTTGGGGAGAAGCATGTAAACAGGCCAATTTTTTAAATATGCTAATAACACTCATATAGATGCAGGTTGCTACTAGTCTAGGGAAATATACCTGTATTCTGTTATGCATTTAAAGAACTCACCATCTTTAAATGCATAACAGAATACAGGTATATTTTAAATTTATATTACCACATACTATTTCTGAATTCTTTTAGTATAATAGGAATATTAGATGTATTTCTTAAGTTTGGCAAGAGACTATCATCCTTGCTGCCAGTTTTTAAAAGAGTATTTAATCTTTAATCAGTCGTTTTTCAGATTCTTGACAGAAATTAATCTTCAATTATGCACTCCTCAGTTCTTATCAAATGTCCAACTGAGAAAAATGACAATGAGGTAAGATAGTTTAAGGGACATGAAATATATGCCCTAATATAAATGGCCAACATCCTTTGACTTATTATCTAGTTGGCTTCTACAGGACATTATTATTCATTACTACGATGCCTCTTAGTAATAATCATCATTTCTCTTTGGAAAAGTATGGAGCTCATGAATATTTCAATGATTTAATTATTAAGCATTAGCAAATAAGTTGTCAACAGCTTAGGAATGAAATAATTTTAAAAATGTAGTTACTCATTTGCTAAAGCTTAATCTTTTTTCAGAGATTTCAAAATGAATGTCGTTAAGTGACTAACTACAAGAACCCTTCTAATAAAACTGGTTTCAGTAAAAATACAGAAATTTCCCACTTGCCTTGAATACCATTATATTCAAAGCCACATAATGACTAGAAATACTATTACTTTTGAATTGAAGCACTGGCTTCATGTAGTGTGAATGCATTTGACTTGGTGCTGGTGTCTTCAAGCAGTGGGTCTGAATGTGTAGAGACATTTGAAAAGAAGACACCTTACACCCTTTAGTTTGTAGGCATATGGGGAGATGTGATGCACAATATTTCTAAAGAATAGAATCTGTACATACAAGTGTTGAACACAAATTCTTGAAAATACTTAATAAATTTGGTGCTACTAAATGGACCTTTCAGCTACTAAAGAAAAGGGAACAAAAGGAGAGTTTTCAGAAATTAGAAATAATAAAATCAAAAGTTCTTCATTTAACTTTTAACTAATGTAGTTATACAAATTTAAAAGCATCAAAATACAGTAGCATTTGTTATTGAGATACTAGAACTCAGCTAGAGAGAGGTTCACTGCTGGAGATGGGGTTGGAATGAAAAATATTCAGGTAAAAAAATTGGATATAGCAGCAGGAACCCTTTATTACACAGAAAGATGTATCTCCTTCAGTTTCTTTGGTGCCATAAATTGTGAGTGCTGTGACAGGTTCTGATGGCTGAGAGAGATGACCCACCTCCCCATGTGGGCCAGACTGTAGCATTCAGTGATAGATGGAGAAGGTGGTCATTAATTAAATGTTTTACAGAAGAGAGAACATTATAATGTATATAATCACTTCCTCTGTTGACTATTATAATCTAAATACTCGAGTATCCAAATTAGGTAGTGAATTTTCAAAAAACATAAGGGGTAATTTAACCTAAGAGTGAAACACGCACACACAAGCATTTAAAACTCTTTGCAGAGATTTCTTCCTCTTGGCAATGATACAACTGGGATATAGAGGCCCATACTGAGCTGAAGGTAGAAGAGTCCAGGCTTTGGAGCACATTAGAATCACATTTAAGAAGTCCAATGCCCAGACTGAATTTTAATCAGCAGCAACAAACACCATTTTTGATCACTTCCCTCTACCATGGAAGTGGCTTCTTCCATAGATCTCTATCAGTCTGTATTATAACACTTATATTAATAGCACATGTTAATATCATATATATATATATATATATATATATATATATATATATATATATAATACATGTGCTAATAACAAATATTGTTTTTTGTTTTTTGCACAATACTTCATTTGCATTCTTAGAGGTTATACAAGTTATGGGAGATTCCTTTGTTTTTATTCTGTGAATTGAAAGCTGGAAAGAAAGAAGTACTGGCATACTCATCTATTAACAGTAAGATTCTGGCCCTAGCTGATTTGGCTCAGTGGATAGAGCATCAGCCTGCAGACTGAATGGTCTCAGGTTCAATTCTAGTCAAGAGCACATGCCCAGGTTGTGGGCTCGATCCCCAGTAGGGGCGTGCAAGAGGCAGCCAATCAATGATTCTCTCTCATCATTGATGTTTCTGTCTCTCTCTACCTCTCCCTTCCTCTCTGAAATCAATAAAAAATATTTAAAATAAATAAATAAATAACAGTAAGATTTTGTATCCATCCATTAACCTCAATGAGCCTCATTTCTCTTAATTATAAAGTATATTTAATATTAATATTAAAAATATGCACTCCATAAGTATTGCTGAGAGCAATAAACAATATGTAAAATAGAAAGTAATAATGTGCAGATATAATATTTGGTGTTTTTAAAGGGGGAAGTTGCTGTTGTTGAATGGATCAAGACAAAAAGTCTTTAAAGTAGATGAGCACAAGAAAGATGGAATGAATGAATCATTTAAATATGGGGTTCTAAACCAGGTGAGGAATATTTATTCAGAAGTTCAGGTTGTTTATAAATTTCCTGAAATTGTGTGCAAAATTACACTTTTTATGTATTGATGGGAAATCAAATAAGTGTAAGTTGATGACCATGCATTTTTCAAGGGAGAATGGATGTTATTTTCATTAAATTCTTGTGGTCATAACCAAAGAATTCTAAGAAATCCCTTTTTTAAAAACTTCCTATCTAATAAGGAGTTAATATCCAAAATATATAAAGAATTTACACAACTCAACACATAAAAACAAACAACCTGATTTTTAAAAATGGGCAGAGGATCTGAATAGACATTTTTCAAAGAAGACATACAGATGGCCAATAGACAATTGAAAGGTGTTCAACATCAGGAATTACCAAAGAAATGCAAATCGAAACCATAATAAGATATTGCCTCATACCTGTTAGAATGACTATTATCAGAAAATCAACAAGTAATGAGTAAATAAATATTGTATATCCATGTCATGGGGTACTATTTGGCAATGAAAATTGATCAAAACAGGTCTTTGAAACAATATGCCAATAGTGGGGTTATGGTTAATTTATTTTGATTTTTTTTATTCTTCAAAATTATCTTTAAAGTTCTTATATTATACTATCCACTCAAAACAATTCCTGAAGAATACTATCCATTATACATTTCTCCCTGAACTAATTAGCCTAGCATGTAATTGTCTTCTAGCCTGGACCAATGCCAATGTCACTTAGTCTTCCACTCAGTCATTCCTGTATCTCTATCATCATCATCATCATCATCATCATCATCATCATCATTAACTAGAAGCCCAGCGCGCGAATTCATGCGGCCCCACCCACCCGCCAGCCGCCAGCCTTGCTGCGATCAGAGCCTGTGGGTTGTTTGGTCATTACAGCATTATGACCACTGGGTTTTTATTATATAGACTAGAGACCCAGTGCACAAATTCATGCATGGGTGGGGTCTGGCTGGCTCAACCTGATAGGGGCCAATCGGGCTGAGCTGGCCAGGGGGAGGGGACACAGGAGGTTGGTGGGCAGGCCCCACCCCTGATCAGGTTGGGGGTGCTGATCAGGGGCAGGGCCAGCTGGGGGGAGGGGCCGTGGGCATCTGGCTGGGCCCGCCCCCTGGTTGAACTCCCAATCAAAGGGACAATTTGCATATTAGCCTTTTATTATATGGGATTATTTTGAGCACGACCAATTCATGTCCCTCTCCCACTGTAATGGTCTTCAGAACTATATGTAACTACTTATCTGGCACCCACCCAAATTGCAGTCTCACAAATTTTCTTTCCTTAGGCCCATTTCTGTTTCCCATATCTCCAGGTCTAAATTTCATCTCTGCACATCATCTCAGCTCTTTCTAGAAACAGGGCTTTATTTTAACTGATTATTAGCCAACACTGATTTGTCTGCTATCTCTGCCTTTGTCAGCACTACCATTTCTTCATCCTCAGTTTAAATACCACCTATTTTAAAAGGCCCTCCAAAATTGTTAGACTTCTCCTAGTCTTAGTGGTGTTTAACTGGAACTCTTTAAAAGCCAAGAGATTTTTGTTCTTTTACACCCCTATAGAAATATCCATTGAATGAATCAAGTCAATTTGAATAGAATCAGATCAAATCAAACTGAATTGAATTGAACTGAACTGAACTGAAATGGATGACATTTTTCATGCTTGAGTGCCAAATAGGTCACAGAAAAAACAATTTATGTCTTTGTACATTTTATGATTTTCTTAATATATGCATCTTTAATAGAAGAGCTACACAAAATACTCTCCACATAATCAGTTGCAAAGTTTGAGATGATTCAGACTAAATAGCCACATTCATGTACAGATAATAACACTGTCAAGTGAGTGTCATCTTTGACTAAGAAACAGTGGAATTACATAATTCTACCCTAGAAGATAGGATATATTTAAAACTAGGATAAACAGGCTCTGTTTTTAATGGGCCAACTTTTATTCAAAGTTAATTGGATATGGAAAATCCCAGCTTATGTTTTATATGAATCATTTTTCAGAAATCCCAAGATAAAGTTTCTAACTACCAAAAAAAAAAATAGAGACAAAACTATACATTTCTCCAGCCATGGATTTTAGCAATCCTCATCCCAGCAATAAAACCCTCCTTTGAAAATTTTCTTTCTTATTTTGATTAGAGACAATACTATTCTCTTTATGTAATCTGCTTAAGCTTACCACTGGTCATTAGAGGGTAAGGAATATTCACAGAAACATTTTAAATACAAAATGATAAGACAGGCAGTTGGATTGAAAAATGTTGCTCAGATCCTTTCCAACTCAAAGGTATTATGACATAATGGATTATTTATAAAGTAAAGCAAAACAATAAAATCTTTTAGGCCACACACATCGTTAACACACTGAGTTTTTCTGGCCCAGCTTTCATTTATAAACTTTAACTTGCAACAACAGAATAAAAATAAGCTCTGTTACAATTATAAACAGTAGTAGATGTAAATCCATAGAGCAGACAATATTTGCTCAGCATATTTACTACTGATTTCTTTCTAAAACCAGGTTCCTTTCCTCAACTTCCTTTGCCTTCTTGAAAGACACACACACAGGCATACAAGTGCATACACATGATAGCCTTTGGACATATTTTTAAAAAATTAAGAAAACCTAGTATTTTAATAGAAGGAATGGCAGTATTCTAAGAGCCTTAGTCTGATCTCTTGATTTTTTAGAATGAATTCAAAGGCTGGTCACATAACTCATTTGTTTGGTTTATTAGCTATGCTTTGTTGAGCATTTATTATGTCTGGGGCTTTCCTCACATTATCTGAATTAATTCTCACAAAACTTCTGAGGTTATCTCCTTCATTGATTAGATTACAAAAATGAGGTTTAGGAAGTTAATTAGTTTGCCCTAGATCCCAAAGTTTGTGATGGCTCTCACACTAAAACACCAAGGCCAAGATTCTTTCCTCCTACTTATTAGCAGAATTAGAATAAAATTCTAAATTTTGTAAACTACATACCCTGAGTTTTAGCACAACACTCAGAAACTTTTTATAAAGTTTTTGCTTTTGTACTTTGTGTTTAGAAATACTCACACAGTTACTACTTGGCTAAGTTTATCATATGTAGTATTTCAGATTCTCATGATGTGGACTTTATTGCAACTATCTATCTATCATCTATCTATCTATCTATCTATCTATCTATCTATCTATCTATCTATCATCTATCTATCACCTATCTATCTACCTATCTTTCTATCTATCATCTATCATCTTACTCAGAAATTGCTACTCTCACCATATTCTAATTTACTGTTAGATCTTTTCAAGTCACTGAATCAGATCATTTTAGAAGTTCTGCTGCCTCATATTAGCCAAGTGAGGCACTGAGACTTTTTTTTTTTTACTTTTTAAAAGTCATAGAGAAAACCTAAATTTGACTGTTTTATTTATGTTCTTTTTCTACAACTGGGATTATGCAATGATGCCTAAGGGAGTCCTATATTCATTACATTCAATCTTCTTTAAATTCCTTTCTTACTATGAATATTTGCTTCTAAGTAACATTAACACAGTGAAACTCCAATGGGATAGTTTGTACCATCATTTATTTCTCTCTATCTCTAAATACTATATATGTATACATACTTTAAAAGTGCAGACTCTGTGTGTCTAACCAAGTGCATGTGCATGTGTGTAGTGCTTATCCTGTTTTAAAGGTAATTTCAAATGTTTACAATTGTACAGCCCAAAACTCTTTCAATTAAATAGTGTATGTTACTTTATGGTGTTTTGTCAGTAGAATAGGGGACAACAAAGAAGTTTAGAAATCTTGTAACCTGTGTTCCTCTGAACACAGAAGCCTAGCATAATATGTGAACCATCAGAGCCACATAACGGATGTGCTTCTATCACTTCCTACACTCCATCATGAAGATCTCACTGGTGATGCCATGCAAACTCATTATATTTGTTATCTCCAGTTCGCCCTCATTTGTTCAGATTATTTATGCTCATTGATTTGTCACTGCCTGCTAAAGTGAAGTATGGGAGAGGAGGTACCAATGCCTAGCAAAGGCACTGGTATTTTTGATGGAGACGGTCAGTGTTTCGGTGAAGTTCAGTGACTCATGTCCAGAGAGTTCACGCCTTCACTGAGGGTGCATTCTCCCCCTGCCAGGAGTGCTGGCACAGTCACTGGTGCGTCCACTCCCTTTTCTAATGTGTTATCACACCTTGAAGTTAGAAAAATTCATAGAGGAAAAGAAAAAAAAAAGAGCACTAAAAACTAAAAAAACAATAGCAACAAATGGACAAAAGAACTCTGGCATTTTTTGTAGGTGTTTGAAACCCTTTCAATACAAAATATTTGGGGGCCATTGGGATTGGTGGATGAAGATGAATTGAGAGGCAGATAGCTACATGAAACTGGTAAGCCTCCATTTTTCTTAGAGATTCTTCTCCAGAAGGCCCCCATAATCTTCATGCTAACACCTCCCCGGCATGCTTCCCACATTGGACTGTCAAATATAACCCGTTTCCTAGGTTAAATTAAATTTAGGTAAGTGCAATCCAAATAAGTATATTGTAAGTGAAGGCAGTCAGTGGGAAAGATAGAATATTAAAACTGTGGGCAACATGTGAAAAACTGTTTTAAGGTCAATATAAAACAGAATATTTTCTAGTTTTTAAATTACTTTTGAAATAAAAATTCAATAGCTAACTTCCTACTCAATGTAAAAATGAAAAGAATCTTAATAAAATAAGTATATAACACAACCTTATATTAAAGCAGAACACAATTTTCATTGTTGCAGAAATGCTAAAATGATTCAATATTTGTAAATTAGCACTTAACCCAATGTCTAGTTCATATTAAGCACTTAATAAATATCAAGCTTTCTTTGATGTTATTACCACCTTTGAATATAATGTATCCTATAAATAACTCAAAGGAGGAGATTCACAGAAGTATCTCAGTAAATACTAAGCCATTTTCATAAAATCTAACATTCTCTTTATAAGCAAAGGAATCCACATACATATAGATGGCATCTCAACTTTTTATCTCTTTAGTAATTATATTTTTCCCTAGCAATTCATTCCTATGGCTATACTTCACACACACACACACAGAGAGAGAGAGAGAGAGAGAGAGAGAGAGAGAGAGAGAGAGAGAGAGAGGGGGAGAGAGAGAGAGAGAGAGAGAGAAAGAGAGAGCTTAATTTCAACTAAAGCACTCTATGATCATAAAGTCTTTTCTTCCAGATCACTTATTCTCATTGTAAACCTTCCTCCTGGCATGTTTCTTGCCTACATTTTCCCTTTCTTTGCAAAGTCCAGGTAGTGCTATGGAATACCAGTCGCTCGCCTATATTCCCCAGCACTGTTACAGTTGGATTGCACATGTTACTGCATTCTAGCAAACAGAACTATGAACAGGTATTAGGCAGCACTTCCTGTCTGATGCACTTCTGAGCTTGGCCGTGGCAAACTTAGAGCCAGGTGATGAGATGGCAATAAGCCCGTATCTTTGCTAATTCATCAAATCAAGACATTTTCCCACTTTACCTCTCCCTTGAATGAGAAGTCAACTTTGATGTGTTAAGCCACTTAAATTGTGTAGTTTGTTACTACAACAAATCGAGGGTTAATTTTTCTAATGTAATATACTTCTACCCATGCTCCACAGTGGCAACCAGAAGAATCATTTAAAAATGTCAATAGCATCTGCCACTCACTCCTCTTTTTAAAAATACTCATTTGCTTCCTATTCAACTTGGATAACATTCAAATCCTTTAGTATGTCCTATGAGGCTCACACCATCTGGCCTCTACCAGTCATTCAGAACTCACCTCCTTCCATCCATTCACTTGCCTTTATTTCCTCCTCTATTATGCCATTCCTTGATACTTTCTGTGCCTTCTGCTTGGAGTGCTTATTCCCAAGATCATCCCAAATTCAGATCCAAGTTCAAACACAATCTCCTCAAGAGGTTGTACCCTACTTAGTTAAATGAGCACCCTCAGTTACCATGTACTCAAGTGTTAAGAGTTAGGGTTGATGTTTGTCAGATAATGGTCAATTTCTACAATTATTTACTTGCGTACATGGTATCATGTAGGTGCAACTGGAGTTCCTTGATGGCAGAGACACCATTATTTTTTCATCTTTCCATTTTGGAAACATGGAATTCTCCCTGATGCATAGTAGCCACTCAACATCTCTGTATTGACTGATAATAAATCAGTAAGATAATTTTGCAATGAGATTAATATATGACAAAAGTCTAGAGGAGGTAACATTTGAAATGATAAGTAAATAGCAAGTTGCTACTAACTTTCAGTGTTCTGAAAGTAGAACATTCTAGGAAGAGGAGACAGCAATTGCAACATTCTGAAGGCAGAAATAAGCACTGTGTTTTCTGGAAGAGAAATTAGGACAGTGGTATCAGAGAATAATAAGACAGAGCTTGGATACTTTACCCAATGTTGTGCTTTGCCTGGGAGAAAAGAGCTGGTCCTCCCTACAGAGCAAATAGGAATGATATGATTAATACTCACACGTGGACAGCATGCAAGTATTCCCTGTCCATGGCTTTCTTGCAAACAATATCTGAACTGGTCCTAGGCTCAGAACTCAGCAACTTTCACACAATGTCTCAGCAAGAGAGAGTCTCAGGTGTATTATTGTCTTAAAATACAGATTTATAAAAAATAACAACAAAGATGTCCTTCAACATTTAAACAAGACTTTTAAATATATTTTAAAGGCTAGTTTCAGGCCTGGTCTAAGAGGAGATTCATCTCAGGAAGAAAATGGATATTCCACTTACTTCATGCCCTACTTTTCCAATGGAGGTAGGCAATATCAAAATATTAATCACTGGATGTCAGAGAAACTAAATATTCCACAGAAATCACATTTGAAAATGGAAAGTCACAGAAAAAAGCTTTAGTCTAAGATGGTATTTTTGTCAACATATTTGGGTAATATAGCAAATGGGGAATAACACCTCTTACATCTACAATATAAACACTAGCAAAGCACACAAAGGTTGTCTATACAAACAAATTTCTCTTTACTAAGGTGCCAAGGGCCCAATTGTACCACAGAGGTGGCTATTTCCAGGATGTGAAATCTGCACATTTTTTTCAGGCCCCCAGAAAAACTATTTAGAGCCATCCTCAATTACGCAGCCCCAAATAGCCTCATTTGCTTCCCCTTTCTCTTCACTCTTGCTATGGACAGGGTAAGGGAGGCCAAAATCAATTTTAGGCTTAAAGCCCCAAGATATTACACTTGGATATGTCTTAAATGATCTAAGATCCAGTTTTTTTTTGTTATGGCAGTTTCAGGATCTTTATCTAATTTGGGAGTAATTAAACTCTGGCCTAATGATTTGCAGTAAGTAATCTCTCAAAAGACAGTTTTCCACTAGAAGGGCAGATGATTCATTATCACTCGGAAATCAGCCAACTGGACCACAATGCCCTATCTGCTAGTTGGCCAAAAAGAAGAAAAGGCAATGAGAGATAGAAAATGAAAGTCAAAAAAGAGGATAAAATGTCTGGGGAAGAATAACTGGAAGATCAGAAGAGATTTTTGTCATCCATTTCAGAATCTACATCTTCTAGAGACATACCTTTGCCAAGTTGATGAAAATCTTTTTTCATTCTTATGGTCAAAATGCTCCAGGCAGTTCTAGAAGTCAAACAGTCAAATTTATATTCTCCAATATTTTTTCTAACACCCACAATAATCATTGCCACTGCCTTCTTACTCATTAGTTTGGGAACTCTTATTCAAAATAGGACTAAACTGGCAAAAACTGATATAGCTTTTTTATCTGTATAATTATTAAGTTAATAGGAGGGATGCTGCTCACTGATTTGGGAGGCATCCTGATTTAATAGCAAGCCACCATCAGTCATATAAAGCATGAACTATTTAGAGGACTCTGTTTTGTAGATTATAGCACTAGTCCAACAGTATGGAATCTTTCCAATTTCAATAATAAAGGATACTATTTGGAGACTATCAACATGGAACAGTCTCTATTTGGCATGTATTGATTAATTCAATAAGCAGTCATTTATTGCCTGTCACTATTTGCCAGGCTCTGGTAGAGTTAGAACTTAATTAATCTAAAAAATTATACTGTTGAGAATTAAACCAGGAAAACAGACAAACAAGTTATGGTCCATAAAAACACAGGAGGGAAAACTACCCTGAGCTCTAGGAACACAAAGATTAATACAAACTGAAGAAAATTTAGAGTATGCAAGGTTGAATCTTATGTCACCCTTTTCCTCAATGACCCAGCAAAGTTGTACGAGGGGAACATTTGTAGATGTCATACATGTTTGCCTTTATTTTTGTGCCATATTTTAAATATTTAAATGTATGAAGTGGGTTTTTCCACTATTAGGCCCTACTATAAACTATATACATAAATCTACTCTCTATCTTACCTAATAAAGAGGGAATATGCAAATTGACTGTCACACTGTAATGGTCAAGATGGCTGTGCCCACAGTGGAGGCAGGGATTCCGTAACACAAGATGGCTGCACCCACAGCGAGGCCAAGTTCCTGTAACGAGCCTTAACGAGCAATCAGAAGGAACCTGAGGCTGTGCTCTCCGCCCAGCAGGGCTTGACAGGGAACCTCAGGCTGCACCCCCCTATGGACAAGGTAAGGGAAGCCAAAATCTGGAGGACCTGAGGCCATGCCCCTCATCCAGCAGGGCTTGATGGGGGACCTTAGGCCATGCCCCCGGCCCTGGTGCTGGGGCGGAGGACCTGAGGCTGCGCCCCCCACCTGGCAGGGCTTGACAGGGACCTCAAGGCATGCACCCTGTCCCAGCCTGGGCTGGGGGACCTCAGGCCGTGCACCCCGCCTATGGCTGGGGGACCTGAGGCTGCGCCCCCTGCCTGGCAGGGCTTGACGGGGGACCTCAGGCTGTGCCCCCTGGCCCGGGCCAGGGGACCTCAAGGTGCACCCCCTGCCCCGGCGCTGGGCCAGGTGACCTGAGGCCGTACCCCCCACCCGGCGGGGCTTGATGGGGGTGGGGCAGTTGGGTTGGGGTCCAGCCCAATGGGGGTGGGACCAGCCAGATCTGGGTCTTGCGTGATTTCAAGGTGCAAGTGGGTGGGCGGGGACTTGACTCTGGTTCCAGTGGTGCACCCCAGACTCTGACAGGAGGAAGATTTTCATATATATTTTACTAATTTTCTTTCATCTCTGACACTTCCATTATAGAGAAAGGGCAAATAGCAATATTAAAATATTTCCTCTAATTAATTCCCTTTTAATATACATGAATTTTGTGCACAGGGTCAGTAGTTCTATTATAAAAAAATAGACAATATAAATTCAATGACAGGAAAATTCATTAATATTATAAAAAATGTTCTTGGGTTTTATTTTGAAATTTATTTGCTGAAGAATAAAAATTAAAGAAAGACCATAATTGGTTGTCAGAATTTTGGAGTTATAATGATTGCTACATTCATTTTCATTGGAAAGTTTGAACCCCAAATTATGCTGTAATGCTTCCTGAATGATTAAATTGAGCTGTGCATCTGGGGAGTCACAGCTTTAGTTTGTCTGCAAGTAATCAACTCATTGATGTTGGTTTTTTGTTTTGTTTTTTTGTTTTTCCTTTAGAGAAGACAAGCCTACATTGTCTAGTTTGTAGTTCATAGTTTGTCAATAAGAAACAATCTTGGTTAAGTCTTTTTGATTTTATTGGAATTAACCAATTATGTGTATCAGAACTTAACACAGCCTTATACAAAATAGGTACTTACTGAGAATTTACTGACTCTACCCCCTCTTTAGAACACAAATAAATTCTTTATCTAGACTCTCAACAATTTTTGGTTTACCCAGAATTGACAGGCTTTATGCCTCTTATTCCAATGTCTGACTCAGACAGCAACTTTTTCATTCTCAAAAGAGTTTTAGTTTGAAGCATCAACTAGGTCATCCAATTGTAGGACTTCCATCTCTATCTAGCTAATGTCTTTGCCTTTTATATGCTTCAAATATTTTAGCTCTATATGGCCTAAAGTTGGGAGTGTCCTTATTTCCTCTCTCCCATTAACATCCAATTGATCATACTGGATACTAAATTAATCATTCCTTCATTCAAACATCATACATATCTTCTCCACTATGTTAGATCCTAGGGATATAATGGTGAGCAAGGCCTCTAAGACTCTGCCCTCATAAAACATGTAGATGTCTACTGGCTAAGGCTAAGAAAGGTTGGGACCAGAAAAAAATCTAAGGAAGCCATACTGATAGCTACAGGAAGCAACTTACCAGCTTCAGTCAAGTTCTCAGTCAAGCAAGAAAAAAAAGCTCTGGCTCTCTGAAGCCTTAGCAGAAAAGCTAAACCTTTCATGTTCTAATGAGATCAGAGGAGCTCATATCCTACATCTTCCACTGCAGAATCTCATTATACCCATTCATAGATGGATGAGAGAGTCCTGAACTTCAGTACCATAACATGGCTTCAGCAATATGGGAAAGAAAGCATTTCATTTTTCAATCCAGATAAGGTAGAAATTGAAAATTAGTTTAGTGGTTTCCTTTTTGCTCTTTTCAATTCTTTCCTGAACAATCACTATATAGGGGGCTGTCATTAACTACTTGGTTCTGTGAGACCCTCTTAGCTTTCAAACTACCTGGTTCTATGAGACCCTCTTAGCTTTCACCCTTTTGTGAGTCAATTATACTAGTACTAGAGGACTGGTGCATGAAATTCGTGCATGGGAGCGGGTCCGCTCAGCCCAGCCTGCACCCTCTCCAATCCTGGACCCCTTGGGGGAAGTCGGACATCCCTCTCACAATTCTGGACTGCTGGCTCCTAATCGCTCAACTGCCTGCCTGCCCGGTCACCCCTAACTGCCCCTCCCCTCCTGCCAGTCTGATCGCCCCTCACTGCCTCTGTGTGCTGGCCTGATCACCCCTAACTGCCCCCTCCCTGCCAGCCTGGTCACCTCTTACTCCCCCCACTGCCAGCCTGGTCACCCCAAACTGCCCCCCCTACTGGCCTGGTCACCCCACACAGCCTGCTTGTTCAGTTGTTTGGTTGTCCCTCACTAACCCCCCTGCTGGTCTGGTCAGCCCATGCAGCCTGCTTGTTGAGTCCTTTAGTCGTCCCTCACTAACCCCCCTGCTGGCCTGGTCATAGGCAGCCATCTTTGTGAGGGCATGAGGGTCAATTTGCATATTACCTCTTTATTATATAGGATAAGGCTTTTAGAGAGTCATAGTCTGTTGACATAGAAAGTAGGATGGAGAATAGTACAGTTTTAGGGGAAGCATAACCACCCAGAAAAGACACTTTTCTTATCAATAATTAAAATGTTGACTTTTACCTTTATGTTGGTTTAACAAGGGAAAACATTTTGATTAGCAATTTTTAGTTCTCACTCAGTCAGATTTGTAGGATCTGTCCAAACATATGTTATTTAAATCCACATAAATCTTTGTTTCCTTCTTTCATTCATTTTTTTAAAATTGTTATTGTATCCACAGTGGATTCATCCAACAATGATAAAATATGGATTAGGGTATATTTTGGGTTTCAGAAGTAAATGCTTCCTCTGATTTTGCTTATTATAAGAATTACAAATGAATTGTAGTAATAGTACTACATTAGAAATAACATTTGATCACTGGAAAAAGTCAAGTAGAGGTTAGAATATAATTTGTTTAAAAAATGCTTAACATATACTAGTAGTAAATGATTAATAAATGTTATAAATAAATCCTGAAATTTCCTATACTGACTGAAAAGGCAGACTAAATGAACTTCCATGACATTCAAAATATAAGGGACTTTAAAATAAATTAATGGTAAAACAACACTCGGTTTTAAGACACACATATACACACAGAGAGAGAAATTATTAGGATCTAACAGACCAAATATTGAAGTCTAGAAGCAAATCTAAAGAATTTTCCCTCATAGAGGCTAAATTATCAAACCCATATAGAAGTAGATCTTACAGTCTAAATAGAGTTAAAAGAATCTGAATGCTGATATAAATAATATTTTCAGACTTGACTATTATAATCCATACATTTTAATGCTGATGTCAATACTTGTTTGCTTACAGGATGACTAATTATTATTACTTTTTATTTATAAAACTATGTCATAATCTAGTCATTTCTGATACTCCAAGTCATAACGCTACCAATATTTGTATTATTTTCACAGTTACACTTTTTTTTTTAGCTACATAGTGTTACATGGTGATCACAAATCCAGTGAATCAGGTAGGACATTTTTATTATCTTTATTTTACAGATGAGAAAACTGAGGCTTAGTGACATTGTGTGACTATATCCAAAGTTATAATTTATTGAATATGCAGGTATACTTTAGCATTTGGTCTTTTTCCTGAGGACAATAATCACACTTTTTTCAGAATTAAATATATGCATCCTGTCTTTTTTTAAGAATTATTCTTCAGGGTAGTGGAAAGAGAACCATAGATTGAAAGTGACAATCATAATAATAATGATTAATCATGACTGACATTTTGAGTGCTGTTGTCTTAAAATATAACTACATCAACAAGATTTCCTGCTGTTTAATGCCTACTGTTGAAGGGAAATACCCTCATTTGTATTTCCTGCAGGCAAAAGCTTTCTGAGGACTGCCTGAGAACCCCAGCCCCCAGGCACTGCAGTGGCCTAGCTGGGCTTCCATGCAAATGTCTCATTATACTCCTCCAAAGCTACAAATTGATTACAAGTCACATAAACAGGGATCATCTTAGTCATCACAGAAGTTTAGCTGCCTCTGAGCTGAAACATGGCAGCTGTTTAATTGTAAAACAGTGTACCCTTCAACAGTGCAAG
Source organism: Plecotus auritus (assembly GCF_963455305.1). Classification (NCBI taxonomy): domain Eukaryota; kingdom Metazoa; phylum Chordata; class Mammalia; order Chiroptera; family Vespertilionidae; genus Plecotus; species Plecotus auritus. The sequence continues at coordinate 143,500,152 of NC_137783.1, read as the reverse complement.
GCTGTGTGAGAAATGGTCTGATTGACAAATACTGCATTGGATTGCAGCTGTTCAAAATCAAAACAGTGTGAATATGTTAGGGACAGCCCATGATAAGATTAACAAGTAGAAATGTAAGGAATTAGTGAACTGATATACAAAGAGAGATTAAAACTCAAATGCAATGGGCTCAGGGGCAGAACTGAAATATAACAGAGTCCAGTTGGACAACATCATGACTTCCTTTTAGCCACATGAGCCTGGGCAAAGCCACCCGTACATTGTGAAGTTCAACTTTCTCATTTGGGAAGGCACTGAGACTACATTTTTCTGACATGCTTTCCATAACTACAGTTCTCGTCTATAATTTTTTCCCAATGCATTTTTTTTAATTTTTAAAGAATGAGGCCAAAATAGAACAAAGACCAATAGATTCAAACAGTGACTCCACAAAACCTGAAAAAGTTTTACAATCTATTTTACAAATTACTGATCCACATATTTGTCATCCTCTCTCATTTTGAAAGATGATCGAGTCATTCCCTGTTGTTTTATAACCTAAAAGTCTACCTTACTAAGCAGGTTTGCCTGCCACTGTGGAGTAAAAAGGATGGTTATGTAAGTGGTTAACCAAAATGTCAAGGTGACCACTTTGAGTCCCCACTTTTTTTTAATAAATAAACTGCTAAATAAAAATTTTGCTTTCATTTAATAAAAATAAACTGTCTTTTAAAAGCCAGTATGTGAGCAGAAATGTAAGTAGGGCTTTTAAGAAAAGATAATACTTATGCTCAGAAATTTTTAAATTAACAACAAAATTTTTCTTTCTGATAGTTATAAATAGAATTGCACTTATTTTTTAAATGAGCAACTACTTGGCTTCCTTCTACATTGCATCAAAGCAAAAATTATGCTTTGCAATATTAAACAAGGAAGAAAGACTTTAACCAAAGCTATTGCAGTAGGAGAGAGAAGTCAGCATTCAGTCTAAATCAAATCCCTCTGAAACATAGGGCAGGGGAGTTTTAAGAAGCTAGAGTGGGGGACACTTACATTATCTGTGTTTGCTAGCTGGCCTTAGCTAAAGAAAAAGTAAACTTTCTCCTATTTTCATGTCAAAAGGACAATGACTATTTTTTCCCTATTTGTGGCATTACATTTTTTGCACCTAGCCTAGAATCTGGTATATAACAAATAGTTTATAAATATTTATCAAATGATCACATAAATGAAAGAAGCCACTATATTACTAAAAATGTTTTTCTTCCATGGGTTGTTTCTGTATGGGGCCTTAGTCTTCCTGCCACCTCCCAAGATACACACCCATATAAGTACTGTTTGTCCAAGTTTGGCAGACTGTAGACTCTCTAGTTTCATTGGACCTCATCTTCTCCAGGCTCTGGAGGGAAGATTGCGAAGTATTACAGAGCTGTCAATCATACAGGCTCAAGCTGCCCAAAGAGGATCCCTTTCTGTGCTGGTGATAATCCATCACAACAAAGCCAGCCGGATTTTTTTCTGTGAAAATTATTATCAACCTTGGGAAAAAGAAGTCCATTTTCTGAAGAAACTGCTAAACTGGAAGGTTGGGAGTATAATGCTCAAATTACTCACTATTGTTACTATGTGAAGAGAAACTGCAGAGAGTGCGGATCACAGAAATTAGAGTGGTGTTGACACTTGGAGAGAAAGATACCCAGGGACATGTTGACCTCCTAGATCAAGCTGAGCCTAAATCAAGTTGAGCCCTGTGACTGACTTACCTTTTATGAGAGTGTATTTTTGTTTTTCTGAACGATATTTCATAGATTTTAGATTAGATGTAATTTTAAAAGTGAGTCATTAAAATCTGTACCCAATGGCACATGGATTCCAAATGTGGTCTGATCTCTACAGAGTAGTTCTAATTAGATTTAAAAATGTTTATTTTCCATTATTCTTTTCCTAAACTATGATTGTGATTGATGTGTTAAAATTATAATATCTTCTGATTGGTAGTCACCTACTTTTTTTCTCATTTTTGGTCATCACGATGCCACCTACATTCGTAGGAAAGAAGATTTTGAGATATGGTAAGCCAATTGGCTTATTGAGCCATTTAAATATATGTTACTTTTAACATAAAAAATAAATCTTCATTTGAAAAAAATAATTCAAGCCTGCTACATTATGTTTCATGGGGTATTGAGGAAGACTGTTTAAACAAAGTTCTTTACTGACAAAATAGTATTATAATAAGATCCTTGTTAATGTCAACCTATTTTTAATATACTTTTTAAATTTACTTTAAAGAGAGAGGAAGGGAGAAGGAGAGAGAGATAGAAACATCAAAGAGAGAGGAACCTCTATCAGCTGTGTCCTGCATGTCCCCTACTGGAGATAGAGCCCACAAGCTGGGTATGTGCTCTGACAAGAATTGAATGAGCCGTTTTTTTGGTGCATGGAACTACACTCAACCAACTGAGCCACACAGGCCAGGCCGACCTTGTGTGTGTGTGTGTGTGTGTGTGTGTGTGTGTGTGTGTGTGTGTGTATGTGTGTGTGTGTGTGTGTGTGTTTAATGGCAATAGAGTTCAACTATACTTTTAGCTAATTTTATAGAATGGCAGTGAGATTAGGATGATAAAATAGATAGATCTAAGTAAAAGCCATTATGGGCAAACCAGCAAGACTGAGATATTTCTCAGAGTGGTATTTTGTGAATGGGCATATAGAGGTTAAGGGGGAAACACTATTCCTGTGTTGAAGAACGTCTCCCCTTTAGTGGTTGCAGAAAACCTAAAAAGCCCTCCAAAATTACCTGGATATTTTTGAGCAGACAATCTTCAAAGATGTCAGAAAGAAGCAGAATAAAAAAAATCAGTTTCGCCCAAAGTCAGATTACATTTCCTTTTTTGTTATGCTTCAAATGGCTTCAGAGTTTTTCATTTTATTCTAATTGACATCTTAACAAAGCACACACACACACAAACAAAACAACTCTAATGAAATTGCTAAAAGCTTTAGAAAAATGTACAGAGAGAAGCAAGGTGCTACAATCATCCATTATTATGAGACTGTGAACTGTAAATAGCAGACAGGGCACCCAACATTGTAGAGGCAAATGGAAAGCTCAAAGAGTTTTGCTTTATTGTCTCTCTGATTTAAAATTGATTGAAATGCATATATAAATGGAAAAGCTGTCAGAAACTGTGGTATGTTGATAGCTCATGTTTTCCTTCTGACCAAGAGCTTTAATAGAATTCCTTTCAGGTAGGGAAGGAAGCAGGTAGGCATTGAACCCATCATGTAAAAGTATGAACTTAGATCTGGGCACTGGAGACAACCATTTCTTGGTTATCACTGGCTGATTACACGGATGGTGAGCACAGTAAGTATAGTCGCCTGAGTGGATGAAATCAGGGCATATGCCACATTGCCTGTATTGTGTAGCATTTTTTGTTGTGGTTCACACAAAACAGAATGTCCTCAAGTCTGAAGGGCATCCAAATGTCATATGAAAATAGGCTGAAAGGTTTAAAAGTGATAAATCTAGGAGAACACCTCTATTTTTCTTTTATTTGTGCCAACATCCTAGTAAGGGCATTGGCATCTCTCTTCTGACCTAGTCCCTCTTTTTGAATCCACATTGCTACCTAAAATGTATTACTTTTTCTAAACTAATATTTAGAAGGGATTATTTTATACTTATCAATCTGCACCACAAATCTTATAAGGAGTCTCAACTGCTAATGTCCTTACTGATAATTAAAATTTGAACATCTCCACTCAGGCATTCAAAGTTCCCAGTAATGAGTGTAGACACAGCTGATCCTCACAGCCAACTGGCCTGGAGTTCTATTCCTCCCAGTGATACCAACAACAATCAAGACTTAACTACAACAAGGCTGTACACACAGTCCACAAAGGGGTGCACCAAGAGTGTCCACCTCAGGTTAACTGGGGAGGCCGACCCACTGGGCCATATAGGAAGCCTAGCACACAAAGCTACCCTACCAACTCAGGGAAGCAGTGAAAAATGGGGAGACAAAGAAACAGATCACAAACGAAAGAAATGGAGGAAAACAAACGACTGGATATAGAATTCAAAACCACGGTTATAAGGCTTTTCAAGAATATCCTAGAAAAGGCCGATAAATATAACGAGACCCTCAAAGATATGAAAAAGGACCAACTAGAAATTAAACATACACTGACTGAAATAAAAAAATATGATACAGAGACCCAACAGCAGACTAGAGGAACACAAGAATCAAGTCAAAGATTTGAAATACAAAGAAGCAAAAAACACTCAACCGGAAAAGCAAAAAAAAGGAAAAAGAATCCAAAAAGTTGAAGGTAGTGTAAGAAGCCTCTGGGACAACTTCAAGCGTACCAACATCAGAATTATGGGGGTGCCAGAACAAGAGAGAGAGCATGATACTGAAAACCTATTGGAAGAAATAATGACAGAAAACTTCCCCAACCTGGTGAAAGAAATAGACTTACAAGTCCAGGAAGTGCACAGAACCCCAAACAAAAGGAATCCAAAGAGGACCACACCAAGACACATCATATTTAAAATGCCAAAAGCAAAAGACAAAGAGAGAATATTAAAAGCAGCAAGAGAAAAACAGTTAATTACCTACAAGGGAGCACCCATATCATTGTCAGCTGATTTCTCAACAGAAACTATGCAGGCCAGATGGGAGTGGCAAGAAATATTCAAAGTGATGAATAGCAAGAACCTACAACCAAGACTACTCTACCCAGCAAAGCTATCATTTAGAATTGAAGGGCAGATAAAGAGCTTCACAGATAAGAAAAAGCTAAAGGAGTTCATCACCACCAAACCAGTATTATATGAAATGCTGAAAGGTATTCTTTAAGAAGAGGAAGAAGAAAAAAGTAAAGAGAAAAATTATGAACAACAAATACATATCTATCAACAAGTGAACCTAAAAATCAAGTGAATAAAAAATCTGAGGAACAGAATAATCTGGTGAATATAATAGAATCAGGGGCATAGAGAGGGAGTGGACTGATAATTCTCAGGGGGAAAGGGGTTTGGGGGTGCAGGAAGAGACTGGACAAAAATCATACACCTATGGATGAGGACAGTGTGGGGGGAGGTAAGGGCAAAGGGTGGGGTGGGAACCGGGTGGAGGGGAGCTATGGGGGGAAAAAGGAGAAACAATTGTAATAATCTGGACAATAAAGATTTATTAAATTTTTTAAAAAAAAAAACAAAGTTCCCAGTAATCTAGCACCACTTTATCCCTCCATTGTTAGGACTTATTAGCCCCTTAAAGATTCCATCATAGATAGGCTGGTCTCCTCACCACTCCTTTGCCCTGAGACACTGTGGAACCAACACAACATGCTCAAAGGTATGTCTGAAGGCTTTCATGAAGCCCAGATCCTCTCTGTATTCACAAATTGTAACCATTCTTCAGATTTTTATTCAAGTCTTAATGTCTTTACGCCTACTATGTCCCAGGGAGCATTCAATTGTTTCTGGTGAAATAAGTTCTCAGCATAGAAAAATCGTTTTATAATAACAAGGACAGGAAAGATGCAAGTTGGTTGTAGCCACTTTAAATAAGCAATTCAGTGCTTTATCATTTTGTAGTATTTCTTGTTTTATGCATGTACATATATTCACACACATGCAAAAACACATGGTCATTTCTGGTCTGGTAAAATAATTACTCTTAAAATTAGAAATAGTTCTATACTTAAAAACAGAAAACAGTAAAGAAAAATACTATTTATATGGTGAGATTTAATCAGGCGCAGAGTGCAATTTCAATTATTAGTACACACCTAAAAAATGTCAACCACCATGAAACTTTAATTTGAAGGTTAAGAATATTTGAAATCTGCATACTTCAGGCAGAAGAAGTTCCAGATGTTGATATTCTCTTCATTTTCAGATGGTTACTTAAGTAATAATTATAAAAGTGATTTTTAAAAACAGCCTTTTAAAAGTATTTGCATTTAAAAATATTCTATCAAGTAAGGTGTCAAAAATGCGATATCTGCATTGAGAATTTGAAAACAGTACAGAACCAAATATTTGAGACTAATTTTATGTGTTAGCTATCATTATATGTTTCATAAACAATAGCACTGGTTAAGAAAACTTGCTAGAAAACACTGTTATGTAATATCACTTCTAACTGTATTTTATTTAAATTTTAAGGCAGAAGATTTTAATTGCATTTTGTTCAGAGTTATGTATAATCCTAGTTGAATTGTAAATTCTTTTTTTGTACTAGAAACTGTTTATGTTTCTATGAAACTTTAAAACATGATAATTTCAAATGACATTTTAGATGTTGTATAGTTAAGCTCAATGTTGTTGAAATAGCTTGCATATTTTCCTGCTAATAATAATAATATAATGAGTTCAAATCATATTCATAGTTACTCACTTTTAAGTGTAGACTGTCAGTATTAAAATTGAAGCTTAATGTTATATTTCAACATGCAATAAAATATATTTGACTATTGTGAAATATTGAGTGATTATTTAATAGATGAAGCCAAGGTATCTAATTTTATGATGTTTTAAAGAATACCAAATTACAAGATACATTTGAATCTTTTTTCTCAGACAATGAATATTTCAGTTGGCAAAGAAACCTTTTAGATTCAATTAAAGAAAACAAGTGCTACTTAAATATTGGTAAGGTAGTGATTTAATTCTGGGGAAAAAATCACTGCTTCTTTGTCAAGCTTCTAGAACAATTTAATTGGAAACCCTAGCAAGATACCACCTAGAACTATTTAAAAACCATTTGCAACTATTTGTCTATGTAAATCAAAGATTTCTCAACACTGTGCCAGGAAAAATAAAACTGATAAATTGGAAACTGAAACTGAATTAAATATGAAATAATTTAGACCAATAAAATACTTTTTGGATCTACTTTACAGATTAGAGTTTTGTATTAAGATTCCATTTGTTAAAAATTGATCTGTTGGTAAAAATGGAAAACCATCAAATAAGAACACTAGATACAGGACAGACTAGCATTCTAGAAGTAGGATTTTGTTGTTGTTTGTTTTTCTGTAAAAAAGGTAGAGAGGGTGATTCCAAGATTGTTTTTATCTCTAAACCAAGCCTGCTCTTCTGTGTATCTAGTAGTTCACATAAATAAGAAAGTGGATTAATACAGTAAGGATAGCACCAATATCATCACTGTTTAAGAAGGAGAGATCGAAGGTCTAGAGAACAAGGTTGCCATCTTTAAAGGGACTCATTCATCACAGGAAAGAAACGAGCAGACACCAGTTGTGTTCACGGTCTCCTTGTCATGTTCTCAAGTTGTTGGACTCTACTTTGAGCCTCAGTACACACAAATCTCTCAGGGAGGTCTCCCCTTCAACTCCTTGCTCTTCACTTTTAGGGTTTCTGTAATTTTAAAATTGTTTTAGGAACTGTCATGGCTTTAAACATGGCTCTCAATTCTTAGGCACTCCTCCCTTGAGAGGAAGAAGGTCCTTTCTCCTTGAGCGTCTCCTTAAGTCAACCAATAGAAGACAATAGAAGCATCACTCTATATACTTCAGAGGCCAGATGGTAAAAGGGTATGCAGCCTTCACCATGTTCTCTGAGCACTATAAACGAATCCTCAGCTGGCATGTCCTTCTGCTAAAGAGATCTTACCAGCTTTTCTTTTCCTTCCAGGCACACAGAAGGATTTCAATTTTTTATTCCTTTTATGTTTCGGTGGGGTCAAGCTACTATTGCTGTGTTTTGAGCAGAAGTGAGCAATGTGAGCCACTTTCTGACTCATGCATTTACCTGCAAGACCTCTTGGTCTTCTCTTCCTTGCTACATTGGCCTAGGACAGTGGTCGGCAAACTCATTAGTCAACAGAGCGAAATATCAACAGTACAACGACTGAAATTTCTTTTGAGAGCTAATTTTTTTAAATTTAAACTTCTTCTAACGCCACTTCTTCAAAATAGACTTGCCCAGGCTGTGGTATTTTGTGGAAGAGCCACACTCAAGGGGCCAAAGAGCCACATGTGGCTTGCGAGCCGCAGTTTGCCAACCACTGGCCTAGGAGATAACACATTCCAGGTAGAGCTACAAGACTGTGTAACCACCATCAACCTGGAACAATGGTTTTCTGCTTGGAGAATAGTTGTTTAGAAAGTTAAGCCAGTCCACAATGTACTCCATGTTAATAAAAAATAAACCTTCAATACATTCAGCATGATTGGAAAATAGACTGTACTGGTGGCAGACTAGGTACTCTTTTTCTACAATTTTCTCACTTCAAAAACTACAGTTCCAGCCCTTTATTTATACTGAGACTGTGCATATGGATCTAGTGAATTCTCTTCTTGGGGGTGTTTAGTCAAGACTATATAGATTTTGTTTGGTCTCTTAGACGTTTTATCATCATTTTGTTCAGAAAGAGAAATTGTATCATGTTCCTGTAGGAGAGAGACTTGTTTAAAAAAACACACAAACCATCAAACACAGAACACCTACTGAAGGAACACATATTCATTTTCAAACTGTTTGCTCAAATCTTGATGTTGGCCTGAATAACATTATTGTTAGTTTAAGACCATGTAAGTCCTTTGGTCTGCCAATCAGGGAATGGCTAATAGTAAAACGTTTACTGTAGCTCTGAATATTTCCACATGTAAGTAAGAAAACGTATTTTACAAGGGTATTTTTTTTAATTACTGGTTCCAAACAGCAACACCAGAATGAATAATTTAGCCTCTAAATACAGATAAAATCCCTTAAAGCCAAAAAATGAATGCACTCAGCATATTAATGCTTTTCAGATTTTGCTCTGTGAGATGTTTAGCAATTTCAGATGAATTCATAATGCTTTTATTTGAGAACTTTGGGCATTACATTTTTAAGTATGGATGAAATACAGGACGTGAATACAGACGTTGATTTTTGAGCAACTAATATTCTATATTTTAATAATGCCTTCAGGGCTCTAGAATTATCTGGGTCAAATTCCTCAGAGGGCTTTCTGTTCAAACTTGAAATAGTCACACATTATTTTGGAATTCAGATTCCTGATTTATAAATTGTGGCTTAATTTTAAAAAATATGGTGATTTTGGTAAGTAATATAGGGTAAAAACACAAAACAGCAATCATACCGAATGTTTTACATGCATTGCTGTAGACAAGTAAATCAAAGATCATTTCTTAGTGCCTATATGGTTGACATTATGCTGATATCTCTTATTACATTTGTAATTCTTTTTTATTGAGATATAATTCATGCATAACCTTATATTAGTTTCAGGTGTACCACATAATGATTCAATATTTGTATATACTTCAAAATGATCATCACAGTAAGTCTAGTTAACATCCATTACCATAGTTACAATTCTTTTTCCTTGTGGTAAGAATTTTAAGATCTACTCTCTTAGCAACTTTCAAATATGCAATTGGCATTGTTAACTAAAATCACCATGCTGTACATTACATTCTCAGAACTTCTCTATTTTATAAATGGAAGTTTGTACCCTTTGACCCCTTCACCCATTTCACTCACTGCTAATACCCTCACCTCTTGCATCTACCAATCTGTTTTCTTATATTTGTACTTGTTCAGCAAAATAAAATATTTGTGCCTAAAAAAAAATGAAGGGTTCTCCCAACCTCTCTGATTGTGTCATCAAATTGTGCCCATTTAATGAAAAGATGCTCCTGGTGAAACAACCTTGAGAAAAGGAGTCAGTGAGGAGCAGGCTCCACATATGATGTAGAGGCATAAGTTAGTATCTCTGAGTCCTCTTCCAGCTGGGGAGCTACTTCGTTGGTCACACATATTGTATATGGATGATGTCCTGAAACTCAACCTTCTTTGGTCCCTTTACAGCATCTGTTCAAAATCTTGGCAGAGGGCCAACACAGCTATGACATGGTCGAGGCAGAGTCACTTCTAATTTATTATCTCTTGTCTATTTTAAGTGGTAGAGTCACTTCTAATTTATTCCCAGTCTTGTCTATTTTAACTGAAGGAAGAGGTCATGAAATACTCAGAATTGAGGTGGGGAAAATATGAGCAAAAGCCACTCTCCTACCTTCTCCCTTTGGATCAATGCATTACATGTGCTCAATTACATAATTTACATAAGTGTGTGATTTCCCATTCTTTTTTTCTAGCTAAGAGCCAATCCAAGGTGTGCAGATAGATTGGAGGTAAGAATGGAGCCACTGGGGCTAGATCAGAGTCCCTAACATATTCTGTATAGAGAAAGCTGACAGGCCAAATTCATTCTTGAGCTGATAACTATAAAGACATAAGTGGAGATATAAGGTCCAAGCAAAGATACGTGAAGGTAGAAATTAGACAATTTAATATTCATAGCTCGGTTCAATTCCTACCTCTTTCATAAATTTTCCCATATAACTCCTTCAAAACAAAAAAATAAAATAAAACAAAACAAACAAACAAACAAAAACCACAACTCTTTACATAATCTCACTATCTTATGCTTTTTCTGATCACAATAGAAAGTGCATCCAGACTTGGACAAATAAAGAAAAAAATAGGGTATGTGAGAAAATTCATATGACAATTAATGGTGCATTTTGATAACTCATTTCTAATACCTGGATCTTGATATGTGGGTAAATCAAGGCTGATATGGACCTAACCTTTGTATGGTAGTTTGTTGTCTATGACAAATGCAGCCTGGAGCTGAGATAATGCTCTTGCTATATAATGAGTCAACCAATGAACCGGATAATGAATCAGTGCTGGACCTGATTACATTTTAAATGCTGTGTGAGATGTTTAGCCATTTAACCTCAATTGGAAGTAGTATTGGTAAAGAGTTTCAAATGATCTATAAGTTTGATTTAATAGTATCAGAAATCTTCAAAATCTAACCAAAAGGAGATCACTCATGCAAAACACCAAGCCAACTGGCACACAGTAGGCATCTAATAAATGTTCTTGCCCTCCTATTAATTCTTGGCCAAGTCTGAGCTTCTGCCAACTAATAAGGTCATATACACAAGATTGCTGACTGAATTTTGCTTACAAATGACCCAAATGTATGGCTCTGAAATAACTTAAAATATTTTATTTTTAAAAAGCTTTATTAATCTATAATTGATCTATAAAGTACAGTAATTTTAAGGTATACAAATTGATGAATTTGGGTATATGCAAACAACTTCACTAAACTCACCAAAATCAAGATAATATACATACTGAACACCTACCAGAGTTTCTTTGTGTTCTTTTATATCCCCCCCCCCCCCCCCCCCGTGGTAGGAACACTTCACATGAAATTTATCCTCTCAACAAATTTTGAAGCACATGATACTGTAGTATTAACTGTAGGCACTATGTTTTACAGCAGATCTCTAGAAATTATTTAAAAAGCATCAATGAAAATCTTCACCCATTGAATAGCAACTCTTCATTTTCCCATCCCCCAGCCCCTGCTAACCACTATTGAATTCTCTGCTTCTATGACTATTTTAGATATCTCAGAAAAGCATAAAAGGTTTTATCACCTATTTTTTTAGCAAGTTATCATGTAATGAAGCTGATCTTACTCAATCCACATTTTTATGAAACAAATGTAATATCCAGTTTACTTTAATTCAAGGAATCAACAATCTGTTGATAAGACAAAGCTGAGTCTATTTGAGTACCACCAGAGAGTGAGACCACCACCTCTGCAGAATCTTGGCAGTGTCTCAGAGGAAAAAGAAAAGGGACATAAGTTATTGAGAAATGGAGGTTTGATTTTGAGTAAATCTTTCAACATGTGTACTTGATTAGAAAAGGAAAAAGATCACTATATTTTTCTTGGTGGATACAAGGTAAATATTTTAAGAAAAGGATTTCAAGCAGTTTTAGGGTGTCAACTATCTATTGATGAGTATTGCAGTCAGTTTTTGAAATGAACATTTAAGCCCTTTGCCTGGGCTCTCAAGATAAATAAAGTCATGCTAATAATGACAGTGTAATAACAAAATCAGGTTGATATAAATAAAATATAAATAGGAAGTTTCAGTTCTCCATGTCCATATTGTGTGCAGAAACCGATAGTTTTCTTTCTCCATTAAAGTCTTGAACCCCTCAAAGTCCTGTTAATTTGAACTTTGACCTCATTCAATGAATCATATCTATTTAATGACATCTGGAATGGTGAATTACTCCTAGAATATTTTCAACTTACTTTGCCCAGATCCATCAGAGGAATCAGTATCTAGCTCTACAAAATGTAGTTCTTAAAGAATAAAATTTGAAAACCAAAATTACTCCTTAAGCCATGGTCTGCAGAATGGATGTTCTGGTTTAATGTTATCTTGGCACGGTTTTCAGTAGTATATCCTTTCACTCTTAGAACCATACCCATTAAGATAATTAATTTTATGTTGTCCTAGTTATTTAGATTGAAGTCTTTAGGCCATAAGAGACTGGGTTTTGGAATGGGCCACCAGGTTAACATTGATGTCACCTAACATGATGGCAGGGCTTGGAATAGGAAGAGAACCATGAAATAGGTCACAGAGTTTTCCAAACATTGAAAGAGTGATCAAATTAATGGTAGATGACAGGCCTTGAGGCCAATAAAATTGTCTAAGTCTATAGCAATAGTTCCACAGAAGTGGAGTCTTTCATAGTTATCCTCTTTCAACACAAGGACACAGAACTTTAGATCATTTAAATAACAGATGAGATTCAAAACAATGCACTGCTTGAAAAATGTAAAAGCTAATTGACTAAGTCTCCAGGTGCTACTTTGGAAAATTTAGGAGTTAATATTCCCTGGGGAAATTTCATCCAGATGCTTTTTGATTAGGGAATAGAGCAGTCAACTTGCAAATTTTCTGAAAAGAATGCATGCCTCCTGACTGGTGAATAATTGGTCAATTTGGTTTTTGATGGCTGGTGTCCAGTAACTAACTATGGAGAACAAGGAAGGACAAAGAATATAGGCAGACAAAGATGGGCTCTTTTTCTATCAAATACATGGCTGTAAACTATTTTCTGGTTGTAGCAATCTTGAACATATCACAGCAAAGTTTCACTGAGCTACATCTTACTTGGTGTGATTTTTGAATACTTTCAATAATTTACTACAACATTTAGAATGACCTAAAATGAAAAATTTCATGCACAAATAAGAGAGTAGTAGACAGGACACTCAGGTTAAGACATAAACCAAGCCTGCTTCTATGTCCATTCTTTTCTTTCAGAACAACTGTTATTTCTTCTGCATGGTGAGAGAATCTTTTTTTCAATATTCCTTAATTGTAAGTGTAGACTAAATTGTTTTAATAGCTGAACGTAGCCGAATTAGATTTTTATTTAAAATCACTTATTCCTTATTAGCTAAGTTCTATTGGAAATGAGGTTAACAATTCAGGTGATGGAAATATATTTTAATTTATTCAATCTCCCCATGTATGTGCCTAGTAATTATTCAAAACCTTTATTTAGATCTCACCCTTTTGATCCTCTATGGTATGTACAACACATCAACATTCAAATAATGATTCTTAATTTACTGTAGAGCATTCAATAGATAATGATATAACTTATATGTCCTTAAGGGAAGTCAGTACTCAGGGAAGACTAATTAATAAATAAAATAAGAAGTGTCTATATAAAAGCTGAATGAGAGATATGAGTTTATTACAAAACATTATTTTTCCCTATCTTAACCATTTTTTATTACCTCTACCTTCTTTTTTATTAGTTAAACAAAACAATCAGTTGATTATTCAATCTTCAAATTAATTATATACATATCTTTTGGCAGATTATTCCACTACTAACAATTTTTTCAACAGAAATGATGCAGACAATATGTAAGATGAAAGATTGTTTGCAACAATAAAAAGTAAGAAACTACCTAAAATGTCCATTTATGGGTTCAAGTAAAAAATAGTAGGATTATCTATAAAATAGAGCATTATGAAATCATTATAAAGAAAAATAAATAGGTCAACTAACACAGAAGGATGATTAAAACTACTACTCAGTGAACAAAAAAGCAGAGTACATAACATATAAATATACATACATACACAAAAATATTTAAATTATAATTGCATATTTGTTTAATAAACATGTTCATTGTGGTTATCTCTGCAAAAAGGTGGGATTTTCAGGACTTTCCATTCTGCTCTCTAGGTTTCTGTATTTGAAAAAACATACCTATCTGCTCCCTAATCAAATCATTAAAGACAAAAGAAAAATAATGTTGAAAACACATTTTAAGCTATGTGCCTTAATAAAAATTATTTTAAACATTTATATATAATGGATTCTTGGTTATGTTGATAAAATATAGCCATTTTATTCTCTTTTGGAGCCCATGAAACAAACTGACACATATTGGATTAAAATATTTTTCCCTAAAGAAAGTATTCTCATTGTTACAAAGAAAAAAAAAGTATATACACGTAGATATGGATATATATGCATATTTGTGCGTAGGTATATCTACATATAGGATATGTGCTTATATGTAGATGGATAGATACAGGCTGTCTACATCAGAAGTCATTTCTACAGTCTCCTCTAAACCTGTCATTTACCTGACCCAGTTTCTCTGTGAGGCCAGAGATGTATACTTAGCCACTTGAAACAATGGGAACACTTCCACCTAGGCTGCTTGATGGCATTTGGGGCATTCTACGTGCCATTTAGTAGAAACCTATCATGATTTACAGTCTGATTACTCTTCTGATTTCAAAAGTTACAACTCACATCTTTCTAGACATTAAAAGTATTTTGAATCATTTAATCATTTTGTTGCTTATATGTCCTGAAAAACACCACCTATGAGTAAGCCCGAATTTAAATTCTCTATGTGGGGGAAAAAGAATACTCTCCATGTTGAAGTTTCACTGGGCTCTGCTAACAGCCATAGGCAGGCCTGAGAATGTCAGCAATGCAAATAATTAATTAGTGCAACCACCAATTAATTTGCAGCCCATTTATCAGAAAAGCTTAATGACTCTGACATGAGCCCATATCTCATTTCATAACCTGCTCTACCACCCCTGCTCCCTGCAGCTGTTTTCTTTTCTTTTTTTTTTTTTTTTTTTTTTTTTTTTTTGTTCTGCAGAACAACCAACCTGCTTTCAAAATGCTTGCCCAAGCCCCTGTGCCCAGGTTTTCCACACCTCTGGGGCAGGGGCCTGGCAGAGATGGGGGCCAGCTGATGTGGCCAAGATGCCAAACTTTTCCTCTCCTGCTCAGTCCTTTTGGCCTGTTTACATGATAGTAGCAGATGGTTCCCTAGTCTCAGATGTTTTGCGAATCTCAAAAGGGAAAGAAAAAGTGTTTTATTGCTGCCGTTCCATTTTTCATGTTGAAGAAAGGTGAGATCCAGTGTGAGAGGTCCAGAAAAACATGCGTGTACCTCAGTGAAAGATGATGAGACAACAATTCTTACTTCCATGAAAGAAATAAGAATTATATACTATGTAGTTTCCACATGTCATTCATTTCCATATGTCATTTTAATAGCTTGCTGCATCCTGCTTATCTTAAAAACATACAGATAGGTGCAACATGAAATATATTTCATAAAAAAGGACAGTATTCTAGGTCTTTTGTAAATATATATACACACACACACTAGAGGCCCGATGCATGAACTTTGTGCAAGGGTAGGCCCTCGCAGCCTTTCCGCTCCGGCCCCGGAGCCGCCTCTTTCTGCTCAGGCTGCGCCTTCCCATGCTACCCAGAGGCCCTGAGTGGCTGGGGCAGTCAGCGCCTGCATATGCAAATTAACCTTCCATCTTTGTCGGGTTAATTTGCATACTAATTTCTGATTGGCTGGTGGGTGTCACGAAGGTATGGTCACTTTGCATCTTTCTCTTTTATTAGTGTAGATGAGCTTTCAATGTTTTGGACCTATAGAGAAACACTTGCTATTATAAGAAGGCAAACAGTATCATAGATACTAAGTATAATACATCCTCCCAGTGTTCTAAAAATATGATAAAAATAGAAAATTATCTGATCAAGTAGATAAGCTAGTCTCTTAAACACACTGAAGGCAGAATAAATGTTTTATTTGTTTCCTAATACTACACAAAGGACCTGATATTACAGTTATTGTTCAGAAAATATTTATTGAATCTCTTATGAGTGACTGAGTAAATTAATGACTTGTTTTTCAAAATATAAAATATGGAATAAAGATAGATATTTTTCTTTTTTTGTTAGAGAATATGTGATTCCAAGTAGATAATAATACATCACAACGCAGGACGAGATGGTGAATATGTGTGGGACTATATCAAACTGACAATAAAAATCCCCCTCTCATATTGTTCTATTGCCAGAAATGCCAATTTGTCGATCCTCTATCTGGTTCCAAGCTTTAGTTTTTAGAGATAAGACTCAAGGAGCCAAATGAGGATCAAGTGTAAGCTTTATCAATGGGGGCTAATGTTCCTAAAAGTGAAGGGCTTCCTTGTAAGGCTGGATTAGAGAACATAGCTGACACCTAAAGCAATCTGGGAAGTTCCCTCAATACTGAATTTTACACTCTAACCTGCCTGCAAGACGAGTGGGTTCCTCAAATCAGATTCCACAAACAATAACCCAGCCAACCTCACAAACTTCACTACTGGGGAAGAAAAAGAATTAGAGATTTATAAACCTCTAAGTGTGCTATTTACCCCCAGTGGGAAGACCAGAGGAGTTCTTTTATTCTTTTGTAGATTCAAGGCACTAGGAGGAATGGAGATAGAATCATTTTATGCGTGTTAGCAACAGTAAACAGACTCACAGATAATATTGCTCAAGATGTCACATTCTTAAGAGATTTCTTTCCTTGGAATATAGATTAAGTAAAGGAGGAACAGGAGACTAAAAGAAAAAAACCTCTTAATACTGCCCCTACTTAGGGAGTGAACCAGAGGAATCTGTACCAAATACTAAAAGGAAGATGGGAAAATGAGATTTTCCACCTAAAAAATCTTCAGTTAAACAGGTGCTTTGAGTTGTTATTCAATACTAGTAATAGTCATAGCAATGTGAGTTACAAGGGACAGAAAATCAATGGAACTGGTTTTGGCAAGAAAATTAATGTACTGGAAGAATATGAGGGTATAACTTGTAAAAGGAGAAATGGTTGAAAACTAAACAGAAAAAAAGGAAAGGAACAAATAGATTAGGATGCCACCCAAGCTTATTGTACCCATCTGTCATGTCTGGCCTCCTCTGGAGTGTGTCCCTGGTACATGCGTGTGGTCTATCTCACTTCAGACCACTTGGCAGGATCCACAGTCGTCACTGACAGGCCATGAGCCTCAGATTCCTGGGAAGGCCTTTCTCTACCTTAGTACTATTAGAAAACAAATCTCATAGACAAATTCTCATTGGCCAAGATTTGATCAGTGGCAGGAGAGCAGAGCATGTAGGCCAGA
Organism: Plecotus auritus; assembly: GCF_963455305.1. NCBI lineage: Eukaryota > Metazoa > Chordata > Mammalia > Chiroptera > Vespertilionidae > Plecotus > Plecotus auritus. The sequence goes on along the minus strand of NC_137783.1, from coordinate 143,482,770 downwards.
CTAGAACTGTCAGGAGAAGCACATGGTTAGCAGGGGAGGGATGTGGGGATATGAATATACATAACCGGCCATGTAGGTGGTCAGCTGGAGAGCTAGATTTACCAAGGGTCAGAATAGAACTAACAGCCTTTTTTTGTAGCATTGATGTTAACGAGTATGGACATATTTATAATTAAACAAATAAAAATGAAAATAAAAATATTGACACAGCAATTACTTTACTAGTAAGTGTGAGATTATTCACACGAAAATAAGTTTCCCAGTAATAGCAATGGCAGGTTTTATTTTATTATGCTCTCCGTGGCATGTGCTAATTTATAAGTTATTTATTATTAATCTCAGATGCTGGGAACAAGACGGTGTAAACAGTTTTCATGATTTCCAGTACCTGAATGCCCTTAGGGTATTCAGGACTATTCTACTAGGACAATGTTGACAGGATGAGAAAACTGTCTTCTATTATGGAAGCCCTAAATGCCAAATACTCTTTCCCTCAGTTCCCCCTAAGAAGTGTGCATTTGACTAGTTCTTGACCTACCCCAAACCGAATCCTAAGCAACTCAGCCGAAGATTAGGGGCAGCTGGCAACAGAAGCAGAAGCATCTAGTTTTTGGGGCATCAGGAGAAACTGTGGCGGCGGCCACCTTGAGAGACTAGTTCTGGGCTGAGACATCACCTCTGACCCTCACTGCCTTCCAGTTTCCTTTAATCTTGCTTATTTTCTGAGCCTGCCTTTTCAGCCTTCTGCATTTTTTTGGCACTAACCAATATCCGTATAATAAACTCTTTTTCTGCTTAAATAAGTCAGAATTGATTTTTGATATTTGTGACCTAGACCTTTGCTTGGTACACAAGAAAAACCCAATAATCCTTAAGAATTGCAGCTCTCTGAGAATAAATTGCAGGTGGTAATAAAACCTCTTGGAATTTATTTTGTAGTTCAATGAGAAAATAGGGTAAGATTTATATATAGCTTGACAGAAAAATAGTTCTGCATAAATTAAGGTATCCAGCATTTAGTCTTTGTGAATACTATGAAAGACATTCTTGGGGTATAAGAAGACACTTATTGATCAAGGCTTTTCTACTCTAAACATTTTATATAAGGTAATTTGTTTTAGGTGTGGCTTATGAATTGATAATTACCTCACCCACTGAGTAAAGTTCGAGAAATATGTTCTTTCTCTTTCATGGAGTTGACAAGGCAAAGAAAGTTTCAAGGTTAAGAATGGCTAAACTAAGGAACTTGATAATCCCTGCGCTAAGGAAATACAGAACATTTTTAGAATGGGAAAAGTTACATTTACAAGGAATTTGAGGGAAAGATATAAAATGCTGCCTTTAACTCAGTTTTGTTATAACATTTACATTTTATAGCTAAACAGTTTTGTTATAAAATTTGCATAACTCAAATATAAAAAACCATAAAAATAAACATGTAGCCACTCAAAGAGCGCAGCAGCCAGTCGGACATCCCCTGAGGGCTCCCAGACTATGAGAGGGTGCAGGACAGGCTGAGGGACCAACTCCCCCTCCCCCAGGGCATGTGATTCATGCACCGGGCCTCTAGTACAAATATAAACGCTGTGTTTTGGGAACTCACAACTGTAAACCTATTTTTGCCCCACCCTATATGTACAGTGTCAATATATCTATGTGCTGTTTTTCCTTCTCACATATCTCCATGTCTCAAAGGACTAACATATCACAAATGATGCTCCTGAAGTTAAGCCTGTGATCCCGTGGCTGACAGCCAATGCTGCCTATCAGCATCTTGAGAACCTGAGTTAGAATTGATCAAAGCATTCAATGATGATGAAACTTACTCCACTTTCTTGGAGTTTAGAGAACCAAGCTCGGCTGGGAATTGAGCAAGCGAGTCTGCATCTGTGGGGGTGGATAGGGTCTGGCAGGGGAGGTGCTTGCCCTACTCCCAGTCCTAGGGCATGTCACTCTACTTTTCATATTCTTGACCTTTTCTTGGAAACACAAGCAGAAGCAGGTACCTTATGCAAACACCATGTTTTCTGAGAAGCAAGAATCATTTGAGAGGTAAAAATAGAATCCTGAATGTCCTTTCTCATTTGAGTAAAACACTACCCCAAGATACAAAAATGTTAAAGTAGGGGAAGTAGGTCCCTCTATATGTGCAAAATGGCAACTCCGTTTGACACATTCGGGCTCTTGTCTCCAGGCATTTTGTTCTTACTGAGTAACTTTGAAATTAAAAGTACAATAAAACAGTAGACACAGTTGCTAATGTATTATTTTCCATCATTTTCTATAACTGATTAACAGGAGGGAAAAAAAGGTTAATTTTCTAATTACATACTCCCCTGAGGTAGATTATGCACATTATCACTTTCATTGACACACTATAATGGGCACTTTATGGAAAAGCGATTTTCTCTGAAGCTATGAACAACCCACAGCATATTTTTAGGAATCAAGTAGGCAGCTGGCGAACCAGTGAAAAGACCTGCCCCTACCAAAAATGTGTTTGTGAGCAGCTTTTGCCTTCAATCTGTGGTTTCTAAACCACTCATTCTAATCAGGCTTAACCTAAGTCAAGAAGAGGCTATGGTGTCAGACCTGGGTTTGATTCTGCCTCCTCCATAACTAGAACCTAAGTATAGCCCTAGCCAGTTTGGCTCAGTTGAGAGAGCATCAGCTTGCAGACCGAAGGATCCCAGGTTCGATTCTGGTCAAGAGCATGTACCTCAGTTGCAGGCTCCTCCCTAACCTGGGCCCTGGTCAGTGCGCATGCAGGAGGCAACCAATTGATTTCATATCAGTATTTCTCTCTGTCTTTCCCTCTCTCTAAAAATCAATTGAAAACTATTCTCAGGTGAACGTAAAAAACAAAAGAACCTAAGGATATTCTTACATTATCTGTACAGTGCTTTCTTAATTGATACATAGAAACAATTATTATGAGGATGTAATTTAATGCATAAATACAGGGGTGGGCAAAAGGAGGCTTACAGTTATCTGTATAGAAAATAATACAATAATTAATAAATAATACAAGAATAAATTCTATTCCCTGTAGTCACAACTGTAAACCTACTTTTGCCCACCCCTGTGTAATAATATATGCATAACAACTAATAATCATCTGTTACATGTCAGATTCTCAATACCTTAACACCTGTGAGTCATGCAGGTTGAAATTTGGAAGTGGAATATATGTGTTAAGTATATCCTTAGTTAGAAGTGTCTATAACAGAATTTTCTCACCATGTTATCATTTAGTTTATCTATAATAATAAAAGTGTAATATGCTAATTAGACTGGACAGCCAAATGACCTTCCAGATTTCATTTGGGATGTCCTTCCGGACAAAGCTGCGGTGGCAGGGGCAGAGGCAGAGGCGATTAGGGAAGATCAGGCAGGCAGGCAGAGTGGTTAGGGGTGATCAGGTAGGCAGGCAAGTGGTTAGGGGTGATCAGGCGGGCAGGTGAGTGGTTAGGGGTGATCAGGCAGATAGGCAGAGTGGTTAGGGGCAATCAGGCAGGCAGGCAAGCAGTTAAGGGGGATCAGGCCGGCAGAGTGGTTAGACTCAATCAGGCAGGCAGGCAGAGTGGTTAAGGGCGATCAGGCAGGAAGGCAGAGTGGTTAAGGGCAATCAGGACGGCAGAGTGGTTAGACTCAATCAGGCAGGCAGGCAGGCAAGTGGTTAGGCGCCAGCGGTCCCGGATTGCGAGAGGGTGCAGGCCAGGCTGAGGGACACTTCCCTATCCCCCATGCAGGAATTTCGTGCACTGGGCCTCTAGTCTTTTATAAAGAAAGGAGTAGAAGTCTTGGCGATAGAGATAAGTAGTTCCTGGGATATTTTTATTCTTAAGCTCATATTTTTTACAAAAATAGAAGAATTAGGGAAGAGAGAGAATTTTTACTTTAGCCCAATCAGTACATAAACTTCTGGGAGGCTCTAAACTTTCACTGAAACTTACCGGGGACCAGTCGGGCTTGAAAGGACCTCAGTGGGGACAACATGGACAAGGCTATGGTAGGGCTGTTCATGAAGTTTGGAGAAAGGGAAGAAAGCCCAGAATCAAAGGAGACACCCAGTGATTTAAATCTGCTTTGCATTCCTGCTTCTAGCACAAAAGGCGCAAGCTAATGGATGACACTCATTTTAAACATTGCAGCAGCTTCATTCTACTATGGTCATTAACATTAAGATGTGCTTCTGTGAGTTCTAACCTGGCATTATCAGTGAAGAGCAAATTGCTATGATAAGAAATGTTTGTCCAATTTAAGAGACAAACATTTTTCCCCATTTCATTAAAAGCTTGCTATACCGTACTTTCTTGCATGTTTAGAGGAAAGTAAACTTATCTTTAATAGAAATAATGTAAGAGAATGAAAAGGGGATGAAATTTAAACTAGAATCTGGGTTCAATCTTACTTTCTCTGTAACTTTTGGGAAATTAATTAACCTCTCCGAATCACTGTATCCTTACTTGTGAAATAGAGATAATGACACCACCAAGGAGGCCTGTTAGGAGGATTAAATATTAACACAAGTGAAATACTCAGCTCCATACCAAACCAGCTGAAGTCACTAAGCGAAGAGGTTTTTGAGTAAATGAACTAGGTAATTGTATTCATCATCTCCTATGCACTCTGATAGTGAGAGAGAGATTTCCCGCCCTAGGATTCTGTAGACAGCCAACTACAGGACACCTGCCTGGCCAGATAGAAATCCACAGCGTTTTATTACTCACACAGCATGGAGGAGGAGGGCATTGCACACACACAACACACAAGGATTGCACTTGGGAACAGAGGGAACAACCAGGGCCTGGGCAATCAGGCTTTACTGTATTAAGAGAGTCAAGTGTCCCTGGCAGCACTAGCCAGAGGATGTCACTGAACAACTCTGTGGGCAGGAAGAGAACTGGAACCTGGCACGTGCCACTTAAGGAGGGGCAGGGATGTAGGCTGATCCATTTGATAAGAAGCACTGTTTAGCTGAGGCGCCTTACCCATGAGAAAAGTTTGGCAATTTGAGGCTCTCTCAATTCCCTCAGGTGTCAAAGCAACACATACTACTGGGCCTTAGTTTCAGGCATGACAACAATAAAACTAATCTTCCTTTCATCATCTTTATCCCACATTTTCCTTAAAAGAAAGAAACCCCACACAAGATATTCATATTTTTTTCAGAATGACTATCTCATAGATAGTATTGTAACTGGTAATAATTTTTGCTGAAAAGAAGAAGAGGAAGAGGAGGGAGGAGGACAATGATTACTTAAGCTGGACACTTCTTGGAACCCATTTAGGGATTTGCAGTAAGTGAAGATGCTGGCTCCATTGATTCAGTTTTTGAATTAATATTACAACTCTCTATAGTAAATGGTAGGGAAAAGGAGGGTAAACAACAATGTTGGTACAATTTAATTATTGGCTGGTTAAATTAAAAATGAAAGAAGGAGAAAAATATTTTTGTTGTTTTCCTTCAATTGTTTTAAAAAAAGTAATAAATGTCATTTGGAACAAACAGTCAAGAATAACAGAACAGTAAAACATGATTCATGATGTCCAATGGACCCCATTTTCTCCATCTGTCATGGACCTCAATCCTTTGTCCTAAACTCAACCTGTCCCTTGTGACTGAGAGAGACTTGATTATTTTCTTAAATGATGTGAAATATCATCAAAATCTCACTTTCACTAGTTCAGCTCCATATTTCCTCTCTAGACTTACCATTTGCCAAGTGTTTTCCACCTTATGAATATAATAATGTAAAATTTTAGATTGAACTTCTTATTTTTACAATCCTTTTTAACTTTAACATCTTCCATTATTAACCCAGTGGCAGTATGTATTTTTTTTTTTTTTGCCCTAGTTTCAGACTATGAATAAGATAGGAATAAGAGTCCAATTTTAGGCTTTTGAGCTCTTAAGCAGACTTTGTAAAATCTATAGGAAGAAAAATTGTTTTAAAATCCACACTTTAAAAAAAAAAATTCTGAGCTCAAAACTTGAAAGAGAAATGGTGTGTTTTTCTTCTAAATTCCAAATGGCATGGCTCAGGAAGATCAGGAGGAAAGGCCTAAAGAAATGCAAAATGAATCACATCTATTCAAGAAAAGCAGGTTGAGAAAATAAAGCTAAAATGAAGCTAATTCCAACACAGGGGAACTTCAAGTTCCACCTCCTGCAGTGAGTAGTACCGGTGTGATTGGATTAGAAGCTATCTTGGTTCCTGAGAATGAGCCCTACACCCATCACGATCCCCATGTCCACCTCAACTGTAGCCTTAGGACTAGTTTGAATAGAGTTCATGTGTGGTGTGAAGAATACATGCATCTGAAGAGCAGCGGGATGCTTAGATTACAGATGTAAGTAGAGAACAACACTGTACAGTGATAAGGCCTTCTGCTTTACATCTCAACAGAGGTCAGGATGAACAAGGGACAGCAGGCAATGTGGGATATCCCCACCCCAATACTGGGGCAACACAAGCCTTCCCTTCTATTTTATGTAGAAGAAGAAAAGAGGGAGAAGTTTGACTGAACTCAAAGCAAGAATCAAACTTTTAAACTCAGGAATGACATAATTTACATTGATATTGCAAGATTAGGTTTCTTTTTTTTATTTTTTCAAATTACTGTTTTGGATTTCTTTTTTTTTTATTAAGGTATTATATGTGTACATATCTTACCATTGCCCCCCCACCCCACTCCCATACATGCCCTCACCCCCCAATGTTTTGCATCCGTTGGTTACTCTTATATGCATGCATATAAGTCCTTCAGTTGATCTCTTCTTTTAATGAATGAAGCAAAAGCTTAATTTTACTATCTTTTTAATTTTTTATTATTATGTTTTAATTTTTATTCACCATGCCCCCACCTTCCTCTCATTTGGCAAGCATCAGCTTGTTCTTTGTATCTATAGGCATGCTTCTATTTATTAACTTTATAAAAATGGTTATTTTTATAACTTATTAGTGACTATCAATTATGAGCCCTCTACATGGATGGTTTCATTTAACAAATATTTTATTTATTTTACTGTTTAATAAACACAAATCAAAACAAAAGGCCACTCACACCTGAGATACTTTCTCTTAAATATGGCCAGATAGCCTGAATTTGATGCTTTCCCCTTAGGTAATCCATCATTGACTGAATAATCTAATAATGGCCAAGACATGAAAAATACAGATTTCAAACTTGTAAGAGATGTTTTTGTACTTAAAGACATAGAACAGAGATTATTTCTTTGAGCAAGAATTTAGCATATGATATGGGAGGTTTAATATTATATCAGAATAAAGTAGTAACAGAGAAAATGTTAAGTGAAATAGACCTATGCCAGAGTCATCTCCAAGCATAGTGCATTTGGACTCAGTAAGACAACAATCAAAAGGAGACGACATCATCAGCTTAAGCTAAGTCACCCAAAGTCATACCAAACAGGTGGTGGGACTGCTCTTCCCCCTTTACCTCTCCCACTAAAAAATCTACTTACTACTTTCCCATTTAGAATGCATGTTTGGCTTTTATGTTTTCTAAAAGGTATCCTAGACTTATATTCATTTATTGTTGCATGTGTATCCTTTTTTAAATTTTATTTAAAAACTTTTCTGGTCAGCTGAAAGGTTTATTAAAACACGAATAATGACAATTACATCTTAGAGATTCAGTATTCAGTTGGTTATGCTCATTGGTATGCTATTTACATAAACAATAATGATTCTTTCTACATTAGCTTTGATCTAGACTGAAAAATTTTTGAACAAATGTGTTTTTTTTAATAAAAATGAGCCTGCAAATGTTTCATTCAATATATAATTATATGTATCCAGTAATGTTATATACCAGGGGAAAGTGAATCACAACTATCTAGCTGAAACAAGTCTACAAGATGAGAAATGATACTTGTGCAACATCATATAATGAAATAAAAATAGTGAAATGTTCTTTAAAAATATTACAGACTGTAGAATCATTTATTTCTTGAAAGCCAGGTTCAAAAGTAAGGTGAAAATTACTGGGATAAAAAATTGCATCTGTATGTTCATTAAATAACCTATAATATGTACTATAGATTCTCTAGGTCAGTTTATTTTAAATCATTCTTTCCATAAAATTTACTATATTCCTGTCATAGACTTTAGGATGATAAGAAACTCTAGAAGCCATTGCTTGCAATCTCCCAACTGCAGGGATCTCTTTTACAGTTAGCAAGTAGGCAGTGTCTTCATGAGGCCTTCCCATGATGAGCCGGCTCAGATCAATGCAGGCTGGTACTCTTCAGGGCCTTGTGATAAATGAATACATGTCCTAGCAAACATCCACCACTCTCTTCAAAATGTAAAAACACATAAGCCCAGCTTTGTGGCTCAGTGGTTGAGTATAACCCATGAATCAGGAGGTCACCAGTTGGATTCCTGATCTGGGCTCATGCCCAGTCATGGGCTCAATTCCCAGCAGGGGGCATGCAGGAGGCAGCCTAGCAATGATTCTCTGTCATCACTGAGGTTTCTTTCTCTCCCACTTTTCCTCTTTCTCTAAAGACAATACAAATATTTTAAAAATATAATAATGCTATGTAATGAGCCCTTCCATTATGTCAGGCACATTATATTTGAAGTATTTTATTGATATATCCTTAATTAATTTTAAAAAGATTATGAAATCAGTATTATTATTTTATCCCTTTACAGTTGAGAAAAGTGATGTAAAATGTTATTTAATACATGGCCAAAGTCGGTAAGAGGGAGATTCAAGATTTGAACCCAGTCAGTCTGACTCTTGAGTATAGTTTCTTAATCCCTTAGTCAAATTATCTTGCTAATATAACATGTCTTATTTATTTTTAACTGAAAAAATTTAGTTATAGAAGTTCAGACTCCAATGAAACTATGACCACAAATACAAAATATATAGTATATAATTTATTTTATAATATTAACTCACCATGACATTATTCATAATAAATATTGATGCATATTTTAATATTTTATGTCTTAAAATCATTATAAAATCATCAATACAAATTTTCCTATTTTTATTTTAGAGACCCAAGAAAAAAATATTGGTAACTATCTATAGTTACACAACTTAATAGTGATCACATTGGATCAAGAGATTACTGGGTGAAAGGAGAACCTATGTAATACTTTCAACAATAAATATTTAAAAATGCCCTAACCGGTTTGGCTCAGTGGACAGAGCGTTGGCCTGTGGACTCAAGGGTCCCAGGTTCGATTCTGGTCAAGGGCATGTACCTTGGTTGCGGGCACATACCCAGTAGGGAGTGTGCAGGAGGCAGCTGATCGATGTTTCTCTCTCATCGATGTTTCTAACTATCACTCTCCCTTTCTCACTGTAAAAAATTAATAAAATATTTAAAAAATAATTTTAAAAATAAATAAATAAATAAATAAATAAATAAATGCCTTGATTATCAATACAGTGAGTCTTCTGCAAATGGATATCGTTATCTGCTAAGATATCAGGGTTTGATAAGATGTACATGCCTTTATGGACATTAAAATCCAGTTGGAGAAAAGAACAGATACACAAAGAATTTCAGTAAACTGTTATGTGTAATAAATTTCTTCTGAGTGACATACATAAGTGATGGAGAGAGTTGTCAGATTTTAGTTCATATAATTTAGAACAACATCCTGGACTATGGCAGAAAAAGTTAGTATGATAGGTTGTTATTGGTTAACTCATTCTCTTTCAATGTGCCCTAGCCAAATTAGTTATGAAATAATTGGAATATTTCTTTAAGGACCATCTGTAGATTGTACTGAACACTTCTCACATTACTGCCGTTGCCTTAGTTACTATTTTCACCAGCATGCTTTATTTTAAGATAGTCTCCATCTTCACATAGTTTTGTTTTCTTAAATTCACTTATAGGCAGTTCCCACTTTAGATGCAAAGTGTTCTTGGAGATGAAATCTTCAAGTGGATCAGTCAGGCAAAACCTGAGTGCAGAGGCTTAGCCTGTATATGTGCTGTTTGTCTCATCTGTTCAAAACCTGATGGAAATTACTGAATGATGCAGGAGAAATAACAAGAAGTAAAGTGCAGAATGTTATCAGGAACTTTTGATTTAGCAAAGCAGCATAACAGAGCTGCCTGAATTTGTATTTGAGAGCAAAAAAGGTCTATATTTTTAAAACAAAATTCTCCTGTTTTAGTTTTATTGTTAGTACACAAGTTTTTTTTTTTCGTTTTTTTTTATTGATTTCATAGAGAGAAGAAAAGAGAGAGACACACAGAAACATCTATCAGCTGCCTCCTGCATGCTTCCTACTGGGGATCAAGCCTACAACTGGGCATGTGCCTTGAGACTGGGAACTGAACTGGCACATGGGATGATGCTGAACCAAATGATCCATATCACCAGGGCTTATTACACAAATTTGAAAGAACTACTCTTGTTCAGGACCTTGCCTTCTTACTAGTATACTATTGCAGTCTCAACTTGTTTTGGTTGTAAATGACAGAGAAACCTCATTTATATGAGTGAGCCTGGCTGATGCCATATGGAGCTGAGTCCAACCCAAATTGCCAACCCACATAATTACGGAATTATGAGCAAATAAACATTTGTTGTTTTAAAACAAAAAGGTTTGAATAAAAAAGAAACACACACACACACAATTCAGTTGCATAAAATAAGACATGAAGCCTCAATATATGGTATTTTCCGTAATAATGTCATTAGTAATCACGTATACCACCATTTGATTTTATATATTAAGACTAACATAGTTTATATGTCATCTATGTAGACTCCAAGGCACTTAATCCTGGAAGGGGACTGTGATCAATACCACCCCAACAATTATGGATGAATGGTGTGGAAGTGTAATGGACATTGGGAAGATAACCAAAATTTCTGCCAAGAAAAAAATTAGGATTAATCTTTACTATATGGTTCCCTTCATCTATCTGCCCCAGTTATGGGTTGAGCTGTGTCTTCCAAAAAGATATATTGCAGTACTAACTCCCAGTACCTCAGAATGTAAACTTTATTTCAAAATAGCATTATTATAGATATAATTATTTAAGCTGAGATCATGCTGGAGTGGGATGGGCCCTTAATCCAGTATGACTATTGTTCTTATAAGAAGATGGTGTAAAGACACAAGATGGGGTGCTTTATGACCACTGAGGCAGGGAGTAAAGTTATGCAGCAGCAAGACAGAATGGCAGATTACTGGCAATAGCAGAAATCAGGCATGAAACCAGGTTTCCAAAGAGTTTCCTGGATATGAAATTCACAACAGAAATTAGTGCTTGAAAAATAAAACATACTATGGAGTGAATTTTCTGAGTGAATTTTTTTTTTTCCTATTCTGGTGCAGAAAGGCTTGTAAGTGTATTTTAGACCACATTAGTTCCTAGTACTTTTGAAATAGTGAAGCACATACGTAAAATCTAGTCTACTCTTGATTTTAATTATTTTTCTAAGTTATTTTGGTGCCCATTATTTATTCATGATCCACAGTGTGCTAGGTACAGAGAAAGAAAGAAGATAAAGAACATCCTCATTATTCAAGAATCTTTAGCAAGATAACTTTGAAGTCAAAGATGTATTATTAATTGGTGATTAGTATTTTTCTATTTAGAGATAAAGTGGACTAGATGTGCAAAACAGACCCATGAGCAAGAAGAATTATACTTGTTTTATCCAATATCTGAGAATATATTGTGAGATCACTCATAGGATAATGTATATTTTTAATGTGAATTAATGAGATTTTTCCTGCACAGAAATGTCTGATATATAAGTCTATTTTTATATATGTTAGAATTATATACACACTAGAGACCCGGTGCACAAAATTCCTGCACGGAGGGGGGTGTTCCTCAGCCCAGCCTGCACCCTCTCCAATCTGGGACTCCTCAAGGAAGGTCCGACTGCCCGTTTAGGCCCGATCCCACCGAGATCAGGCCTAAACGGACAGCCGGACATCTCTCTAACAATCCAGGACTGCTGGCTCCCAACTGCTCACCTACCTGCCTTCCTGATTGTCCCTAACCGCTTCTGCCTGCCAGCCTGATCACCCACTAAACACTCCCCTGACATCCTGATTGATGCCTAACTGCTCCCCTGCCAGCCTGTTTGCCCCTAACTGCCCTCCCCTGCAGGCCTGGTCCCCCCCAACTGCTCTCTACTGCCGGCCTGGTCACACCTAACTACCTTCCCCTGCAGGCCTGGTCACCCCCAACTGCCCTCTCTTGCAGACCTGGTCCCTTCCAACTGCCCTCCTGTGCTGGCCTGATCACCCACAACTGCCCTCCCTTGCAGGCCTGGTCCCTCCCAACTGCCCTCCCCTGCTGGCCATCTTGTCATGGCCATCTTGTGTCCACATGGGGGCAGGATCTGTGACCACATGGGGGCAGCCATCTTGTGTGTTGGAGTGATGCTCAATCTGCATATTACTCTTTTATTAGATAGGATAGAGGCCTGGTGCATGGGTGGGGACCAGCTGGTTTGCACTGAAGGGTGTCCTGGATCAGGGTGAGGGTTCCCATGGGGCATGGGGCGGCCTGGGCGAGGGGCCTATGGTGGTTTGCAGGCCAGCCACGCCCCCTGGTGACCCAAGCAGAGGCCCTGGTATCTGGGGTTTATTTATCTTCTACAATTGAAACTTTGTAGCCTGAAATGAAGCCAAGCCTTCTGCTCGCTCCGTGGCAGCAGCCATTTCTGTTGGGATTTATTTATGTTCTATAATGGAAATTTTGTAGCCTGAAGTGGAGGCCTAGGCCAGCCAGGGCTGCAGAAACTTGGCTTCCTCCATCGCCAGGGGCAACCCTAGCCTCCTGCTCTCTCCAGCTCTGTGGCTGCCGCCATTTCTGTTGGCCTTTATTTATCTTCTATAATTGAAACTTTGTAGCATTGAGTGGAGGCCTGGGTCAGCAAAGGCAGGCGGAAAGCTTGGCTTCCTCCATTGCAGGGGAAACCCAAGCCTCCCTCCTGCTATCTATGGCTGCAGCCATCTTGGTTGGTTTTATTTGCATATTCGCTCCTGATTGGCTAGTGGGCGTGGCTTGTGGGTGTGGTGTATGGGTGTAGTGGAGGTACGGTCAATTTGCATATTACTCTTTTATTAGATAGGATAATGCTACAAAATATATATTTCAAAACAACTATTTTTTGAAATTAATATTATGTTTATAATAACTTATTTGTGTTTTTGTTTATTTTTTTAAGAAAAATATAACAACCATTCATTATTACTGTTGACTAACATACAGTTGTGATTTTGGCACACTACAAATACACTTTAATATCTTTTCTCATTTGTCGTACCAAAATTCTGTGATTTGGATTTTACCATTACTCCATTTTGCTGATGGGGGAAAGAACAACAAAGCACGCTGACATGAGTTTAGGTTAACCAAAATCCCAAGCTATTAACTGGTGGCCTGAGAATTTAATCCCAAATATTTAAATCACCTTGGCAATATAAAGTAGCAAATCATCCCAAAAATGGACTGTTTGGACACAACTCTCCATGGTTCTCTCACATTTCTGATTTTTTTACCATTAAATGAAACTATTTTTCTAGTCCTATTTAGAACACAACTGAATTAAAAAATATTTATTACTCTCAGGAAACGTGATCAATAGCAAAGTCATTAGCATAACCATTGTTTTCTTACTAATTTACTTACCTTACTTCATTAAATTCTTCAACAAACCTTAGAGCGCTGCGCACATGACATAAACATATCAGAGCAGATTTATTGCTGACTCACGGTCACACAGTGATGCAGCCATTTTTGAATTGAAGGATCAGTTAGTCTATATGCTCCTAATTACCACATGGAGCTACTTCAAGCAACTCTGACTATAGATAAGATCTTTTAAAGAAAAACTGTGCTCTCTGTAGTCACCCAGATTTAATCCAATTCCATTATGTATGAGGTCGATCATTGAGCAATCTTACATATGCATTCATTCATTGTTTTTTATATATATTTTATATGTCAAATAAGTTATTGAGCACTCCTGTTTGCTTAAATATTTTGAACATCAACTGGTTAGCCAAGTCAACAAAAGGGGGGTGTTAGTACACATCTTATTTGTGTACATATCTCATTTGAATGAGAGAGTTTTTTTAAACTCAAATTCCCTTAGTTATTCTATGTCATGACTCGAAGTTACTTTTTATTAGAGTAACTCTATCCTAATATTTTCATCAAAAATATAGTATGCCACATAAATACCTTTCCATAAGGATAACATGAGTGAGAATTATGTGCCTGGGTAGAAATATATATTTCTGGTCTAATCCAACCAGTACATTTTTATATTATTTTGATCAAAGTAGAAACTCATTTAGTCAATAATATTAATTAATTGCCAGTTGCATGTATCAGGAACAATCTTTTGAAGTTTTTAATTTTGTCTCTCAGATAATTTCTAAATTCTGATATTTTGTCAAGAAGGCTAAATCTGGCAATAAACAAACAAAATCAACAAAAACAAACACTTGCCTTAAACATCCTTTGACTCTTCTGTTCTTTCCACAGCCTGGGGTCCATGTTTTAGGGGCTGCAAATGAAGTTCAGAAATCAGTTTGACTTGTTCTATTGTTTATTAGAAAAATAAACGGTTTTATTTTAATCTTCAAAGAGGAGAGTTATTTTTCACACTTTAAACCAGAGGCTATCACTAATGACTATTCCTGAATACTATAATTTCCATGTGCTTTTCACATGTTCATGATACATTTTTTTATAATAAAGATCTTTTCTATAATAACTCCTCTTCAAATATCCTAAATAACAATACACTTAAAATCACCACCACTATTCCATTTTTCTTCTTCAGGGTGCTTAATATTCAATTCTTTGATGGTAATTGATTCCAAGAATACTTGTATAAAAAGCTCTTAGCCTTCTGTGTATAGAATGCAAATTAAACAAAATTAAACTCCTCATTCAGCTATTAAAAGCTACTGCACAGGGATAAACTTGACAAGAGTTGGCACTTGTCCTTTATGTTCTTGGATTAATAATTACTGAGGATCTGACTATAATAACAACAATAACAACATTTTAGATTTCTCTGTGTTAAGTCTTTTTGCAGATAGAAATGCCACCTGAAGTACATCTGTAAAGCTGTATTTGACTCCATCACCGGTCTTTGGGAAAAGAGGCTAAAGTGTTTAGGTTAACATACTTCAGGGAGAGGAGCTCTTGGCAAGAGTGAGCTTGGTTAGAAAAGCTATGTAACCAATCAGGAACAGTGAAGTGTTTTACAAAGTCATTTTTATTATCTTAACACTTAGAATGTGGCGCCTGAACAATGAAACTGAATCACTCATGAAGCCACGCCAGGTTCATATCAGATTCTAGTGAATGCATATATTTCAATTAATATTGAGTTATTTACTTAAGAAACTGTTTGCCTCAGAAATGATTGACTAGAATTAGAAAGATTTATGAGTTAGGTTTGAAGCAGTATCTATAAAATTTCTAGTGTGGATTTTTCAAGTTGGAAAATGATCAAGTAATTGATTTATTTTCTATTATTTTACAAAACTTGCAATAGGTACCTACTTTCAAGAAATCTGGATAAAAATTAATGTATATCCAAATGGAAATGTCAAAGTTGAAAAAATAATTATAAGAAAAGTGGACTATTGAGATAGAGCACTTACTGTTGAAACTAACAAACTAATAATTTGGGGGTCAGTTTTCATTTGAGCTTATTCTTGTAAGATTTGGTATTTTAAGATTTAGTCACATAGGCCCAATGCAAAAAAAAAGCATCTCTAGATATACTTAGGTTGATACTGAATTAGGTAAACGACTGGCCTGCAATAGCATCCCGACACATTTTTTTAAGAATTTTAGTATGTGAGGTACATGAAGGTTGGACTTAGAGAATGAAATGGTTGGATAAGATAGTGGTACCAGATCACAGAGGATCTGAATGAGAAACTCAGAAGTTGAGAGTTTATTTCATGACAGTGGGGAGCACCTAGAATTTTCTGAACAGAAAATGACTATCTAAGGACCTAAGTTTTCCTTACAGAGCACTGGCAAATCCACAGTAGAAAAAAGATGAAATCTTATTGTTGGTTTTTGTTTTTGTTAATCCTCGCCTGAGGTATTTTTCCATTGACTTTTAGAGGGAGTGGAAAAAAGAGGGAAAGACAGAGAGAAACACATATAGATTGGTTGCCTCCAGCACGCACAGTGACCAGGCCCCAGGGTCAGAGAGGAGCCTACAACCAAGGCACCTGCCCTTAATCAGAATTGAACTCGGGACCCTTTAGTCCACAGGCCAATGCTCTATCCACTGAGCCAAACCAACCAGGGCTTTTATTGTTGGTTTTGAATATGGCCTTGAGCTTAATACTAGGCTGCTATTATATATGTAAAGTAAAATGCTAGAGTATCTAACATTTTCATCATTATAACTTAACTAACACTTTTGGATCACATTCCAGTTTGGTTAATCTAAAACTGCAGAATTCTTCTGTGAAAATTTAAAAATAAGATCTTAATAATACTTTGGTACTGAGGTAATGCCTCTAGACAGAATAAAGCTTATTTTCGAAGGAGAAATGTATACCATGCATATGCAGTGTTTGAAGGACTGATTTTTAAAATGTAAGAAAAACAGACAAAAACCAGACCCCAATTCAGTTTGCATTTCAGTATATAAACTCTGAGTGGTTTAAGTATCGCAGCTGAGAAGTCAAAGTTGATATAAAAATATAAAACACTTCTTCATTTTCCCAGTCTGAGTTCTCAGGTCAAACTCTACAGTTCAAGGCTTAAAACTGAGGAGAAAATGTCTAGTTTGCTTTCTACTATAACTAAAATGCTCTTAGCTTCACCCCTGCCAAGTCCCTGCTTTCTGGCACTGAAAATCAGGGCCAGATGGCCACCCAGCATTACCGGCACCCCATGGTGAGGAACAAGTGACAGTTTTCTTGGTGATCAAGCATAATTTAAAGTCTTTTAACCTTTGAATTCCAAGATATCATGGTGACAAATTCAATTATTTTTTTAAAGTGCAAACAATTACCTGCTCTGCCCCCAACCTTTTCACCATCTGCAACAAATAAATACTCAAAATTCCATCACTTAAGTATAAAGTCCCTTTCCATAGTTGGGGTATCAAATCCCTTAATACATTTACCAAATGATAAAAATGCCATTCAGATCAGATGCAGCCACATATAAACTAGAGATGTGTGTGGCCCATTGGAGGACACTGGATATCCAAAACTGTGAGCTTCCTACAATGATATTCAATAGAGTTTTGCAAAAGGTGCCAAAATAATTGAATGGGGAAAATTTAATCATTTCAAAATCTGATGTTGAGATAATTGTATATTCATATGCAAGAAAACAAGCCTTGAGATACATACAATTTTTTTAAAGAGTCAAACATTGTATTAACATTCAGTTTACAAAGCTTTGTACCTGTGATAGCTAAGACATAGAAGTGTTGCTCTTTAAAGAGTTTATACTCTAAGGTTTAATTATTGATTTAGAAATTGTGGAGCTTCATTTTAAGTGCTATATATAGATATGTATATGTATACATATAAGTTATCTATATATGAAATATATAATAAGTATATATTTTATAATTATATATGAAATACATTTTATACCTAAATTTAAGAACTAAAACTATATAACTTATAGAAGACAAGTTACTAGTACTAGACACTCCTTGTACTAGTAACTTGAAATTAGGCAAAGAAATTTTATATAGACCGTCAATAGCACTAACCATAAAAACAAACAAACAAAAGAACTGTGGGTTCAGTTGCCTATAGGTTTACATTGTACTTTTGATAAAACTTCCTATTTTGCCAGACTCTGAGATCCTCCAGGGCAGAAACCATTTTTTAGACATCTGGGTTTTTTGGCATCTTATAAAGTGTCCATCACTTTAAAAATTGTAAATGTATACTAAAAAAAAAAAATGCAATAACATAAACTCTCCTCCTTTTCTTTTATCACTGACACTGAATTATTTTATGTATCTATATTAGATATCTATATTAGATATAGTATACATATGTGTGTATTTATTTATGTAGCTAAAAACTCTCTCTAGCCATGAGAGCCCCGTGAGACCAATACGGGCCATTTGTTTCCCTTTATGAGAAATAGAGCATCTATCTTCAACTACACAATTGTGCTTTCATGATTTCAGTATACTAGCATCACAAAAATTTTAGTGGGCAACCTTTTATATAGATGAAGTTCAATTTCCTCAGACAAAGAAAAAGATGATAATGCATATTCTTCCCTCCAGGAGCAAGTGCGCAGAAAGATTTATTTTGCTCTTCCACCTCATATATGTATAAACTCCTATGCCTAGAAAAGCAAGCCTCTCAGCAGCAAGATAATCAGGTCTCATAAATCCCTGATGAGTTGAGGTGGTAAGATTGTGACAAACTCTGCTCTCCTATATGAGTTTTTATAATAATTCCCCTCCCACAGGATCTACTTACTTATAACAGTAAAGTGTATCATTGCCCTTATTTTTTGTGCTGACCTCATGAGCAGCAAGAAATGCGCACATTTGAAGGAGAAGGGAGGTTGCCATGAGCCTCACACTTCCACTCTCTTCTGGGAAGTCACCCCACTGCAGAGATTCACAGCAAACATGCTTGCTACTCGCTGTATAGAATCATCTTGGAACACACTTGAACTTTAAAATAAGCATACATTTTCTCCAAGTATCACAAGAGATGTCAAGGATACAGCAATAACTCTAGAGATAGGTAAATTCTTCCTTTACAAAGTTATTAAAATTTCATGGTGTTCTATTGCAAGTACAAACTTGTCTCTGTAAACTGGATGAAAAGGATGTCACCTTCAAGCTTCTTCTCATTATTATTTGATATGCACTGAACACCAACTGGGAGCTTTGATAGCTTTAGGATCACCCTGAATCCTTGCCATTAAAGAGGGAAAACATCATAAAATCTAGCAGGTACTTTATTCCCTAATGAAGCTGGATTGGTTTCTATTGAGGATTTGAAGGAATTATTCCTAGGCTGTATAATCCAGCAAAAAGGCTTTCTTGAGTAACCTAATCTTGAGCTAACCTATGACACTAACAATCTAAGTGCTTCAATTTAAAGCACCTCTTCAGCTCATGCCCTCACCCCCCTGGTGTCTGTGTCCATTGGTTATGCTTATATGCATTCATACTAGTACAAGTCCTTTGGTTGAGCAGGGGGTGGGCGGGAAATGGGGGGATAAGGACACATATGTAATAGCTTAATCAATAAAGAAAGAAAAAAAAGAATATAAAGCACCTCTTTAGATACTGCCTCATAGTAACCAAGTCTGTAGCACACTTTTCCCTAGAGCTAAAGCCTTTTGACTCCTAAAATCAGACCTTCCCTTAAAGTTTTTCCTAGTGGAGTAATTGCAAAAGATACAATGTGAATGTCAATATCATTAAATATGAAAACACAACATTAAATTCCAACCCCCCAAAAAAATCTCAATCATCAAAAGATACTTTAGAATATTTTGGAGGGAAATTTTTGAAAAATAATGCTATAGTAGCCATCAGCAAACTTGCTCACAGATCAACTATGCTTTTATTTTGTTAATAAAGTTTTAGGAGGTACAAAATAAAACTAAATTTAAGAATCAAGGAAAGTAAAGAATGTTGAGATAGTTACCTGCACTTATCTTTGACTCTTTTATAACCATCTGAATAGTGGGTCTACTCATTTCTCAACTTGCTTGTTGGTGGTGATGTACCTCACAGCATGGTGGGCATTAACTACTAAATTGCAAATCTATCCAAGATATTGCTTTCAGGAGATACTACTTTGTGCTAAAAAATGCAATGGTCACTTTTTCATCTTATACCCAAATGAGTTGGTGACTTTCCTGGACACAAGAAACAGAATCTATTGCATCTCAGCATAGCACAGAAAAGAACGGAAAGTGGCACATTGAAAGAAGAGAAAAATCTTTCTACATTTAGCAAATACACTTTTAGAGCATATTGAAGAGAGATCTTCCTAGAAATTTACAATGAATAAAAGAGTTAATATCCTCCTTAGATAGAATAAGGCCCCTGAGAAAAGAAACCAATCTATTACAGTGTAGACTGAATGGTACAAGAGTCATCTGGAACACAAATAAGTGAAATCTGGAAGAAATGGAGACTGAACCAGAAAAGTGACACATAACCAAAAAGAAAAAAAAGAAAGAAAACAAACTCTATTTAGCAACTCTGGCAGTGATCTATTGGTTCATTAATAAAATGGAACTAGAACTTTATAGCAGAAGTCATGAAGTATTTATAATTTGTTAAATATATTTAGAATCAATTCTACAATTACATTTGTAAGTTTCTCATTCCTTAGTATGGATTTAATTGTCATCCATTGCGCTTTTAGTTGCCTTATATAGTTACTAGTGGCCTGGTGCGCGAAATTCATGCACATTAAAAGGGGGACCCAGAGTCAAGTCCCTGCCCACCCACATGTGCCTCAAAATCGTGTGAGACCCAGACCCGGCTGTCCCCTCCCATTGGCCTAGATCCAGACCCAGCCAGTCCCACCTTTTTCAAGCCCTGCTGGGCAGGGGGCATAGCCTCAGGTCCCCTGGCCCGGTGCCAGGATGGGGGGCATGGCCTAAGGTCCCTCAGATGGGGCGGGGGGCGTGCCTTGAGGTCACCCGTCAAGCCCCACCAGGTGGGGGACATGGCCTGAGATCCCCTGTCAAGCCCTGCTGGATGGGGGGCGTGGCCTGAGGTCCCCCGGCCTGGTGCCAAGGCAGGAGGCGTGGCCTGAGGTCCCCAGCCTGATGCCAGTGTGGGGGGCAAGGCCTGAGGTCCCCTGTCAAGCCCAGCGGGGGCGGGGGAGGGCATAGCCTCAGGTCCCTGCTGATTGCTCATTAAGGCTCCTTAAGGGAACTTGGCCTCAGCTGTGGGTGCAGCCATCTTTGTGATGGAGTGATGGTCAATTAGCATATTCCCTCTTTATTAGATAGGATAATTAAAGGAACACACTAGTCAGTAAAATATAGCCAGCTGAAATGAGTCCAAACTGATTATTTTGCTAAAGACTATACTGCTAAAGGTGGGAACCAGATAATAGCACCTTCTTAGAATTCAGCCTTTATGAGGGTTATTTCCCTGTGTATATACTACATGTTGCATTGGCACAATTCTCCATTATCCCCTACTTACTTGATTACACAAAGAATTCGTTCACAAATAGTATTTAGGGATTTGAGTGGTAGGACTGCAAAAACTGTGGTTGTGCACAGCCCAGTAGCCATCTACAACTATAAGAAAATGCATTTGTTGAATTTGTTACTTTTTTTTTTTTTTTACCAACATGTTCAGCTGATCCTTACATCAATATTGCAAGGAATGTGTAGAATTATTACACTTCTATTTGAGAAAGAAAGAATGTGTGTTGGAAGGGAAATAAACAAGCCAAGCCCACACACAGCTAATAACCTAAATTTTTGTTTTAATGTCCTTTAGAAGTGTGTTTGAGTGGTCATTTGGTTTTCTCATATTTTCATACATACCATAGCTATAACTATTTGTGGCACATTTTTCTAATATATATGAGAGCAATAATCTATGGAGATAGATAAAGAGATAGACACCATACATTTATGTCTCATAGGAGATGCTGATGCTCTGGGAAAAAGAAAAACTGAAAGCAGTATTTACTTAAGTATTAATATCAAATGTGTAAGCCCAAGCACTCAAGCTGGAGATTAGGTGAACATTTTAATTTTGACATGAAAAATGATCAGTTATATAGTGTAACTGATCATAATTAGGTGAAAGTAAAATATCTGGAAAAGCTACTACATGTGACCCATGAATAATCACTGTCCAGGAATTTAACCTGCTAAGTAAAGTATCCTGACCTGCTAGTAGTCTTGATATAAAGGCATTTAAATGGATACATCCACTAGAATTGTCATACTCATTGTAAAAGTAGTAGCCTTTGGAGAAAGAAATGAGGGGAGAGTAAAAGGAAGGAGCAAAATATATACACTTCTAATTGTGGATATTTTCAAAGCAAGTAAAATCATCAGTCCTTTCCTTCCATTTCATTACTCGGTCCAAATGCCATCAAGCTAAGTTGAGCGAGAATTACATACAGAAATGGAATTACCATGGCAACCAGCTTAAAATTTGGTTCCCCTGCTGAGAATTTAGCTCACTGGGTAATACTTTGTTTTCACCTTTCTGGAAAATTAGATGGAAGGTAATTTTGGAACCATGAATAAGCCATCTCTAGGTTCAAGCTATTACTTGGGTTAGTTTTCCCAGGGGTCAAGAATATGAGTAACTCTATGTCCCCTACTAAATAAAAGAAAAAGAACTTGAGGGAACTAGACATTCACTGTATTATGATCTTTAAGTCACCAATGTCCAGACAATATCCCAGATGCTATTTGGTCACTTATTGAAGATCTAAGCTTTTAAGGATCTGGGCAGGAGGTGGTGAGCAAGAGTACATCCTATATAATAAAAGGCTAATATGCAAATTGACCAAACAGCAGAACAACCGGTCGCTATGACATGCACTGACTACCAGGGGGAAGACGCTCAACCCAGGAGCTGCCCCTTGCTGCTCAGTGCACTCCCATAGGGGGAGTGCCACTTAGCCAGAAGCCGGGCTCACTGCTGGCAAGTGCAGCGGTGGTGGTGGGAGCCTCTCCTGCCTTATGGCAGTGCTAAGGATGTTCCACTGACAGCTTAGGAGTGGGCCTAAGCCATCAGTCAGACGTCCCCTGAGGGCTCCTGGACTGCGAGTGGGTGCAGGATGGGCTGAGGGACCCCCGAGTGCACGAATCTTGTGCACTGGGCCTCTAGTATATCATGAGATGTGAGAGAACGAGATGGCCTTCTGTTTCCAGTGATATGGTGGAAGGGACACCCTGATACCTCACTGCAGTCATGTAAAACATTGGGAAAATACTAAAAATAAACTTTCAAACAACACATTAATGCATTATAAATATTAATTTCACTGCAACAACAAAACTAACAAAAATACATAAGTAAAATCTTTGTTATTTTAAAGATTTCAGAGAGCCCCACACATAATAATATCTAAAAGAACTAAATTGCAGAGAGCAATGATCCCTCTCTGGGGGAACAGAAATCTGTTGCCATGGCAATAGGTGGGGAGCATGTGTTGACCCCGCACATTAACAGAGGAGTGAGGCTGCCATAGGCAGAGGGATTCTGCTGAGCAAAAGAGAAAGAAATTGGACTTCTGGAACTACAAGGAGTGAGTATATATGGAAAATATAAAATAAACCTGAACACTTTCTCATACCATACATAAGATAAAAATCTATGAGATAAATCATGGATCTAAATGTAAAAAATAATTTTAAAAGTTTCTAAAAATAATAAAAAATCACAACTAATTGATTTCAACAGCATTAAGAACGTTTATCAAAAACTATATTTAAAAAGACGAGCACAGACTGAAAATATATTTGTACCATATAAATATGACAAAAGAGAGAAAACGTGACTCTCCTAGCAGAAATCATAAATATCTAATCAAAGATACTTTTTATAAATAACTTATATATATTTATATATGATAAAGTATATATTTGTCATATGTAAAATCTACAAATCAATAAACATACATAACAATAAAAATGGGTACAAAACACTTGAACAGACACTTCACAAAGGAAGATATGTGACCACTCAGAGAGGATATGCCAACTGTTCAGAGTCACACATCAGGGAAATACAAGTTCAAGATTAATTTCATTGAAGAAGTATGTTTCACTTGTTTTTAAGCAAACAGTGTAAGGTTTGGGATGGATTTATAAGTATGACATCTCATTGGAGGTCCCCCCCCCCCATTTCTAAAGGGTAAATTATTAACAACTTTCCTGGTATAGCACATAAGATGCAGCCTTTGTTTCCTTTTAGGAATACACTAACGGGGTCAATTTCCCTTTTCACCTTGTATGTGGAGAGAAGATCCAAGTAGTTATAGACTATGGTCTACTTGATAGTTTATATCAAGTAATGCATAGGTTTATAAAGACTTTTCATACTCAATGTCATCTAATACTACCTTTAAATAGTACTATTTAAGATAAGCATTATGGCCTAGTGGATAGAGCGTCAGCCTGCGGACTGAAGGGTCCCAGGTTCGATTCCGGTCAAGGGCATGTACCTGGGTGGCGGGCACATCCCCAGTAGGGGGCGTGCAGGAGGCAGCTGATCGATGTCTCTCTCTCATCGATGTTTCTAACTTTCTATCCCTCTCTCTTTCCCTCTCTCTTCCTCTCTGTAAAAAATCAATAAAATAAATTTTTAAAAAAATTAAAAAAAAAGATAAGCATTATGTTTGTATTATAAATATGGAAATCCAGACTTCAAAACAGCAGGAAACTTTGTCCAAAGCGATACTGTTAGTAGGTGTCGGAGGCACAAACTCTGAGCTTCTGATCTTAAATTGCATATTATTTTCATATAATGTGCACAAAATGTTTGCAATGGTCCAAATTAAGATGGTTCATGGGGAGTGAATCTCAGGCTGCAATCTGAGAGCCTTCCTTCTAATCCCAGTTTAATGAGCTGTCCCTGGAATTCAGAGGGAAAAGGAACTTCCCTTGTGAAAGAAGGAAACATAACAGGGTGTGATGGGGCAGAAGCCCTTGGTATCGAGGTCGAATCTATCTCCACAACTTAACTGCTGGGGGACTTTGGACAAATGACTAAAGCTTTCAAGTTTTAATTTCCTCCTCTATGAAATAAGTAAAATAAAGATGCTATGATACAGTAATGTTATGTGAATTAAAGTGGTGCACCAAAATTCTAGCTTACCATAGATAAAATGTCCTCTATTATTTACATTATGAATAAAAATTGGCATAAGGAGCCAAAGGGAAACTCTTGGAGCAATAGTTTCGGTGGAAATCGGAGCTCAGGAAAATATCGCTCTGAGAAGATTCCTCGGCAGAGGCCTGAGAAACACACTCAGTATTTGGGCAAAGCTCCATGCAACTCACTGTTATCACCGTGATTCATGTTCTTTTGCTTGTTTGTTTTGCCTTCCTGCCGTTTCTGCATGTTTCACGTTTGATGTATCTCAGGCTGCCAGTGCATTTGACTGCTCAGCCTTATACTTCAGGGAAGGATTATTTATCATAACTGCTCATTATGTTTCAGTACATCTGAAATCAAAAGGTCTTCCCAGGTGCCAGCATACAGATAGATATATATTGAACAAAGAAAGGATTTCAGCAAGTCTCGGGTTCTTCCATACTTCACCTGGATAATTGAAGGAAATTGAAGACCGTAGGGTGTTTCCCATAACTTGATAAATATTGTTATCACGTTAATAGCTTCCCTAGACTACAGTATTTTGACTTTGCAGTGGTAGTGTAGGTACCTAATTGTTGTTGTTGTTTTTTCTCTAAGAAGAAATTTGAAAATTGACTTTTGTTTATTTTTCTGATAAAGCCTCACATCCAATAATAAAACCGAAATTGCTATATTCCTATTATAAAATTAATTCTATTTTAAGCAACAATACAATAAAATATGTTTTACATTGCTGTGTCTAACTTATCTTCCATATATAGAATATTTCGTTCAGTTCTATAGAAGAGCAGTTAACCTGGTGCACATTTTTAAATGCCATATTTAATAAATGTTGAAAGAATCAGTTATCTGATGGACTGATTATCTGATTCAACTGATGATTTCCCTCTGATCTAAGAATACTGACTGATCTAGATATCACTTAAAACAAATATGAACTAGAAAGAATAAACAGAATATATCATAATGTTAGACTTTCTGCTTAGTAAGTCTCACTTAATTACTTTTAGATCATATATATGTACACGTATAAGGAAGTAATGTTTACCATAGGTGTTAAATAGCTAGTAGCTTCTTTAACAAAACAAACACAGATTTGCTAATTGTTAATGAATACTAATGACTCATATATTTTGATTTCAAGACATAATCCAACAGTTACAGTGAGCTTCCACTATTTTGTAGTCTGGAAAATGAGTTGGAAAATTACAATAAAAGATTTTGGAATAAATAGAAACAATGAATTAAAAGAGCAGTCTTTGAAAAGAGCATATTATCTAACTTCTAATTTTCATATTAGAATGAAATAAAGATTTCCAATCATTTTTGTGATTTAATCTGAGGATTTTTCAATTGGATAATTTATATCATTTTTTGCAAATCTTACATGATATTACTCCCCTATCATAACAATTTAAATAAATGGTAATATATCACGGTTGAAATGACATCTTTCATATTTTTTAGAGGAAGCATGCAACTTTTCTGTCCTATTTATTAATAGAGATGTTCCTCAATTTTTGATGGGGTTACCTCCTGATAAACCAATTAAAATTGAAAATATTGTAAGTCAAAATGCATTTAATACCTCTAAACTACTGAAAATCATACCTTACCCTCATCTATCTTAAACATGCTCAAAACATTTACATTAGCCTACAGTTGGGTAAAATCATCCAACACAATGAATACACTGTAGAGAATCCGTTGTTTATCCTTGTGATCATGTGCCTGACTGGGAGCTATGGCTCTTGGCTGCTGCCCAACATCACAAGCGATCCCTACTACCTAACACTAGTCCAAGAAAAGACCAAAATGCAATGTGTGGTTTCTACTGAATGCGTACAGCACTTGCACCATCATAAAGTTGAAAAATTGTTAAGTCGAACCACCATAAATTGGGGACCATCTGTAAACACTGAATTGAATCACTTTTACAGTATTTCAATACTGGGTGACATTTATTCCTACTTGAGATCTTGAATGCGGTCCAGAAATGGCCTCAGAGTCTAGCTGTGACCGTATATATCCATATAAGCTCTGAAGCAAACAAGCAGATTTTCTTTCTCTATCTCAGGATTATATATTTTGCCACTGCCAAGCCAAAAGACTTTGTGTATGCCAGTAGAATCCCTTTTTGTAATGGTGACCTTATGTGCTTTGGCATTCTTTTGCCATTTGATGAAGGAGGTGCTCAAGTCAGTTTTGGAAGAAAAAAGCCTCATGAGTAATAGCTTGACACAATATCTTCAGATGTAGCATATTATGCTTTGATAATCAAATCCCCCTGGATTTCCATCATCCTTTGATTTAAAGTAGAGACAAGACCAAGAGACAAGACCAAGCTCTAGCACACGTTATTCATCAAACGTTTTCTCTCCCATGTGTTGCTATCATAAAGTAACCATTTCTTTGCTATCAAATTTAAACATTCCACTTTTCCATTAACTGATACAGATTATACCACATTATATGTCATATTCTGTACTAGGTGTGTTTGCTTTTACCATGATTGGAAATGCTCTTAGCTAAGTCTACTTACCAACCTGAAACTCAAGGCCAATTCACACCCTTCCTGGGAGTTCTGATCTCCCTTTTCTGTCATTTTGATGGGAAGAAGTGGAGAGGTTTTTTACTTCTGCTCAAGGTGAGAAAATCAGATTAGCTCCCCAGCAACTCTGAGTCTTACCCAGAACCTAGGGAGAATTGGTAATCACTGCAGTGTACCAACAGCTATGCAGTGTTCTTAGTCTTATTTCAAAGACTGGAGATCACTGGGGAAACTATGTGGAGGCTCTACACCATCCAGCAAGATGTCCCAATCCATACAACGAAACTTTTTCCTCTAAATTCTAAGCAATATATATCCCCACAAGATGGGGAACTCTTACTGAATTCAACAGACAAGGCAAGCTCAACACCCTGCATCCTTGTTGCAATCTTTTTTTTTTCCCTCTTACTATTACCTGGTGACATGAAATAATGTTATAATCCTTATACAAGCACCTGTCTTATATTTCAATTTATTCAAGTATCACTTGCAAATTAAACCCCCAAAGCTGAAATATGTACAGATGTGTGCAGTCAGCATAGAAGAAAGAACTCTAGCATGTATTTTAGTTAATGGAGTTTAGAGCAGTGATGTCTAATCAATTTAAGCTTGCTTTTCTTTTATAAGTTGCCTTCCAACTATTGCAGAACTTCTGTGAAATTTATTACATCCTTATAGCTTTTTTCTTATATATTTTGAAGAAATAGCATGGAAAAATATATCACTGCTTTAGAGCAAAGCATTTGAAAATCGCTAGAGAAATATGTGGCTAGGGGTTGGGGAGGAGGGGTGAGACAGAGGAAAGACCTAGAAAGCTCTTCAGCAAAAAGGTGGTGGGTGGCACAAAAGATATACTGACACTTTGCATGAAGGCTTTGGAAATGTTTGAGAGGGACTGGATTTAATTTCCATGAGTATTTAAACACACATAGTTCTTAGAATAATGCTTGGTACATGGTCAACCCTGTGTATGTGTTAGCTATTATCAATATTATTGTTGTTATTATTACTATTATTTTTATTCCTGCAGTCACCCAGGATACCGGACATGAGTTTTTGCTTTTGTTTGTCTTGTGCTTGGGATATTTAACACAAGGAGGCACTACAGAAAACTGGAAAACACTTAGGTTCCATATACTCTACAGTGTCACAATTTCTCCCTATTAAACTGCCAAACTATCCATTTAAACAGATTTTAAATATATATATCAATTGGGAATAAAACTACTAAGTGGATAAGAAAAAAAATCCAGGTTAGAGTAGTAATCATAGCTTTAAGTCTCATGAGATCCGTGTCTTATCAAAATAAATAAAAACATAAAACAAAGTTCTCAGAACCTCAGTTTCTGCGTCTCAGAGGCCTATTGTGAACATTAATTAGGTTAACTTTACAAAATAGTTTTTATTCATGTATTCATTAAAAAGCAATTATTTTTATGGTGGGTATTATTCTAAGTGCAGGAGATAAAGTTATAAGGAAGATAAGACACCTTCTGCCCCCATGGAGCTTTCATTCTTGTGTTTAAAAGACAGAGAATAGAAGAACCAAGATAGCAGGTTGGAAAACCACCTATACTCACTGCCTCCCACAACCACATCAAAATTACAACAAAAACTCAGAACAGCCATCATCCAGAACCCCCTGAAAGCTGGCTGAATGGAAGTCCTACAAGTAGAGAAGAAAAGAAGAAAGCACACTGACACTGGGAGGAGGGGCGGAGGGGCGGAGGGGAGCAGGGGAGCAGGGGAGCAGGGGAGCAGGGGAGCAGGGGAGCAGGGGAGGAGGGGAGGAGGGAGGAGGGGAGGAGGGAGGAGGGGAGGAGGGAGGAGGGGAGGAGGGGAGGAGGGGAGGAGGGGAGGAGGGGAGGAGGCGAGGAATGGGCTGGTCCAGCACCCACCTGTGTGGCTTTTGTAATTGGGAGGGGATTGTCTCTGGGGAGTCCGCCCAAAAGAGCAAGGGGTCCCAGCACCACACCAGACCCCCAACCCAGGCTCCCAGAGCTGGGAACAGAAGTCCCCGCAACCATGGGCTGTAAAAACCAACAGGGATTGGGGCCTAGTGACATGGCTGCTGGAGACCCAGCTGTTCCTTTTAAAGGGTTGGGTACGAACTTAGGAGGTCCAGCTTCCTCTGAGTTCCAGCACCAGGCAGCGGTTCTGCAGCACCCAGACACATACAGCGAGAAATTGGATTGTCTGGCAGGGACTCCAGGGCTGCTTTCTCCCAGGCAGGGGTGCTCCCAGGGGTCATTGTTCCTGGACTGGAAACTCCCCTGTCACAGAGCTAACTGGCAGCATATCTGTTTCCATCAGCTTGGCCCACACTACTTGCTCCTCCCTGGCGATTCCCTGAGACTGCACCCCATCCAATTTGTAGCCCCACCCAACCTGTTTGCAGCAGCTTTTCCAAATAAATGGCCTGTCCTGGCTCAGGCTTCAGTCTCTGCTAAAAATTTCCCAAAAGAGCTCCAGCTGGGTCAGCATGCCCCAAGCCTATCAATAAAAGGCCCAAGACCCTGCACTAGCCTGAGCCTGTCTTGCTTCACAGCTGGGCCTCACCTGGGCACCGCCAGGCCCAATACCAATAGCTCCTGCAGGGTGTCCCCAGGCAGTGGCTGACTTTGCACGCCCCTGGAGGCCCTAGAGCCAGTGCACCTGGTGGACAGTTCAGACCACAGCAGATTACAACTCTACACATCCACTCACAAGGCAGACCCAGTGAGCACCAAAGCCCCGCTAAAGCAAGTCCTGCTCCATAGGGGCCTTTCCTGCCCAGCAGCTCTCCCACTGTAGCCACAGCTGGTCCTCACAGCCGATTGGCCTGGAAATCAATTCCTCCCAGTGACGCCAACAGCAGTCAAGGCTCAACTACAAGACTGTGCACGTAGCCCACGTAGGGACACACCTAGAGTGCCTAGCTCAGGTGACTGGGGAGGCTGAGACACTGGGCCCTACAGGACACCTACTACAGAAGGCCACTCTACCAACTAAAGGAGACATAGCCCTCTACCCAATACATAGAAACAAACACAAGGAAGCAGCCAAAATGGGGAGACAAAGAAACATGTCACAAATGAAAGAAATGGAAGCAAGCAAATTATTGGATACAGAGTTCAAAACCATGGCTATAAGGTTACTCAAGGATTTTCATGAGATTTTCAAGGATCTTAGTGAGAAAGTCAAAGACATAAAAAAGGACCAGTCAGAAATTAAGCATACACTGACTGAAATAAAGAAATAATTATAGAGATTCAACAGTAGAGTAGAGAAGTCCAAGAATCAAATCAAGGACGATGTGGAATATGAGGAATTTCTCTTCTAACTGGGTGAAAGCATCTTTGAGGAGGTAAGTTTATCTCCCCAAATGTCAAAATATAGAATGAATTCATTTAGGTGACTGAGAACTTCTGAAACCAAACTTTTCAATGAACACATCCCACATCATTGCACTTGGCAAAAGAATATTTCATCCAATCAAATGGGTACAAATAATTATAAGCTGGTGAGATTTACTCTCAAAATAAAGGAGCACTTTTGTTCAATTCAAACACTTTAAGACCCACATTTTTATTTTATTTTAAATCATGTAAAACCTGACACATTAATTCTGCTGCCTGTCAGAGACCAACCTGAAATGTTAGAACAATACTTCAGAGATATGCCTTATGTTGTAGGAGTGCATTGATATTCAAGCCAGTTAATAAAATAATGGATATGCTAATTCTTACACGAAAATGGCATTGCTATTTAGTCTCTTAAGTGAGACCCCTTTATATGTAAAAATGTATGTGCATCTTTCCTGCAAAGGTTTTGCAGAATGGAAGATCAGTATCTAATGACTGTAACATATGGTGAAGGTACAAACAATATGTTGGAAGCTAACTGTTGGAACAGTGAACAGTAACTGATCACTGTGTACATAATAACTTTAATTTTTAAAGGAAAACTAATTGGATAAAGATCTAATGAAGGGTACCTGATTGGCAGCAGCAGGAAAAGGATATCCCTGCTATTCAAACTTAAAGCCTAGTAACAGTTGTATAGGTCTAGTATCTTCCATCAAGAGCTCCTAAGGGAGGTCAATGTCATTTGCTTGAATAGGTTCAATAGGTTCCTTATATACAGGCTAAGAGCACAGATGGACTCAATGATTAACAAGAGTCTGCACAATATATTAAAGAACTACATGTACTTGACTTTCTAATTTATCCAGCTCTAATATTGTTGAAGCTTTTGTTATTAATTTTTGTATTGTTATTAATTTAAACAAAATAATTCTAAAAAGTTTAAAGTGGAAGAAAGAAGTGTACGTGTGATGTATAAATATAATGGGGAGAAAGAGAGAGACAGAGAGAGAAAGATGTGGGTAAAAGAAAATAGCTGCATCTGGCTGGGTTGCTCAGTGGTTAGATGATTGGGCCTCAGACCAAAGAGTCTCAGGTTCGATTCCAGGTCAAGGGCTCTTACTTGGGTTGTAGGATCCCTGCCCTGGTCGGGGCACATGCAGGATGTAACCAATCAATGTGTCTATCTCACAATGATATTTCCCTCTTTCTCTCCCTCCCTCCTTCCTTTCCACTCTCTCTAAGAAAATCAATGGAAAAATATCCTCAGGAAAGGATTAACAAAAAAGAAAATAGCTGAATTGATAGGGCCCAAAGAACCTTAAAATATATTCAAGGACTTAAAGAAGATTGCCAGGAAACACCATTTCTTGAAGATAAATTAATCAGCTCTATTATTTAAATACTAGTGGCCCGGTGCACAAAATTCATGCACAGGGGTGGGGTGTCCCTCAGCCCAGCCTACACCCTCTCCAATCTGGGACATCCCCCTCACAATCTGGCACTGCTGTCTCCTAACCACTCTGCCTGCTAGCCTGCTCACCCTTAACTGCCCCAGCCCGCCAGCCTTCTCGCCACCAACTGCACCCCCATGCTGGCCTGCTTGCCCCCAACTGCCCCCATGCCAGCTTGCTTGCCCCCAACTGCCCCCGCTACTGGCCTGATCACCTCCAACTGTCCTCCCTGCCAGCCTACCTGCCCCCAACTGTCCCCCCTGTCGACCTTCTTGCCCCTAACTGCCCCCCTTGCAGGCATGATTGCCCCCAACTCCCCCCCCCCCCCGACTTGCCTGCTTGCCCCCAACTGCCCCTCCCCTGCCGGCCTGATCACCCCCCAATTGCCCTCCGCTCCTGGCCTGATCACCCCTAACCGCCTCTGCCTGGGCTCTGCCACCATGGCTTTGTCCAGAAGGACGTCCGGAAGGTCTCCCAGTCTAATTAGCATATTACCCTTTTATTAGTATAGATGGTTCCTATCAAATATCTACAGGAAAAAAAAACCTGCCATGACAAAGAAATGTGGGAAGCTTATAGAGAGATTTCCCCCTTGAAGACAACAAGACAATTTCTATTAATTATAGAGGAAAATAAAAAATTACCTGCAGTTCTGTATAATAGGAAGTTGATTTCACCAGAAAAGAAAAATTCATTGGTTGCAACACCCACGCAAAGCACTAACCAGTAACGTCTGAGAAAGCTTGTGGCTTTAGTGTGACTATAACATCTGAATGAGCACATAGTGTTATGCAGAGTCAATACATTTTTTAATGAGTATACTGTACCAACAATAATTGAAACCAACTACCCTTCTTTAATTGCACAGTAATTTGTCTCAACTAATAGTATCCTTTCCTGTGAAACTGATCCCCTGAAGAAAATCTAGATTGTCCTGGTATCTAAGCAAATACACAACATTAAAGGTATTCCTGGATATATGGAAAACGTCAGAAACTCTAAAGATTCATTTTTCACTTTCAGGAAAAATTAGGCAGTAATGGTTAGGCCTCCTTTTCAAGGCAAACTTGGTTATGATTAAAGGTGATGAAAAAAATCCCCACAAAAACCAGAAAACATTGCTAACGTAGTTTGGTTACTGAATCATTTGAACACCTTTTGTCCTCCTTTTCTACTTGTCTAAGAGAATGAGTTCTTATCCATAATATCACCTGTGTCCCCAGAGTATTCTGTGACTTCTGAAGCACGACAACTTCATCAAAGTTTCTTAAATTGTATTTTTTCTCCTTGCTTTCAAGAGCAGGGGATCCTTACTTCCAATTGGAAATGAAGCTCTATGCGACAAACTGTATCTGATAGAGTGGGGCCTGTGATACCACTCTAGTTAGAAATCTATCCTTTCTTCTTTTCCTGCCAGATACAGATACTAGAATTAGATGTCTTACTTTTGGAAATAAAGGAAAAATACTAAACGATGGATTCAGAAATGGGTGTGTGAGGAGATTAGGAATTTATACTTCATAACGTGACTGATCCACTGTAAAGATTTTTTAATTCACATGTAAATGTTCGAGAATTTTCCACACAGTACGAATCTGTGTCATGTGGAAGTCCCACCCCAATGAGCCGGTCCAGCTTTGTTGCTATGAACTGGAGGCCCTTGTTACAAATATCACCTTCCCAGTCCAGAATTCCTTTTCTTTCATGGTAACTAACCTCCAAACTGATAGTGCAGGAAAGAGTTAATTTAGCAAGCCTGCATGGCCAACCCTACATACTTGAAAAGTCTTCAAGTTTTGCTCTTGACCAGTTCCCAGGAGATAACCCCTGAGCCCTTGGGACATCCTGTTTCATAAGAGAGTGTTTGCATGCCTGAGGCTTTGGGTGGCAGCAGAATTCAATTCTTAGTGGGCTGGTAGGCTGAGGACCTGTTACTTGCTGGCAATTGGACAGAGGCTTCCCTTTCTTTCCTTGTGGTCTTCACCTTAGGATAACTTAAAACATGGCAGCTAGCTTGACCAGATTGGCCAAGTGAGAGAAATGAGAGAGGGAGAGAGACAGAGAGAGAGAGAGAGAGAGATGTTTGCTAAAATCCTTCATAACACAATCTAGATAGCAATATTCCATCACTATTCTATTGATTAGAAGCAAGACATCAGATTCAACCCACACACAAGAGGAGGGGATTACACACCAGCATGAATATCAGGAGGTAGGGATCATAGGGTCCAATTTAAAAGATGTTTACATGCAGGTACACATTCTCACTGTTTTTCTTTATTCTTCGAAAATTACCACAATTGACTCACTCTTTCAGAGTTCCACTCCCATCTGGAGTTAATCTCCCTATAAAAAATAGATGCAGAGATAGGGATTAATTAAGGCTTAGTAAAACATCATTCTAGAAAAAGATTTAGAAAAAGAATTAAAATGAGGCAAGAAAGAACATCTTTTAAATATCTGCTAGGTGCACAAGGGGAATGTGACTTATCAATCTTTTAGGGAGGTGTACTATAAACTGAATTAGATAACAAGGATTTCCTTCTTCCTTCAGATGGCTTTCATTTGTTGTACCTTACCTTCTGACTGGCCTCATTCACTCTACTTAATTTTTCATTTTGGGGTTCCACACTACACTCCAGTCAAACTTCCTAGCATCAGGCATTTGGTTGCTGTAGTTTCATCCAAACAATGTATTTCAGAGAATGAAGGGCAGTTCATTTAAGAGAGCAGCCAGTAAGTGTTCTTGCTGACCAATGGGCTGTTTTTACAGAGTAGACACTCTTCTCAGGAAAATTTAAGCCCTCTGCTTTCAGGGCTCAAGGAGATGGTCATTCCATGGAGGGCCTTTCTTACCACTTCTCCAGGGCACATTAGACTCTCCAGCCACCTCACCAAAAATCTCCATTCCTCCCCAAATAGGCTAAGTGCCTTGCATGGTGACATAGGAAGCACAGCCTTCAGAAATAAATGAGCACTCTGCAAAAACACCAGCTACACCTCTGATTAGGGGCCACTGGCTCATTTCTCTCAAACTGGGGAAGATCATATATTTATTTTTAAAAACAGAACATCTCCGAGTGTTTGCAAATGGATTTTAAAGTGGCTGTGTGGGTGACTATCTTGACAGTATGTGACAGATAAGGATTGTCAGTTTGAGGTTTTATTTCAATAGAGGCAGACTCTTACTTCTTTGCAGTAATGGTTTAGGAAATCATAAACCCTCCGTAGGATTTAATTTTTATTCGTTGTTTTCATAACAAATATGTTGCATGACTGTTTGCTTACTGTGAAATAATTCAAACACTATGCAAATGAATGGATTTAAGAGTGAAAGTCCATTTTCCATTCCACATTTTTCACCTACCAATCCTCCAGTTCTCTTCAGTGATAGCCATGAGTTACGGTTTGACTTTTCCCCCTCAGTCTCTTTATATAAACCCACAAAAGCATTTAAATATATACACCCACACACATTTACACTGTTTTATGTTATTATTTTTGAACAACAATTGTAGAGGTTGTCTCCTTTTTAAAAGCATGGTGCAAAGATGTGTCTATGAAAGTAAATATAAATGACTTCATCCTTTTAAAACTTTGCTTGAAATTTCAGTTGTGAATGGCCCAAATTTTAATTTGCTAACTAATTAATCTTCCATTGATAAACATGACAAATGTTTAAAATTTTTCTTTGTCCAAGATTTTTTTTACATCATGCTTTTATACATCATTGTTCTCTTTAAATGAAATTTAACACTGAGCCCAAACTTCTTACCATAACCACACCTAGAATTTCACTCTAAATTTCTAATTCAATGGAAGTAGTGTGATACTATAACTGATAAAAATTTCACATAACAAGTCTGCTGAAATACATCACCCATTATGTTGAAATGTAAAAATCCTATTGTAGTATATCAGCATTTAGATTATTTTAAAATATATCTTTATTGATTTCAGCTAGGAAGGGAGATTGGAGAGAGAGAAACATCAATGATGAGAGAGAATCATTGATCAGCTGCCTACTAGGGATTGAGCCTGCAATCAGGGCATATGAGCTCTGAC
The DNA here is from genome assembly GCF_963455305.1 of Plecotus auritus. Classification (NCBI taxonomy): domain Eukaryota; kingdom Metazoa; phylum Chordata; class Mammalia; order Chiroptera; family Vespertilionidae; genus Plecotus; species Plecotus auritus. The sequence goes on along the minus strand of NC_137783.1, from coordinate 143,446,506 downwards.
TGGGAATTGAACCGTGACTGGTTCATAGGTCAACCACTGAGCCACACTGGCTGGGCTAGATGATTTTTTCATAACTATATCTCTTATAAATATTTTACTAATGTTTTATATTATTGATATTATGATATGGGCTGAAAATAGCATGTACAAATGTTTTCTGTGAGAACTATTTTGCTCCTGTTACTCTCATATCTGGGAGATGGGAGATACCAGGCAATTTAATAACACGAGAGAACATTTTGTTCAACTTAGTGGAATAGAGAGGTTATATTCACCAAACATTTGCCAGCTAGATGCTGGGTCACCTATTAAATTAATTAAAACCAAGTAATTATGAAAGTAAGAACACTAAACAATTAACACACCAGAATCGAGAAGGGAAAGCTCCCATAATGCCCTATCCCAGTTACCAGAAGACTAATCTTAGAAACTTTCTTTGCAAATACCTGGCAGACAGACATGTAGCCTGGTGCAAACCAAAGGCATCATGTATTATCCCTAATAAGAGTTAGATCAATAATAACTATATAAGTAAGTTAAAATAGAAAATTACACATAATGTTTGATAACTTTTATTACATATGTAAAAGATAGAAAAGCCACAGAAGATAGTTTGTAATTTTCAAAATTAAATATCATAACTATATTTAGATTATAAAACATAACTTTCAGAAAAATAGGCAATAAAAGGCAAAGATATTCTTCCCTCTCCCTCACCCCAAGCTTCTCTGTGCCCACAAAAACCACCCATAAAAGGAAGTTTATGTTTATTTTTCAAGAAAAACAGAGAATAGTATACATTTACTCATACATACACAAATATATATACAAATCAAATATATTTAAGTGTATGTATGCATACAGTATCTTTTCATCTCTCTGTTCCCGCTCCTAACCCACACCATGCAGGCAGGAATTCTGTGAGGCTGGTGCCTTCCTGGGCTCTGCCAGGTTGTCCCGGTTGTCCCCTAGAGCCTCCAAACCTCTCTGGAGTTTCTGTCCTTCTTCTTGACCCCTCACCCAATTGGACATCAGGGCCCAGGGATCATTCTCTCTAAATCTTTATACCCCTATATTTAGCCTATGGAATTGTCATCTAACATGGGTCAGACAGTCTTTGATATCTGTTGTGCAGGGCAAAAATATAATGTTCTGAATCCTGCAGGGTTAGGAGCTGAATCCCAGTAGTGCAAATTGTTGCATTTCAAGTCATGTTTTCCACTAAAAATTATTGTCATGCCATTAGTGTCAAAAATCAATTTAAAAGCCTCTAAACCCATGATGATGGTTCCAAGGATGTATATATTTGTCAAAACTTATTGGACTATACACTTAAAAAAAGGACATTATATTGTATGTGTTTTTACTTCCTAAAGTTCATTTAAAAAGACAAAACTTTAAAATTTAATAAATAACTGTCTTTATTTCTTTGGTATTTTCTTTCAGGCAATTAGCAGAAAATACTCTGAGCACCACCTTATCTATGGCATGTAATAACTGAGATAAGAAGATGTAGGAGGAGGAAAATTAAAAAAAAAGCAATAATAATAATAGTAGTAGTAATAACAGAGATGAAAACTAACACTTAGGTTCCAAATGTGTGTCAGAAGTTGTATCAGTTCATCTTCACTACAGTCTAAAAAGGGTATATGATGAGTTTGGTTTCACAAATAAAAGAGCTGAAGATAAGATGAAGTGAAGTTTGTGCGATCATACAACTTGTTTCAGGGGAAGAATGATTCAAAAGAAGTCTAACTTCTAAGTGTTTACTTTTAACCAGTACCTTATGCAAATATTTAAAATTAATTTTCTGATCAAAGCAACAATCATAATGCAAATGAGAAGTACAGTGATAATCCTATCTAATAAAAGAGTAATATGCAAATGACCATCACTCCAACAGATAAGATGGCTGCCCCCATGTGGTCAAAGATGGCTGCCCCATGTGGACACAAGATGGCCAGCAGGGGAGGGCAGTTGGGAGGGATCAGGTCAGCAGGGGAGGACAGTTGGGAGGGACCAGGCCTACAAGGGAGGGCAGTTGGGGGGATCAGGCCAGCAGAGGAGGGAAGTTGGGGGCGACTGGGCCTGCAGGGAAGGGCAGGTGGGGGGGACCAGGCCTGCAGGGAAGGGCGTTAGGGGCAATCAGGCTGCCAGAGGAGCAGTTAGGCATCAATCAGGCTGGCAGCGGAGTGGTTATGGGGTGATCAGGCTGGCAGACAGAAGCGGTTAGGGGCAATCAGGAAGGCAGGCAGGCGAGCAATTGGGAGCTAGCAGCAGTCTTGGATTGGAGAGGGTGTGCACTGGGTCTCTAGTCTATATACATAAAAGCCTAAGCAACCGGCTGACCGGCCAGTAGCTATGATGTGCAATGTCCATCAGGGGGCAGACGCTCCAACTGGTAGCTATGACATGCACTGACCACTGGGGTGCAGACACTCAATGCAGGAGCTGCTGAACTGTGGTAACTTGGCAGCTGTGGTTTTCGGGTGTCGCACCTGGAACCAGAGAGGAGGGAGCCTGATTCTGGAGTGTGTCACCCAGAAACCACCCTCTCGCAATCCAGGACCCCTTGGGGGATGTCAGAGAGCAGGTTTTGGCCTGATCCCTGCAGGCCAGGCCGAGGGACCCCACCAGTGCACAAATACAAGCACCAGGCATCTAGTGTTATGATAATGATGGTAATGATGATGACATGGTTCAGGTTTGATGATATTGGCAATTTTTAACATTCTTGTCATTCATTCTTACTGTCTAATGTGCATTGACCCATTTACTCCTTACAAAAGCCTATGACAAAGTTACTGCTCTCATCTCAGTATTTAAAATGAGAAAACTAAGGATCAGGGAAAATAAATAACATGCCTAACATGTACTACAAGTTAGACAGAAATATGTTTGCTTTGGCTCAGAGCTCACTCAGCCACTTTGATGTAATCCTCTCAATAGCTTGCTTTTCTCTCTCTTTTTAAATAAGCACATTAATTCTATTGTTACCATGTTTGGACCTACATACTGAGTAATTTCAGTATATTCTATTTTTGTAATTCATTTGGGATTGTTAACTAAATAATAAATGTCACTGCTTTTTCAAGAAAAGTACATGCTGTCATTTTGTACAAAGATGGGGCTAAAATGGGGAAAAAATAGAACTAACCCCTTTCTGAACTTTTGTGTCAGTATATTCAAATTTTTGTATATAATCAGCTATCTAGCTATTTCATATCTTTCTCTGTCAATAGATTTGTTCGTCACATATATTATTGATTGTTTTGTTTTAAGACACATGTGAAGATAGGATAAAAAGCAGGTAGAGAAGAACAGAACTTTTTTAACTTCCTTTTGTTACTCCTCACTACCAGTTGAAAATATTTTATTATAACTACTTCCTGAATCCAGCAATGCATGAATAAATTCACAAGCAATTATTTACTAGTGTCCCATGGGTTTTAGAACAATGTGCATAAATAGATTGCTCTACAGATTCAAAGGGCCAGGAGGAAGGGGAAATATGAGGCTTCTGAAATAACTCTAGTCATGACATTCAGAGCCCTGCATGCAATCCATTCTGGTAGCAAAGAAATGCTGGCCAGTGTTTGAAGGTCAGAATGATGTGAAGTAAACCGGAATCAACCATTGGGCCTGGAGGTTGGACATGTGTAGATGGGGCTATCGAATTAAGAAGCTGTTGAGGGTAGAACAAGAAAAAAGGAAAGGAAAGAAAAGCTTGAGAAATACAAGATGAGGTTTGATGATCTCCGGGAAGGCATGAAGCTAGAGGCAGTGGCAAAGCTCCTTTTAAAAGTTGTATTTTCACAGTTATTTTCTTTAATACTGCTTAACACTGTGATTTTATTAGCCACTGGACTGAGATAAAGATGACTTCAGCCACTCAGTGTGAACTGAACACGTTTCAGCAACTCCCATGAAAAGTCACTGCATTCTAAATGGCATGCTGCCACATGCAGCATCAGAGAGAAAAATAGTTTTGCTTCAAGGAGAAAATGGTTCTCACCCAAGAATCCTTAGTATTTCATAATATTGAGGAGATCTTCATAGCCTCAAAGGCTAAGACCTTTTACAATCACTTGTAACCCTAAAAAATGATTACACAATTTAATTTATTTGTCAAAAGGTGAAAACTTACAGGAAAAAAATGATTTGTCTGGCTACTATTAGGTTACAATATATCAAGTCTATAAAAGCATTTGTTTACATGTTTAGTGAAAATTATTGATTTTAAAGAAGCTTCAGATGTGAAAAACTAATTCTAATCCTGAACTGAAGTGAGGCAGTGATTTGGAATAGATATTTGGTCAGATATTAGCTGCAACAACTGGACAGTATAGAGTTGACCATTTTGTCACAGGGTAGAGAAATTAGACAATTCCCAGAAATATCTGTATTAAAGTATACTACTGCTTTTGAAATTAAAAGCAACACCAGAGTAAATTAGAATGCTACATCTATCAAAGCTGACACATGTTTCTGCTTCATTAGGCCATAGCGTTATGTAATAAACCTATTAGCATATAATAACAGGGAGAAGTGGCTGGGGCAGGGGCCTGACATAGGGAGAAGGTGATAATGATAAGTTCCTGTTGCCATTTGCTAAGTCAAGGTTTGATTGCCCAGTAGGTACTCATAGCAACTAGGATACCTGGTTGAAATATTTAGGGCAGTGGTTCTCAACCTTTCTAATGCCGCGACCCTTTAATTCAGTTCCTCATGTTGTGGTGACCCCCAACCATAAAATTATTTTCGTTGCTACTTCATAACTGTAATTTTGCTACTGTTAATGAATTGTAATGTAAATATCTGTGTTTTCCGTTGGTCTTAGGTGACCCTGCTAGTGGTTCTCAACCTGTGGGTCGCGATCCACAGGTTGAAAACCGCTGCTGTAGAGCCTAAGACCATCGGAAAACACAGATTTTACATTACGATTCATTAACAGTAGCAAAATTAAAGTTATGAAGTAGCAACGAAAATAATTTTATGGTTGGGGGTCACCACAACATGAGGAACTGTATTAAAAGGTCGCAGCATTAGAAAGGTTGAGAACCACTGATTTAGGGGAAACTGCTTCATGTCCAGCATTTTGCAACAACTTGAGCCATCAAATTCAACAGTGCCTCCTATATGCCATTGTACAGGCCTCTCTCTATATATACAGATAACATGACTCACCTAAGTTATGGAACATTAAACTTATGAGGCCCTGGAGGCCATGGACACAAGCTGTACTTTATTGCTCTCTCTTGCAAGGTTTTCTCTATTTATACCTTTCTTTTCTTCCAGGCTGGGGAGAAAATAAAAGGGAAAGTCAACCACAGTGATCTCAGGTCTGTGGAATTCTCATGTTGCCTCTAAATCTTTCTAAATAACAGAAGGTGGGAATTTTTTAAATAAAAATAGCACTTCAATAAATACTCAAAAAGTATAGAAATATGTATCCTCATCAGATTATTGTCTTAAACTGAAGTGGTATTTTCTTCTCTTGGTAATCAACTTCAATAGTCTAATGAGCAAAATATATCAAATGATATGCAACATTTTTTTTTACATAGAATTAGACATTTTTTTCTTTTTCCATCTCTTTTGCTTTGTTTTAATAGGAAAAGGCCTATCTAGTAAATGTGATTTTTGCAATTTTACTAGTTCCAGTTTCTGGTTTTGCTTTATTACTATGAATAAAGTTGAAATAGGATACATGTCCCGATAATGGAATATGTTCATACTTAATTACTTGGTAAAATTATTTTGGAGACATAATGCTGCTGACAAATACAGTGGTTTCCTGCTTCATGAGGTAATTAATAGTGTTGTTTATTGTTCTATAAGTTTTTTCTTTTGTCAGACATAATTTGTTAAGCAAATTAGAAGCTAAAATGCATATGGACTTAACAGACACCAAATAATAAAGTATTATCAAGGATTTAATGATACAGAAATAGCTCTGGGAAAATACAGTGCTCTGATGCAAATAGTTGCCATGGTGATAGCTTGAAATCACTGAGTGATTTTTAAAAATATATATTTTAAGAACATGTGAGTTTTACCAACAATAAAAAAAAATCTAGACTACACCAGATTTACCCCCTCTATAAAAACTAGTTAGCTTTATTTTTACAAGATTTTATGTTTCTGTTTTATATAAATCATTTGGATATTGACTTGTCATAAGTGGAGTTGTTTACTCAAAAAAATCAAACCATATCAAATGATAGAAAAGATGAATGTATTGCTTGGGGATTGAACTACATCACTGCATTTCATTACCAAACCCAAGGCTCTATGGTTATATATATCTACATAAAATATCCTATATAATAAAAGCTAATATGCAAATTGACCGAACCATAGAATGACTGGGCGCTATAATGGGCATTGACTACCAGGGGGCAGATGCTCAACGCAGGAGCTGCCTCCTGGTGGTCAGTGCACCAGAAGCTGGGCTCATGACTGGCGAGTGCAGCAGCAGTAGGGGGAGCCTCTCCCGCCTCCACGGCAGCGCTAAGGATGCCCATGGGAGCGGACCTAAGCCATCAGTTGGACATCCCCCACGGGCTCCAAGACTGAGAGGGCACAGGCCGGGCTGAGGGACACCCCCCCTCAAGTGCGCAAATTCTGTGCACCAGGCCACTAGTATCCTATATAATAAAGAGGTAATATGCAAATTGACCTTCACGCCCTCACACAAGATGGCCGCCCCCATGTGGTCACAAGATGGCTGCCACAAGATGGCCATCAGGGGAGGGCAATTGTGGGCGATCAGGCCTGCAGGGAAGGGCAGTTAGGGGCGACCGGGACAGCCGGGGAGGGCAGTTGGGGTGACCGGGTCCCCAGGAGATGGCAATTAGAGGCAACCTTGCTGGCAGGGGTGGGCAGTTGGGGGGGACTAGGCCTGTAGGGGAGTGCAGTTGGGGGCAACCAGGCCTGCAGGGGAGGGCAGTTGGGGGCAATAGAGCCGGCAGGGGAGGGCAGTTGGGAGTGATCGGGCTGGCAGGGGAGCAGTTAGGCATCGATCAGGATGGCAGGGGGTGATTAGCGGTGATCAGGCTGGCAGGCAGAAGTGGTTAGGGGCAATCAGGCAGGCAGGCAGGCGAGCAGTTGGAAGCCAACAGTCCTGGATTGTGAGAGAGATGTCCGACTGCCGGTTTAGGCTCGATCCCTAACAGATAACCAGCAGTCAGACATCCCCCAAGGGGTCCCAGATTGGAGAGGGTGCAGGCTGGGCTGAGGGACACCCCCTCTAGTGCATGAATTTCATGCACCAGGTCTCCAGTAATTATAATATGTAGAGAGAAAATTTAATTGGTCTTAAGCAGAAAAACTAGCAGTGTCAAAATCAAGATTATTAGAAATGCCTATTAAATTACAAAAAGAATTAAAAACTCCACAAAAGACTCGATGTCACAAATATAGTAGGCAAGCAATAAGAATGTTATAGGAGAAAGTTATTGTTCAAATTATGCCACTTACCACATCCTCATAATATATGTTGAATCCCTGTAACGTGTGTTTTTAGGAATATTTCCCTGTAATATGTAAAGTTTAAAGCAATGGACGATATATTATTTAAACCTAATACATTAATCCAATTACTTGTGATGATACAAATCCTAGTGTTGAAAAGCAAGCATTACCTATGAAGAATAGTAATAGACAAAGGGTAGTCATGTATTTCTTTTCAAAATGCAAGGTGTTACTTCCTAAATCAAATGAAGACAGTTGGAAATGTCATCTAAGAAAAATGTCATACATAGAGCAATCACTGAATGATTAAGTTAAGTTGATTAAATTAAAATGGTCCATGGATGTGCTCATATATATCAGTGCTTAGAATGTCCTCAGTAATAACTTTATGAAAAAATAAACTCATGAGAGAAGACTCTACCTCTCCATTCTTTTTCATTTATTTATAAACTGTTCTACTCAGGTTTGCTCTGAGTGAGATGAAAAGACAATGGGGTGCTTTGAGCAGAAGAATGTCATCTGACATATTTTAGAAGATTCTGGTTGTTGTATTAAATAGATGGAATATAATACCTTTGACAGATAATAGAGACTTGAATCATGGTGATAGGGGTGAAAGTTTTAAAGATGGTTTGGAATCTAAATATCTCACAAACATAGATATGACAAGATTTGTTATTTATAAAATGTAGGATTTGTGAGAAAAACAGGCATCAGGAATAAGTCCAAAATATCAGGTCAGAGCATCTACAATAATGTATTGGCTATTAATTGAGATAAAAAAGCAGATTGTATTGGGATTGGGGAAAGTCTGGGAGCTTAGTTTTAGACATGTGTGGTGAGTCACATCATATATCAAAGTGGAACGTTGAGAAGATAGTTGGATATATGAATCTAAGTTTAGGGAACAAGACAAAGCTGGAATATAAATTGGGGTTTGTCAGAATATTGATGATATATTAAACTATTAGATGAGATGAAATTGCCAACATTCAAGGATTGAGCCTTAAGAGATTTGGGAGATGATGAACAAGAAAAGATTAGTGACAAGTAGAAGTCATTAAAGAAGAATCCTGGGGAATGTATTGTCTTGGAAGTCTAGAAAAGAAAATATTTCATGGGGGCAAGGGGGGAATGATGAACTGTGTCAAATGCTACTGATAGATCACATAGCAAAAAAAAATGGAGATCATTGGACTTAGCTTCAGAGATATCTTTGGAGACCTTGAGAACAGCAGTTTGGTTAGAAAAGAGGCTTAAAACTTGACTGGAGGGATTCCCAAAAAGTGCAAGGAGTAAAATTTGAGACAACACATATACAATGCTTTGAGTCTTGTTCCCAAAGGAAATGGAGTTGGTGATAATGGTAAGCAAAATCAAGAGATTTTGTAGTTATGAGAGATTACAACTTAGCATATTTGTATGACCATTAGAAAGATCATATTGAGTGAGAAAACTTATGATACAGAACAAAGAGAGAGGAATTAATAATGACCTTGAGTAGGAAATAGGTGGTAGAATCTCATGGAGGGTTAGTCTTCAATAGAAGCAATAAAAGAAAAGGAGCAGGAAAAACAGGGAAGGCCAATTATATAGGCTTTGGTATAGGTTGATAGACATAGTAGTGGAAGTTGGAGGATTTTGTTGGTGAGAACATTTAAATTCTATTCTTTTAGCAAATTTTAATGATACAATGCAGTATTATCAACTATACTCAACATGTTTTTCATTGGATCCTCAGAACTTACTCATATTATAGTCAAAAGTTTCTGCCCTTTTACCACCACCTCCCAGTCCTTTGCAATCACTTTTCTCCTCTTCGTTTTGATAAGTTTTTCTTTGTTTATATTCCATATGTAAGTGGTATCACGTAACATTTTATTTGTCTGGTTTATTTCACTTAGCATAATGTCCTCATTTTGTCGCAAAAGGTAGAAATTCCTTCTTTCTCATGGCTAAAAATCCTGTATAATATAGCAATGGCATGAATTGGTAAGAGGTTCATGTCTGGAGAAAAACACACAAAAATTCCCCTTTGCTATAACAAAAATACCAGAGACTGATGTATTAAATAGAAATTACTCCTCACAGTTCTAGAGACTTGGAAGTCCAAGATCAAGGCACTGAAAAATTTGGTGTCCCAGGGAGACCTCTGAACATAGGATGTATCTTACATTAAAAATAATGTTCATTGAAATGAGGGGGAGATCAACATAATAAGATTCAAACTGAATGAATATACTTAAGTAATCTTGCTTTTGTTTGAATTTAATTGGTTTTAATTACACTCTGCCTTGCTTTAACTATTAGTGGTGCTTTGAAGTCAGACTTGAAAAAAGAGTATGAATTATTCTTTTAAGAATATCCTGATGCATATCAAACTGAGTGAATTTGAATTTTTCTCACTCTCAGAATAATAGATGTCCTCCTATACTAGACACTCAACTAAATTACATATTAAACACATACTATAACTAACTAAACCCATCATGGTGTCTGATTTTTGTGGGTATCAAATAGCAAAATGAATCAAAGGTTACTGACCAAAAGTGACATATTTTGAAGTCTTTCCAGATGTTCCCTAATTTATTTTTGTGCCCAATTTTCATGTAAAGCTCTAGTGAAAGTTTTTTATAGTCAGTTGCCTTGTTGAAAAGTTTCTTGTCTTGGGATTTGTTGCTCTCAAGATCATCTTTTTCTTTTAGGGTAAAGATACACAATTTAATGTTTGCAGTGGCATGACCGCTAGAGCCTAGATGACGAATTAACAAGGATAGTAGTCAGTCTTGTAGTCTGTGTCAAAGGGGATCCATTGTCTGTGCCTCTAATTTCCCTCTTAGCCTTTTAGTTCAATGAGCCATTACTTGACAGTCTATTTAATAAAAGGTCATGTTTTCTTCTACAACCTGATTGGGTCATCAGTTATTAAAGCTATACAAAATAAAACAACATAAGGGAAACCAAAAATACCTTTTTGGTTAGTCTATTTATAATGTCCTAATCACTCTTATGGAATATTATTTTATTTGCAGGTTGGGGAAGGCTACAGAAAACATATCTATTATAGACATTAAGGAATGGCAGGGGACTAAAATTGAAGGTTTTTTTCTTCAATAACCGTAATTCTTCCTTTTAGCAGTATCTTCTATAAACTGTCATTTGCAAATATCTTGTTATTAATAAAAATAAATAAAAACTTGATATCACATTATAATCCTATTCTATATTTTAATTCTTTCATTTTTACCTTGTAATAAAGAATTTTTCCTATGTCATTGAACAGTGTCATTTATAATATACCTTTTATAATAATTTATATAATTAAATTGTTTCAAATTTTTCAATGTATTAGGGTTTTTATAATGAACATCCCTGTGGAGAAATCTTTGTTGTTCTAATTATGTCAGAATGAATTCCTAAAGATGACTTGCTGACACAAAGAACAGTGAATCCTTTCAAGGATTCCAATGAATTTTGTTAAATTTCCCTTAAAATATTTTTATATATTTACTACCATTAAAAGAATTTGAGAATGTCGACTTATCCCAAAAACTCATAATGCTGTGTATATCAATTTGAAAATTCACAAATTGTTAGTGGAAAATGTTATCTGTATTTTTAATCCTTGTTTTCTTGACTACTAGGGGAGTTGAACACAACTTGACTCAACAAAAGAATTTCTGTGATTTGGGGCAACTGAGAAGGACACTGTGAGCAAATTTTACAGTGAGAAATGGAGTTGGGGGAGAGACACATGGCAAGGAGAGTGTAATGTCTTGGCATTAGAAATATCTAACTTGTCTAAGTCCAAACAAGATAGCCAAATTATAACCATGAGACAGAAACATGACTGATGAACAAGACCTATAAATGATCTAAAAAAATAAAAGATGCATTAATATAAAAAGAGACCATTTACTAAAAAAAAAATACTACACAGCACTAATGTTTCTATGCTCATAGATGAAGCTAGAATATGTGCTAATATAGTCTTTGTAGTAAATACATACATGTACAATGTGTGTATATATACATATATACATATACATATATACAAACCCATAATTATTATTTAACACGGTTAAATGCTGCGATACATCATCTTACTCACTTTCATAATAACCTTATGAGGCAGGCAATATTATTATTAATGTTTTAGAAACTAAAAATTAAACTACTCAGGATTTTATAGTAAATGGCAGGACCAGGTCTCAAACATAAATTTCTATGACTCTAAAATAGAAAAATAAAACATCTCATCAGAATTTCCCATGATCTAGATGAAATGTCCCTTAAGATCATCTAGTTTGCTTTGTTTAAAATCTGGACCCATCAATCATCCTTCTAATTGCCTTATGCCTGTGTAGCCTTATCCCAGAGAACATGGTGCCCTAGATAGTAAACACACATTCCTGTCTGTGAGGAAAGCACATCCCGTGTGACTTCCAGAATTGGCATTTGTTTGTTTAACCACTCTTGTTTGTTCTTGAATGCATGAGTCAATACCTCAGTGTTTAATCACCTCTGGATGGGTTGAAACATAAAGTTTTGGAGCCTACAAAGTTTGAAAGTATTGGGCTTGTTCTGTGCTCACAAGTGATAGTGAAATTAGTAAAATAGATGGGAGTCAAATCATCATTGAATTACCTTTAAAACCTTTTCTTTGTTTATAAAATATATTTCTACTGATTTTAGAGAGGAAGGGAGATGGAGAGATAGAAACCTCAATGATGAGACGCATGCCCTGCAACCTGGGCAAGTGTCCCCACTGGGAATTGTACTGTAGCGTCCTGGATCATATCAATGCTCAACCACTGAGCCATGCCAGCCTGGCTTTAAAGCCTTTGAAAGTATGAGCTTTACATCTGCAGGTACATTGGCCTGCTTCTATTAGCGTGAATTTGCCAGACTCTTCCACATAGTTGCTGCTACAACTGAGCAACCACAGGGCTTCCTGCAGGCCCAGGCCTCTTTCCACATGGTGAACAGTAGTCTAGTATGCACTTGATCTACAAGGGGCTAGTTCTGTATAAAACCAAAGGGGACTCAGACATGCAAACTGACTATATTTCCACACTCTCAAAATGAGCTTCACGGTGGCCTTAGCTCCCTTAAAGGTGAAGGGAGTCACATGGAAAGAGTGAGAAGGTCTATATGTGTATGGTTATTATTATCATTGTTGTCATTATCATTTTAAATCTCTAAAGCAGCATGTTTGCCACAGGGGAATTTAGGTGTGTTTTTTTTGTTTGTTTTTTGTTTTTGTTTTTTAATGTGCACTTGGTTGACTTGTTGATAAAATGTGCTGTCCATAGCAGAGTGCCAAAGGAAACATTATAGTTTATTTATTGACTCAATTATGTTGCTGCAAAAAATAAATCTTTCACATAAGGGATATTTATTTTGCCATCTAAGGATATCAAAAGGATTAACAGCATCAGAATCACTTTCATGGACATCACAGAAAAAGGACAATAAATTATATATCCTAAAAAAAGCTCCTTTACCCTTATATCTTTCTGATAAATATATATTTTCAAACTACTTACTATCTATACATATAAAGAGGTAATATGCTAATTGTCTGTTACGGTGTCCCAGTAACGGCCAATTTGCATATTGACAGACCAGCAGAAGGCTGCACATGCGGGGGGCAGGGGGGGGTGCGGAGCCAAGTTCCCTGGGGGTCTGCATGGACATCCTACCTCAGCCTCCTACACCCCCAGGGGGACGGGGAGGCTAACCGGATGGGGAGAAGACCCAGCCTTGGGGGTAGCTAGAGCCCGCACCTCCGACTCCCAATCTCTTCCCCTGCCACCCCCACCAGAGGCACCCACAACAAGAGCCCACTGGTGACCACCCATCAGCACCCCCAAGGCACCCAGGGCCCGAGGCCCACTGCTCTCAGGCCCCCTCCACTGGGGCCAGGCACACCTCTCCTCCCTACAACTCCAGACCCGGGTGGAGGCAGGCCTGAGTGGCCCCCCAGGGTCAGACCCTTCATCCCAACAGCAGCAGCACCGTTTCCACAGAGGAAGCACGCTTAACCTTGCTGGGAGTGTGGCTAAACCCTGGCCTGCCTGGCTCTGCCCTGGCCCGGCCCCACCCCACTCCAGGAGATTGGAGCCCCGTCCTGAGCAGGTATAGCTAGCTGCGAAACAGCCACGCACAATTTATTTATTATTTTTTAAAATATATTTTATTGATTTTTTACAGAGAGGAAGGGAGAGGGATAGAAAGTTAGAAACATCGATGAGAGAGAAACATTGATCAGCTGCCTCCTGCATGCCCCCTACTGGGGATGTGCCCGCAACCAAGGTACATGCCCTCGACCAGAATCAAACCCAGGACCCTTCAGTCCGCAGGCTGATGCTCTATCCACTGAGCAAAACCGGCTAGGGCCAGCCACACACAATTTAAAGAATGACGCCAAGCGGGAAGGTTTGACAGTTACTCCCCCTTCAGCCTTGCCACCCCCGTAGTGCCCCCCTAATGCCTTGCCCCTGCCAGAGCCTCCAGGGATGATCACCACTACAGGGCTGCTGGCCAGAACCTGCCCCTCTGAGACTTGCAAAACCCTCTGCAAAGCTTCTATACCTACAGTCCCAGGAAACAATCATGCCCTCCTCCCCTCATCAGCACCTGCTACCTGCGAGGGAACCCGTGGGCTTAAAAATAACAATTCCTTCCCGTTTAGACATCACTTACTTGATGAAACATTTCTAGGTTTATTAGCTCAGAACCTCCTCATGACAACCCAGTGAGGTAGGTGGATAAGAGATTACAATTCCCATGGTATATGCGTATGTATTCAGAAATGAAGCTCAGAGAGGAAAAGTGTCAAGCCCACGCCACACAGGGGGAGCAATTTGATTTTAGGTGGGGGCAATTCAAGAATGAGTTAACAGTGAATTTTTTGCATTTCTTATGGTTCTAGGGGTCCTCATCTACAGTGTATCCTACATAATAAAAGGCTAACATACAAATGACTGAATGATGGAATGACTGGTCACTATGATGCATGCTGATCACCAGGGGGCAGACACTCAATGCAGGAGCCGGACTCACGGCTGGTGAGCACAGTGGCAGTGATAGGAGCCTCTCCCGCCTCCGTGGCAATGCTAAGGATGTCCGACTGATGGCTTAGGCCCACTAAGCCATCAGTCGGACGTCTCCCCAGGGCTTCCAGACTGCGAGAGGGCACAGACCAGGCTGAGGGAACCCCGCCAAGTGCACGAATTTCATGCACTGGGCCTCTAGTACTCTAATAAAGCATTACATTCTCAAAAGGAGGCCAATATATTGCTAATAAATTAGAACATTACCCAGATCCATTTAGTAGATAAATTTATACACTTTTTCAAAAATATTAAAATGCATAATTTATTTTGTCAAAGCACAAAGATCTCTATAAATATCCAAATAATAAACTCCCTAAATCAAATATGTAGATAAATGATACATATAAATATAAATCATTTCTATTATTTATTTTTGTTTTTCTATTGATGGAATTGCACTGGTCACAAGTACTCAGAAAATGTGAGATAATATTAAGTAGGACTTTAAAAAATAATGAAAATAAATTTTATTTTATTTACAACCATAATGTAGTCATATGAAGAGTACTACAAGTATCTTCAGTGTTTTAATTTATAAAATCATGATAGTATTTACAAGCAGTTATGCGGACAAGAAATAATAATTAAAAAAAATGTCAAAGTTGCTTTGTGACTTCCAACTAGAGAAAACATCCAGAAACAATATTAAAAAAATAGAATAGAGGTATGGAGGCAAGCAGGAAGGCAGGAACTTGGGAAAGCAGGTAAAAAGAAACAAAAAGAGAGAGTGAGAAAAAAAGAAACTTCCTTTTAGAATGATAATGGCAGGTATTTGATGATCAAAATTATCTATTTATTCTTTTATTAAAATTGTGCACATAACACTTTTAAATAGCATGATGACACACTGGGCAGAATAATTATTAGAAACTAGAGGCCCAGTGCATGATATTTGTGCATGGGGGCGGGGGGCGGGGTTCCCTCAGCCCGGCCTGCACCCTCTTGCAATCCAGGGCCTCTCGGGGGATGTCCGACTGCTGGTTTAGGCCCAATCCTGCAGGGGTCAGGCCTAAACCAGAAGTCAGACATCCCCTTCGCAATTTGGGACCGCTGGCTCTTAACCACTTGCCTGCCTGTCTGATCGCCCCTAACTGCTCACCTGCCTGCCTGATCACCCCTAACCACCTCTGCCTCAGCCCCCGCCGCTGCAGCTTTATCCAGAAGGTCGTCTGGAATGAAGTCCAGAAGGTTGTTCAGCTGTCTGGTCTAATTAGCATATTACGCTTTTATTATTATAGATACCCCACAAAAATTTGTTTAAAAAATAAATCTGATCATTAGGAGCAAATGTTATTCCATACATACTTTTTAATAAACCTCACCTGAATATATGTGTGTGTGTGAATATATTTCCTACTTTCAAGGCACTTACTACATATATATTAGAGAGAGAAAGAAAGATAGAGATGGAAACATTGATAGGTTACTCCTGCACCTGATTAGGTATTAATACCACAACCTAGGTATCCTGACCAGAAATTGAACCTGCAACCTTTTGGTGTTCAGGATGATGCTCCAACCAACTTAGCCACCTGGCCAGGCCATACATGCTTTTTTTTTCATTGGAAAAATAATCTGAGAAGACTAGAGATATGAACAGCTCTGTCATATGCTAACTTCCCAGGTAAAGGCAGCTTTCAAAACACACTTCAACAGAATCCCAGGGATGCTGTTACCGTGGAGACAGCAAGCTCTGGGAGAAGGCTTTCAGAGGAGGTACAGGCAGAGATGCTCAGAGCCCTGTTTTACATGCAGAGCCCCCATTTGACTCTATTTTATGCAGCCCTGTTTTAATTTTTTATCACACAGCGCAAAATGGTAACAGTCTTGAAAGCAGCTCTGTACAAAAGGTCAGGTAGCTTTTGACTATGTTTCCTGTCTCTTTCATTTCCTTAATCAGAGTCTGTAGATGAGGAGGAGAGGTTTCCCTTTGGGGAGCCCCCCCAAAATACTTTAGGTACAAGGTGTGTGCTGATTTTAATCAATTCGGATGTGTGTAGCTATTAGCTTTAAGCTCTCAACTCTATTACAACAGTGAATAATAAAACCATGGACCTGCTTTTGAATTGTTAGTTTCCTTAAATCAAAGACACTGGAGAAGAAGGACATTAGATAATGAATTCTTCTGTATTTGTAATGAACTTTATCTGCAGAAAGAAATACTTATTAAGCATCTAAAAAACATACAGGCAGGACTCTATTAGAGACATTATGGGGAATATGAAGAAGCATCCCACTTTGCTCTGGATTTTTTTTTTCTTGGAAAATGACAATTCATACACCTGACTTCTCCAGACTCAATAAGTCCTCATTGGAAATGATGCCACTCATATATTCACCTTCATAAATGCAGGGCCTGGCACAATGTCACTCAGCAAATGTTTCTCACATGTTTCACGGAGATACAGATATAGTTCCCACTCTCCAGGCACTTACCATCTTGGTAAGCCATCTCTACATATGACTTTGCCCTATTTGATGATCTTTAAATGTGCTGCCTTTGAACAATTTACAAGCGAATGAATGAGGTAGTAGTCACCATTCAACTTTTTTTTTTTTACATCCATTCACTCATTTAGTGCCTCACCTCCAAAGCTGTATGGTCAACAAACTCTTTTTGTTTTCTCTGATGCTCAACCCCAGTTGGCAGTGTAAAACCTTTCTGGTGGAGAAAATGCAAATAAAGGCTGGTGCTAAGAGAAGATATGAGACAAAGCCTAGGTTTTGAAACGCACAGCACCCAAGAAAATGGCACTAGAGTCATTTTTATTTCTTGCCCTGGAAAAGAATTGGCAACTTAAATTTAGGTCTCCCATGGCAACCGGGATATGAATTAACTCAGTGCCACCTACTCAAGCTAAGCTCTACCATCAGAATCAGGATGGTTTCTACACAAGATAATGCAATTGAAAGAAGATGGCTCTGGGGCATGGTTATAATCTGCTTTATAATCTGAAAACCTCATTTTAAAAAGTAAATTTAACTCCTGACTTGACTACTGCAGCAACTGACACCTTCTGAGGACAGAAAAAGACTTCATCTTCTCATAGCGATATTTCCCCATCTTGATCCTGAAAGAAACAGGCCACACGTGGCCTGTGTTCTACATAAAGGAAGGATGGAAGTTTAAATTCTGACATCTAGGTTAGTTCTAAGTTAAGCGAGCAGAATACTAATGTTGATTATCCTAAAGTAGGGCAAAGGTATTCAAACCCGATTGGCAGCCGCGAATATGAAAGACATTCAACCATCGAACTGACCATGAAGAAGTAAACTGATTCACACTACCTAGCGGCAAATACAGTGCCATTTCCCAGCTGACTTAGCCACACTTTGAAAGTATAAAACATTGACTTTTGCCATTACTGATTTAAAAAAAAAAAAAAGAGTTATATTATCATTTTTGTGACTTTGGCTGAAAGTCATTGGACACCGTTTTATGTATTTGTAAAACAATTATATATCTTCTGTGAATCTTTCTGCCTATAGCTTTTGCACATTTTTTCTAAGTGATAGTTTTGTTTGTTTGCTTCATTTTGAATGGGAAGGGGGTGTGCAGGTGACTGTGGTCTACCTTAAATCTACTTTTCCTAAACAGACACTGTGACCGGATCAGACCCATTATTACAGGAATCGTAAAAAGTCGAATTTTCACAGGTAGACTGTTTTCCTCTAGTAGTGTTAACCTTAGGTAGGTGCTTAAGACATGTATCAATTTAGAACTCAAAAATATTGACTCTATTTCAAAAACCTAGCACATTACTATTGCTTGTTTTAAAGCTACAGAGCTACCTGTGCCTGTGATTATGGTGCTTGCATGGTGGTGATTACCAAGGCAGTTATCATTTAAAAACTGTCCTTGGGGAAACAGCTTCTGAAAATGCAACATCTCATTTTCATAAGAGAACAAAGGGACAGAGAGTGCACAACCACCTTGACAGCAAACCATCATTAGAACAGAGGGACTTGTACTAATACTATAAATCAAAGAGCAGGAACAGAACAGGACTGTGCAGCCTGGAAGGTTTAAAAGCAATTAGTAAATGGCAAAGGTGGCATTGGGGCCACGAAGCTCACTTTCTGGCTCAGCTGGGTAATCTCAGCAGTAAGGTCTAAATCACGCTTTCACCTGGCGATGTTTATGGGCTGTGACACCAGCTCAGATGCTGAGGATTCTCTTTTGTGGTGTACTTGCATTTTCTGTGATGAAAGAAGGGCAAAGTCGCCAAGTGAGGAGAAACCGTGAGTATGGTTATCTTTGAGTAATTTGAGAGCAAAATCTGTCTTATACATGATATTTTCCCAGTGTCTCTTATGATCTCTAGATAGAGTGGATCCGCAAGAAATATTTTCTAAATAAATACATACATAAAACATAAATAAACAAATGAACAAAGTAAAAGGACCACATGGGACAGAAAACCAGTCTGGTGCTACCATGCAAGAATGCTTAATGGGCCTTCAACATTTTTAAATTGGTCCTTTGGTTTATTTCATTATCCTTTATTCATCTGGTCATTTCAACTCAATAGCAATTTTTTTTTAATTTCCTACTCCTGTCTAGATACTGTGCTATGTACCAGATATACAAGGATGGATAAAGGAATCTTTAGTATTTTTAAAAAATAATTCATAAGCTATAATGCAGTGTGATAAAATTGTAACACAGCTCAACAGAAATTTCTTTGGTGGTTGGAACAACCACATATGAGGGAGATCAAATGAGGAAAGTTTGGCAGAAAAGGCTGTTTCCAGGATAGGTGAGCTTGCCATTCTGGTATGCATGTGATGTGCTAAATAGTAGGACATTCTACCAAGAAAGAATAGCATAGGAATGCCTTGAGATCCTCAGGAACCATGAGGACAAATACTAGAAACAAAGAAGTCTAGAGAGCAATGAACATTTTGAAATGTTTACCATATTTATTCCCCTCAAAACTATCCTCACCCCAAAGCACACACATAAAGAATTAGTACAGAACCAATGAAATACAACATAGGGATACGCTGCGATGGCTATTGGACAGGGCTACACTGGAGAATTTTATTAAATTGCTAGAGGTTTTAAAGTTCACAGAGGTGTGCTTATGTGGTAGATAAAGTCCTACCTGGGTCTTTAAAAAAAACAAAAGTAGCTCCCTGTGTTCCCCACTGGGCCATTCTCTATCTGGTGTAGTTTCTTCATCTGTCAACATTTGGTTTCATCCAAACAGAACCTTTTCTTTCTTCTTTTAAAAAAAACAAAACAATTTTTAAAATATGTTCTTATTGATTTTTAGATAGAGAGAAAGGGAGAGGGATAGAGAGATAGAAACATCAATGAGAGAGAATCATCGATCGGCTGCCTCCTGCATGCCCCCTACAGCGAATCAAGTCCACCACCCTGAGATGTGCCCTGACCAGGAATTGAACCAGTGACCTCTTGGTGCATGGGACAATGCTCAATCCAGTGAGCCACACCGGCCAGACAGAACCTTTTCTTTCTGTTATGAGAAGGGGTTTCGTGGTTTCTTTAAACCACAGAGAAGCACTCATTTTGTGCTACAAGAAGACTGTACTCTGTGCTCCTGGCGGTGATAAAAGCCTCATGTGATAGACTGTGCAGCCAAGATGCCAATATCACAGGTTCCACATCCCCTATGTCCTGTTGTGGCTTTTGTCAAGGGACAGGCTTGAAAGTAAAACTCCAGTTCCTACATCTTTTCTATTTGGTAGTGAATATCATCTTCATGGCAATGAAGCATTAACAGCCCTGGACCAAATGACTCAAAAGCTCACTACACTGACTTCAAAAAGTATGCAGACTCAGAGCAGACCCGCTGCCTGATGTGGAGGAGAAAGGACAACAGCAGAGAGAGACGTGGCCCAGGGCACATTAGAGAGTTCTTTCTGAGTCTACGCTGGGAGGTCTCTTTTTGGCTTACACTCAACTCTCAACTAATTCCACTGTGACACACATGGTGTGCAGGCTTTTGTAGCTCATGAAGAGTTGTTTCACTAGTCACTGCAGAGGCTCTTATCTGATCAGCAGCATGTTCCTCAGCAGGTTGAGATCGATTGTTCCACTCTAAAAACGGACTGCAGCCACCAATAGCGCATTCCTATGCCTGACATAATTGCCTTTTTTCCTATCTTATTTTTATCTTCTATATATTAAAAAAAACACACAGAAAATTCAGAGTAAAAACCCATATTTAGCCAAGACTCAGAGGATCATGTGTTCATTACCTTCTGTAAGAACTGCGGAGAACTCGTCTCTGGAGCTGGTTCTACCTATTTTTCTATATTTCAGGAAAAGAGGACTGGAATGGGATTAGAGCAGTTCCTATCTATACCACGATGATTAATAAGCTCACTCATTTACATTTTGTAAAAGAAAGACCTATCCATACTGACAAAACCAACCAGTAGACATTTTTAGAGAACAAATGTAATTCCATGAATGCGTGCTCTTTAAGTTCTTCTTCTTCTTTTTTTTTAATCTGTTTGGGGCTTTGAAATTAACACAACATTTCAAGAAAACATTGTTAGGAGAGACAGGCATGTTTAAGAATATGTTTCCACTGTCTATGCAATCGATCCTAATTTGTCCATGAGGTTCATTTTCATTTTCTTTATTTTTTTTTAGATATGGAACGTTCAGGGACATGACCACCAGGAATAACACCAAAGGGATTGATGAGTAAAGCCAGCCTGACAATGAAATGTAGGAAGCAAATCCATGTAAAAATGGAAATGTATGAGCACTGATTCAACATGATTGGGGGCATCTGAGGGAGGAAGGATGATTAAGTTCTCATCCTTGCCCTCCCAATCTTAACTCAACTTAGGGAATGTTTATTCTTTTGCGTGTCCTTGCTGTCATGTTTTCTAAATGCAATAGGAAAAACAGAACTGCTGTGTTCTTCTCATATACTAGTATTTATTCATAAAATACTTTGTGATCCAGTGAGGAGTTGTGAAGAGTTGCCCTTCTATCCGATCCAACAGATTTCCAGTTTCTGTTCTGATTGTCTTGATTTCTATTCCATTTGGTACTTAACCCCTGTCCTAATACCCTCTACATCAGGAATTCAAAAGCTGACTTCAGGGAAAAAGCTGGTACTTATTCTTAGGATATTTAAAAAACAAACACAGTTCAAAGCATTATTCTGGCAAGGAATATTTGAATTGTAGTGAACACAAAATTTGCTCAAACAGAGCATTTCTAATGATGCATTCATAGGCAGTTGGTAAAGGGAAGTTGAGTGGGGAGACTCCTGTGGTTAGACTCATTTTAGTTCTCTGATAGGCAATCTTGTCTTCCAGGAAAGCCATTCCTGAGTCTGTGTTGTACCATGAATAAAAAATAAATGGGGGTGGGGGGGAATGCTATGTCATTGCTGACATGGACTATATGTAGTAAGGCCTGTGATGGCTGTGCCTATGCTGACATGTACAGACTTCTTTTTTCTTGTCTTTATTCCTTAATTAATACAGTATAGCAACTATTTACATACTATTCACACTGTATTAGGTATTATAGGTAATCTAGAGATGACTTAAAGTATACATATATGGGAATATGTATGTAGGTTGTATGTAAATACTACACCATCTATATATATAAAAGCCTAAGTGACCGTTATGACCGGTGGACCAAACAACCAGTTTTCCGGTCGCTATGATGCACACTGACCACCAGGGGGTAGATGCTCAATGCAGGAGCTGCCCCCTGATGGTCAGTGTGCTCACACAGCCAACCCCCTAGGTCCCTCCCCCCAGCCATCTGGCCCTGATCAGCCCTGATCGGGACTGGGCTAGAAGGCCCTGATTGGCCCCAATTGCCAGTGAAGCTGAGGCACCCCAGCCATGCACAAATTCATGCACTGGGCCTCTAGTTTTATATAAGAAACTTGAGCATCCATGGATTTTGGTAGCCCCAGGAGGTTCTGCATCCAATTCAGGTCTTGAGAGATGACTGTAGTTAGTTAAGGAGATCTTAAAGAAACTCTATTAAGGATGAAAAAGATTAAAAAGGTAGTGGTTATTACTATTCAGCGAATATACCTGAAGACTAGCACTATAAGAATATAGGGCTGCTCCAAGTTATATAACCTGATACGGAGGAAAAGAATTTCTAGTTGTAAGTACTAGACCATTTGGTATCATAGCTAATCTTTCTTATGAGTAAATAGGGAAGATCCAAGTCTTAGAATTAATGCTAAACAGAGAGGCTGATATTTGTTGAATGCTGAAAGCATCAATGCATTACAGGTTCTCATTCAGGCCAACAGAGTTAACCATTATTCTCCCATTTTACTGAATAAGCCACTGAGGCTGTGCCTTGCATTCTGTGATATGGCCACAATCACATATTGTGGCAGAGGACCATGAAACAAAGCCAAGTCCAATGTATAATCATTGCCGTGAACTATATGCTCTCACAATGTCTGCAGGATAGAAACCTTTTTTCATGTTATTTGCTCCCATCTCTCCTTTACCAGTAATCAACCTTTAGTCAGGGTTAAATATCTCATAAATGTGCTGGGTGAGATGAACCCAGACCAGAGAATAATGATGCCTCTTCCCAGACCTCTGCAGGAAGTACCAACAGAGGGTGGCGGATGTCAATGCTACAACAGGTGGTGGGTACAGCTACCTGTGTGGGCAGGTGCAGCTGATGAGACAACCAACCGCATTTTCTCCTCACCATACAATGAGTTTTGTTTTCACCTTTCATCTATGAGGACAGGCATCATATTCTGAGCTTGTCACCACTGCGGTACTAAAGCAGCAAGCATTTCCTCCCTAGTCCCACACTTTCATATCTATATAAAGTTATGCTCACATGGCACTGAAATAGACATTTTTATATTCTACAAAAATACCACGGCAAAATGGCAGAAATGCCATAACTAGAAATAGATTATCTGCCAAGATTAACTTTGCCTAAGATTAACTTTGCCCGCCCCCTCCCCCACATTCATT
Organism: Plecotus auritus; assembly: GCF_963455305.1. NCBI lineage: Eukaryota > Metazoa > Chordata > Mammalia > Chiroptera > Vespertilionidae > Plecotus > Plecotus auritus. The sequence goes on along the minus strand of NC_137783.1, from coordinate 143,422,939 downwards.
CTGAAATCTTTGTGTCCTAGAAAAAAATGCCATTAATTCTTCACTCCTCTGTGATCTCTGCCATACCTCTACCTTGTCTGTCTTCTTTAAGAAAGATGCTGACTACATGAATTCAAGGCAAACCACTTCTTAGCTATGTGAACTTGGGTTATTCACTTAAACTCTCTCAATATTTCAAGATCAAGATTGATTTCTTATCCATAAAATAGTAATATAAATTTTAAAATTATTTTCTTATTTGTTTTGTTTTCTAAGTTTCCTAGGATGCTTGCTTTCTGGGATATAAATTTCATGACAACAATAACTTAAAAAATGCAGTGGAATCATGTTGTACATGCTATTGCTTTTATGCACATACATTTTTTTATGTCAGAGAAATTGATAAATCAATAATGAAATTTTTATAGCACATTCCCATATGATCTACTTATGCTGCATTTTTATGAGTTTTGGTAGTTGTGTTTCTTTTTCATTTCTCTAAAATTATTTGATGATTTTCCTTGTGATCTCTTCTGAGACATTTATTATTTAGAAATGTGTTGTTTCATTTCCCATACTTGTGTATTTCACAATATAGTTTTCTGTTATTAATTACTAATTTCATCCCATTGAGGTTTGAAGACATGATATGTGAAGTAGAATATAATAGAACTGACAGGAGAAATAATTTTACAATAATAGTTAAACTTGAATACCTCACTTTCAGTATATGATAGAAAAACTAGAAATAAGATCAACAAGAAAAGAGATTTGAACATTATAAACAAATTAGTTCTAAAAGATATCTAACAAGCATTTTATCCAAAAGCAGCAGAATATACATATTTCCTAGTGTACACGGAACATTCTACAAGTTAGACTCCCCTTCTTTCCACTCCCTCCCCCACCTCAGACCTTCACCACACTATTATCTGAGTCCATGTGCTTTGCATATTCTATATAAAAGGCTAATATGCAAATCGACCCAACGGTGGAACAACAACCGGTCGCTATGATGCACACTGACCACCAGGAGGCAGATGCTCAACACAGGAGCTGTTCCCTGGTGGTCAGTGTGCTCCCACAGAGAGAGTGCCCCTCAGCCAGAAGCCGGGCTCATGGCTGGTGTGCGCAGCGGTGGTGGTGGGACCCTCTCCCACCTCTGTGGCAGTGCTAAGGACCCCTCAGGGGATGTCCGCCTGCCGGCTTAGGTGGGGAGTGGGCCTAAGCTGGCAGGCGGACATCCCTCAAGATATCCTAGACTGTGAGCGGGCATAGGCCAGGCTGAGGGACAACCTCCCCCCTCCAGTGCACGAATGTCGTGCACCAGGCTTCTAGTGTGCAAATACATTCTTTGGTTAATCCTGTCCATTCATGCCCCCTTCCATCTGGGAATTGTCAGTCTGTTTCATGCTTGTGGCAGGTTCATTAAAAGGGCTGGTGCTTTTGCTGCTAGTTCAAGTTAACATTAATTGAACATTTACTGTACCTTGGACTTGCACTAGACAGAAGATTATGATGACATCCCTAAGCCACAGAGACCTAATATTCTAGTGAGAAGAAGGAACAACAAAACAACAACCCATAATGCATCATGGTGACTCTGAGAAATGTCACTGCTTTGGGAACTCAGAATGAAAACGAGCCAAAGGCTCGGAAAGGCAGGCCACGGTGGCCGGGAGTGAGGTGAAGAAGGGTCAGACCTGGTTTTATAGAGAAAGTAAGAATTGTGGAGATCTTGGAGATCTGATGAAGTATGTATTCCTAAAAAGAGAAAAGGGAAAGTGGCACAGAAGTTAAAACCTCATAGACTATTTGGGAAAAGTGTGAGTTGGCCTTTAAAGCAGTTTGAAATAACTAAAAGTCTTTTATGGCACTCTCCAGATTCTAGCTTTGATTTGCTCACATAGGCTTTTAAGGAAGGGAAGGAAATGCTAAGGCATAGGTCACATAAGTTGTACCCTTGTTGAAAGGACAACATTGACTTACAAGTTTAAGCTCAAGGTTAGTCTAGTGCATTCAGTCTAGCAATCACCAGAAAAACTGAGCAGAACACATATGTCAAGTGTTCTGTTTTGATTGAACATGGTATAATTTTGTCATAGGTTATTAAACCATGTTCTCAGCCTATGGAATTAACACTGAGCATTTCAAGGAGCTTCTTTGCCTTTGCGGAGACCAAAGATACACTGATGATGATTATCAAGCAGGTTGTCACATTACACAATTCCTCCTAGAAGTGTTCCTAATTACCTGTCTTCGTGTGCTGCAAATAACAGCCTTGCTAAATTAGTAATGCTAAGCATGGTTCATGACTATCCTTGACATCTAATTCCTTGATAATTTGGTGGGAACAGAAAAAAAATGAGATTTTGCATCTTAAAGCCAGTGGCAGTCCACAACTTCAGCACTTCGATAACCAATGATATACTCTTCTCTCTCCCACCAGAACCTCTTAAGTAATAAGTTGATTCAATGTGAAAATCTATTCTGAAACATCTTTCCAAACAAGTAGCATGTCAATTTCCCTTATAATTCAGAGTCAGGGCTTTAGTTGTGGAATAGTTAAAAAAAACAACAACTAGATTTACCTTTTGTTTAATTAAGAATTGCAATTACTGCCCTAGCCAGTTTGGCTCAGTGGGTAGAGTGTTGGCCTGCAGACTGAAGGGTCCCAGGTTCAATTCTAGTCAGGGGCACATGCCCGGATTGCGGGCTCGATCCCCAGTGGAGAGTGTGCAGGAGGCAGCTGATCAATGATTCTCTCTGATCATTGATGTTTCTATCTCTCTCTCCCTCTCCTTTCCTCTCTGAAATCAATAAAAATATATTTTAAAAAAAGAATTGCAATTACTGTCTCTTTAAATTTGACTTTAAAATTAGAGCTTACATTCAATCTTATTTTGTATTAATTTCAGGCTAGTGATTAGACAATCATGTACTTTACAAAGTGGTCTCCTGATATTTCAAGTACCCACCTGGCAATGTATGTAGTTATTACAATATTATTAGCTATAGTCCGTATGCTGTACTTTACATCGCTGTGACTATTTTGTGACTATCAATTTGTAGATCTTAGTCCTTCACCTTTTTTACCCAGCTCCCAAACACCCTTCCCTCTGGCAACCATCAGTCTGATCTTCGTATCTATGAGTCTGTTTCTATTTTGATTGTTCATTATTTTGCTCTTTAATTACACATACAGAGTGGGGCAAAACCAACAGTGCACTGGGGTTCCTTTTTCTCCACCTCCTCACCAACACTTACTGTTTGTTGATTTATTGATAATTGCCATTCTGACAGGCATGAGGTGATATCTCATTGTGGTTTTAATTTGCATTTCTCTGATAATTAGTGATATTGAACTTCTTCTCATATGTCTATTGGCCATCTGTGTGTCCTCTTTGGAGAAGTGTCTATTTCATGTTCAAAATTACTGTATTTTTATTAGCTGACACAATAGCCTTCTAAATTCTAACCTTGAGATGAACAAAAAACACAAAGTTAAAAAAAAAATCTCCTTAAGTAGGAAGCAAAAACTAGGAGAACTTAAAAAGAAAATATTTCTAGTTAAGGTTAGTTTTCTAGATAAAAGGGGATATAGTAGAAAATGACTGTCTTTTGGTCTTCTGAGAAGGGAAGATGTCACCTTTAGAGTGTGATGTGTGATCTCATCCTGTATATACTGCCTTTCACATTTTAAAATTCTAGTATCTAAAATAAGGGATAATATTATCTAATTTTGTATTTTATTGTTAGAATTAATAATATTATATGAAAGAGCTATACATTTTCAAGTGGCCTAATATTAATATTTCAGTAATTAAGTAAAAAATTCAGAAACATGCCCTAACCAGTTTGGCTCAGTGCATAGAATGTCGGCCTGCGGACTGACGGGTCCCAGGTTCTATTCCAGTCAAGGGCATGTACCTTTGTTGCGGGCACATCCCTAGTGGGGGGGGGGTGGTGCAGGAGGCAGCTGATCGATGTTTCTCATTGATGTTTCTGGCTCTCTCTCCCTCTCTCTTCCTCTCTGTAAAAAATCAATAAAATATATTTTTAAAAATTCAGAAACATCAAATAAGAGTAATTTTACAGATTCAATGTCTATTGAATGTTTTTTAATGAAATCAGTGTAAATCTTACAGAATGGCCAAGCTCTGGTCCACATTTCCTGTGCCAGAGCCTCCTGATACAAGAATCACATCTCAATGGAATTTTCCTGGGAATGACAGGTGAGACAGCAGCAGCAACCTTCCAACTCTGAAGACGACAGCTCATGTGTTCTTTTTCTTGAGCCAAAAGTTTCATGGTCTATAAATCCTAAGTAAGGCATGGTCCAATTGCAGTTGAGTTGCAAGGAATACTGCACAATGGCCAGCCTTCCAGATTGTGGGAAAGAGCGATTCTCCAGGTGGCCCTAGTCCACGGTCTTGTTCTGGAAATTATTCCTGCAAGTCCAGTCTGGAATTCACTCATCCAGGCCATGCTAACAATTTTGATCCCAGCTCAGAGCTTTCTCACTTCTGAAATGAAACACTTACTAAATGGCTATCCCAAAATATGTTCTGAATTTCATTATAATATTTAAGAATTAAAGAAGTGAGGGTATGAAAGGAGAGTGTGTGGATGTGTGTGGTGTGTGTGTGAGTGAGTAAGGGACAGTTAAATCTCGCAGGAACAGCAGGGGCTGGCAGACCAGGCTCTCTTGGACAAGGAGAGACTACTACCACTGTGGGCAGTCCCTGGACTGCAGGACTCCTGCACGGAGCCCACACCATCTTGAAGGGGAGAACAGCCTTTTATAGGAACTCATCAGCACCACCACCTAGACAGGACTTTGACACTGCCTGCGACCCAGCAGCCACTCCAGTCAAAATCCTGCTACCCAGGCTACAGGCCCATGGACCCTCGGACCTCCACCTCCAAAGGTGCACCATTCCCACAGCAGTAAATGTATCTTCCCCCTCCCCAGTGGCAGAACTCTAGACACCACTTTCTTTTGCATGTTTCCAGCCAGGCAGGCATCCAGAGCACACCACTCTGTAGGCAGTGCCTGGGAGCCACTGGTGTGATTCTGTACAGACAAGGGCACGCTGCCCCGCAGTAGAAATTCTAAACTCCTTCCTCCTGAATAACTGCTCACATATACCCCAGCTGCTTAACTTCAGCACCAGGGCCCCTCAAAGTGAGTCCGAGCTCTGCACAGGCAAACGCACCGCCAGTTCACACATGCATTTCCAACTGGCAGGCACCCTGAGCCCACCTATCCACAGGGCACTTGTGGGAGCTGCTGTGAGTCCTGGCTGGGTGTGATCTTGGACAAACAGGGATGCACTCCCCCTGGCAGTAGAAATTCTGAATTCACTCATCCTGGATACCCTCACACAGATGCCTCAATTATGCGGCTTCAGTGCCAGGGCTCGTCAGAGTACTTCACCGCCCCTTGCTGGCAAATGCACCATGGGTGCCCCTGTGATCCTCCACTGGGAGCGTGCACATATCCACCACAGGTGCAGCAGCAAAAGCTGAGTCTGCCCACCCCACAACTATAGAACTCTGGACACCACAGTCACGCCTTTCCAGAATGCAGGCCTCCTGAGACCCATCACCCCAACAGATGGTTCCTGGGTGCCACTGTGAGTCCCCACTGGACATGTGCAATTTCAATCAAGGGCACAAGATAGCAAAAATTGGGACACCTCCCCTCCACGGCTGCTCACTTCTAGACACTGCAGTTGTACCTTTTCAGCTCACAGGCCTACATCAAGAGAGCCTAAATAGCTCAAGTAGGGAGCTACACTAGATTACTAAGTCCAGGAGACCTGAGAGATCACACCAGTAGCACCATCCCCAAAAGAACCTGAGTATCAAATCAATTGGACCTACAATTAAAACATTGCAGCAAAACATGGGAAGACAAAAAAAGCAATCCCCAAAGGAAAGAAAAAGAGGAATCACCAGAAAGGGAGTTAAATGAAATTGAGGCTAGCAGCATATCAGAGAAAGAATTCAGAGTAATGGTTATAAGGATGTTTAAATGGCTGGATGACAAATACACACAACTCAATGAGAACTATAAGGAGCTGAATGAGAATGTCACCAACATTAAAAGGAACCAAGAGGAGATGAAGAATGACATAGCTGCAATAAAGAACACAATGGAAGGTTTAACAGTAAACTAGAAGAGGCTGAGGACCGCATCAGCGAATTAGAAGACAAGGTAGGAAAAAACACACAAACACAGCAGCAACTGGAAAGAAGAATTAAAAAGCAAGAGGAGAGCCTAAGGGAGCTTTGGGAAAACACAAAACAAAACAACATTCACATAATAGGGGTGCCAGAAGGAGAGGAAGAGAAGCAAGGAATAGAAAACCTTTTTGAAGAAATAATGACATAAAACTTCCCTGATATTGGCAAGAAAAAAACTATACAAGTCCAAGAAGTACACAGAGTCCCAAACAAGTTGAACCCCAAAAGAGCAACACCAAGACACATCATAATTAAATTGGTGAACACCAAGGACAAAGTCAGAATCTTAAAGGCTGCCAGAGAGAGACAGAAAGTTACCTACAAGGGATCTCCTATTAGAATATCACTAATTTCTGAACAGAAACACACCAGGCCAGAAGAGAATGGAATGAAATATACAAAGTGATGCAAAGCAAGGGACTGAATCCAAGAATACTATACCCAGCAAGGCTATCATTAAAAATTAAAGGTGGAATCAGGAGCTTCACAGACAAAAAAAGGACTAAGGGAGTTTATTACCACCAAACCAACAATGCAAGAAATGATGAAGGGTCTGCTGTAAAAAGAAGAAATAGGAAGTGAAGAAGGAACACAGGGGTAAAGAAAAAAATGGTGACAAACAAGTACCTATCAATAATAACTTTAAATGTAAATGGATTAAGTGCCCCAATCAAAAGACATAGGGTAACTGAGTGGATAAGAAAACATGACCCATATATCTGCTGTCTACAGGAAACCCACCTCAGAAAAAAAAGATGCACACACACTGATGGTGAAGGGATGGAAAAAGGTTTTTCAGGCAAATGAAAATGAAAAAAAAAGCTAGGGTAGCAATACTTATATCTGACAAATTAGATCTCAAAGTGAAGGACATAACAAGAGATAAAGAAGGCCACTTCATAATACTAAAGGGAGCAATTCAACAACAAGAAATAACTCTGGTAAACATATACGCACCCAATACAGGAGCACCCAGATACATAAAAAATCTCCTGGAGGTTATCAAGGGAGAGATTGACAGCAATACAATCATACCCCACTATTACCATTGGACAATCCTCTAAACAAAAAAATCAGCAAAGAAACATCAATCCTAAATGACTCACAAGACCAGATGGAATTGACATCTTCAGAACATTTAACCCCAAAGACACAGAATATACATTCTTCTCAAGTGCACATGGGTCATTTTAAAAGATAGACCATATATTAGGTCACAGGAAAAGTCTCTTTAAATTCAAGAAGATAGAAATCATATCAAGCATCTTCTCAGATCACAGTGGCATAAAACTGGAAATCAACTACAATAAAAACAATCCAAAAAATCAAACACATGGAGACTAAACAGCATGCAATTAAACAATGACTGGGTTATCAGAGAGATCAAGGAAGAAATAAAAAACATCATGGCAACAAATGAAAATGAAAATACAATAATCCAAAATCTATGGGACATAGTGAAAGCAGTCTTGAGAGGGAAGTTCATAGCTCTACAAGCCTACTGCAAAAAACAAGAAACAATGGTAATAAATTACCTAACCCTACAACTCAATGAGTTAGAAAGAGAGCAACAAGAGAAGCCCAGTGTAAGCAGAATGAAGGAAAGAATAAAGATCAGAACAGAGATAAATGACATAGAGACAAAAAAAAAAAAAAAAAAAAAACCACAATATAAAAGATCAACAAAACCAAGAGCTGGTTTTTTGAAAGGATAAACAAGATTGATGAGCCAGGCTCACCAAGAAGCAAAGAGAGAGGACCCAAATAAACAAAATCAGAAATAAAAGAGGAGAAAAAAAACAACAGAACCCACCGAAATACAAGGGATTGTTAAAAAATACTATGACAACTCTATTCCAACAAACTGGACAACCTGGAGGAAATGGACATATTCCTAGAAAAATACAACCTTCCAAAACTCAATCAGGAAGAATCTAAACATCTCAACAGGCCAATAACTATGGAAGAAATTGAAGCAGTCATCAAAAAGATTCCAGCAAACAAAAGCCCGGGGCCAGATGGTTTCACAGGAGAGTTTAACCAAACATTTAAGGAAGAACTTAAACCTATCCTCCTCAGACTATTCCAAAAAGTTCAAGAGGAAGGAATACTTCCAAGCTCCTTCTATGAAGCTAGCATCACCCTAATACCAAAACCAGATAAAGACAACACAATGAAAGAGAATTATAGACCAATATCCTTCATGAACATAGATGCCAGAATCCTCAACAAAAGTCCAGCAAATCAGATTCAGCTGTACATCAGAAAGATCATACTATGACCAAGTAGGATTTATCCCAGGGATGCAAAGATGGTACAATATCTGCAAGTCAATAAACATGATACATTACATAAACAAATTGAGGATAAAAACCACATAGTCATATCAATTGATGCAAAAAAAGCATTTGACAAAATCCAACACCCTTTCTTGATAAAAACTCTCAAAGAGGTGGGAATAGAAGGATCATACCTTAAAACAATAAAAGCAATATATGATAAACCCACAGCTAACATCATACTCAATGGGCAAAAACTAAAACCATTTCCCCTAAGAACAGGAACAAGACAGGGATGCCCACTCTCACCACTCCTGTTCGACACAGTACTGGAAGTTTTAGCCATTGCAATTAGATAAGAAGAAGAAATAAAAGGCATCCAAATTGGAAAAAAAGAAGTAAAGCTGCCCTTATTTGCAGATGACATGATATTGTACATAAAAACTTCAAAAGACTCCATCAAAAAACTAATAGACTTAATAAATGAGTTTGGCAATGTAGCAGGATACAAAATTAACGCCAAGAAATCTATGGCATTTCTATACACCAATAGTGAACTTACAGAAAGAGAGACTGAAAAAGCAATCCCATTTACCATCACAGCAAAATAATTAAGATACCTAGGAATAAACTTAACTAAGGAGGTAAAAGACGTATACGCAGAAAACTACACAACACTGAAAAAAGAGATAGAGGAAGACAAACAGATGGAAGAACATACCATGTTCATGTATTGGTAGAATCAACATCATCAAAATGTCCATACTACCCAAAGCATTCTATAAATTCAATGCACTTCCCTTTAAAATACCAATGACATATTTCACAGACCTAGAAAGAACTCTCCAAAAATTCATCTGGAATAAAAAAAGACCCAGAATAACTACAGCAATCTTGAGAAAGAAGAACAAAGTAGGTGGGATCTCAATACCAGATATCAAGCTGTATTACAAAGCCACTGTTCTCAAAACTGCCTGGTATTTGCACAAGAACAGACATATAGATCAATGGAATAGAATACAGAACCCAGAAATCAACCCAAATCATTATGCTCATTAATATTTGACAAAGGAGGCATGAACATATAATGGAGTCAAGACAGTCTATTCAATAAGTGTTGTTGGGAAAATTGGACAGATACATGCAAAAAAATGAAACTAGACCACCAATTTACACCATACACAAAAATAAACTTAAAATGGATCGAGGACTTAAACATACGACGAGAAACCATAAAAATACTAAAGGAATCCACAGGCAGAGAAATCTCAGACATATGCCGAAGCAATTTCTTCACTGATCCAGCTCCTAGGGCAATAGAAACTAAAGAGAAAATAAACAAATGGGACTACATCAAAATAAAAAGCTTTTGCACAACAAAGGAAACCATCAACAAAACAACAAGAAAGCCCACTGTATGGGAGGACATATTTGCAAATGTTATCACTGATAAAGGTTTAATCTCCAACATCTACAGAGAACTTATACAACTTAATAAAAGGAAGATAAATGATCCAATAAAAAAATGGGCAATGGACCTAAATAGAATCTTTTCGAAAGAAGACAGAAGGAAGGCCAAGAGACATATGAAAACATGCTCAAAGTCACTAATTATCTGAGAGATGCAAATCAAAACGACAATGCGGTACCATCTCACACCTGTCAGAATGGCAATCATCAACAAATCAACAAATGACAAGTGCTGGCGAGGATGTGGAGAAAAAGGAACCCTCGTGCACTGCTGGTGGGAATGCAGACTGGTGCAGCCACTGTGGAGAACAGTATGGAGTTTCCTCAAAAAACTAAAAATGGAACTCCCATTTGACCCAGTAATCCCACTTCTAGGAATATATCCCAAGAAACTAGAAACACCAATCAGAAAGGATATATTCACCCCTATGTTCACAGCAGCACAATTCACCATAGCTAAGATATGGAAATAACCTAAGTGCCCATCAGCAGATGAGTGAATTAAAAAATTGTGGTACATCTACACAATGGAACTATGCTGTGGTAAAAAAGAAGGAGTTCTTACCATTTGCAACAACATGGATGGAGATGGAGAGCATTGTGTTAAGTGAAATAAGCCAGGCAATGAAAGAAAAATACCACATGATCTCACTCATTTATGGATAATAAAGAACATTATAACCTGATGAACAAAAGGATAGACACAGAGGCAGTAAAGCACTGAACAGACTGTCAAATTACAGTGGGAAGGCTGGGGAGTGTGTGTGTCGGGGGAGGGGGGAAGAGATCAACCAAACTACTTGTATGCATGCATATAAGCACACCAATGGACACAAGACACTGTGGGGGGGGCAAATTGGGATGAGGGCATGTGACAGGGGGTAGGGGAGGCTGGGGTAAGGTCTATGGGGGAAAAAGGAGATATATGTACTATTATATGTAATACTTTAAACAATAAAATAAATTTTAAAAAAGAATTAAAAACAATTTAAATTAAATAATGGAGAATTGAATAATACGATACAGCCACACAATGAAATTAAAATCTACTTCCACATTTAATTATTGACATGAAACTATACTTACAACATAAAATTGAGGGAGAAGGCAAGCTATAAAATAGCATGCTGTTTGTATATGCATGTGCTAGTTTAGAAAGTATGGCAAGATATAATAAAATATGAATAATTGTTTTAGTGTTGCTTAATACTCACTAAACTTTTAATAGTAATTTTGGGAAATTCTCACTTTCTTCTTTAGAGCTTTCCTTTATATTGTGTGAAATTTTAATGAGTGTCATTGACTTACTAACAAAAATAAAAACTATTGTCATTATGGGCAAAAATAGACAGCACCATTATTTTATCTTAGATGTGTGGAATAACGTATTCTCACTACTCTTCTTTAATTATCTCTAATCTTTCTTATGTACAATTTTAGAGTAGTCTAGTTATACAAACCACATTTAATTATTTGGAAAGAATATGAGGTTTACATCCTAGATAAAAAATGAAATCTCATTATATTCTTATCTTTAAAAACTACCTCTTATTGCCTGATTTCTACTTGTCTCAATATATTCACTCCACTTCGCAATTGTGCCATTAAATGTAGAATTCCTTTTTACTTAATTGCACAATTATATGTTCGTGGTATCAGAATCAGAGTTAGGAGAAGTTTGTGAACCTTCAGAATTCCCTCTTGAATTCGCTCATGTATCTAATTGTGTGTTTTTCCCATCTATTTAGCTACATGGTAAGCTGAGTGAAATAAATGTTAAGATCCAAGCCCTGCTGTGTGGGCAGAGATAAAGGGAGGTTTCCTAGGTGCTGACACTTGAAAACTTCAAGGTGTAGGTGACATGACTTGCTGAACAGAGGTATGCTATTTCTGGCTACTAGAGTTACTAAGGGTATAAAAAGGTGATGTTCTTCACTTTTTACAAATATACCACTCCATGTGTACTGCCAAGACACCAACATTTGGAGGTTTTGGTGTGAGCTAGTAGAAATCAATGGGGAGCTATAAAATATATATACTTTAGCCTTTCCCATATATGTTACACTGTTTATTAGTATTTCAGGAAAAAATTTAAATTAAATTAACCTTGAATCAAGTCTCACTGATCCTCAAATTTGTGATCTGGTCTAGTTCACCTAGATTGTATCTATTACCCCCAAGTCCCTCCCCCACTTTTGCACTATGATAAGCATTCCAAGTTAGCATTTTCAATTCAGCTAGCTGGAAATACAAAAATATCTGCTCCATGATCTATATTTAATAAAAGGGTAATATGCTAATTCGTGTGGATGTCTTCCGGACATCCATCCAGATGGCTGTGAGGCCCGGGGCTCAGGCAGCCATGGGCTCAGGCATCCATGAGCCTCAGCAGCTGTGAGGCCCAGGACTCAGACCTTGCAGCCACCGTGGCCAGCAGTGGCAGCAGCCACAGCCGCATAGGGAGGCCAGACTGCGGGAGCGGGCCTAAGCCATCAGTAGGACATCCCCTGAAGGCTCCTGGACTGTGAGAGGGGACAGGCCAGGCTGAGGACCCCCTCCAGTGCATTAATTTTTGTGCACCGGGCCTCTAGTATTATCAAAAATGGCTAAAACTGCTAACTGCTTAAGGTTTTTCTTCTTCCAGGTGAGAGAAATAACAACATAAATGAAGTCTTCCCAAAATGGCATTGGAACCACTATTCCAAAAGAACTGCCTCCCACGTCTTCTTCCTTAAATTTGTGGAGTGACCTCAAACCAACAGTGTTTTACAAATGATTGCTTGTAAAGCCAGGAGAATGCTTACCTCCTAAACAGAAGGACTGATGATTATGGACTACCTATCTGAAGACAGAATCAATAACCCATCATGTATAGCCAAGAGTAGCTCATCTTCTTAGCACCAATAGGAATTACTTCCCCTTAGCATGGAATTCTTTATTTCTTTTTTTCATCAAAACCCCTTGCCTTCATCCTGATTCTTCCAGAATTGCAATTCTTTGATCCCAAATACAAACCTGTTACCTCTCATTTCGGCTTTTTAATTTTATGTGAACACAGGGAAATATCCTCAGGCTTTTGAGCTGCTAACTCTATCTCAGACATGTTCCTCTATGTTCTTGAAGCCTTTTAAAGTATAGTGCTTATGACCTTTTACTTTATTTTTCTGTAAACTTATACATATCCATTACCAGCCTGTATGCTCCTTAAATGAGGACTATACATCTTTCTTTTTTTTTTAATATGTTTTATTGATATTTTACAGAGATGAAGGGAGAGGGATAGAGAGCTAGAAACATCGATGAGAGAGAAACATCAATCAGCTGCCTCCTGCACACCTCCCACTGGGGATGTGCCCGCAACCAAGGTACATGCCCTTGACCAGAATCAAACCCAGGACCCTTCAGTCTGCAGGCCAATGCTCTATCCACTGAGCCAAACCGGTTTCAGCCTATACATCTTTATAGTCCTTATTTGTTACCCCAGTGCCTGGTCAATAGTTCTTGAAGCTGCATCTATAGTTTAAAAAGCTATTTAAACTCAAAGAATGAATACCTAATAGGGAACATCAGCTATATTCTGATTGTGGCTGAAAAATGGTGAAATGTTAGAAGATATGGTGGTAGGTAAAAAGATTCTTTGGATCAAGAGCCTTCTTATACCTCTCAAAACACATTCAGTATGTAAAAATGACTCAAAGACTGACTATTTTTGAGTTACATGGTATTTTTTAGCACATGTAATTTGTATGTCCTTCAGGAAGATCACACAAATCATCAGAGAATGATAAATCAAAGGAGCTTCAACTTTTCCCTTCTTCCATTTTCTTTGTTCCTCTACCCCAAGGATATATTTTTTTCATATTATCTCAAGACATTTGAAAGTTTCTTCAAGGATTTTAACTATATATGTGTTAGTATGGCAGATGCATGGTTCTCTACCCAATATCTATTTTTCTTTCTTTTTAATCAACACTAGACAATATTTCTAGGAAAGACATATATCTGACAAGTTATATATATATATATATATATATATATATATATATATATATATATATATATATATATATATATATATTTCACCTAAAAAGAGGGAGTTTGGTAATAATAAGCAAAAATTATTGAGTGAAAGTTTCAGAAATACACTTTTTTTTTTACTTTTCCACTTTTTTTTTTTACCTAAAATTCAGTCTAGATAGCTCCAGTTCAGCAGCTATTGTGTACCATAAAATGACCTTCAATAGGAAAAGGAAACTCAAAGGATTGTAGAAGAGAAAGACAGAAGGAAACTCTATCTTTGTTGAGCCATCATAGAAATATTGTACTTATTTGGGAGTGAGAAAAAAACAAGCAATAAAACCTGTAATTCAATTAAAACCACTTTTTATTTTTTCAGTGTTATGGTTTCAGTTACAGCAAAACACGGAGCCTAACATACTTTCAATTATTCTTTTTCTATGCTTATTGGAAACCAAACATACCTAGTCCCCATCATTTTCATTTTACAGCCAACATCTATTTGAATATGATTAAGCTCTTCCTCTATTTTCCTTATTCTATTCTTATACTTGATCTATTTGTGTGTTTTTTCTCACTTATCATTTTATTTTATTTTTTTAATTTCTTTATTGATTAAGTTATTACACATGTGTACTTCATCTATTTGAATTTCTCCATCCTTTCCCAACTGTGTGATTCTCTTCAAATCATCTCTGCATTTTCCAAACTCCTTCAATACAATTGTAATGTTAATGGTAATATGCCAAACTATGCTGAAGAAATAAAAAATGTGCTTATTACCCACTGCCATTCACTTCAACTTTGTCTACAATAAAATGATAATCTGTGTGATCGAAAGAGTATCATTTCACTTTAACTTAACTTTCTCTTTTTCCTTCCACATAAAGCAGATTTTTTTTTATTGCTGTAGAGATGTTTCTGCAAAGGACCCAGAATATATCACAAATATTAATTAAGACAACATTGAATACCTCCTCTCACCAACCCATTAATCAACACATGAAATTGTGGAAGGATTTGCCCATGATTTTAAAACAGAGCCTCAACTCCTGGCTCTACACTAGTACACAGGCAGTAGCAGGGTTCACAATTCCACACTTGGTGTGAACACTAAAAGCTTTGTTTCTGCCAGTCACTTCCTTGCTAGTGTTTAACTCATCACTTTGAAAAGCACTTTGATAAGCAGATACCTTGTGCACTGAGGGAGCTATAAAAAAAAAAAAAAGGCCTAAATTCCTGCTTCAGCTTTTTAAAATTCCATTACTGAACAGTTACTGAAATGGAAAATGTAGCAACTGCTTATATAAGAATTTTCTTAGAGAAAGAGGGGAATGAAAATGTATTTTTTATTTAGATTACACACAGAAAGACATGTTTATCTTTGTTCCTCTTCAAGAAAGGCAGTAAGAAAAGCAGTATTGTGGCTATCTGAGGATTCATTGTTCCTTAAACGTGTATTAAGTACCCACTATAAATCCTAGTAATAGATTATGCACATGCAAAACCCATCTATGTGGTAGTGAAGTATATTTGAAGACAGTGAGCTGAAATAAGAACATCTCAGGAATCTATACAGATGTACACAAGAAATACACATTCTCTATGTCCTCACAACAGAAGGTCACATGCCCACATATTCTGAGGGCTCACCAAAGAGATGTGGCTATTTTTCTTTTCCTATTCAAACAATTATGGCTTCAAATGTTCTCAATCTATTTTTTCTTTATTTTCAGTCATTTTGCCCTGTTTACAAAGTTGAAATAAAAGCATCTTTACTTCTTTTATACTAGTATATGGTGTGCGGACAAATACACCTGCTTAGCTCATTAACGAGGAAATTAAAAAGAAACTTACATGCTTTTATCTAAATTGCTATAACATTCGGCAGAAGATACATAGACTAAAATCCCTAACCCTTTGATTTTACTTAGGCCTCAATACCATTTTTCTCTTTTCTAAATATCTGAATCCCAGTTCTGAACAGGCAGGGTCCTTCAGTAGTGACCATGGATGGAAAACATCAAGCCTATTATTTACCTGATATCAAACTGTTGCCTGTATTGTTTATTCCATGGCTTTCGATATTGTATTATAAAATTGTGCCTCCTCAAAATACTTATTCACAGAAGGGAGAAGAAAACACACACACACACACACACACACACACACACACACAAACAAAAACAAAAAACAAAACAAAACAAAAAACCTCTGCCATTTATGAGCAGCTGAAACTGCCAGTTTTGGACTTGTCCCTAAAGACATCCATCTGTCCGATCATTCTTTCAATTTAAACATCTTTTATTTACGAGTCACCATTGAACGCTCTGGAGATACAAACATGAAAAACATGTTCTCTAAGCTTAACATTTTAGGGAGCTTCTCCCAGCTTAAAAAATCTATGACTATAATTATTCTACCTCAAGCATTAGTCACGGCGACTTTCTTAGAAGAAACGTGTTTCTTTCTAAAAGAGATAAAAGCTAGAAGGTTTCTAATGCACAGAAAGTTGCAAGAAGTGTAAAAAGAACATCCATAGGCTCTTTATGCAAATACACCAATCATCAATATTTTGCACCTATTTTCTTTGTTTTTCTATATGGTGGGGTGGGTGGGCATAATTAGACTTACAGTTATAATACAAATAAATAATACAACAAATAATACAAGAACAAACTGTGTCTCGTGTACTCAACAACTGTAAATGTACATTTGCCCAACCCTGTAAATTCCTAGTATGATTACTTTTCTGAAGCTTTTGAGATTGAAATTCACACATCCTGTCCCTTTACCTCTAAATACTTTAGTATGTATTTCCTTAGAACAGGGTATTCTGTTATATAAACACAGCACAGTTGTGATCTTAATTCAATTAAATGTGATTCCTAGTCTATCATCCATATCTTATCTAATAAAAGAGAAGTATGAAAATTGACTGTACCTCCGCTACACCCACAAGCCAATCAGGAGTAAGTATGCAAATTAACCCAACAAATATGGCAGCAGCCACAGAGCTGGAGAGAACAGGAGGCTTGGGTTGCCCCTGGCGATGGAGGAAGCCAAGCTTTCTGCCCGCCCTGGCCTGCCCTGGCCTCTGCTCAAGACTACAAAGTTTCAATTATAGAAGATAAATAAATCCCAGCTACCAGGGCCTCTGCTTGGGTCGCCAGGGGGTGTGGCTGGCCTGCAAACCACCACAGGCTCCTAGCCCAGGCCGCCCATGCCCCAAGGGAACCCCCACCCTGATCTGGGACACCCTTCATGGCAAACAAGCCAACCCCCAGCCATGTACCAGCCCACTCATGTACCAGCCCTCTATCCTATCTAATAAAAGAGTAATATGAAAATTGACCATCACTCCAACACACAAGATGGCTGCCCCCATGTGGTCAAAGATCCTGCCCCCATGTGGACACAAGATGGCAGCCACAAGATGGCCAGCAGGAGATGGCAGTTGGGAGGGACCAGGCCTGCAAGGGAGGGCAGTTGTGGGTGATCAGGCCAGGAGGGGAGAGCAGTGGGAGAGTCCAGGCCTGCAAGGGAGGGCAGTTAGGGTGACCAGGTCGGCAGAGGAGGGAAGTTGGGGAC
Organism: Plecotus auritus; assembly: GCF_963455305.1. Taxonomy (NCBI): domain Eukaryota; kingdom Metazoa; phylum Chordata; class Mammalia; order Chiroptera; family Vespertilionidae; genus Plecotus; species Plecotus auritus. Next base: position 143,405,351 of record NC_137783.1, on the reverse strand, counting down.
AACATGGCCTGCAGGGGAGAGCAGTTGGAAGGGACCAGGACTGCAGGGAAGGGCAGTTAGTGGTAACCATGCCTGCAAGGGAGGGCAGTTAGGGGTGACCAGGCCTGCAGGGGAGGGCAGTTAGAGGCAATCAGGCTGGCAGGGGAGCAGTTAGGCATCCAACAGGCTGGCAGGCGAGTGGTTAGGGGGTGATCAGGCTGGAAGGCAGAAGCGGTTAGGGGCAATCAGGAAGGCAGGCAGGTGAGCAGTTGGGAGCTAGCAGTCCTGGATTGTGAGAGGAATGTCCAACTTCCCATTTAGGCCCGATTCTGATAGGATTGGGCATCCCTAGAGGGTTCCTAGATTGGAGAGGGTGCAGGCTGGGCTGAAGGACAACACCTCCCCCCGCAACCCCCCTTGCACACATTTCGTGCACCGGGCCTCTAGTTATATATTTTTTTTTCAATTGAACCACTAATGCTCTATAAAGTACTGTTTTCTTTTCAATACAGAATCCAGTCTAGGATCCTATATTGCATTCACTTACCATGTCTTTTGAGCTCCTTTAATCTGGAATAGGCCTTCTGCATTTCTTTGTCTTATGACACTGACAGTTTCAAATCTGTCAGACACTTCTAAATAATTCAGTATCTTTTGTTGTGATAAAATGTTCTACATGTTGAGTTCACCTGATGTTTCTTCACAGTCAGGGTCGGGTTATGTGTTCCCCACTGGGATACTACCTGAGAGATTCTGTGTTCTTCTCAAGGCATCACATCAGAAGGCATGCATTATCTGTCTGCTCTCCTCCTCCCAACTTCTCAATAAACGTTGATTTTGGAATAATTCTAGATTTGTGGAAATATTTCCAAGATAGTACACAGAGATCTCATACACTTTCCTCCCAGAACTAAGACATTAACATTGGAACTTCACTATTCAGTATTTTAGTTTCAATTAGGAGTCATCCCAAGTCCTAAATACAGTGTTGCTTGTATTCCCAAGCCTCCCTCCTGCTCTCTGTGGCCGTAGCCATCTTGGGTGGGTTTATTTACATATTGGCTCCTGATTGACTTGTGGATGTGGCTTGTGGGCGTGGCTTGTGGGTGTAGCGGAGTGATGGTTAATTTGCATATTACTCTTTTATTAGATAGGATTACTTAGCTCTTTGCTTTATACTACCATTGACTCATTTATAAGTCTGAAACTTTGTGAGAATGTGAAATCTCTCCAAGCAGAGCATGTTGCTTATGTAACTCTGAATCACTTCACTAGCACATGTTGTCTATTCAATCAATGTTTGTTTAACAGTTTCAAATAGTATGAAACAACCAGGTAAGATGTGTTAAAAAAGCACACAGAACATACAGAGGCATGGAAAAATCATGGTGCAATGGACACTCTTATTTCCACTTTAATTTCCTACCAGCATTTAGAACAATGTACTATGTGACCACAGAGAAGTTTATTGTTCTATTTTATTGAATGTGACCCAATACAACTGGAAAATTGGACTTCAAATGAAAATGATAGAGGACTTTTTGGAAAATAAATGTAACCAAATGACACATTAGTGGTTACTGGACATCAGCCTAAGAGGAATTTCAGAATGCTTGTACTTCTTTTAATTTCCCCTTTTCCTCCTATGTCCTTTTAATACTTTTGATTCCTCCCTTTAATCCCATGTTATTTTCTTAATACTAGCTTATCAGGTTAGTTCCTCAAATGTTGCACCAGGAATTCTAATCTCTAATCTATCAGCTTTCTAATGCTCAGATGAACAAAGATATTCCCTTGCTTAATTCATTCAACAGTTTTTCAGTATAACATAAAAATTCCAAACCCCTCAGCATTCAACATTCTCTCTATGATTTCAGCCCTGTGTACCTTTCCAACCCCAGTGTCTTCAGCCCTCCTAAACGTATGTTCTATTCTAGACAATTTCATTGTGGCTTCACATTTCCCTGCCTTAGTGCACACTGTTATTTCTCTCTCTAGATGCCATCATGGCCATTAATTTGCCCTCTTTGGTCTTAAAAGTGAAGCAGTTTGGTGTAGTGAGAAGGTTGGGTGAGAAACAATGGCTTTGAGAGAGGGGAGGGTTTTTTGAGTTCAAAGTGGCTTTAACGTAAGAGCTGTGGACTTCAGCAAATTTCTTCACTTGTTTGAGTTTTAGTTTCCTTACCAATGAAATTATCATAATGGTTAACTAACAAATACTGTGAGGATTAGAGATAATTTATGTAGACCACCTGCCACCTAAAAGATGCTCCATTAGTGGTAGTTTCCAAATAGCACCACTTGGCTCAAGTGTTCCTTAAGTTTTGAATCTGTGGCCTGCTCATGTTGATCCTTCTCTTCTTCTACTGCCCACTGTCATCTCCCTGCTTATCTCCAATTAATTACTGCAATTTCTCATTAAACTTTTATTTGATCTTTTATATTGATGGGCGATGCTTGCCTCATTCAACATTGCATGTCCTGAGTTTATCAGAAATTCAATAAATATATAATGAAATGAAGAAAATCTATCCTCTCAAAATATTCCATCCCAACTACAAAGAAGTATAGGGAGATAAAAAATAACACCACATACCATTTGGAGTGTACCAAAACATGTAAGCATAAGTTATCATTACTTGACTTATCAATATTTCATTTTTAAATGGCAAGTGTGCACTTAAAAAGAGAAGCTGTTAGAGTTATATTGTTAGTGATAGTAGTTAACTCCCATTCTGGTCAATACCACTTTTACATTCAAGATGTTCTTCTGAATTAGGTGAAATTGCTAACGTAAAAGACATTATTTCAAGACCATTTTCTCAGCACAAGGCTAAAATCAGTTGCTCAGTTGGATCGATTATGTTCTAATTGCTCATTGCCCTTTGAATGCATGAACAATAATTTATTTTCAGTGAAAATCACACAGGTCTAGTTAAATGGAAAGAGAGCCCAACATACAGAGGGACAAATAGTACATACTGCGATTTAATAATAAACATAATTATTTGGCTATTTAGAAAACTCAGTGTATTCCATAGCTCCTCAAATATTCTAGATTAAAGAAAGGCACTGTTTACTAAAAAACCAAAAGTCAAATTGAAATTAAAAACAAAACAAAACACCAAAATATCTTTTAAAGTTTGATGTTAAAGACAAAGATATATTTGCCACCAATTCTAACATTCTTCATATTTTTGGCCCTATTTGTTCATTTCACTTCTACTTATCAATAAAATAAAGAGCTTTATTTTATATTAGGTTTTCTACTTGGCAGTGGGGAAGTATTTTATAAATAAAACTATTTTTCTACACATGGGAATATTATTGACTTTGGTCATTCTTGTTTTTAAACATTAGGAAGAAATATGAGTGATTGATTAATCTTACCACCAACAATAATAATTGTTAAAATACTATTCTATAAATTACTCTGTCACTATTACATCATGAGCATCTTCACATCAGTCTATCTTTCTAAGCCAAGACATATGTTCTACTTAGTAGGATTCAGTGGTTGCATGCTTTTTTATGTGTCTACTAACACTGATTGATATTCATTATGTTTATTTGGCTCTTTATTCTTTCATTTATTTTAATATTGTACTATTATAAATAATCTTCTTGCTACAATGACATTCTTTGCATATGGCTCTTCATAATTGCTTAGTTGTTTTCATATAGTAAATTTGTAGAAGCAAATTTGTTTAAGTGGATTAGTCTGCAGAAAATTTGCCTCTTTTGGTATATACCAGTATATCAACATACTGTATGTGTCACTCCATCTATTGAAAAAAAACCGCATTATCAACCAGTACACCTGGTATTATACTATGTAAGACAATGCATATGTATCCAAAACCTTTTAACAAAGAATATTCTAAATCATTTTAATTTTAGTCAATAATCTGAGAGGTAAAAATGATATCACATATTAATACTAATTAATATGACCATCTTCTTATGTCTGGAGATTAGTTGGATTTGTTCTTCATTTATCAACTTGGGTTAAGTTGTAATTGAATTACAAAATTTTATTCATTTTCTTGTTAAACTCTATGTCTTTTTCATTTAAATATATTTTTATTGATTTCAGAGAGAAAGGGGGAGGGAGATAGAAACATCAATAATGAGAATCATTGATTGGCTGCCTCCTGCACGCCACCTACTGGGGGAGGAGCCTGCAACCCGGACATGTGCCCTTGACTGGAATCTAACCCAGGATCCTTCAGTCCGCAGGCCGACGCTCTATCCACTGAGCCAAACCAGCCAAGGTTATGTGGTTTTTCTTTTTGGCTTCTGTGTGTTGTGTAAGTTAGAGAAATTATGATTCTACTAGAGGCCCAGTGCATGAAATTCGTGCACGGGGGGGTGTCCCTCAGCCCAGCCTGCACCCTCTCCAATCTGGGACCCCTTGAGGGATGTCCGTCTGCCCATTTTGGCCCGATCCCATTAGGATCCTAAAAGGATCAGGCCTAAACGGGCAGTTGGACATCCCTCTCACAATCCAGGACTGCTGGCTCCCAACTGCTCGCCTGCCTGCCTTCCTGATTGCCCCTAACCACTTCTGCCTGCCAGCCTGATCACCCCCTAACCACTCCCCTGCCAGCCTGATTGATGCCTAACTGCTCCCCTGCCAGCCTGTTTGCCCCTAACTGCCCTCCCCTGCAGGCCTGGTCACCCCTAACTGCCCTCCCCTGCAGGCTTGATCGCCCCCAACTGCCCTACCTTGCAGGCCTGGTCCCTCCCAACTGCCCTCCCCTGCTGGCCATCTTGTGGTGGCCATCTTGTGTCCACATGGGGGCAGGATCTTTGACCACATGGGGGCAGCCATCTTGTGTGTTGGAGTGATGGTCAATCTGCATATTACTCTTTTATTAGATAGGATAGAGGCCTGGTGCACGGGTGGGGGCCAGCTGGTTTGCCCTGAAGGGTGGGTGTCCCAGATCAGGGTGGGGGTTCCCTTGGGATGTGGGGTGGCCTGGGCGAGGGGCCTGTGGTGGTTTGCAGGCCAGCCACACCCCCTGGTGACCCAAGCGGAGGCCCTGGTATCTGGGGCTTATTTATCTTCTACAATTGAAACTTTGTAGCCTGGAGCGTGAGTCAAGCCTTCTGCTTGCTCTGTGGCGGCAGCCATTTCTATTGGGATTTATGTATCTTCTATAATTGAAACTTTGTAGCCTTAAGCAGAGGCCTGGGCCAGCCAGGGTGTGGGGAAAGCTTGGCTTCCTCCATCACCGGGGGCAACCCTAGCCTCCTGCTCTTTCCAGCTCCGTGGCTGCCGCCATTTCTGTTTGGGTTTATGTATTTTTTTTCATTGAACCTTTGTAGCCTTGAGTGGAGGCTTAGGCCAGCAAGGGCAGGCAGAAAGCTTGGCTTTCTCCATTGCTGGTAAACCCAAGCCTCCCTCCTGCTCTCTGTGGCCGTAGCCATCTTGGTTGGGTTTATTTGCATATTCGCTCCTGATTGGCTTGTGGGCGTGGTTTGTGGGCGTGGCTTGTGGGTGTAGCAGAGTGATGGTTAATTTGCATAATGCTCTTTTATTAGATAGGATTCACGGCACTCATTTTTAACAATACATATTTATTATCAATAAAGAGGACTAATAAGTGCATATTGTATACGATATTATATTAGGTGTTGCAGCAGGAGATACAAAATAAATAAATAAAAGCCAGGGTGCTCTGTCCTTTTATGAGTTTCTAATCTTGTAGACAAGATAACCTCATACAGGAAAAGGACTTGAAAAGGAACATTCCGACTGACTAGACAAGAAAGAAAGAGAAGGTGTCAAGTCAGATACTGTTAACCAGGAACTCCTGTGTGGGAAAACCTACCTTTTTTTTGCATTTTTGTTTTGCTTTTTTTTGCTTTGTCTTTAATGGAATCATAGGATATATGTCAACTGAGTAGAAAAAGAAAGGGAAAGTTTGTTTTTGTAATTGTTATCACCATTAATCAGTACACTTCTAGGTTCCAGGGATGTAAAACAAGAAGTTTAAATGTCTATGCTCATGTTGTTCATATTCTTGTGTGGGGACACAGTGGAATAAACAAACAAATATGATGTTTAGGGCTGAAAAGAAATGCTCTAGTGAGTGCTTAAAATGGGGGCTACTTTAGGGTATTCAGAGGCGATCTCTCTGAGGAAGTAGCAATTGAGTTGAAGCTTGAATAGAAATATGGGATCTAGCTGTGCATTGGATTATTATGTGAGCCGCCTAACACTTCACCTGCAAGCCCCTGACCTGTTCATGCAAATGAAGTCACTCATTTTACCAGTGAGAACAGGTCGTTTTTCTCTTTGCAGTTACTCCATTATTATTCTTCACACATAGGCATATGATTGCAACTCTTTGTCTATTGGACAGACTTCAAACTGCAGAGAGAACAATAAAATGACTTGGTGACAGGCCTACTTTACTGCCAAGGTGTGCTGGAGCTCTCCATTAATTTCATTGTTTCTCTTCTTTCTGTCTGTCATTTTTCAGGAAGCAAACAAAGATAATACTTTCAATGACATGCAGATACAATGGAAAGGCAATGATTCTAAAAGAAAATTAAACCTGCTTTGCCAAGATCTTCTGAATCCTGGAAGTCCAAATTTCAAAGAGGTTTAAGGACTTTCCACTTATAAAGAATGTGGACTATTAATAATGATATCTCTTGTTTTGAGAATTTTCTAAATTCTGTTCCTCTGGTCATTTTCCTTGTAACATACAACTAAGAACAGGACAGAATGCCCATAAAAGCATATCTCTGAATTAATAAAAGAAAAAAAAAACTATTCATGAAGGAAAACATATATATATACTAGAGGCCCGTTGCACGAAGATTTGTGCAATAGGCCTTACTTCCCCTGGCTGCCAGCACCAGTTTTCCTCCAGCACCCGGGACCCAGGCCTTCGCTCTGGCCGCAACCTTCAGTCTTTGCTCCAGCTGGAGCACAGCTCCTATAGCTCCCTCCGCCCCCCACCCTCCCCCTTATAGCAGTCATCCTGCCCTACTGCTCAGTGCCTGCATGTGTGCTGCCCAGAGGCCCGGAGTGGCTGGGGGGCAGGCCTGGGACCATCTTTGTCGGGTTAATTTGCATACTCACTCCTGATTGGCTGGTGGGCATCGCAAAGTGATGGTCAATTTGCATATTTCTCTTTTCTTAGTATAGGTGTGTGTGTGTGTGTGTGTGTGTGTGTGTGTGTGTGTGTGTGTTTTGTTTGGGATATCCACATGGAATGTATGAAGAACATGGGATCAAATAATTACATTAAATAGCTCTAACAAGACATCTGTGGCTCCTACACATTATGCATTATGCCTCATAATAAGCAACCTATGCTCTTGGGATATACAAACCCAGAAGGAAAACAGAAAAGCTGAGATTAAATAAAAAATAATAATTAGAAGAATATAAGCAAGAAAGAGGTAAGTTATATACTGGGAAAAGGTGATAGAAAAGACACATATGAAAATCTATTATCTGAAGCATCTATCAAAAAGAACAATAAAATCATAAGAGAAAGAAAGGAAATATGGAGTATTTCAAGTCTGCACAATAAAAATGGGGGGGGAAGATTCATTGAACATGTATGCACAATACTGAGTGTAACTCGTATTACTAAATACTTACTCTGCCACATAATATGCCAAGAACATCCAAATGCATACTTATTAAATTCTTACAACACTTTGAAATACGAGTTACAATTGTGTCTCAGAGGTGGTAAGGGGTCAACGCAAGATATGAGAGCATGTTCTCTTCACCTAGAGTTTCTGCTTTTCTTGCCTCACCCTGCTGTTTATCAGTGAAAGATCCTTCACGTCTAGGACCACCAGGACAATTTGATCCTATGGCTATTTCTAGTCATTCCATTACTAAGCTTTCACTTATGTCAGACACACTGGTCTCCAGGGAAACAGTGATGAATTTGACTGTAGATTCAGTAACCCTCCTAGAGCTCACATCTAGCAGATGCACAGAGAGGTCCTGTTGAACTCCAAGACCTGTCAGATAATGTCAGAGAGGTGGTAGCGAGGTGATAGTGGGGGAGTGACTTAGACAAATGTAATATATTATCTGAGCAAAGTATTCAGTGAGAAGCAGACCAGGGTTTGGAGTTATATATGATCTCATCGGGGAAAGTATTTTGAGATACTTACTGATACTAAACATATAAGTGGTATATATGTTTGAATAGTGACATGCGTTTCTGTCCTCTTAAATCCTTTCTAGGATAAAAACAGATTATTTGGAGAAAAAGTCATTTCAAGTTAAAATACATCTTTGCAGTAGGAAAAGCAAATAGTGTTGGCTTTTTCTTTAAATAGGCAACAATCTAGAGATCTAATTAAATATAGAAGAAATGCTCTAATAAATAATTATTTAAGATTAAGACTGTGTGTGTGTGTGTAGTATGTAAAGAGCAAATAGCATTTGTGATTAGGCATATGCATAAGCACTGAGTCCTTTCTTAATTTCAGCTTATTTGAAAAGAATACCTTTTTTTTTAGTACAATCCTTTAAAAATTCAACTCTCATTTCTTTAACTCCACATAAATCTACATTTCATTTACTCTTTTGTTTTCAATATAGACCATTTCAATATTTTCATCTGGCAGAAGTAATCTGAAAGAAAAACTAGAGGGTGGAATAGGTAAACACCTGTACTCGCCACCTCCCACAACCACATCAAAATTACAACTAAAATACGGAACAACCATCATCAAGAACCACCTGAAAGCTGGCTGAATGGAAGTCCTCCAACTAGAGAAGTAAAGAAGAAAGCACACTGAGACTGGTAGGAGGGGCAGAGACTTGGAAAGGGCTGGAACAATACCCACATGTGCAGCTTTTTTTTAATTGGGAGGGAGATCTCCCTGTGGAGGCCACTGTGAGGAGCAAGAGGTCCCAGCCCTACACCAGACCTCCAACGCAGGGTCCCAGAGCTGGGAAAAAAAGTCCCTGCAACTACAGGCTGTAAAAACCAGCAGATTGTGGCTGAGAGAGAGGGAGGCTGCTGGAGACCCAGTATTTTCTTTACAAGGGCTGGGCATGAACTTACAAGGTCCCACTTCCTCTGAGCTTCAGTGCTGAGCCATGGCTCTGCAGGACCCAGACACATACAGGGAGGAACTCGATAGTCTGGCATCAGGGCAGGAACTCCGGGGCAGCTTTCTCCCAGGCAGGGGTGCTCCCAGGGGTCATTGTTCCTGGGCTGGAAACTCCCCTGCCACAGAGCTAACTGGCAGCATACCTATTTCCATCAGCTTGGCCCTCACTATTTGCTCCTCCCTGGTGATTCCCTGAGACTCCACCCCATCCAGTGTGTAGCCCCACCCAACCTGTTTGCAGCAGCTTTTCCAAATAAATGGCCTGTCCTGGCTCAGGCTTCAGTCTCTGCTAAAAATTTCCCAAAAGAGCTCCAGCTGGGTCAGCATGCCCCAAGTCTATCAATAAAAGGCCCAAGACCCTGCACTAGCATGAGCCTGTCTTGCTTCACAGCTGGGCCTCACCTGGGCACCTCCAGGCCCAATACAAATAGCTCCTGCAGAGTGTCCCCAGGCAGTGGCTGACTTTGCACACCCCTGGAGGCCCTAGAGCCAGTGCACCTGGTGGACAGTTCAGACCACAGCAGATTACAACTCTACACATCCACTCACAAGGCAGACCCAGTGAGCACCAAAGCCCCGCTGAAGCAAGTCCTGCTCCATAGGGGCCTTTCCTGCCCAGCACTGTAGCCACAGCTGGTCCTCACAGCCGATTGGGCTGGAAGTCAATTGCCAACAGCAGTCAATACAAGACTGTGCACACAGCCCACACAGGGATACACCTAGAATCCAGCTCAGGTGAGTGGGGAGGTTAAGCCACTGGGCCCCATGGACACCTACTATACAATGCCACTCTACCAACTCCAGAAGACATAGCCCTCTACCCAATACATAGAAAGAAACACAGGGAAGAGCCAAAATGGGGAGACAAAGAAACATGTCACAAATGAAAGAAATAGAAGCAAACTGCTAGATACAGAGTTCAAAACCATGGTTATAAGGTTACTCAAGAATCTTCATGAGACCTGCAAGGAACTTAAACTTTCAAGGCTCTTAGTGAGAATAACAACACATGGAAAAAGACCAGTCAGAAATTAAGCCCACACTGACTGAAATAAAGAATAATATACAGGGATTCAACAGTAGAGGACTCTGAGAATCAAATCAATGACTTGAAATATGAGGAAGGAAAAAACACCCAAGCCAAAGAAAAGAAAAAAAAAATCCAAAAATATGAAGATAGTGTAAGGAGCATTCAGGACCAATGTAAGACTTTGAAGTATGATACGAGTGAAAACACTATTCACAGCATAATAGTATTTTCTGGTAATTATACTATAAATAATTAGTCCAATGCTTGGCAGGAGCAATAAAATGGATTAAATAAGGTATAAGTAGTCATTTGTTTTGGTTTCTATAATCCTGCCATATAGTTACAGAGGTTTATTATGTAATCAGATATAGCAGTGAATTGATTCATCATTCAATTTCCCTGGGAATATCAACTTTATATATTTTGCATTCTAATAAAGGAATTGTGAATTTTATTTAAATAGTGCTCTAGGGGTAAATATACTATACTCTACATATTAGAGAATTAAAATATTGTATATATTATCACCTAACTGAATAAATTAATTTTTTAACCCACAAATGAATTCGACTGTATGCAAACCTCTGGTGGCTGTAGATGAAGAATGTAATTAGCAAAATATTACATTTATGGAAACGCTGGCTGCAGCCTGATGGACCCACACTATGTCTGCATTGAATTTGCATGCTTGTCCAAGTGAGGTTTCCACCCTACAGGGATGGCAACACACTTGATTGTACAGCAAACTCTGAATCATGGCCAATGATGTGTTAAATAAAGAAATGTGTTGAAAACAGCAAAATACTTTTTGGGATACATGCCACTTGAGGTTTCTAGCAAAAGTCTAAATTATTCTTATTTATCTTTCCAGAACTGAGTGGCTAAATCTGGTTGTAAAATTGGCTAATTTCCTTTGCATGAGGAATAACAATTCATGCTAGATAAAAGCAGAAAATGTTAATTTTAATGTGCCCTCTCTTAAATGCCTGAAAATGCGGGGAGATGGGGATGGAGTTCTGAAGCATTTTGTGGGCTGGTACATTATGCTTATTTGTGACATTCATATATTTATAATAATAATGAAAGCATAATATGCTAATTAGACCAGACAGCCAAATGACCTTCCAGACATTCTTCCAGACGTCCTTCCAGACGACCTTTCAGATGTCCTTCTGGACGACCTTCCAGACAAAGCTGGGGCTGCAAGAGCCAAGGAAGCCACCACAGCTGCAAGGGCTGAGCACCTTGCATGAAATTCGTGCATTGGGCCTCTATACACACATATATATATATATATATATATATATATATATATATATATATATATATGATCTGTTCTATTTGGAAAATGTATGATCTTCAAACTCAGGGAGGAAGCAGATACTTCTCCCAAGATTCCTCTCACTTTGTTTCATAACCTTAGGAGAAAGATGATGATGTCCAATAGTCCTTGGATGTGGAAGATAATCTATTAAACTTTTCTCTTAAATGCATGTAGAGATAAAACCTTGGAGAATTATTTAACTCTTAGCCTTGTAGAGAAGTACTTCAAGTGATTATTATAGATCCTTGTACTTAACACTTATTAGTTTGCATAGTTTGCCTTCCTCTCTTTAGACATTAAACCCCTTGAATACAGAATGTTGCTTTAATTTTGGTATAACCAGTATTTAGTGAATTATTTTAAGATCTACTATTACTAGAATATAAGCTCTATAAGAGAAGGATTTTTTTCTGTTTACATTTAGTCTCAATAACTAGAGCAGGGACATATATTAGGTATTTGATACATATTTTATGACTCAATGAATAATAAATATTGCTACCATATTTTGAGCACTTACTATTCACCAAAAGTAGTATAAATCTATACTAACAATAGACAAATATGTAAATTCACTGTCCCTCCATGACACCCACAGCCAATCAGGAGTGAGTATGCAAATTAACCCAACAAAGATGGCAGGCCTGCGGGCAGCACACATGTGCACAGGTGCCAATTGGCTGGGGGCGTTCTTGCCCCCTGGCTGCTCCGGGCCTATGCACGCAGATGCCAAGCAGTCGAGGGCAGTGTCCCGGGGATGCCCACCCACCCACCACATAGCCGAAGCAACGTGGCAGGTGTCCCTGGGACCCCGCCTTCCTTGAGCCTATGGCCAGTGTGCATGTGCATCGGCGCCAAGTGGCCGGGGTCCCGGGGATGCCACTGGAGTGTCTGGTCCTGTCAGCTGGACCTGGGGGCAACTGAAGTTCACAGTCCTTTTGGTTTCTGCAGCCCCTGGACCAGAAGTGGAAACCAAGAGCACAGGGAGCACCAGAAATTCTAAGAATCATAGTTCTGGTGGCAGCCCCTGGACCAGAAGTGGAAGCCTAGAGTGCAAGGAGCACTAGGAATGCTGGGAATTGTAGTTCTGGTGGCAGACATGTTGCAGGATCTCCTAGATCAGCCTGGACAAACTACGGCCCGCGGGCCAGATCCGGCCCGTTCGGCTGTTCTATCTGGCCAGTGTAGCCGAAAGAGTGGAGGGTTCTCTTGCTCTCCCCTCCGCTCCTTCACTAGCAGCAGTATTAACATGGCAATGTCAGGAAACATGGCCGCAGCTCCTTCTTCTGAGTGGGCGGATTTATATCAGCCCATTCAGTAGAAGGAACAACCTCTCAATCTTCCAGAGGCTCCTTGTAATGCCCATGGACGCGTCTCCCGACATCACCCTGGGAATGCGTAGACACGTTATCGTGGTGATGTAGGGAGACACGCCCCTGGAGAGCACAGTATCAGAGCACAATTTGAAATGAATAAAACTATTGAAATAAAAAAAAAAGACCGTACCCTTTTATGTAATGATGTTTACTTTGAATTTATATTAGTTCACACAAACACTCCATCCATGCTTTTGTTCCAGCCCTCCGGTCCAGTTTAAGAACCCACTGTGGCCCTCGAGTCAAAAAGTTTGCCCACCCCTCTCCTAGATACTAGAGCAAAGTGATCCTGGAGCAAGTTACTGTTGCAGGTGGGGGATGGAGGGAAAGCAAAGGTGAGAGACATAAGTAAAGTCAGAGTGTCGAGGAAAAATTAAAAGGAAGATATACTGCAACTTCTAGGAAATCTCCACCAATGGAGCAAAGAAAAAAAAAGACCTCTATTATTCTGTGAGCACCAAACCAAACTGAGCTGGGATCTCAGACAATTTGCTCATATGATTGCAAAGACAGACAGAAACTCCTGGATTGGAGATGGCTCCCCTGAGGGCTCCCAGATTGGAGAGGGTGCAGGTTCACTTCCGGTCCAGGGGCTGCCACCAGAACTACGATTCCAACCACCCCCCCACCCCCCATGCACAAATTTCGTGCACCAGGCCCCTAGTATTTTACATCATTGTGTTTTATTTGATCCTCACAGCCATCCAATGAGTAGATTCTTATTTCCATATGAGGAAACTAATGCTGGGATTAAATAACTTGTCCAAAGTCACATGGTTTTATAAGTTCCACAGCCAGATTTAAAATGGAGGTTTGTTTGACTATGAGCCCTGTGGTCTTAAATAATGAGATATTGCCTTGAATATTCTATGCAGTTATTAAAATTTATTCCTTCTCCCCCCAAAGTATATGCACACTCAGCACTGTTTATAACAGATGCATACCATTTGTTTATGAAATTACATTTACTTTAAACATTTCTATATTTTTATAAAAGGATTTGAGTTTTTGTAAACTGTCCTAGAACAGTGTTTTTCAAGAGTATATATTAAAAAAAATATTTACTCAATGAATGAATATAATGAATTAAACACGCGAAAGGTTTGTGCTCTTTTCATAGTAGCCTTTACATTGGTGGTCAGTTCCCTTCATTCAGCATTTATTTTTACTAATTAGGGCACATTTAGCTCTAAATAAAAGAGTGTCCAAATAATAATGGCTAAAGTCACAAAGACATAAGTTTTGTATGAGCACTCTAAAATATATTCAAATATCTGCAATCTTTCTTTATTCTTTGCAATGACCAATGTGTTACTATAGCACTGTTGTTGTTTTGTTTATAAGCTTGTCACTGCATGGTTAGACTATGGCTGAAGAAGCTCTATTCATCATGAAACGTATTGAACCATGTTGAATATAGAAAGTAGAGGACAGAAACTTTGTTGGTTTTCTTCATATTCAGCTTCAAAAACCTTCCCAGAAGTTTGTACTTCCAAATCAATGTCAGAGATCCACTTTTACATCAATTGCCTAAAACTAGACTACACACTAAACTACATAAACCATATACCAGCAAATGAGATTGGAATCATTTATTCATGTTAACATCAACCACAGGTTATCTTCTGTGGTTGGTGGATGAGATTGTCCTCTGAACATTTTTCTGCTAGAACAAAAGTGTGGTACAAGAAGTGAGTAGCTTTTAGTGTTCATTTCATTCAAAGTCAAATTGCTAAGTTCATTCTCGTAATTCTTTAACAAAGTATATACCATTGCTGTGTTCAGCTCCTTATGTAGACCCACGTCCAATGCCTTTCAAGAAATCACATTTTATATGAGGGTTATAAACTATGTTGGTTGCACTACTGAATTTTACTCACCATCTTCCTATAATTTGTAGAAACTCTTAAAAAAGAGGAAAAGTTAAGTTGTAGATCAGAGATCTAGGCTTCATGAAATAACAAAATACAACTTGTTTAGGCAAATAGATACTCACTAGCTGTCATTCACTGAATGTTTTTTAATATATCAACACTGTTAATCCACAAGTAATGACAAGAAAAGTATTATTATCCCCAATTCTATGTGAGAAACTTTAGAAAGTGTTGCTAAGTAAAGATCATTCAGCTGGTTAGTGTTCATGAGGTATTCCATTTCCATTGCAGCTGAATCTGAGGCCCATCTCGGCTCTACCATTCTACCTGCAGAGGAAACAAATATCACACGCACTGACAGCCAGTGTGGACATAGAGTTTCCTTTATTGGCAAAGTTTCTAGTTTTCCTGCATCTGAAAAGATAACAGAAACTGGCTCATCTGTGGCACAGTTGTAGATTTCAAAGTACTCCCAACCTGGGCCAAGGACAGGAGTGGGACCTGGAACCAGGGTGTGCAGTATTCACCATCCAATTGACAGAACGATGAGGGAACTAAGTATTGGCTACACAAAACAATTTTATGTTCACAGCCAGACTCCTTGGCAGCATCTTCTAAACACCGTTCCTTGTCACAGCAGTTCTTCAGAGTGTTTAAATGCATTGACTTTTGCCTGAGGCCCGCATGCAATCTTTCTACTAGTTTGTTCTTCTCTCACACTTGCTTTATCTGAGGAACTCAAGGAAGGATTGCTCAAGAAGCTGGACTCAAGCTCAGCAGGGCGAAATAGTTCCACTTGGGTATGTGGTGAAGAAATACTTCATCAGACCATTTTTTAAATCAAAAAGATAAAATCACACTTATATCCTAATTTTGTAGTCCTTATTATATATATATTTTAAATATATTTTATTGATTTCAGAGAGGAAGGGAGAGGGAAAGAGAGCTAGAAACATCAATGATGAGAGAGAATCATTGATCAGCTGCCTCCTGCATGCCCCACACTGGGGATTGAGCCCGCAACCTAGGCATGTGCCCTTGACCAGAATCAAATATGGAACCCTTCAGTACAGAGGCCAACGCTCTATCCACTGAGCCAAACTGGCTTTGTAGTCCTTATTAAATACCAATGGCATATTTCACAGACCTACCACGAACTCTCCAAAATTCATTTGGAATAACAAAAAGACCCCGAATAGCTGCAGCAATACTGAGAAAGAAGAACAAAGTAGGAGGGGTCTCAATACCAGATATCAAGCTGCATTACAAAGCCACTGTTCTCAAAAATACCTGGTACTGGCATAAGAACAGACATATAAACCAATGGAATAGAATAGAGAACCCAGAAATTGACCCAAACCATTAATATTTGACAAATGGGGCAAGAACATACAATGGAGTCAATACAGTCTCTTCAATAAATGGTGTGGGGAAAATTGGACAGATACATGTAAAAAAAATGAAACTAGACCACCAACTTACACCATACACAAAAATAAACTCAAAATGGATAAAGGACTTAAACGTAAGATGAGAAACCATAAAAGTATTATGGGAATCCACAGGCAGCAAAATCTCAGACATATGCCAAAGCATTATCTTCACTGACACAGCTCCTAGGGCAATGGAAACTAAAAAAAAAAAATTAAACAAATGGAACTACATCAAAATAAAAAGCTTATGTACAGCAAAAGAAACCATCAACAAAATGACAAGAAAGCCCACTGCATGGGAGAACATATTTGTCAATATATCTCAGATAAGGGTTTAATCTCCAACATTTACAGGGAACTCATACTATTTAACAAAAGGAAGATAAACAACCCAATCAAAAAATGGGCAACTGATCTAAATAGAATCTTTTCAAAGGAGGATATAAGGAAGGCCAAGAGACATATGAAAACATGCTCAGTGTCACTAATCATCTGAGAGATGCAAATCATAATGACAGTGCTGTACCATTCCACACCTGTCAGAATGGCAATCATCAACAAATCAACAAATGACAAGTGCTGGTGAGGATGCAGAGAAAAAGGAACCCTCGTGCACTGCTGGTGGGAATGCAGACTGGTGCAGCCACTGTGGAGAACAGTATGAAGTTCCCTCAAAAAACTAAAAATGGAACTCCCATTTGACCCAGTGATCCCACTTCTAGGAATATATCCCAAGAAACTAGAAACACCAATCAGAAAGGATATATGCACCCCTATGTTCATAGCAGCACAATTCACCATAGCTAAGATTTGGAAATAGCCTAAATGCCCATCAGCAGATGAGTGAATTAAAAAACTGTGGTACATCTACACAATGCAATACTATGCTGTGGTAATAAAAGAAGGCATTCTTACCATTTGCAACAACATGGATGGAACTGGAGGGCATTATGCTAAGCAAAATAAGCCAGTCAGAGAAAGATAAAAGTCACATGATCTCACTCAATTGTGGAATATAATATATATATATATATAAAATAGAGAAATATGCTAATTAACTGGGACCCCATAACAGGTCTACTGGATAGGAGGAGGTTGCGTGCACAGCATGGGGGGCGGGGCTGCAGGGGCCTCCAGGCGCCTGCACTGGGGGAGGGCCTCGTCAGTAATGGCCGCAGCTGCTTCAAGGGCTAAAGAGGGATGCAGGGCCGGACCGGCAGTGGCTGCATCCCCTACAGGTCCCAGAGAGCAAGGCAGAGCTGGACCAGCAGCGGCCGTGGCTGCTGCAGGGCCTGGGGAGTGAGGCAGGGCCGGACCAACAACTCGAGGGTGGGTGGCGCCACTCGATTTCGAATGGAGCACTGGGCTCTTAGTGAGCAACATAAACTGATGAACAAAACAGATCCAGAGACAGAGAAGCATAGATCAGAGCATCAAACCTCAGAGGGAAGGTAGGGGAGGGTAAGGGAGAGAGATCAACCAAAGGACTTGTATGCATGCATATAAGCCCAACCAATGGACACAGACACCAGGAGGGTGATAGCATGAGTGGGGGTGGGGTTGGTGGGGGATAAGGACACATATGTGAAACCTTAATCAATAAAGAGAGAAAAAAAACATTTTTAAAAAAGGCATTTGGGATTTGCTCTGATTTAGGCAGTGTTTTCTCATTCACTGTCACAAATCTGTTCTGCTGAATATACACAGAAGGCAACAAGGGGCAATAAATGCAAGTAGAAACAAGGTGAAATTAATCATCCCCACACAAGAAAGCTTTTTAGGATTTCATATCCAACTTGCACGCTTCCAAATTCCCCTTGGCTCAGGGGAGAAAATATATAGGTTCATGGACCAAAAAGATCTTTAAAACCAACACAAAATACCACTTTTTTTTTTTTTTTTTTTTTTGGTAAAGGTCTCAACACATATACAAGAAATAAAAAAGAAATAAAATGACTAAAGGAAGAAAGAAAAAACAAAGGGCAGAAAGGAAGTGAGGAAAGAAGGTAGGTAAGTAGGTAGTAGGAAGGAAGGTAGGCAAGAAGCAAGGAAGAAAAAGAGGGAGGGAAGAAGAAAGAGGAAGAGAGGGAGGGAAAAAGGCAGGAAGGAAAGAGAAGAAAAGAAGGAAGGAGTGAGAGAAGGAAGAAAGGAAAAGAGAAAGAAAGAAAAGAAAAGGGAAGAGATAAGAAAAAAGGCTATAATTAACAGATTAGAGGAAGTTTAAAGAATTTTCTATTTATGTACAGACACAGGAGGAATATCACAGACAGAATATTGCAATATTCCTTCTTAAAAGATTTCAAGCACATTCTATGGTTTGTGTATGGTTACATGCATACGTGCATAAATATGAATGTGTGAAAAAAAACATTTTTATAACTTACATGTATCTGAATTACCTTGACCAAAATGTTAACTCACATTTATATGTAAAACATGAATCAGCATTGGAATGATGATAGAAATTGGCTTCAACAGACAAAGCAATGTCTAATGGTGAAATCACAGGAGGATCAAGTAACCCAATCAGATTTTGAAAAATCGGGTATCTTACCCAGGCTTTACTAATAATTATTACCAGGATACAAGTAATTACGAGGCATAGGTAAAACAGGGACACTTCCTGGCCCACCAGAGCAGCTTCTGCTTATACTCAGATGAACATATGTGATCACACCTTGCACTGCAAGGAACCATTTTAGGCACGAACCTCCAGTGATGAGGGATACTCAGATAGCTTTCACAAACATTTGCACGGAGACATGCCCTATAGATTCACAGATTCCGGGTGTACTTATCATAAACAATCCTACACAGAGCAGGTACGCCCTGTTAAAGTGATTTGATAGAAAAGGGTTCAATTAGCAAACACTGTTAATGTGTTTGCCGGAATGTCTCTCACTTTTTTTGTTTGTTTGTTTTGCATAAGTAGAAGAACTATGGATTATGGAACTGTGTCTTAACCATTTCTCCCCAGTCCACACACTTTTGGTCAGTTTCTTCTTGCAACACAAAAGCCCCCTAACATCCCAGCAACAACTGTATTTGAACCATTCAAATGGAAGTATAGATTCTTTTTTTTTTTTTTTTTAGAGTGGAAGGGAGGGGGCAGAGACACAGAGAGAGAAACATCGATGTGAGAGAGACACATCGATTGGTTGCTTCCAGCCAACAACCCAACCAGGGATTGAGCCTGCAACCAAGATATGTGCCCTTGACTGAAATCAAACCCAGGACCCTTCAGTCCACAGGCTGACACTCTATCCACTGAGCCAAACCAGCTGAGGCAGAGATTCCTTTTTATGAAGTACTAGAGGCCCGGTGCACGAAATTCGTGCACAGGGCTGTGTGTCCCTCAGGCCAGCCTGCACCCTCTCCAATCTGGGATCCCTCTCACAATCCAGGACTGCTGGCTCCCAACTGCTTGCCTGCCTGCCTTCCTGGTTGACCCTAACTGCTTCTGCCTGCCAGCCTGATCACCCCCTAACCACTCCCCTGACAGCCTGATTGATGCCTAACTGCTCCCCTGCCAGCCTGTTTGCCCCTAACTGCCCTCCCCTGCAGGACTGGTCACCCCTAACTGCCCTCCCCTGCAGGCCTGGGTCCCCCCCAACTGCCCTTCCCTGCAGACCCGGTCGCCCCAACTTTCCTCCTCTGCTGGCCTGGTCATCCCTAACTGCCCTCCCCTGCAGGCCTGGTCCCTCCCAACTGCCCTCCCCTGCTGGCCATCTTGTGGTGGCCATCTTTTGTCCACATGGAGTCAATCATCTTTGACCACATGGAGGCAGCCATCTTGTGTGTTGGAGTGATGGTTAATTTGTATATTATTCTTTTATTAGTTAGGAGGATTAGATAGGATAGAGGCCTGGTGCACGAGTGTGGGCTGGCTGGTTTGCCCTGAAGGGTATCCTGGATCAGGGTGGGGTTCCCTTGGGGCATGGGGTGGCCTGAGTGAGGGGCCTGTGGTGGTTTGCAGGCCGGCCATGCCCCCCGGTGACCCAATGGAGGCCCTGGTGTCTGGGATTTATTTATCTTCTATAATTAAAACTTTGTAGCCTTGAGCGGAGCCAAGCCTCCTGCTCGCTCCGTGGTGGCAGCCATTTCTGTTGGGATTTATTTATCTTCTATAATTGAAACTTTGTAGCCTTAAGCAGAGGCCAAGGCAGGCCAGGGCAGGCAGAAAGCTTGGCTTCCTCCATCGCTGGGGAAACCCAAGCCTCCTGCTCTCTCTGTGGCTGCAGCCATCTTGGTTGGGTTAATTTGCATACTTGCTCCTGATTGGCTGGTGTGCATGGCTTGTGGGTGTAGCGGAGGTATGGTCAGTTTTCATATTGCTCTTTTATTAGATAGGATGTTAAGTATGACTATATTCTTTCAGGTTTTGTTTTTTTTTTTTTTTCATTTTAACTAAAGCAATAACCTCCCAAAGGCTCTGCCTATTAATGCCATCACACTGTGCATGAGAATATCAACATTCAGACAACAGCAAGAGCCATTTATGACTTCTCTTTTCTCCTCAGGTAGTTACATTGTTTAGCCAGTAAATAGTTGATAAATAATTAAATATTCTATCATTATGATGTCATTATTTTGAGAGAAAATAATTCTGTGGTTAGGTTGCATCTTTTTTTCACAGGTTTGCGTTTTGCGAACCAAACATGAAGAAGCAACCCCAAATGGGATATGTTCATTCGTATAGCCCAGGGCAGAAGGAAGAGAGTAACAGAAATATGCTACAACTCTAAGTGCAAGTCTAAACCCAACGTTCACAAAGTGAAGAGGAAGCAGGAACCAGTAGACTGTCGCAGGGGACTAACGCTCCCCAAGAGGAAATCATGGCTGTATATAAAATTTCTACCTTCTGTCTGCAGGTTATTTCCTTCTTTTAAATATTTATAACATTTTATTTGTGTGTTTTTTTATTCCTGCAGCTTTCACCTGGGAATATGTTTTTCATAAAAATATAAGTGCCCAGAAAACCCCATCATCTCTATTTATAGACTAGTATTTAAATGGTATGCTTTACAAAGCAGTTTCAAATTCTCATCCTCAGAGTTGAGGGATATCTCAGTGGTGCTTCTATGTACTACCAACATGCAAAAATGATAACAGCAATAATAGGAGTGACTGCTATTTACTGGATAATTGCTCTCTCCTGAGAAATTTACATACATTTTCTCAAATCTACACCAAAACTCTGTGAGGACATGTTTTCTCCCTCCTTACGATTGAGTAAACGGGTTTATGGAGTCCAAACTCTTTGCCCAAACTCAAAGGGGGTAAAGGATGGAGTTGGATCCAATCCTGAGTGCAAGGCTCTTCTCTAAAGTACTACCACTAGCATTTCTCATTCTCTGTCTTGATTGAACATGAACAGATGCTATGAAGAAATACGAGTGTCACAATGAACATGCTCTTTCCTGGGGTTAGTAAGTTTACAAAAAGATCTCTCTCATTACTACTTATTTATTTTGTTATTTTATGGAAAACATTCATTATGCCATTTCATAATCAAGATGTCCACTATTTATTTAACATTAATATCAAGTCCTGACAGAACAGAGAAAAAAAACATGAAACAATTTAAAATGTGGTGAAAAAGAATAATATAAATCTGATATAAGAGAATATGTCTGAAATTTGTGAAGTGGCATAGAATACTCTGATCGCATTGCAGAGTATGATCTTAAATCATTCTAGAGCTATTTTAAATGCCACTGATCCCAAAGCATAAATGAGATATGAGTCAAATAAGATATATGAAGTAACTGATGTCTTAGATATTTCACAACCTTGGCTATAAATGAAACATTTTCAGATGCTATATTTTACTGCATGCCATTTTCTTTATCTGGATATCTATCTCTAACCCGACCTTCTGTTCAAACCACCTCCATTCCCTAAAGACACTTGAAAGTTGCGTACATGAGGAAACTGCCCTGGGAGCACCTATAAATCCTTGGTGACATATGAGACAGGCGTCCTTAAGAGCAGGTGTAGCTCAGTTCACTATCACCTGCTTTTGTTGGCCGCCCAGATGTGGCCCATCAGTCATAGACTCTAAAACGATCTCAGCTTGCTCTCCATAGAGGAACTTCACTTTGAGTCCAAGAGTCCAGATTTCTCTATGGCTACTGGCTGCATGGTGAGCATAAGGAGCGATAATGGGCACAAGCATCTGTTGGTCAGCAAGAGATTTGTTACCTCATTATAAGCTTTTGAACAACCCACCGAGGTGTGATTGCCCTCATTTTTTAGATGAGGATACTGAAACTCAGAGAGTTTACATCGCATGCCCAAGGTCAATGGGTACTAACTACTACCCTAGTGGGATGTTCGAAAAAGTATAATGTGTTAACAATGCATAACTGTAAACTGCAGTATTTGGATATTTAATTTCCTTTTTTCTGACGAAACTAGAAACACTGCCAGCAGTCTATTGCTACCTTACCATACTTCACTGCAAACCTAAATGCCTTCAACACTTTATCTTTCAAATTATCCACTGAAAAATATGATGGCTTGCCTGAACATAAACGATAGAGTGATAAATATGAAAAAGATGTACAGTTGTAAATATTGTCATTTACCTTGGGAGAAAAATGGTGACTATCTCTTTGACTTGTGCATTTCTAAGAGGATTTTGCATATTTGTAACATCAATTGTAAAGAACTGCATAGAAACTTATTACCATGTCAAAAAAAATAAAAAGAACCAATAGATTCATGTCTATATATTTCAGTGTTATACAGGTGTAAGACAAGGTTCTTTTAGCCAATATGGTGAGAGAGAAAAACAATTTAACTCATATTAAAAATGAGCTGTACTAACACTTCTGGGTTGCCAAAAAATCCTAGATGTGAGTTCTTTTTTCTGTTCCCACTCATTTCCTCATAGAAGCATTTTTAATATTTTTATAGTCATGTTATTAATAAAAATCAACAGAATTATCTTTATTTTAATTAAAACTACTAAATTTAAGGTAGAAGCCAAGTCTCGATAATCACAGACTATACTTGGAAGGTACCTAATTCTTGGTTCTTATTCACCCCACATGGAAGGCCCATGAAAAGGCTTCAAAGACTTTGTAAATCTCTGAAACTTTATAAATATACATTTGCATATTTATCACTGTGGGCTTATAGATTTTAGTAGATTCCAGCATGGCTGGAAAATAACCAGACACTTGCTTTCTCTGCACCTGGACTAATTTAAAACATCAATTAGCATTTTTAAGATGCTAAATCCAAGATGCAATATCTAAACATTGGTGCCATAAATGGATAGCGGAGAGAGAATGGTTGGAGGAAATGCCCTACAACAAACTCAATTTAAAGAAATCTTAAGAATAATATTTGACAAAGGAGGCAAGAACATACAATGGAGTCAAGACAGTCTCTTCAATGAATGGTGTGGGGAAAATTGGACAGATACATGCAAAAAAATGAAACTAGAACACCAACTTACACCAGACACAAAAATAAACTCAAAATGGATAAAGAACTTAAATATAAGATGGGAAACCAAAACATATTAGAGAAATTCACAGGCAGCAAAATCTCAGACATATGCCAAAGCAACATCTTCACTGATATAGCTCCTATGGCAATGGAAACTAAAGAGAAAATAAACAAATGGAACTACATCAAAATAAAAAGCTGATGTACAGCAAAAGAAACCATCAACAAAACAACAAGAAAGCCCATTGCATGGGAGAACATATTTGCCAATATTATCACCAATAAGGTTTAATCTCCAACATTTACAGGGAACTCATACAACTTAACAAAAGGAAGATAAACAACCCAATCAAAAAATGGGCAATGGACCTAAATAGATACTTTCTGAAGGAGGCCAAGAGACATATGAAAACATGCTCAGTGTCACTAATCATCTGAGAGATGCAAATCATAATGACAGTGCTGTACCATCCCACACCTGTCAGAATGGCTATCATCAACAAATCAACAAATGACAAGTGCTGGTGAGGATGCAGAGAAAAAGGAACCCTTGTGCACTGCTGGTGGGAATGCAGACTGGTGCAGCCACTGTGGAGAACAGTATGGAGTTTCCTCAAAAAACTAAAAATGGAACTCCCATTTCACCCAGTGTTCCCACTTCTAGGAATATATCCCAAGAAACTAGAAACACGAATCAGAAAGGATATATGCACCCCTATGTTCATAGCAGCACAATTTGCCATAGCTAAGATTTGGAAATAACCTAAGTGCCCATCAGCAGATAAGTGAATTAAAAAACTGTGGTACATCTACACAATGGAATACTATGCTGCGGTAAAAAAGAAGGAATTCTTACCATTTGCAACAGCATGGATGGAACTGAAGAGCATGGAACTGGCTAAGCAAAATAAGCCAGTCAGAGAAAGATAAATATCACATGATCTCACTCATTTGTGGAATATAATGAACAACATAAGCTGATGAACAAAAACAGATTCAGAGACAGAGAAGCATCGATCAGACCATCAAACCTCAGAGCGAAGGTAGGGGAGGGCTGGGGTAAGGGGGAGAATTCAAGCAAAGGACTTGTATGCATGCATATAAGCCTAACCAATGGACATGACACCAGGGGGGTGAGGGCATGAGTGGGGGGATTGGGGAAAAATAGGGGGATAAGAACACAAATGTAATACCTTAATCAATAAAGTATATATATATGTGTGTGTGTGTGTGTGTGTGTGTGTGTGTATAGAATAAGCTCCTGTTATAGTAATATATAGAAATGTTTAAAAATGTTTAAAAAATGTCTAAAAATGTTAAAAAGGTTTTAAAAGATATGAGTTAATTTTCTTGAAACTTAAAGTGTGATGTTAAGGACACATTCTCCACTGCCCTGAAGCATGTGTACCCCAGGGATAAGGATTTGAACTTCAGTTACTGACTCAGAGTGACTTGCTAAGATAACCATTTGTGTGAGTTCTGTACTAGATAACCACATGTAGCGCCTCGCCCCTGTTTGAGATAACATGTGTGCATTGACGGAATTCATTGATAGCCACCTGAACTGCTGAGGGTATGAAACAGGCTTTAAAAATAGGTCCTGGCCAGCTAACAGTGCTCGCCTGTCAAGACAGCCACAAAGGCACGTCCTTTTGTCAGTCCAGCAAGCGACGCCGCTCCATGCTCCTCTCCCTGCCAGGCGACAGAAGAACGGCTAGCACCCTCCGATCAAGACGCGACCAAGCTCTCAGGTGAGGAACACTGGCCCCCTGCATCTGGATCGGACCAGCCCAGCTCCCGGACCCTAGAGGACAGCACCACTGGGATCCCATCAAGCCTATACCTGCAGCATCAGGAATTTGTGTGAGTTATAAAGTGCTGTGTGATTTGCAACTGCATATGTTTCATATGGTGTAATTCCTCCTCCGGCATTTAGTTGAATTATTTTGCGTACGCTTAAAATTTAAATTAAAGCTTCTGGTCTTTTTGGTCCTAAGCCTGCCCTTGGTCCTGCTTGCGTAGAGTAGCCTCTTCGCTAGCAACTACTTGAATGTCCCAACACCTGCACGGTTAAAGTTTATCAAAAGGGACGCCTTAGATAAACACCCCAGATCCTTTCCCGGGATCTACTTGGGACAGCTCCCCACCCCATATAGCCTTAATCTGAACCCTCTTTACTAAACTACAACAAATAATTATTTACTTTTTTCCTATTTATAGAAATGTACACTGTATAAATAGTTTGTTGCTTTACGTAGTTGTGTGTTAAAAAGTTAGTATAAATATTGAACATCTTTTGGAATTACCTTCCGAGAAAGAGCAGACCCAAGAAATGACTACTTAAATGAAAAGGAGTAAGTGGATCTTTCAGAAATGCCATTTTAGAAGTGGATCATTTCATCAAATGAGCAAATTACTGACCAACTTCACCATCTCTTCTGTCACAAGATATAAGGTGCAATTCACTATAGCCCCTCACTTTTAAAATGAAGAAAATGAGCATTATCACAATTAAATGACTTAACCATCTGATTGAAGCCAGAATTTGCACCCAGAAGTTTTAAATTCCAAGTCATTTAGTGCTATTACCACAATAACAAACTTTCCTAACTTTACTTTCTACACAGTCACTTATATGTATGTCAAATCCTCCAGTGGTTTATTGGTACACTTCAAATACGTGTTTTTTAAATTATAAACTTAACCTATAACACACTGCACAGTCATGCACTTCCTCCCTCTCCACATTCATTGCATGCCTCTCTAGCCCATTGCTGCTACACTCTGACGACTTTCGCTTCTTTTAGTTCCTCAAATATAACAAACTCTTTCTTTCTTTGAATCATGGTCTGTTTTTCTTGGAGCATATTTCTCCTCGTTGTCTCAATGCTGGCTCCCTCTTGTCATTCTGGTTAGTTGGAAAGTCATCTCTTCAGAAAAGCCATCTGAAACCACCAAACCTCAGTAGATATTCACCACTGCCCTCCTCTCCTGCCTTTATTTTTGTTTTGTTTTTTTAATCTTATATAATTCCTTTAGTTTCTTTCACCAGCTTCATCACAATGTTAACACACATTCTAACAGAGGAAGTGGAATGTATCTACCTTGACCATTCAGCCACTATCAAGAATGATCCTACGATACGTAGAGATGGTTGAAGCTAACTTTTCACTACAATTTATACTTGTACTCTGTTCAACTAGGACAGAAGCATTTATAGATCACTCAGGATAAATTCTCCATAATTTTTTAAGTTTTTTATTTACTGATTAATGTATTACATATGTGTCCTTATCCCCCATTGCTCCCCCAACCCCCCACTCATTCCCATACCCCCTTGGTGTCTGTGCCCATTGGTTAGGCTTACATGCCTGCATACAAGTCCTTTGGTTGATCTCTGCCCCTTACCCCCACCCTCCCCTACCTTCCTATGAGGTTTGACAGTCTGATCGATGCTTCTCTGTCTCTGAATCTGTTTTTGTTCAGAGTTAATTAAAAACCCGGGTAGACAGATAGGTAGAGAATGATGCTCAGTAACCCCAAATGAAAATCAAGATCATCAGTGGTTTTAATATTTCATAGTTTCCCTTGGATCATAAGGAGCTATCATAATGTTAAGCAAGGAATGATTAAACAATAATACCCTATGCTACCATAGTGATAAGGAATGTATAATAATATCCAGGGCTCCTATGGCCCACTGTCTGTAAGGTACATTTAAAATTCAGTTCTCAGACAAAAGTAAATGAACAGTTGAGTCCATTATTTATCGGCATTTAAATGGTTAAATAGGTTTTGATTTCTAACCTTCAACACACATTTTAAAATTATCTTTCCTTTTCTCCCCAATTCTTCTATAACATCTCATGAGGCAAACTCGCTAAAATTTCCTGGCAGAAGTAACCTGTGAGCTTTTTGGTCTCTTTGTCTTCCCCTAGCTTGTCAAATGCATAATCTTAACTTCTCTAGGTAACTTTTTCTCCCTTTGCTAGTGCCTTCTTCTCATTCTCTTTCCAGGTCACGATTTGATCGCTGCATCTCTCCTAGAACCCCAGTTTAGCATCACAAAGATCCAGCAACAACTTGAAAAGGGACAATTCTCCTCAGAGAGATGAGGATCAAGAAGGAGGATGCATCTGATTGGACAAATACTAATGATAAAGGTCAGAGAATTCTCATGCTGTTTTAGTCTATCCTTGCACAGAACTCATGCTCAAAAATGACAGTGATATTTGTGTTTCTGCAAAGGGCCTTCATTTTCATTCCCGAAGTGATCATAAGACTTGTCTCCAAATTAAAGTACAAGTAGATTAAAGCTTTGTTTTATTATTCCTTTGTTGTTGCATGGTTATTCACTTATAGGCAACTGGGAGGGAAACAAGTAAGCAATGATAAAATCAAAACAGGCATAAATGATTTAAGAAAGTGTAGGAAGAAGAAATGAATTTGGAGATAAAAAGTACAATTAGAATTAAAAACTGAAATAGAATAAAAGCTACACAGAGTAGCATTAATGAGAAAAACAGTAAAATTGCTTGCAGTGCCAATTATCTAAGAATGCATTATGGGGAAAAAATATGGAAGAAGAATAGATGTCAATGGAATACAAACCAATGCATTCACCCATGTGGATTAAAAAATGGAGAAAATTTTGCACAGAAAGTTTGAAGATATAGCATTCAAGAATTATTCATGGGTCTTTACATTGTAAGTGGACAATGAGTGCTGAACCTGAAAAAAATTTAATTAACACTCAGGTGTATCATGAGCAAACGTCAGACCATCAGTGACTAAAATAAAATCTTAATTGACTAGGCTATTTTTTAAGCAATAATATATTTCAGAAGCTACTAGTGCATATCTTCAAAATGCTGTTACAATCTCTGACAATCTAGAATTTAATAGCAAATAAAATTATCATCCAAGCATGTTGACAAAATGAAGACATTTTCAGATATACAAAGTCTAAGAGAGTTCACAACTTAGTATACGCTAATTTAAGTATTAAAGCCAATTCTTCAGCAAATGTGAACACAGAGGGAAGAGGAGAGACCAATAAAATCATGAAAATAGACTGACAGAATATATTGCAAGTAAAATTAACTAATTAACTATAAACTTAAATAATAACTAATTTTTAGTCCAGAAGATATTAAAATTAACCTTTAAATAAAAAATAAAGATGAAAAATCATTTAGTTTGTATTTAAAACATGCTGATGTCTGGAGGAGAAATACTTAATAACTTTAGACATTTGAAATAAAAATATAAAGTTCATTATGGATTTTATATATATAACACATATGAAGAATAATAAATATATAATATACAAGTATGCTCAATACATATTAATATAATCCTTCATGTACTATATATCCAAAGTGAACTATTCTCTGTTATTTAATTTATATAAATGATATACATATGGATCCTCTGCAACTTCCTCTTTTAATCAGATATATCTTTGGATTTTTTATATTGATACATTTAAACATTGTCTGCTGGTTTTAACTGTTCTACAGTGTCCCAGCCTAAGCATGCACCACAGCTTAGTCACCCATTCCTTCCTTCGTGGACATGGTGAGCATTTCTTCCTTGTGCATGTCTCACTTTGCCACGACATGCTAACTTTTCTAGATAATGCCAAATTGCTTACAGAAGTAAATTTACGCTTTCAGACTCCCATCGGTCGTGTATGCCTCTGGTACTTAGTGTTACATTTTTAACTTTGTATCAGTTTGAACTGTGAAATGATGACACTTCAGTGTGCATTTCACTGATCACTAGTT
This sequence comes from Plecotus auritus, assembly GCF_963455305.1. Taxonomy (NCBI): domain Eukaryota; kingdom Metazoa; phylum Chordata; class Mammalia; order Chiroptera; family Vespertilionidae; genus Plecotus; species Plecotus auritus. The sequence goes on along the minus strand of NC_137783.1, from coordinate 143,375,977 downwards.
TGGTGGAGTTTGTATGTATTTTACTACCTTCCTGGGTCCTCTGATCAATTTTATATTCAATACTAGAAAACACTCTCATATAGCTATTTGAAGTTGTACTTTAGCAAAATAAAAGAGTAAATCCAGAGGGTGAGATGGCAGGACCCAGAAAATGCAGAGTCCTGCCTAAGAGAGTCGTAAGGGGGTCCCAGGATAACAGCGGAGGGGGCATTTCCTACCAAATTTTTTTTAAAATATATTTTATTGTTTTTTTACAGAGAGGAAAGGAGAGGGATAGAGAGCCAGAAACATTGATGAGAGAGAAACATCAATCAACTGCCTCCTGCACACCCCCCACGGGGGATGTGCCCGCAACCAAGGTACATGCCCTTGACCGGAATCGAACCCGGGACCCCTGAGTCTGCAGGCCGACGCTCTATCCACTGAGCCAAACCAGCCAGGGCTCCTACCAAAAAATTTTAAAAATTTCTATAAGAAACTGGTAGTTATGTTTGTCTTTGCATTTCTCAAAATGATTATGAGACCTTTGAGATTTCCGAAAGAAGATTGAGAAAAATGTTAATAATAGGTACATGGATGGAACATTAAAGCATGTTAAAAATATGAAATGATTATTAACTCAAGAAAAATCAAAAGGTTGCAAAGGAAAAGAAAGGCTGTAAAGGGTATAGTAAAAGTGACCTAGACCCCACCTGATAAAAAGGAAGGGAGAATGGAATATTAAATCAGCAAATTAAATTATTAACAGTTAAAACCACTCTGGCTGGGTGGACTAGAGTAGTGTCTCAGGCTTTAATACATTTGACTGATAAACCAGTAGGGCCTGTTGTCCCATATGCCAGCCTGGGACTCCTGCCAAGATACCCACTCCATAAAGATAAGGAAGACAGCCATGGCCCTGACTCATCATGGATCAACGTACAGCATAGGGAATATAATCAATAATATTCTAATAACTATTTATGGGGTCAGATGGGTATGAGCTTTATTGGGATGATCACTTAGGAAGTTATAGAATGTCTAATCACTGGGGTGTACACCTGAAACTAATAAAATATTGTATGTCACCTGGAATTAAAAATGATTTTTTAAAAGTTTATGACCTGTATAGATTATTAGAGATATTTATACAGACTTTTTTCTCATGTTTTTCTGGGTCTTTCTTGACTTGCATTACCAATTATAGGCTTACTGAAGAAATTTCAAAACACACACACAAGTTAATGAATCTCAGACCTTAGGGGGACATAATGTGATGCCCTTCAGTATAAGCAAACTTCTGGGGTATATTTTAAGAAAACTTTTTAAAAATATGTTTTTATTGATTTCTTAGAAAGAGAAGATAAGGAGAGAGAGAGATAGAAACATTGATGAGAGGGAAACATTGATCGGCTGCCTCCTACACATCCCCAAGTGGGGATCAAGTCCGCAACCCAGGCATGTGCCCTGACTTGGAATCAGACTGGGACCTCCTGGTTCATGGGTCAATGCTCAACTACACAGCCACACCTGCGGGGCCCAGAAAACTTTAAAGAGGTTTCTTTTTTTTCCAATTATCTAAAATCAACTTACAAGATTTAAAAAATTAAATATTTAATATACTGTAAGAATTATGGGTCAAAATGTTTATTTTAAAGTTATGAACAATAAATATAATTTTTAAAATAATATCACAATTAAAGTTAAAGGTACAAATCTAATCTTGACATGGTTAGTTGATATTATAGAAAATATGTATTCTGATGCTTTTATCTGAGAAAGCAAACACTGGAGTTGTGAACACAGTACTTTGTACAGACAATGTATTGTAGAATTGTGCACCTGAAACCTGTATAATTTTGTTAAGCAGTGTCACCCCAGTAAATTCAATAAAAAGGAAAAAAATAAAATTAGTTATTAGTATAAAGCACCTAGAAAAAAGCAATAGAAAGGATTGGCTTTTATCTCAAGTCATAGCTCAAAATAAACCATGAGCCCATTTTGATAAAAATTCTCAACCTAGCTAGTCTGGGTTGAGAATTTTTAAGAGCTACAATGACTTCCTCGGAAAGAAAATGTCCGCCTTAGACTTTATAATACTTTTTTAATATATATACTTTCAGGCAATATCTTCTATCCAAAATGGCTTTCTGTTCCTCACTTTTGTTATGGAAAAAGGCCTGAAGTGTATAGCTATGTGTCAAGAATATGAGGCCATATTGAAACCTTTGCAAGCAGAAAGGAGAACTTTGAATAAATGTCTAAGTCGACACATTCATACAGAATACTTTGCTCATAATAGATTAAATCTGGATTAAGTTCTCATGGGGGTTTAAATGACAGAGTAGATGCCCCAAGACCCATCTAAAGAATTATCTATGTGGCAATTCAACCAAAACAGCCTTTCCCATTAATTTAACCAGTAAGATAACTGGGATGACTGAATGTCTTCTATAGCTTTATGTTGGCACTAAAGAGAGTGAGAGAAAATATTTGAAACAAAAAAACACACAGTGCCTCGTAGGGTGTTATTCCTACTGATACTCATTACATAGTTTGGGGAATCAAACTGACTTTAAAACTTTACCAATAATATAATATTTCAAGTATGTTTTAGTCTTATTGAACTAGTGAGACTAGTTCAAAACTAGTAAAATAGGAACATAAAATCTACCTTCACAGAGTTTTTGGTAAAGTTAAATAAGTACATAGGTACTCTATGTGGTAGCCTTGTTGCTAACATACATAAGATGTTCATTCATTCATTATAGGTCTGGCTCCAACAGGAATCCAACATGATAGGAGAAGGTCTTTCTGATAACTATTATAGAAGTATCTTCTACAGACAACAGTAAAATATAAATTAAGTCCTTCAAATTCTCACTTGGCCACTCTAAGTGTTCTTTAGAAATTCAGGTATCTTTATGTCCATGGAACAGAGATGTGTTTGCCCATATGGTAATTAGCAGATGGATATATGCAAAAGAATACCTTGCTTTAAAACTTCAATCAAATCAAATCAATTTATGTAATTTTATAATCAAGATTAATTTTTGTTATTTAAAAATAACAATTAGGTTATTAAAGCATTCTTTCAGTTTAATTCAAAAGGTGACTGAAATTAATTTCATTTCTTTTTAAACCTTCTCTTTCCTAAGAAAGGGATAGGCACTTTTTTAATAGCCATAATTGTGAAAGCTCAATAAATGAATATAATTCAGTAACCCATTTAAAAATAATTTTATCATCTTAAGCCAAAAATTCTAACCTGCTTTGTAATTATTTATATTCAAATAAATTCATCCTAAACCTCCATTTAAAGAGGAACTGATCATGATGCTTTCAGCTTAATTTCAGAGAAATGTATATTAAGAAAGGAGATTGCTCATAGAAAATGGTTATTTGAAAATGAAAAATGCTCTGCGTGGGTTCAGCCACAGAGCCAATGATTTACATACAAACCAAGTATTATTAATCAGTTCTAGCAAATTTTCTTTCTGAGCCCAGATATCTGCAAGACCCCTGACAACAAAAACTCATTATCCTGCTTTGATATATCAGTTGAGACCTACTTTCCATCCTTTAGATAGCTGTTCTGAATATTTGCCTCCAGAACTTATGAGAAATCTATGTTGCTGTGTATTTCCTTTTGTTCACTGATCATTTAAGGCCTGCTTTTCCCTTCAGGAAACTCTCATTGCAGATAGAAAAAAAAAAAATTACTATGTTGTAAGTGTCTATTGTATGCTAGGCAGTGTCCTAGATAAATAATTGTCACTTTCATCCTGAGAATGAAGCTTTATTAACTGCCTGCACACTGTTAACATGTGTAATATTGACCAAATAATTTCACAGTTCAAAACCTTTATCTTCTTCCATAAAATGAAAGTAAATAAACAAATAACATTAAATGAGTTTTTTAAGATTCAAAGGATGGTAAATACCAGGTAGGTCTTATTCATCTTCACAGTCTTCATGTTTTTACATACTAGCACTTAGAAGTCGTTTCCTATGTTGAGTCACCTACAAATGTTCAATGACATTACGTCTATTGTTGTACACAAAAAGGTAAATGAAGGGCAGAGGAGAGATCACATGTTTCAATCATATGCTTAAATGAAAGACTAGAAACATCTAAAGGTACAATAAGAGTGAGTTAAGTGAAACAGAATCTATGTTGAGTAAATGGTTTGGATTAATGGATGACGTACCAAATTTAACTCTGATGTTAATAAAATTGTGTTGTTTAGTGCTCTTTTTTCTTTGTGTTCTTTAAGCAGGAACATGTTCAAACAATTTTTAAACATGCAAATACTAAAAGCAGCCTTTGACACGGGGTGTGTTTTGACCATAATGTTTTAATGGCTTTCCCTAATTATGCCTCATGCTGTTTGACTTACACTGTCAAGTTTTGAACGACTTTTCTTTCCTCCATCCTCCTAAGGGTAAAATGTTGAAGTTCTTCTCTTATATTTTACTCAATAAAATGTTTACTTAAAAGAGAGAAATGTAAGTCTCATTAGTGTGAAATAAGACACTTGCTGATACTGTACATTATTCTGGTAGTCAACTATAAGCATTACAAGAACATAGCAAATGTAAAAATTTTGAGTCAAGTAATTATGAGTGTAAGCAATGTGTTTGTTTTTATTGTTTGTTTAACATGACTCTCACGGGGTGGGCAAACTTTTTGACTCGAGGGCCACAATGGGTTCTTAAACTGGACCGGAGGGCCCGAACAAAAGCATGGATGGAGTGTTTGTGTGAACTAATATAAATTCAAAGTAAAGGAGCGGAGGGGAGAGCAAGAGAACCCTACGCTCTTTCGGCTCCGCGGGCCGGATAGAACAGCTGAACGGGCCGGATTCGGCCCGCGGGTCGTAGTTTGCCCACGGCTGCGAACAACCCTAAAGGAAAGCAATATTTAAAATAGTAGAGCCCTGCCCTGTGTGGTTCAGTTGGTTGGATGTCATCCTATGCACCAAAGGTTTACAGGATCTATGGTGGGGCAGAGGGAGATGTGGGGGGAGAGAAATTGGGGGAGGGGCCTCAGTGGAGGGCAGCCAATCAATGTTTCTCTCTGGCATGGGTGTTTCTCTCTCTCCCTCTCCCTTCTTTTCTCTCTAAAAATCAATAAAAAAAATATTTAATAGTACAGCTCCTCTTACATAATCAGAGAGATGCTTTGGTTGTCAGATCTTTATGTATGCATGACCCTGCTTTATAAACAGATTAGAACAAAATAACTTAATTTTACCTTAAATTAATTTGGGTAGCTTCTGTGAATATTTAGCTACTGTAATAGGACAGAGTTCACTCTAACTGCAGACCCAGATGTTTCCCTTGAAAAGTTATAGAAAATAGGTTATTTTGCTTATTTGGTTAATTTAGGAAGTGTTTAATTGTATAACCTCCAGGGAATTCTCCAATTTAATAAATAAAATATATACATGTATATTTTTTGGATTATGCTCACTCTTATCAATTTCTGTAGTTGATAGATTATAAAGAAGAAATAATTCTCTATGGTTTGAGAAAATGCTTTGGACCAATATATGAGAGATGTATAACTAAGTCTACTTTCGTTATTCAGTATTCAGGTATTATTTAATATATCCATTATGGACCTACTTATTGGTCAAATATGTACACCTAACAGTGAGCTGTAACTTTCTCTAAGACCCTTCTTAATATTTGACTTGAAATCAAATGTCAGAGGAGATGAACATTAAAAATGATTATAAAAATCAAAATGTTTGCTTCTTTCTTAGAAAAACTATATGTTTATCATGTATATTTCAGAAAAGATAAGAATATAAATATGTATTTGTGTTTTTGCTATAGTTTGTGTGCACACATAAGTCTTATTTCCATAACATTTAAAGCATGATCATTATTAATTATAATATATTCTGAATAATTGCCATATTATTAAGCATTATCAAAGAATTTGATTTGTGAAGGTAAAGTAAGTTTTCACTGTTTGGATACAATAAAATATACTATCAGAAATTTAGCTTTCAGATTTGTCCATTATATGTAAATCTCTTTGTCTATCTTAAGATCAACTGTAAAGATACTATTTTATCAGAGGCACTGAAATTTAAAATTTCATACATTTTGACAAATTACCCATAAAATAATGATAAAGGATCTAACTCAGATTAAAGCAACATAACATACTGCGCATTGCTAAATATATTCATCTCATGGTATTACTTTTATATAACAAAAATTTAAACCATGTTAACTATATAATAATCTATATATATAAAGAGCCAGGCCCTGATCGGTTTGGCTCAGTGGATAGAGCGTCGGCCTACTGACTGAAGGGTCCCAGGTTCGATTCCGGTCAAGGGCATGTACCTTGGTTGTGGGCACATCCCCAGTGGGAGGTGTGCAGGAGGCAACTGATCGATGTTTCTCTTTCATCGATGTTTCTAACTCTCTATTCCTCTCCCTTCCTCTCTATAAAAAAAATCAATAAAATATATTAAAAAAAAAAAAAAAAAAAAAAAAAAAAAAAGAGCCAGGGTCCATAACATCCAAAACAACCAAAGGCTCGACTGACCAGAAGTCAGTCCTGCAGTCAGGGCTGGGTTGCCGTGGAGACCCAGCACTGACTGCTGCGTGGGCTGCCAATCAGGCCCAGAGAGAGGCTGGGAGAGAGAAGCAGGGTCTGATCTGTAGCCTCCATGGCAACTGTTGATCAGCCCTTGCCTCTCTCCTTCTCTCATGGCCTGGCCAGCAGCCATGCCTCTCTTTCTCTTGGGCCTCCACTGGGGCTGCTGATTAGCCCCGCATCTCTGATCAGGCTCATTGATAGGCCCGGAGATGCTGACTGGCATAGAAACCGACCAATCAGAACCAAATCTGGGTGAAGTGCGAGGAACGAATGGCTGCCTAGGAGGCAGAGCTTTTGATGCTGACTGGCATAGAAACCGACCAATCAGAACCTGAGAGGGGTTTTAAGGGCAACAGCTGTTTGGTGTAAGGTGTAACAAAGCAGTTCAATTTTTCAATGACTGGTTTGGCAGTACAGTGCATATGCTGCCTATCAGTCCAGATATAAGAATTATGTATTTTTGTCTGTCAAGAGCATCTCCTCCTGATGAAAATGGCTTCCCCCCTCCCCATTTAAGCAATCCTATCCTATATAATCTATCTATACTACTAAAAGGGTAATATGCTAATTAGACTGGGTCGACCAGCCATCTTCTGGACATCTGACTTCCTTCTGGACAAAGCCATGGTGGTGGGGGCCAAGGCAGAGGCCATTAGGGACAATCAGGCAAGCAGGGGAGGGCAGTTGGGGGGCGAGATCAGACCGGCAGGGGAGGGCAGTTGATCAGGTTGGCAGGGGAGGGCCATTGGGGGTGAGATCAGGCCAGCAGAGGAGGGCATTTGGGGGCGAGATCAGGCTGGCAGGGGAGGGCAGTTAGGGGCGATCAGGCAGGCAGGCAGAGGCAGGGTGGGGGCAATCAGGCAGGCAGGCAGAGGCAGTTAAATGTGATCAGACAGGCAGGCAAATGAGCGGTTAGGAGCCAATGGTCCCAGATTGCGAGAGGGATGTCCGACTCTGTGGGATTGGGCCTAAACCGGTGGTCAGACATTCCTCAAGGGGTCCCCAATTAGAGAGGGTGCAGGCTGGGCTGAGGGAACCCCCCACATGAATTTCGTGCACCGGGCAACTAGTATATCATAATAGTACGAGAACATAATAAAGACTTAGAATATTTTTAAAAATCACCAAAAAGGAATTAGATTCACAGTAAAAAAATATTGAATAAACATAGCCTAAATTATTTTCAGTAGAGGATGGTGGCAAAGAGATGGTGGCACAATTCTCAGTTAGAGTCAATTAATAATGGGAGAATGGCTGCAGAGGTCCCTGGAGTCAATGTCAGCATGATTACTTAGAAAATTGCATCAGAAATAATTGAAACTATATTTTGCTTGACTCCAGTAGTAGATAAAAGAGATCTTTGCCTCCTGTAATAGAGTCTGAGAGACAGGGCAGTGGTCCTAGCAACAACCCGTGAGCATGATGTAGCTCCATACCCAGAAGACAAAAACGAGCACACTCTGTGTTGACCCTCCCTCTACATGAAGCCAACTTCTAGGTAGTAATTGATAACTGGGACAAGAAAAACAAACAAATGAATATTTAACAGCAATGATTAGCAGATAACAAAAAATCACCAAACTTTAAAGAAAGTCTAACAATTCTAAAGAAAAGAATCCATTTTACAAACAAAAGACATAACACATAGAGAAGCAAGTTTAATTTTAAAAATACTTAAAACTGAATTACTGATGTAAAAGTTGAAGGCAAGGGCTGGAATGCCAAATGCGATTTACACTAGCATGTGTGCTCCTCCCTAAAATGCAAATTCTGTAAGAGCAATTGCTTTTCTCCTTTGGTCAATGCTAATATCCCAGCTGACAGTAAGTTTTGAATAAAGGGGCAGAATTGTAGCCCAGATGGTGTGGCACAGTGATTGAGCATCACCTGCGAACCCAAGTTGCTGATTCAATTCTTGGTTAGGACACATGCCTGGGTGGCTGGCTCAATCCCCAGTATGGGGGTGTGTGAGAGGCAACCAATGTTTCTCTCTCATTGATGTTTCTATCTCTCAATCCCTCTCTCTTCCACTCTCTCTAAAATCAATTTAAAATTTTATTTTACACTGAAACATCCTCCCCCATGGAAATTCTGGTTCCTTTCTTTTCTCACTCATCTCTGATTAGTAAAAGCCCAATTATATTCTAAACTAATGTGTTCAAGTACACCTACAATTCATCACTCAAAGTCACAGATGTGTTTGGTACATTTTTTTCTTTCCAGTTTATCAATTATGACAGCTGTGCCAAATATTTTATCGCTGCAATTCTGGCCAGCATTTTTCATCCTGTTAAGTTCACTTGTCACCTGCCACCTAGCCTTAAAGCCACTGTCATATGTATTTTTTATTTTATGTTATGACAACCTCTACTTTTAAGTTACAATTTCTATATTAACTAACTTTTGCTAAGTTATGTTGTATAATGACCAACCTCAAAATCTCAACTGGTTACAAAAACATTTATTTCTAATTCACATTACACAGATTTATATGTCAGCTATTGTTTTCCTCTTTTCTTATCTTCATTTTCTAAAAGATTCTCAAATTAAGACTCAGACTCTGGGCAAAGACCACATTAAGGTCTGGTTGCATTAATTTGGTCCCCAATAAATCTTAATTGTTAGACAAAATGAGTAAAAAAAAGAGATAAAGCATATGGTTGTATGGTAGTCTAAAAGTTCAAAGCACCTTTTATTAAGTCTTAGAGAGGGGAATATAGCTAAGGGGAATTGTTGATATTGCTTTTGGCATACAGAACTGACTGGAATCAAGTAGTTCAATTTTTTTTAAGGAAGTTAAAACTATTTTTGTAGAGGAAAGTTCCCTATTATGGGAATAAAGGGACATTACACATTTGCTTGAATGATTTCAGAAATAATTAGGATCAATGACTATTCTGCTCTCTTCCTTTCTTCCCTTTTCAAATGGAAATGTCCACAGGAGCTGTTTTTTGCATTCCACCACTACATTTCTTTTTTTACCTTTTTATCAGAGCAAGACGTAATTTTATTGTAGTAAAACACCCATAAAATTGGCCATTTTAAACATTTTTATTGGATTTATTGGGGTGACATTGGTTAATAAAATTATATAGTATCAGGTGTACAATTCTACAACACATCATCTGTGCAATGTGTTGTGTGTTCACCACCCCAAGTCAAGTCTCTGTCCATCACCACTTATCCCCCCTATACCCTCCTCCACCTCCCTTCACCCCCATTATCCCCAGTAATCACCACACTGTTGTCCCTGTCCACCACTACATTCCTGTATGTTGGGCACTTTTCAGCCATACATCTCTGGATAACTTGTAATTTTGGTATATAGATTCCTTGATCAAAAGGGACTCGCTATCAACTTTGGATTGATCTTTGAGTCAAACGTGTGATTGAACTTCCTGGGTGTTTGGGTAATCTATGGGTGGGATCATGGGAAGTAAAGCAACTATTTGAAATAGCAAAGAAGCTAGTGCTAGATTGTGTCATTTGTTCACAATTGCCTATTTGCTCTTCCCCTTTACCATGCTCTTCTGTAAGTAGAGTGTATTTTCCCTCCAGGAGAATAGCCCGATGGCTGTGCACCAAAATGGAAAGTTGTGTAGAACCAAGTCAAACCCAGACTGATCCCAGGACAGCCTGTGACAACTGAGTCGAACCCAGTAGATTTACAACCAACCTGCAGCACTCATGTTATGTAACAAGAAGTAAATATGTGTTCTTGGAGGAGACTGAAATATGGAGATTGCTTTGGCAACATGGGAAGTCTCAGTTACAGCTTCTTTCTCTAGCATCTACATTTCTCAGTGGCCTCTAACATTTTTTTTTTTTTTCGTTTTCTTTCAGCTCCTTTAAATTTGTTTTCATTCTGCTTTAAATGTACTGCCCCTATCCTTTTCCCATACTCAGTTTCTTTTTAAAATAAATAGATTTTTATTGATGTCAGAGAGGAAGGAAGAGGGATAGAGAGAAACATCAATGATGAGAGAGAATCATTGGTTGGCTAACTTGAGCCTGTAATCCCGGGCATGTGCCCTGACCGGGCATTGAACCAGGACCTCCTGGTTCATAGATCTATGCTCAATCACTGAGCCCAGACCCACTTTCTATACAACTTCTTCACCTCTCCACTCAGATACATTTTCCTGGAAAGCACTTTCAGGCTCCTCAGATTAGGGGTTGGTTACCTGTTACAGGCCATCTTTGCACTTTTTTTTTCCTTAAAATTAAACATAGTTTACATTTGTATATTTTTGATTATGCGATTCTTTGAAGAAAAACAAACAAACAAAAAAAAAACATTGGCCTCTTCAACAAGACTATAATGTCATGAGGTGAGGGTAGGAACTCCAAACTGCAAGAATGCTTATCTTGCAGGTGCAGAATGTTACAGGATTCCAGGGCAGGAGAAATAGGGGAACTCAGACAGGAAAGTCCATTTCTGCCTCTGAAACAGTGCATGGCAATAAATAATTGTTGTCTGAATAAATACACCTCAAATAGCTATAGCAATGAAGTCAAGCTACACAATTCTATAGAACTAGCTATTTCTGGATATTTTCCTTGAGGATTTGACTAATTTGTACCTATTCATTACATAAAACTAAAAAAGTGGTTATGGATAATTCCCTTCAAATATCTCTCCCATCCAGTGTGTAATCTATTTGCTACCCGACATGTCTTTGTCTCTCCTAGGGTCCCCAGTCTCCTGGTTCTGGACGCTGAAACTGCTCTGCATAAAGCCTTCGGGGCCCTGGAATATGCAATGAGATGCAATGTAAATGAATGTTCTTGTGGAATTCTGTTTATAGCAAATAATATCAGAATGTTTGCAGGATAATATTTAAATTAAATCTTACGCCAAAATGGTTATTTCCTGTTTTAGAACAGGCTTTTCTAATAAAAGCGCACTTGAAACGTTCAAATTAAATGATCTTGTGGTAAAGTAATGGCCCAGGGCAGCTTCTTAGTAGAAGATAAGAAGGCAATCTTCATTCTATCCCAGAGATTTACAAAGTCTCTTCCCCTCCTCCTTTACTGTGTCAGGCCACAGCTAAGTTGTTTATCTACCATGAGCTCCAATGTTCTCTTTGACAAAATAGTGTTGTGAGGCTAAAACATAAACACATGCTATCAGAGTGACATGAGTTTATTTACTGGTTTCATGCAAATCCCCTTCCTTTAGCTATCGTTATCTTAAGAAAATATAAGAAAACAATGTCATGCATTGTTTCGAATATTAAAATATTCTACCAATACATAGAGGATGTAATATCTTCTAATAAATAGTTAGCTCTCAACTAGCATTTTCCTCTATTATTTCCTGGAAGCATTAGGATGAAAGCCACTTAAAATGTTTCTAGGACAAAAATCAATCCTCATTAAACATTTTTCATGTTTTTCTGTTAATCCAGTGTTATTCTCCAGACAGTAATGTGCTCTCAAGACAAGTTTTATCTTTCAATTCAATTTTTACTTCAACAACTGTTTCATTGCTTATTTTTCAAGGTCTTAAAGAATGTGATATGGATCACTATTGGCCACACAGGCTCAGTTTAGGTATCTAATCTCTAGCTTTTCTGTAAGTTTGAAAACCAATCCGTACATCAACCCTCTCCTGTTTCCACACTGAAAAGTAAACCCCGCAGATCAAAATATCACACATTTATCTTTGCAGACAATGCACATATCAAAATGCCTAGAAGCAAAAGATGAAGTTCCCCTTTTTTTTTTGAGCAACTGAGTAATAACTACAAGTGCTGTGAATAAAGATAAAGTTATCTCTTCTGTTTTCATAGTCAAGCACATTATTTGACTTGATTTCATCTGTGTCAGAGAATTCTATCCCTCACTACACACAATGCAAAGAACCTGTTTCCTTTCATTGATTCTCAATTTCCCCACCATTAATTTCATTGATCGATTAGCAGGCTTTCAAATTAAAGAAAAGTAAAGCTCAAACAATGAAGTTCCATCCATTAATAGTACAGATTTTTTTAAATTCTTTTTTATTTTCTTTTTGGAGGAGTAAGGTGGGCATGGAGGCTCTTACTGTTGTTGCTTTTTCTAATACATCATCAGAGAAGAGAAGGCAAAGGTAAAACATGCATAACAATAAAATCCTAGTGCTTATTGGTAGATCCTCCCTTCCCCCAACTGGTGGGCAGAGTATGACATAACCTGCATCTGCGCTAGGACATCCCCGAGACATTCAACCACCAATCAGCGTGTGCCGAGTGCCCTGGGCACCACCCCTTCCCGTTCCGCCCTGGGCCCAACCCTTTCCTGTTCCTCCCCTCAAAAGGCATGTTCACCGCTGCACATGTTGCTGCTCTCCCAGACTGCGAGTCAGCCCGGCTGGGTCCTTCCTTCTCCTCCTCCCTGTCCTCTAATCCTGATTTTTCTACCCTCCTCTGTAATGAATCTCACTCGTTAGTGCAGGATAAAACTCCTCTTTAACATGCCTTGGTCTCCAACTCCCGTTTCCTTCGCCTCAAACCTTACACTTATAATACTACTTGATGATTACAAAATAAACAGCAAGTGTTTATTAAATAAATAAATCAAGACTTACGAACAAAGCAATCAATACCCAATGCATTCACCACATAGTCAATAGATACATATTTATCAGTGGCCTACTTGTGCCAAGATTGTGGAAAAGCTGTCCATATGCGAATGAGAAGTTGAGAGGAGTTAGAAACAGCGTTAGGCAGACAGGGTAAGGGGTGGAAGAAGAAGAAAGTTCAGACATAATTGCAGGGCCGAGGTCCAAACCACAAGGATGTTTATCTTGCAGGTGCGGAATGTTACAGGATTCCAGGGCAGGAGGAACAGGGAAACTGAGACAGGAAAGTTAAAACAAGGCCAAGCAGTGTGGGCAATTAGCAGCCAGCTTGTAACTAATAAGCCATTATCTTCTCCAGCCGAGAACACAGAGCAAATGGTTAAAAAACCTCCCTGATGAGAGAATGCAGAAAGGAAGGGGAGAAACGAGGAAAGGAAAAAAGGGCCATTTTACTCCCTAAGCAGAGACACCAGCAGTCTCAAGGCTTGGCAAGATAAAGTTGCCAGGTGCTTTTCATGAATTCTGGGAAGGCCACACAAAATAAAAAAAAGGGGGGGGGACCTTGAGAATTAATCTGTACCAAAATAGTCAGCAGAGGAATTTGAAGCCTATGGGCAAGAGGGTATATAACACCTCAGACCCCCCACACAACTGGCTTTTCAGATTAGCTGAGAGCCTGTCTGTGCTTCATGACACAGATGTATAGGTTTGCTTGCTTTGTTTTTGTTTTCAATAAAGATGCATGCTTTAATTGTTTTAATAATTTGGCTTTTCACAATGCAGTCAAGATCTCTCATAAAATTCATTTATAAGAGAAGACAAGGATCAAGGCTGGGGACAGCCCTCTCCCACTGACTCCGGGGGCTGTCCTGTCCAGTAACACCTCTCTGGTGTTAGTGAGAGGTGCCTACAATGAAGTCATGGTTCTGCTCTCAAGAAACATATAACCAATTGGAGGCCACTTTTTCGTTAGCACATGGTGCACCAAGAAGATAGAGCAGGTACTGCTAACTGGAGAAGTTACAGAGCTTCTCATTTATTCATTTTGATATTGTTCATTCTCTTTCTCCTTTCATATTTTCACTCATTGTCATATGATTTATATGGATACTGTTCAATTTCATTATCTTATTGGAGATAGAAATTAAATATTTTGATGAGTGACCTTTGAAGCAGGTTTATAAAACTTGAACCCGTTTCTTATATTTATCATAATCTAATGCAGACCTGAGCTAATTGAATTCTACTTGATTTTATAGCTTTATATATTTATTAATACTTATGTGTCTGAAATTTTAATACTATATTCCTCATACTAAGAACAAGGCTAGGCTTAAGAAAATTGTGTTGAACTATTCAAAGTACCTATTATGTACATTACGTTCCAGTGGAAGTGGATTAAAAAACCATAAAAGTCACAAAATATGTAGTAAGTTTTGTGAGAGGTATGTAACAGAGTGATACCATAGACAGAGCTAAGTGCCTATTTTAAAGGAAGTGACAATTGATATGAGACATGAAGGAGTTAGTTACATGAAGATCTGAAGTAAGGTCAGTCAAGTTGAGAGAAAAACCTATGTAAAGGTTCTTGTTTTGGAAATAATTTTGGCAATTTGGAAGTACAAAAAGAAGGCAATTGTGTTTGGAGTGTAGTGAGAATGGGGACATTGTATGATATACCAGTAATGTGTGAAAGGCTAAATTTAAACAGATCATCATGGGCTTTAGTAGGCCAGAATAATGAGATTGAAATTTGTTTAGAATTTAGTATAAAGTCTTGAGCAGCAATTATTCTCAACAGGTGATGATTTCCCCTGCTAGGGGACATCTGGCAATGTCGATATATTTTTGTTTGTCATAAATAGGAAGGGAAGGTGCTCTTGGCATATAGTGAATTGTATGCAGGGATGTTGCTAACTATTCTATAATACACAGGAGAATTCCCCATAACAAAGAATTATGTTGCATACAATGTTAATAGTACCAAGGTTGAGAAACCTTATTTTGGAGATTGTACAAAGGAAAGCATAAAGTGATATAATATAACTAGCACTTTAATTACCCTGAATGTTTGTTGGAAATTATAGAACAGAGAGCATGAAACCTTCACCACAAGAAGATACCTTAATAAGTCAAAAAACAAGATATAATACATTGATCAGATATATTCTTTATGTAGTTTTATTTAAAAATATATGATTTAACCTGTGTTATACAAAATTTATATAATAAGTCATACTCTAACTAGGTTCTAATGCATTTGTATTCTCTTTACTCTTTCCTCAAAGCCTTTCAGCTTAACAACTTTGACAATAGAGAAGACAAGAAATCAATCCATCACAAACGGAATTTTTAAAGTAAAATCTCATATTTGTTTTATTCCCAGCCCTGCAATACTATTTTTTATTTATTTTGTTCTCTTCAGGAACATAACAAATATAATACAAAGTTTCTTTCCATGACAATTTAAATCATCAGAAAGATGAAATGTGAAAGCCAAACATTCACTAATAACCATTATTTGTATACTACTTCTACTTGTCAAATATTATCCACAGAAGATCAAAATATAATGGAGATTTTTTCTTCTTCAACTCTAGGAAATTTGATTAAGTTCCTATGCATTCATACATTAATCAGTGAAAAAGAGTATGTGAACTAAAGCAAAAAAAAAAAAAAAGGAGAAATCATTTTGATACTTCATAAAACAATTCCGGGCTTTTAGCAATTGGAAATTTTAAAAGACTTTTCAATTTTGCCATGTACTTTGGATCAAAGGTAATGAAAAACAATAGGGATCATTTCTTTCAAAGACCTGTGATCAGCATTGACCCATCATGACTTTCTATGCTTTGTAGAAAGCCATTCATTCAAATTTCAACTCTGCCATTCATATTTTTGGACAAAACATAGTCAAACTTTGCTAAGCCAAATTTACTTCTTTATAAACCAAGATTATTATCAAATATTAAATAACAAAATGATACATAAGACATATGGTACATGCTGTTTATGTAAAAAAAAAAAATGTGTTAGAAAGACTCCTGTTTAGTTTTCTACCCAAATTGTGTGGTCACTGTTGGACTCCCATATTCTAATGAGGCAGGCACATTTTATTTGGCTAACTCCTTATCAAAATTGATGACAAGAACTGATTTGAATGTTGCCTGTTTCCTCCCAATTAATTGTTCAAGTGAAACATATATTTATGTATATTTATCTGCCAAACCCCAACCCTCAGCTGTCTTGAGATCAATCAATAAGTAAACCTCTATCTGCTCAGTTCATAAATGTAGGAAAGAGCAAAAATCCCCTTAATTATTTGAGGATGGCAGAGACCAAAGAGTGATTAGACTTTGGGGCATATGTGTCCAAGAAAAAAATAGTTTAATCCAAAGAATGAATGGAAGCTTTGTCACAGAAATAAGGGAAAGGAGAGGTTGAAAAAAAGAAAATAGAAGGAATGGAAAAGTCAGGCTTCCTATTACGTGCTTTGTGTCAAAGTAGGTGAAGCACAAATTTCCCATGTTATCTTACTGGATTCTCCTAACTAAAGAGTAAAGGCAATATTATAGTCCTATTTTACTACACTAATAAAAGAGTAAGGTGCAAATTGCCCATACCTTTGTGACGCCCACCAGCCAATCAGGAGTGAGTATGCAAATTAACCTAACAAAGATAGAAGGTTAATTTGCAAACAGAGGCGCCAAGCGGCTGGTGGCGGGGCGGGACACTTGCATCATCGCCATGGTTCTGCACCGTCCCAGCTGCTCCGGGCCTCTGGGCAGCATGGGAAGGTGGAAAGGCAGTGCCAGGCCGGAGCGAAGACGGTGTCGGCAGCCAGGGGAAGGAAGGCCCATTCTTGCATGAATCTTCATGCATTGAGCCTCTAGTAGATAATAAAACAGAATACAGAGAGAGGCTAAATCAATTGCTTACACATTTACACTAGAGGCCCAGTGCACAAAATTCATGCATGGGTAGGGTCCTCAGGCCTGGCTGGCAATCAGGATCTTCCCCCTTCTGCTGGCTGCTGTCTGGGGCCTTCTTTCATTCTGCACCACCCCCTGGTGGTCAGCACATATCATGGCAGGCAGTTGAACTCCTGGGTAGTCAAACTCCCCAGGGGACAATTTGCATATTAGCCTTTTATTATATAGGGTTAGAAAGATTAGAGCTGGGATTTTCACATAAGTTTTGTCTTGTGCAAAGCCAATGATTTCTCTACTAGAGTAAAGAATTATAGTGCTTTATGCAATAAAGTGGCAATGAAGCGTTGACCTCAATAGCACAAAATACCTTCTCATGTTTAAGTTCAAGCAAATACTTAAAATACAAAGTCAAAGAAGATGAGGAAGCTCAGACAAAATGTATGGTCACAAAAGTTAGCCCTAACCAGTTTGGCTCAGTGGATAGAGTGTCGGCCTGCGGACTGAAAGGTCCCAGGTTCGATTCCGGTCAAGGGCATGTACCTTGGTTGTAGGCACATCCCCAGTGGGAGGTGTGCAGGAGGCGGCTGATCGATGTTTCTCTCTCATCGATGTTTCTAACTCTATCCCTCTCCCTTCCCCTCTGTAAAAAATCAATAAAATATATTTTAAAAAAATGTTATATATCATCAGTCACAAGTTACCATATATAGAAGATGATTAATTAGGACTTAGTTCACTCTCAGAGTTTAAGAGGGAGAATAAGGCAAAGTTACTCTTAACCTACTTGTTAGGTGGACGAGGGCAAAGGGGGATAAATGGGAACAGAAAGAGACTTTGCCTTGGACAATGGGGACACAATGCAGTGTGCAGATGGGGTTTGGTTGAGTTGTACACTTGAAACCTTTATGGGTTTGTTAACAAATGTCACCCCAATGAATTCAATAAAACAAAACAAAACAAACAAACCACCCAAAACACAATTTCTTCCACAAATTACATGGTCATGTTTTCTGAGTCTAGTTTTGTCTCCCTTTGGTTTCCTCTTCAGGGATCTTGCCATTTAAGTAAAGCTACTGATAAGTGAGGGTAGCTGCCGCATTTCAAAATAGTTTCATTTTCTCATTTAATATGAATATACTTACATAGAAACCGCATTTAAGTATAGTTTTTCCTGACCTTTCCCCTTTGGGAAAATATTACAAGCCCTTACAAAATGGTATAGAAAAGATGTTTGACAATGAACATGGTTTAAATGATAATTATAGGAAAATTTTAAGATCGCAAAAATGTAGGTATCATTTGTAATATTTTTAACTAAGCTATTACCTGCCAATACACTGTTTTCATGCCTAGGACTTGAATAAAACATTTCTATATTTTTTTGAATGCAGACTTTCAATTATTTTTTCTCTTCTGAAATGGATACATGGCTCTGTGGTTTTGTGTAATTAAATGCCAAGTAATATTTAGCAATTGGTGATCAACTTTTAGGATATTGGGCTGAAAATAAAGAAAAACATACATATATACACACATATACACTTATTTGAAAAGAGTGACCTTTTTCTTATAACTGTATCTACAGGTAGCCTGGAACATGTCAGCAGAATGAAGAACTCAAAATCAGGAGGGAGGCATGATATTTGGGGAAATTAGGGAAGTGACTCAAAATTTTTGTTTCTTTGGCCTCATCTGCTCATTGCACTCGTTTGATGAGGTGATCCCTTCTTGATTCTGTCTGATATTTGCCTAGTTTATTCTGAAATAAATTAGTTTGTTCCCCTACTTCACTGGGAAACATAAAACAGTAAAATATAAATTAATAAAACTTTGGGTAAATTCTATCTTGTGAAGACTAAACAATAAACAGCTAATGTTTATTCTCTCAGTAACCAAAAGCAAATCAAAGAATCCTTTTTACCTAATCCCTTGAAGAATTCCACAAGTAGCATCTGATGATAAAGACCCCCTAGCTGAGCTACAACTTTTAAAAACTTGCTTCAGGAAAACATTTTACAAAACTATTTTATGAACATATTTTTAATCAAACTTATTTCATAATAATTATTTTAATACATTTAACATGGAAAGTGCAAAATTTTTCTAAATGTATGAAGAATATTAAAAATTAACAAAAAATAAAATAGGAAGACATTTTAACTATACTAAAATTATAATATATGGCAAGGGAAAGTTGTCACATTTATATCTTACAACTCAGATCATTGGCATATACTTTTTTGTCAGATTGAACTTTTATAAGTCTGAATTTTTTCAGGTCTGAAATGGATTAACTAAACATAGATTGATACTATATTTGACAGTGATTAATAAACTATAAACTTGATAATAAATATTAAGTCTGACACTTTTGTATATGTAATCGGTTGCATTTCTCAGGCAAATTTTTGAGTGACTTCTGAAAATTGTTTCTCTGGCAGTTTTATGACATTTAAAATAGGCTTCTGTCAAGTAAAAATATGTTTAGTCTATTATAATTTCCTTTCTCTAAATTCACTTTTATGTGTTTTGATAAAGGCTTCTGATTTCTCAAACAGAGGAAAGAACAAAAAAAATTCTTAAGTTGTATTTAGAATGCTTTTAATTTGTGTACTTTTGGGTTATATGAAAAAACAGCTAATTCTGAAGTTCAGTTTCCTTAAAGTGCATAAGCATCCTAATGTGAAACAGAAAAAAAAAGGTACTGAGAGAGATAATATTGAGGGGATATCAAAAGTATTACATACCCAGATATATCTGCAAATATTATTCCACTCTCATTTTTTCTTAACCATTTTTTTCTCTTTAAAGTAGTTCTTCGGTACTTGTCCTTTGCTTATACGCAAAGGGTAGAATAGTGATTACAGGAAATGAAGACTCCATTAGCTTGAGTGGTGCCCTTTGGCTAATAGGCATAATATTCTTAAACTAGAGTACTTCACACTGCCAATCTCTGCTAATGGAGAACCACTATACATATATCTAAGGCTGTCCTTAAATACTTTTTCTCTTTACAGAGAATTGGACAGAAACAGGTAGAACATGAAAAATCATTCATTAAGTGCAGCAAGAAAGCCATTAGGATCATAATTCCCAAGCATTAAGAAAAAGATAATGAGCCTTAGAAAAGAATAATCTTGTGTATGTACATATGTCATCTACTTAGTCCTGATGGGGAAAAAGAAAGAGGTTAAGATATTCTCATTGATATATAAAGAATTTCTTCAGCCCTGACTGGTTTGGCTCAGTGGATAGAGTGTCGGCCTGTGGAGGGAAGGGTCCCAGGTTTGATTCCTGTCAAGGGCACGTACCTCAGTTGCAGACTCCTCCTTGCCCAGGGCCCTGGTACGTGCAGGAGACAACCAATAGATGTGTTTCTCGCACATTGATATTTCTCTTTGTCTTTCCCTCTCTTTTCCAATCTGCCTAAAAATCAATGGACAAATATCCTCAGGTGAGAATTAAAAAAAAAAATAAAAATGGATTTCAGAGAATGATAGTCCAATCTCAGAGCCCATATAATAGAAGGTGAGAGGAGAAAGGAGTAGAACTAATGGAAGAAAAAGAAAGAAAGAAAGAAAGAAAGAAAGAAAGAAAGAAAGAAAGAAAGAAAGAAAGAAAGAAAGAAAGAAAGAAAGAAAGAAAAAAGAAAGAAAGAAAGAAAGAAAGGAAGGAAGGAAGGAAGGAAGGAAGGAAGGAAGGAAGGAAGGAAGGAAGGAGGAAGGAAGGAAGGAAGGAAGGAAGGAAGGAAGGAAGGAAAGGAAAGGAAGGAAGGAAGGAAGGAAGGAAGGAAGGAAGAAAGGAGGGAGGGAGGGAGGGAGGAAAGAGAGAGAGAGAGAGAGAGAGAGAGAGAGAGAGAGAGAGAGAGAGGGAGAGAAAGAAAAAAAGAGAGAGAAAGAAAAAAAGAGAGAGAAAGAGAGAAAGAAAGCAAGTTAGTTCCCCATTAAGAGTGCTTCTCCATAAAAGTTTTTCCCACATTTAGGAGGCCAGTGAAATTGTTAGGCCCATGAGCATTAATGATTGCACTACCTACCAGTGGTTTCTTACTTAT
Organism: Plecotus auritus; assembly: GCF_963455305.1. Classification (NCBI taxonomy): domain Eukaryota; kingdom Metazoa; phylum Chordata; class Mammalia; order Chiroptera; family Vespertilionidae; genus Plecotus; species Plecotus auritus. The sequence continues at coordinate 143,354,825 of NC_137783.1, read as the reverse complement.
AAAAGCCAGTCTAAGCTTCTTACAATGACACAGGATTGATTCAGAGTTTTGTAGTTAGGCAGCAGTGATTCCTAGTCAAAGTTTACAACCAGGAAGTAGAAAAATAATGACTTAAATAATAAACCCAGTACATGAATTTAGCTCTGTGGGTAGGGTTACATTTACCAAGTTGGGAGTTCCATAGGCTCACAGCTTCCTTTCTTCTACATCCCAAAGTACTGCCATCTAAATATTTTGGTTTTTCATTCCTTATGTAAAGAGTCTTGAAGTACCACTCTGTCCTAATAACAAACAAAAAGCTGAACAGATTGAAAAATCAGGAGAAGACGTGGCTCCCAAGATTGAAGAGACAGACAGGAATTGTAGCTTACCTGAATAGAGACTCGCTGGAGGAAATGACCTCAGAAAACAGTACCAGAGTAGGAAAATATACTCTAATTGATGAATTGCTAGAAGCTCAGAGTAGACAAGTCTGAGAGCTAACTTCCAGGAACTTGACCAGGTTCTCAAGGTAAATATCAAACAAAAATCCTCTCGTGCTTCTGGCAGAGGAAGGTGAAAGGGAACCATTTTGAAACACACCAGCGCATTTCATTCTTCTTAATTAAGGCCTGCCTTCAGACAAAACTAATTAACCTGAGACTGACTTGTCAGGATTTTTATCAGATCCTAATTGCCCTGGAGGAAGGATATACCCAACTCCAGCCCATTCTAGCCTTTCTGTCCCACCAAAGGGAAAATGACAAAAACCAAGAAACCCTTAGGAAGTTCATAATCCATACAAATAGGTTAACTAAAAGACTGAGATCAAATTATAGGTCTACAGAACATTTCACCCTCCCCTAACTTTTCTTATATATACAGTGAACCAACAGTAGCCAATACAATTGGGCAAAAGGATTCAAGGCCAGAAAAGATAAATATATAATCTCTGGCATCAACATTGCTATTTTTGATTTAAAATAATCAGAGTAACTAGTATTTACCAAGGGCTTTCCAAGTGACAGGATCTCTGTTATGTTTTCCCCGTGTCCTCAGAGCAATCATAAATGTAAGTGATATTATAATAGGTCATTTGGAGATAATACCAAGGATCTACAATTATTAATAACTTGTCCATAGTCTCATATGGGAGGATTTAAACCCAGCCCTCTATAATACTCTTTACAGTCCACGGCAGTGATAGAGTTCTGCTCATTTGCAATCTTCATCCTGAACCACTTCATTTAGCACTTGGCCATTCTGAGTAAAGACTCTTTCTCAGCTTTCTTATACTTATGTTTGGTCATATGACTCAGATTTGGCACATGGAGTGAGAAACGATGCTTGCCACTTCTGATATTTTCAACGCTGAAGGAGAAGAGGCATGCTTTTCCCATCACCTTTCCCCTGCCTGCTGGTGGACATGCACATAAGGTGTTGGGCCATGCTGATCCGCGTGGATGAAGACAACACTCCAGTGATGGACCAGCCACAATACAGGAGTCTAGTTGTTTACACTACAGTGTTACAGATTAGACCACAATGCTTACCTGATGATTGTTACTAACAGAAATACATCCCAGACACCACTATTTTTTTGAGTCTTTGTTGAAGTTGATCTATATTATAAGTAGCAGAACTGCCTTCCGGTGTTCAATGTAATAAATCATAAAGGTCTGTGTAATAGGTCCATGAAGCATATTGAGGTTGACCCATGACAGTCTATGCAATTTGGCAGTATAAAACTGATATTTCTGATTATACAATGAACTAAAGAAAATAACTCAGGTACATTATGCAAACTATTCTATTTTACACCCAAGACTTTCCCTTCTCTTCCTTACTTGGCTAACTAATTAATAATATTTTTTTAAATGAAGGCATCCTAACCACCTTCCTTGACTTCTATTCTGAACCCCTAACTTGTTAAGGCATTTTTTTCTGTGGGAAAAAATATTTAATCATATTCATCATTATAAGTTTTGTGTTTTTTTTAATGTCTAGTTGCCCTCTGCTACAGTAAACTCTGTAAGAGGGAAATTATCACATATTCATCTCTGGATTTTGAGGTTTCAAAAATGTGTCTAGTGTAGTGTCGATATTAGTAAATATCATAATTAATTAATTTGTGAAATTATTTCTGATAGTTATTAAAAATTAACACGAAACAGATAAACAGAATATTGTGGGTGACATGGACAGCTAAAGCTAAACAGCACACTAGAAAATTTGACAACAGTGATAGCATTCAGTTTAAGGACATAATTTTCATTAGGATTACAGAAATGAAAGGGTTACTAAAGTCGGGGCGGGGGCACGGTTTGGAATGCTGTTCAATGATGAATATCTAGAAAGGAGCCAGGGAAAACTGTCCCGAGAAAAGTATCAGCCTATGAGGAACCTGAAAGTTGTGTATAGGAACCAACGTGTAGAGGCTTTCGATTAGAGGCCAGACTTCTCTAGGTTACAAGGTCCTATAGTATCCAGAGCTGCCCTTCGCTTCAACTTCTCCTTGGCCATCACTCTGTTTTTTGTGTTCCAGCCACACTGACCTCCTTTCTGTCCTTTGAACACACCAACCCCTTTTGTGTACCAAGACCTTTGCTCTTGCTGCTCTCTCCTCTTGTGAAGTTCTTTTGCAATATTTGGTGTGGTTAGCTTCCTTCATCTTTCAGACTTTAGCTCAAAGACCACTTATCAGAAAAGTCTTTCTGAGCAACTAAAATTTTCACATCCCCCTCCATAACCAAGGTCATTTTTTATACAGTACCATTATTTTCCTTCATAACTCTTTTTTTTAAATCCACCCATTGTATTCTTATTTCTTCTTTCAGTATTTGTCTCTTTCTCAAATGACTGTATGTTCTCATCAGTAAGAACACTGTCTGTCTTGTTTACTGTTGGGTCTTCAGTACCTACAGCAGGCTTGCCAGACAAAATATACTGAATAAGTTCTTGAAGACATAATTGAGTCCTTGTGTTTTGAATTTGATGTGTGGGGACATGGAATTGGCTCTTCAAACCCCCTCTGCATGGTGAGCAGTCTTTGAGGAATGATGGAAACAAGATACTGAGGAGAGATGAGGGAAAGGACTTCTACTTAAAGCTGGGGATAAAGAGAAATAATAGTAGGTAATTTAAATAGCTCTTAGGGGCTAAAATATATCCCCCAATATTCATATGTTCAACTCCTCAAAAGGCGAAATTTGGACACAGATACACACAGAAAGATGACCATTTGAGAACATACAGAGAAGAGGGTCATGTACAACCAAAGAGAGAGGCTCAGGAGGAACTAATGCTGTGATGCCTGGATCTTGGAGTTCTAACCTGCAGGCAGACCTGTCAGGAAATACATTTCTGTGCTTTTTTAAAAATACAGTTTTTTATTGATTTCAGAGAGGAAGGGAGAGGGAGAGAGAGAGAAACTTCAATGATGAGATCATTGATCAGCTGCCTCCTCCATGCCCCATACTGGGGATTGAGCCCACAACCCAGACATGTGCCCTGACCTGGAATTCAACCATGACCTCCTGGTTCATAGGTCCACAGTCAACCACTGAGCCATGCTGGCCAGGCGACATTTCTGTTTTTGAAACTTTCCAATGTGTGGTTTCATTTCTATGGCAGCCATTGTGCACTAATCCAGTTGCCTAGTGAGAGAATAATAGAGGAAACAGAGAGTCAAGGGGCCATCGTGACCACAAAACCAAACAGTAAACTATCTGAGAGGAAGGGTCGCATGTGAAGACTTGTTCTTTGTATACTGGCATTAGGGTGGTGGCTAGAGGAGAGAGGGGAGAAATAAATGAATGAGAAAAGCAACAGGTAAAGGAAAAGAAGCAGAGAGTATGAAAGAACTTATATAGTAAGGTGATTCATTCCTAATGGAGTGCTGGGTTGCCAGCAAGATAACAGGATAAGTGCTAACCCTTGCAAACTCTGGATTTAATTTCTGTTCAAAAATTAGTCATTGTTTCATTTGAAATGTATAGTGAGTGCTAACGATACACTGGAATTATTTTTAAAATCTTAATAATATAGCAGACATTTCAAAGCAACTGAGAGGCAAGAGAGGCTGTTTTAAGACATTTATTTTTAATCAAACACTGCTTCCATATTTGGATTGCAAATTTTCCAGAGCCTAAATCACAATAAATATAAAACATTGGAGACCAGTGAATTTTAACTATCTCATTCAACAACGTAAACACAGTACTTACAGGGTTTTGTGAAAGAAGGAAGTGTTCTCTTTTTAAATCTGTAACCAGATGTGAGATTATTGGTCTTTGTTTCAACTACAATGGTTACGGAGAGGAAGAAATTAATTACAATTTTGATGAATAAAATGCTTGACAAAATAATAGTTTTTAGCAGATCATTGTTTTCACTCTTTAATTTCTATGCAGCCAAGTTTTATTTCAATGGTACATCATCATAATTGCCATTTTTATAAACATTAAACTGTGCAGGTGCATTTTTAACTCCCCCTCTGCAGCAAATACAATGAGCTAAAGAAATGTAGAACAGATTATGAAACTGCAGAATATCATCGAGCCTATGGTGATTGTAGAATATCTGCCTTAAAGAAAACTGAAAAATCAACAACTGCCTGGCCCTTGCAATGAGGTAGCCAGCCATATGCAGAGAGCCCCTAGGTCTCAAAACTGATGATTTAATCATTCATTTCCACTGCCTGCCCCCAGATTTTGGCTCCTTTTAGCATATGTGTTATATTTTATTTTATTTAGTGTGTTTATATCAGTATTAAAAATCAGCACTAAATTAAATATCAGAGCCAAGTTTCTCATAAGCCAATGAGTTAAATAAGAATTAAAAACAGGTTAGTTCATGAATCAAACATCTTTGAGGGTACCTTGGGATGCCATGGCAACATGGACACATGATGTTTGCCAAGTTTCATTTCATGAATCTTGACTTTAAACATTAAAATGAGTTGTGATTCTTCAAGAGTATGCATTAGTTCATTCACTCTAGGTACTTCCCACTGTAGGTACTTCAGATATAATCAAATAGAAATGTTTATTATAGGCATGAGGACTCAGCATGATGCGACTCTCATGAATAAAAGATGGAGCAATTTCAGCAATAAAGTGAATAAGCAATAATAATGAAAACAGATCATAACACATGGAATAAAGAAACAGATGGACTTAAAGTGATATTAAAAATAAAAATGTAATAATAATATTAAAGCAGACAAACTTTCCTATGTAGAAAATTAATCTAGCAAATAAATGTAGAAGAAATGATAGAATTTTAAAAATCACCATTTTGTAAGCCCCTAATGTAACAATTGATTCAGGTAAGGATCATTGATGGATGCTAAACCCATCTGATTCTGATGAAAGGTTTTGAGGAACTGAGTATTCACAATACCACCCTCTGAGAAGGAAAAGAGACTACTTTTAGAATTTCTATTGGGCATTACCCTAATCAAGTAATCAAATTAAACATTACCAATATTGTGGAACTGGATGTTACATACTTCCAGAACTGATGCAATAAAATGTACAAACATCACCGTTGTAGTATTCTTTTCCAAATATGTGAAATCTACATCTAGTAATAAGGAAAGAAATGAATAACTATAGAATGTAGAATATTTTCCAAGTTGCATAAACTTCATGAAAAAGTATATGCCTTAAAAAAAACGTAGAGTTTCTGTCTGAGGTTTAGAATAACTAATGAAGCATACATATCAAATATGAATCAAATTTGTCAACTTTGGACCTTGGATTTTAAAATAATGATAAATGAAATTTTGGTGAAAACTGAATATGGACTGTTGCATTAGATTGTGTTATTGAATTAATGTCACTTTTTAATAGGTATTGAGGCAAATGTCCTTATTTTCATGAGATGCTTGGAATAAAATAATATGACTCCTTCATTTTAATTTCAAAATATTGGGACAGAGAGAAGGGGAGAAAAGATGTTAACAATTATTTTAAAATGTTAATATTGGCAAATCTAGGCACATGTGGTTGTTAAATGCAGCATTAATCTACCTTTTCTATAGGTTTTAAAAAATTCAAAATAAAAAAATGATTTAAACTCAGATTAGGACCACCCTTACATTCCTGGCAGAAGAATGTAACTCATGCCTGTATAAATGAATGAATCAACGAATGAATGAGCGAGTGAATGAATAAACACATGAAGTCCAAATGACTTCATCTGTATGTTACCTGTTCACCATAACTATAACAAGTGCTTGAGCATATTGAAATTGATAGTGCTTCATTACAATTTTAAGGGTGAATTAATGTTTTCCGAATTGTGATAATATTCACCCATTCAATTAGTTCTCTGTAGAAGATAATAGATTGTATTTGTCTACACAGCATCTTTTTCACCCATCACTTTCACTTTGGGATGCTCGCTCAAACCTGGAATCCATGATGTTCTACTCAAATGACAATCATGGTCCTCAAACGCTCTGACATGATAGTGGGCACAGAGGAGAGTAAAATTATTATATTCATTATCCCTAGAGTCCGCCATGGCCAGCCAAAGTGACAGGCATATAAACTGGACAAATCAGAGTTCTCCTCTAGGATTTCATGTGCAGACTCAGATTGAGGAAACCTTTTTCACTTTAACCTTGCTAAACAGGAAGGATGCATGCATCCTTCAACTCTCTGAGATCATGATAGCCAACACAATTTCTAGATCCCCAAGGTATAAAAAGAACAAAACCAAACCAAACAAAAAGGAAGTAGAGGGGAGGGATATCCAAAAAAGCATGTAGACAAAGAGATAGACAAAATTATTCTAATGACTTTTTTTTTTCTTTGCTGCTATTGCCACTTTCCGATCGAAAAGTTTTTGGAAAATCCCCTTCTTTGTTAAAGCTAATTAAGTTGAACTTCAGTTATACAAAACTTTAAAAATCCTGGCATGCAGTTGAAGGCTATGGATATTATTCATGTAATTCAATGCATTACCCAACATGCTAAACATTTATCCAATGAACTAAAAGACTCTATTAAAATGGAAAATAGCCCCAGCCAGTGTGTTTCAATACTTACAGCATGGTCCACTGAAGGGTGGCAAGTTCAATTCCCAGTCAGGGCACATACCCAGATTGGGGGTTTGTTTCCAATCATAGTGTGTGTGTGAGGCAACCGATTGATGTCTCTCTCTCTCTCTCTCTCTCTCTCTCTCTCTCTCTCTCTCTCTCTTCTTTCCTCTCTCCCTAAAAATCAATTTTAAAAAATATATCCTTGAGTGAGAATTTTAAAAAAGGGAAACAATACTATCTCATGAATTTAGATGTCATTAATTTGAGAAATTTTCTTAATTTTGACTGAAGCTAACAACACTGTCAATTAATGAAGGCTCCAAATACAGACAATACAGATCTAAGTATGGATACATTATTTGTATCACATAACATACAGCCCATATATAATTGAGGGGACATTGGAGTTGTACAACTTTATTTGTAGCAGGTTTATCTTTGTCTCTATTCTTGTTGTGATCTCCTGAAATATGAAACACGAAACAAAAAATAAACTATTTGGTCTGTGTGCTTAGACAATGTTTTAGCTGCTATCATATTTATCTTTGCATTTCCTATGAGCAGCAGAGGTGAAGCAAATTACAAGTCATATGTTGAGTTTAGAAGAGAGTTATATTCATTTCAAACTCCTTTAAAGTACCATTTACATCTACAATAAGAAAATAGAACTTAGTGTATAAACTATTTGTTTTAGATATTTATAATTATTCTGTTCGGATCTGTTCTTTACCAATACATCTTTTTGAAGTCATAATAACTTAGGCACCCTCCAGTGAATTTAAAGCACTTGAAATCTACATAGCAAAGTCAATCAACCCTTTTACAATATTTAGTGTGAGCCATGTGCTCGGTTGCATCTAGAAATTCTAGAATGTACAAGAGTCTCCCAGTAGACTAGCGGTATAAACTTGTAAGTATAAATAAATGCAACCTGGAGAAGTATAAGCAAGCAATATTTTAGATGGAAACTAAAGCTAATATCAACACCATTTAAATTCATCATGATTTTGCTCTTCAGTGACATTGAATTATTTTTTTTTTCATTTGTTTGAAGATGGAGAGTAAGTGATATGAGCACCTGGAAGCAATTTGCAGATGAATTCAATCATTTGGGGATGTAGTCTTGCATCATTTGCCCTTTTTTAAAGGACAAATAAAGACAAAGATAAATAAAATGGAAGGATGCGGGGAAGGAGATTCTCAGATATCTATATATTTAAAATCATTATATGTTCTGGAAATACTAAACTACACATAAATATCCCTGTCTGTAATTTGCTCTAACCATTGCAATTTAGGAAATAGGGAGAAAGTGTGATCTAAACCTGAATAAATAAATCAAACATGAAAAGAATTACTCTTAGGGAAATTATTATGGGTTGAATGGTGTCCTCTCAAAAGTTTTGTTGAAATATTAATCCTCAGTACTTTAGAAGATGACTTTGTTTGGAAAGCAGGTGTAACTCGCTAAGATGAAGTCACGGTGCCATAGGGAAAGCCTTGAATCCAATATGATTGGTGTACTTATAAGAAACACAGAGATGCTGGGGAGAACATCACGTGACAACAGAGGCAGACACTGGCATCTGCATGCCATGGAACATCAAGGCTTGTGGAAAACCACCAAGGAAGAAGCAAAAGGTTTTCCCTACAGTTTTCATGAGGGAGCACGGCCCTGCTAACACCCAAATGTTTGACTCAGAGCTTCCAGACTCTGAGACAATGATTTTTTTCTTGTTCTAAGCCACCTAGTTTGCAGAAATTTGTAAGGCCAGCCCAAGGAAACAAATACAGGAACAATGATGATTAAGTTTATGTCTTCCATTATACATGTAGGCAACAAGGAGAACCCAAAACTGTCCATGGGATGCCTTTCTATGCTGTGTCAAATATATGCTCAGAAGCTTGCCTTGATTCTAACAGATGTGATCTCTAACAATACTGCAAAGTGTTACCTCCGAACTTTCTTCTGGGAAACCGCCAGTCAAGGAAACCAAGGCCCTCATCTCACTTGCATGAAACAAGAGGGCTGCAAGAACTGGCAGTGAAGGGAGTTTTAGCTTACACCCTTTAATTCTGGAGATGCAGGGCAAACCTTCCCTAAGCAGTTTCTAAAATATTATCAGGCCTTGGTTTAAAGATTAATAATAATCTAGCATGCAGGCTTTATTCCAACCTTGGGTTTTTCAATTGAGGCAAAACCCACTTGCATTTTAAAAATATACTAATGCATTTCTAACCTCCAGGCCTTACAGATAAAGCACTCTGACTGTAAGCAAGCAATGTGGCAATACTCAGTAAAATACACAGATTAACTCTTACTGAGGTAGTTCAGAGTCCAAAAAACATCTTCTTTGTTTCCTCAGTAATTGAAGAATTGAATTATTGGCTTAAATCTCTGCATTGTTTCATTGTTATTGTTCTTTAAAATGTGTTTTTATTGATTTCAGAGAGAAAGAATAAGGGAGAGGAAAAGAGAGATAGAAACATCGATGTGAGAGAAACATTGATTGGCTGCCTCCTGTACGCTCCCTACTGGGGATCAAACCCACAACCCAGGCTTGTGCCCGGACAGGAATCAAACCAGTGACCTCTTGGTTCTTGGGTCAACAACTGAGCCACACCAGCCGGGCAATGTGGGGTTTTTTTTAGTGTTGTTGTTTTTTTTTAAGTGTCTTTTAATTTATATCCTCTTCTTCAGGGAGGATGGATGGTGGTTTTCGTACTTGGCAAATTTTGCCACATAAGCAGAGCTTTATTAGGACTTTATCTTGCTTTGAGTTAAGAATTCTGTGTACTATAAACCTGTGAATTTTTAAACTGCTATATCATTCTGCATTAATTTTTATTTTCTTAGAGTTTGCTAGAGAAATTCCACTGAAAAACTCTCAAGTAAATGATGTCATGGGGAAACGTGAAATGACCAGACATACACCAGGACAGTCAGGGAAATCACGGTGCAGACAGGCCAGATGGGAGGAGAGAGTGAGTGGCCACACTCACTGGAGATGAAAGGAAAACCTGAGAGCTCATATCAACGGAGACAGAAGGGTAATAATGAGAACAGGGAATCACAATTGCTATGGTTGTGATTCCTCCTGCCTGGGTTATTCTTTATCCTCACACCGAGCTTCAGTTCTGACATTTATACTTTCCTCATTCCATCCCTGCAAAACCAGGACCAACTGTACTTAATTAGAGAAGAAACCTTAGGAAGCACGGGTTTTATTTTCCCTAAATGGGACAGGGGATGCCATAGATAATTGTTTTGTCATCAAGGCAAGATCAAATTGCTGACCCTCTAATTATATTGGGCAAAACAACAACGGATCTTACTGATGGCCTTCCTAATTCTGGAGCACAGAAATCAAATTAGAGTGGGAGATATTATGCTTACGAGCTAATTTGCCCAGAGTTCATTATATGGGAGGCTTACAAAAGACCTTTGTGACTAATTACTTTGCATTGTCTACTTCCTCAATATGAGAGCTGATATCATCCATCTAAAAGTAATCAAATGAGATCAATGTCAACTCAATGATCTGACAGAAACGAGAGTGAACTTCATACATAGCTGAGCCTGAATAAGTTTGAACATGCTTATACTTCAAAGCATATATATATATATATATATATATATATATATATATATATATAACCTGTAACACTACATAGAATTTCTAGCTTTTCTGGAGTTAGGCATAGTACACTCAAATGCAGAAAAAAAATAGAATTATTTATTTCTTAAAGTATCATCCTCATGGGTACCTCTTTTATCCCATGCCACCACTCGGTAAGAAGAATAAAAATAAATTAAAGTTAAATTTTTTTATGGGGGGGTGTCAAATATTGTCATTTTGGTTTACTTTCGTAATTGGAGATATACTTTTAGGAGATTACTTTCTTTGGGATAAACATGTAGTGTTTCAGATCTTCTGCTTTGCCCTACACTTCAAAGTGGTGCCTGCTGTTATGAACAGCTTACTCTATACATGTCATCCAATGAAGAGGGTCTCAGAACTGAGTTTGCTGTGCTGTGCTGTTCTCTGGACTGAGGACTTTTCATGTGTGACTGGCCCTGCCCTGGGCCCTCTTTTGATGTCACTTCAACTAAAGTAACATGTGGTTTTGTTTGCCAGCTTGTTCCAGGAGGGCCTCTATGGCTGACTTGGCTCCACTGGAACTTGCGCTTGGCCACAGGTCTGGCAGTGACATCCATAGCCCCAGCCCTGGTGGTCAACAATTCCACCCTTGATGTAAGGTCCACATTGCCCCTTCTGTCAACCTTCTAAGCCAGAGCTTGATGGAACTCCCATCTCACCATCACTCCTACAAAGTGGTTGACAATGTTATGCCACTTAGTTTTAAATTAATGGAAGTTCCATACCACTGATGTCCTTGGTGCAGCAGTATTATCTCCCAGAGTTCCCTATTGCATGAGAAGGAAGCACCTTGCTTTCAGTGTTCCCGCTGTCTAAGAAATGCATGTCACCATCTCTGGGACAGATTCTTACCCCTTGCTCATTCCTTTTACTATTCCTTTTGACCTTGTTATAGGTCTCAGGACAACTGAGGAGAAGGACATGGAGTCAAAATGAAAAATGGGAAGACACATTAATAACTTCACAAATCTTAACCCCTTGTGCTGTCTAGTTCCATTTGCCCCTTTCTCTCTCCAGCAGATCCATTTTCTTCACTTCGTTGCCTTGCTTTTTCCCTCAGGAGGCTGACCTCTACACACTGCATCATTTATATTCCCTTACTCTCCTGTGTCCAACCATTCTTTTAGGCTGATGGATGGTACCAAGAGGAGATTATAGAGGGGAAAAAGAGAGATGTATATTTATTCTCCCCTCACCCTCCTTGCTATACTTTTGCTAGCAAAGTGCCCACACCCTACAGTCATGGATCCGTTCATCTGGCCCTTGTCTTTGACTCCAGTTATAACTCTCCTTTGCTTTGATCCTTCAGTTCGAGAGAGAGAGAGAGAGAGAGAGAGAGAGAGAGAGAGAGAGAGAGAGAGACAGAGAGCATGTGTATGCTCTGTCCTTGGTTCCTCACCACCATTTGTTGGTTTCTTTAATTCTGCCACTCCTTTCTAAATAGATCTATTAGTCTCACTTCACTTAAATCTTTCTGAATGACCCATGTATTTCTTACTGTAATCTTTACTGGTACACAAATTTACATTGTCTACTGAAATAGTACATTCATTTTCTTTGAAAATTATGTATTGAGAAACTATTTAATGTCAGGCATCAATTCATAAGAAATAAAACCACTAGGAAAAAAATAAAACTCCTGGATCTCATGGAGCTTATATTCTAGCTAGAGGCCCGGTGTACAAAATTCATGCATGGGGGGGGGTGCTCCCTCAGCCCAGCTTGCACTCTCTCCATTCTGGGACCCCTTGAGGGATGTGCAACTGTAGGTTTAGGCCCAATCCCACAGGGAGTCAGACCTAAACTGGCAGTCGGACATCCCTCTTGCAATCCGGGACTGCTGGCTCCTAACTACTCACCTGCCTGCCTGCCTGATTGCCCCTAACCACTCTGCCTGCCTGTCTGGTCGCCCCTAACTGCCCTCCCCTGCCAGCCTGGTTGCCCCTAACTGCTCACCCCTGCCAGCCTGGTTGCCCCTAACTGCCTCTGCCTCAGCCCCTGCCACTGTGGCTTTGTCCAGAAGGACGTTGGAAAGGATGTCCGGTCTAATTAGCATATTACCCTTTTATTAGTATAGATGAGAGAGGCTGATAATAAACAATGAGTTTATTATGAGCAGGTGATAATTATTATAAAGGAGATGAAGAAGGGATGGGAATAATAAGGTGCTGGTGAGAGGAGTGCAATTTTCAAAGGCTGGTCAGAAAAACCCTCATATCTAGTGTGATGCATAAATAGAACCTATGTATTAGTTGGGGTGTACCTAAAGCATAACCTAAAACAAGACCATTGGTGGAGGTAGATAATTTGGAAAGCTCTCCTGGAAATCAGGAGTGCAGGATTAGAAAATGTGAGCCAGGGAAGGAAGGTTGGGGAAAAGTGAGCTGGGGAAGGAGTAGAAGTTCTATGAGACATGATATAGAGAGCCCTTGTGTAGGCATCAGGATTTTGATTCTGCCAGTATCTCAGAGATGTTCTAATTGTTGCTATGTAACAACAAAGAACTGAAACATCATTCGAAGGGAATGTAGCATGCATCATCAAAAGTCACTGCTGTATTAGCTGTCAAAATTCAACCATTTGTTTTATGTTTCTGCTGCAAAAATAAAACTATTCTCTGGGATCACAAGTATACAACAAATTCACAGTAAACTAGGAAAATCGTCATCTCTAACAAGGGTTTTTCAGCATCTGGTCTTGCCCAAGTAAAATACAGCTTGAACAGGTCCAAGGTTAATTCGGAAGCTTATTAAGGTCTCTAGAGCTTTCTATCTTTTGACTTTGCCACACGAAATGATACTAATAGTTGTCCTCATGATCACAAGATAGATGCAGCACTGCAGGCATTACATGCAGAGATTTAAAGAGGACAGAGATATCAGAGAAGTATGATAACTGTTGAGTAGGCAATGAACATTGTTTGCCACACAATAGCTCTTATTATATTTGTCTTTAATGCTTTTCTTAATGATAAAAACATGGCAAGATTAAACTTTTAAGTAAAATATACTTTTACTTACAAACAGAATAAATTTTATGTTATAAGAAATATTTACTCCTTGACTTGAAGAAAATATTCATATCTCGAGCCACTATCTCTTTCCTATGTTGTTTTCATGGGTGTTTGATAGCTCTAAATTGGAATACAGGAAAATCCTTTATTTCAGAACTCAAATTAAATTTAAAAGCATCAATACTTCAAGTCTCTCTTAACCATTATGAATGAAGTCGTTTCCTATTCATCATCCCTTCCAAGGCCCATATTATCTTCCGCCAGACATGTCTATTTCTAAAAAAAAAAAAAAAGAAAAAAAAGAAAAAAAGCTAAAGCAAAAGGCTAGACAGTCATCTGCAGAAAGGATGAGCCAGCTTACTTATGATTCATTTGCCTTTTTAATCTGTGCTCTCCATTGTAAGTGTCTGATACCGATAGTTTGCAGAGATAAATAGGACAACGGTGGTCATTACACTGAGATATACTCCAGTGCATCAGAATATTCTTGTCTCCTCTTTTAATTTACATAATTTCTAAATGTGCTAAGAATGGAAAGCATTGTTCATTGATGGCAGTTTTTTCTATAGAACAATCAGCAACACAAAACAAATTTTGGCCTAATCGGAGTAGAGAAAGTGATTGCTATAAGTTGTATTTTATTCCTATGTGCCTTAGCAGAAACTTTTCACTTGAATGCAGCTGCTTCTATCAAATGTTCCACCACAGGAACATTTAAAAGCCGCCCAAGCAGACCATTCTCTGAGGATCAGGTTTCATAACAAAGCGTGAGGGGATGGGTAGTTACCAGGGAAAGGGAAATATTTGGGGTGGGGTAGACAACCAATAGGCAAGAGGTCCTTACAGAGTAGAAAATCTGACTTAATTAGTTATCAAATACTGTATTCCTTCAATATTGATTTTAATGTTTGTTTTGTAATATATTAAACTCATAAGTGTGAATAAACAAATTAATAAATACATGTAAAAAGTGATCAAAGTGAAAAACTAGGAATAGGAGAGAAACAAGCAGCTTCAGAGAGACAATTTTTTGACTGTGTACTAGTATAATAAAAAAAAGATATTGTCACCTTAAAGGGGAATAAAGTGGGAAAAAAGAAAAGAGAGAGAACGGAGAAAAGGAGATAGAAGGAGAGAGGATAAAATGAAAGGCATAAGGGAAAGAAAGAAAGAAAGAGAAAAAGAAGCGAGGAAGTGAAAAAAAAGAGTAGAAGAAGGATGGAAGAGAACAAAGAAAAATACTAGTATGCAAGCAGGTAGGCAGGCAGGAGGAAGGAGGCCATATGAGCCAACATTTAGATCAGAGGTGGGCAAACTTTTTGACTTGAGGGCCACAATGGGTTCTTAAACTGGACCGGAGGACAGGAACAAAAGCATGGATGGAATGTTTGTGTGAACTAATATAAATTCAAAGTAAAGGAGCGGAGGGGAGAGCAAGAGAACCAGATAGAACAGCCGGAACCGGCCTGCGGGCCGTAGTTTGCCCACGGCTGATTTAGATCCTCAGGGTGCACCTTGATGCAGAGCAATGGGCAACAAAGTTAGTATCCTATCTAATAAAAGAGTAATATGCAAATTAACCATCACTCCGCTACACCCTCAAGCCACGCCCACAAGCCACACCCACCAGCCAATCAGGAGTGAATATGCAAATAAACCCAACCAAGATGGCTACGGCCACAGAGAGCAGGAGGGAGGCTTGGGTTTCCCCGGCAATGGAGGATGCCAAGCTTTCTGCCTGCCCTTGCTGGCCTAGGCCTCCACTCAAGGCTACAAAGTTTCAATGATAGAAGATACATAAACCCAAACAGAAATGGCAGCAGCCACGGAGCTAGAAAGAGCAGGAGGCTAGGGTTGCCCCCGGCGATGGAGGAAGCAAAGCTTTCCACACACCCTGGCCGGCCCAGGCCTCGCTTAAGGCTACAAAGTTTCAATTATAAAAGATACATAAATCCCAATAGAAATAGCTGCCGCCACGGAGCAAGCAGAAGGCTTGGCTCCGCTTCAGGCTACAAAGTTTCAATTGTAGAAGATAAATAAACCCCAGATACCAGGGCCTCTGCTTGGGTCGTCAGGGGGCATGGCCGGCCTGAAAACCACCATAGGCCCCTCTCCCAGGCCACCTCACGCCCCAAGGGAACCCCCACCCTGATCTGGGACATCCTTCAGGGCAAACCAGCTGGCCCCCACCCATGCACCAGGCCTCTATCCTATCTAATAAAAGAGTAATATGCAGATTGACCATCACTCCAACACACAAGATGGCTGCCCCCATGTGGTCAAAGATCCTGCCCCCATGTGGACACAAGATGGTCACCACAAGATGGCCAGCAGGGGAGGGCAGTAGGGAGGGACCAGGCCTGCAAGGGAGGGCAGTTGTGGGTGATCAGGCCTGCAGGGAAAGGCAGTTGGGAGGGACCCAGGCCTGCAGGGGAGAGCAGCTGGGGAGGACCAGGCGTGCAGGGGAGGGCAATTGGGGGGGGACCCAGGCCTGCAGGGGAGAGCAGTTTGGGGAAACAAGGCCTGCAGGGTAGGGCAGTTAGGGGTGACCAGACCTGCAGGGGAGGGCAGTTAGGGGTGACCAGGCCTGCAGGGGAGGGCAGTTAGGGGCAATCAGGCTGGCAGGGGAGCAGTTAGGCATCAATCAGGCTGGCAGCGGAGTGGTTAGGGGGTGATCAGGCTGGCAGGCAGAAGCGGTTAGGGGCAATCAGGAAGGCAGGCAGGCAAGCAGTTGGGAGCCAGCAGTCCTAGATTGTGAGAGGAATGTCTGATTGCCCATTTAGGCCCGATCCTACTGGGATCGGGCCTAAATGGGCAGTCGGACATCCCTCGAGGGGTCCCAGATTGGAGAGGGTGCAGGCTGGGCTGAGGGACACACACCCCCGTGCACAAATTTTGTGCACCGGGCCTCTAGTGTTTTAATAATATTAATGAACTAGAGGCCCAGTGTACGAAATTCGTGCACTGCGGGGCAGTGTCCCTCAGCCCAACCTGCACCCTCTCCAATCTGGGACCCCTCGGGAGATGTCCGACTGCCTGTTTAGGCCCAATCCCACACACAGATTGGGCCTAAACAGGCAGTCAGACATCCTTTTCACAACCCGGGACTGCTGGCTCCCAACTGCTTGCCTGCCTGCCTTCCTGATTGCCCCTAACCCCTTCTGCCTGCCAGCCTGATCACCCCCTAACCACTCCCCTGCCAGCCTGATCGACGACTAACTGTTCCCCTGCCGGCCCGATCATCCCCAACTGCCCTCCCCTGACAGCCCGGTCACCCCCAAATGCCCTCCCCTGCATATTCCCTCTTTATTACATAGGGTTTTTTCTTTAACATATTGGACAGTGTCCCTGCCATGGTCTTGACAAACCAGTAAAAATGTAAACCCAAACTAAACATGTCATAAAATAAACTCCTTAAACAGGAATTTCATGAGACCTTGGAAAGGTGATATCATGTGGTTGTTTCTTCCTTTTTTCCTTCTCTTTCTTTTTCTTCATGTTTCATCTTTTGTCCTTTCTTTCTTTTCTCCTTTTATTCCTTTTCTGTCCTCTCTTTCTCTTAACTTTTCCATTGGTAGAATGGTCAGTACTTGAATGTGTCTTGCTTCCAGAAGACGAAGAAGAGGGAGACACACCACCATCTGAAGAAAAAGATGCTCTATGTTGGGATCGGTGGTGTTTCTGGTTTTGGTCTTTTCCCAGTTTGTTTGTCATTTCTGCCGGCCCCGGCATCTTCAGGACTTGTGCGTGGGCCCTTCTTATTCATGTCTACAAAACCTCCTGCCTTGGTGAAAACTGTAGGGGAAAAGGCCTTCCTGGGTGGGCTCAAACCCTGCCCAAGGTGCTGAGGAACCAGGGTGGGGAGCACCCACCACCGCCCTTGCAGAGCCAACCTCCGGACCTTGGGGTACTCTCCAGTAATGTAACTGCAATGTCGCCATTTGCCTTCAGAAATTAGTTGTAAGTTACTTCTGATGTGAAACCCTACCTCAGACATTTCCATTGCGGTTTCTAAAGATTTTAAACAAAACCCATTTACCTCCCTAACCTGGTCAGAAGTTTCTACCCAATGGGAGAGGTTTGCTGGGCAGCATCGCCCAGATATCACCCCCCATCTCCAATCACTCGGCTGGGGGCAAGGAAGTTCCAAGGCTATAGGTGTGTGTGGGGGGGGGATCACTCCATGGGGCCGCAGGCCTTTTGGAGGCTGACACCCCAGGCTGCTGCTGGGAGGGGATAGCTCTGGAGGGTGAGGCTGTGGATGGGAGCTGATCGCTGGGGGGGGAGGGGGCGAGGAGTAGGCAGCGTGGGCACCTCCCAGGCCCACAGGCCAGGCTGCGGCTAGGAGCGGATCACGCCGGAGTGGGGGGGGGGTGAGAGGGGGGACACAGGCAGGGCTGCGGCTGGCAGCGGATTGCGCCAGGGGTGCACGGGTGCCTCGCAGGCCGACGGCCCGGGCCGCACGCTGCCTGCTCTCAGCGGCAGCCCTCCCTGGGACTAGGGGACTCCGGCGGGCCTGAGAGGACTGGGTGCCGCCATCTTGTGTCTGTGGGCGCTGCCACTTTTGTTGCGGAGTGACAGTTAATTTGCATATTACTCTTTTATTAGATAGGATAATATCTGCATGTTATCATATGCTCCTTCATACGCCATCAAGAAAAAAACAACACTACCCTCATTGAGGCTATATCTTCTTTCTCAGGGGAGTGTTTTCTCTAAAACAGCATAGAAAAAAAGGTTGGTTCCAAATAGGGAGGGTCCTCTAGGTTCTCTAGCTGCTCTCTTAGCTTTTTGAAAAGCAGAGGAATACTCTTGAGTTCTGTCTCTTTAAGGAGTCCCTATGGAAGGCTATGTGGATAGGCTTTTCAGAGACATGCAGTATATCAGAGCATCTAAAAACAACTGAATGGCCCTTATACATTTAAATAGAAATGTTTGGTAACAGCATCGGATGCTTCAATAGAATGAGCATCAGTGTTCAAGTCTAAATTATCTGGGTTCTTATTTTTCTTAGTATTTGGAGGAAACAACAAAGCTTTTGAACCTCCAATTACTGCATCAATGAAGTAGTTAATACCCCTAATTTCCGAGATGTTGTGAAGCGTTGGTGACATGATGAAAAGCCCCAGCTTCCAGCCTCCAGGAGCAGTTTTGTTGCTTCAATGTACAGATTGCATATGGCTCTCTGTATATTTAAGTCCCAATATATTTATCACAAATATACTTATCCAAAACTTTAAAATCATCATGCTAGGAAGTAGGGAGTAGCTTTTCAGATTTCACCTGGATAAATAAAAAAATCTTTTATGTTTTGGTATGGGGCTAGGACTTAATGAAAGATACATTATACATTGGAAATTTCTCTGCTCATAGATTTTATTTTCTCTGCCATTCATTTGGTAAATTGCCATGTCCCAAATTGTGAGAAAGCTATAGTTTAATTCACATTGTGGTGAAGATATTTCAACACCCTTCTTCTCCCTTAAAGTATAAACATCTTTAGGGAAGGAACTTTGTATTACAGTTTTGTTTAGACTTCATACAATACCAAGACTATTCTGTTGCATGTAGAGCCATTGTTGATAAATTGCTAGAGTCCTCTAATTCCATCTGAAATTAGAAAAACAGAGAATTGATGATCTCCCATTCTACTGGCCAGTTTCATCAGAATTTGGGAACAACCATAAGCTAACCAAAAAAGTCTTATTTATGGCCCAGTTCCAAATGGTTACTCAGGGCAACTCAGCCTGCCTCCTTGTAATACAGCAAATCAAAAAGGAAGCATGTACTCCAATTTCTTCAGGTCAGATTGCAATTGACAGATGCTCCTTCAAAGCATGAAAGAGCTACACACAGAGAAATGGTCATTTCTGGGAATCCTGAAAGGTGGAGAAGCTCTCGAGGACATTTCCTGTCTTACGGGAACAAATATTGGCAATGATGAAAAGTTCAAATATAAGCCAATCAAAACAAAGCGACAGATGCCCTGTTATATTTTATGAGTTATACATAGATAACATAGGATTCAAAGGGTTCATGTATTTAATAAATATAATTGCTAATATAAATTATTTTCTTTTTATTACAATGTTAATAAACTTTATGGGATATTTTGTATTACTGTCTTGCTATTTGCAATAAAAATAAAAATATATATTTAACATTTAAAAAATATTAAAGTAAATATGTGCTGTTCAGGCTTTTTTTTTTTTTTTTTTTTTTCTAATAAAAGGATTATATAGTTAGTAGTTGTTCTATTTATGCCAACATAACAATGTCATTGGTTATTATGATCATAAATATTATTATTTACCATCTATGTGTTTTGTGTTAAAAACACAGAGATGATTAAACCAATGTTATATAAATGTAAAATATTTTTAGATTAATTTATTGAAAACTTTCAAACTTAATCACATATCCACACATTTTTAGGAAAAACTAAGAAATAGCCTACTATCCTTTCCCTAGTTCCAAAGCAGAAGATCTTGGAAAATGGGCAGAGTAAATTAATACTTTCTTGAGTTGCGTTTGTTATGAATATATGTGAAGTGAAAGAAGCCAGTCAGAGAAAGACAAGTACCATATGATTTCACTTATATGTGGAATCTAATGAACAAAATAAACAAAAAACAAAATAGAAATAGACTCATAGATAGAAAACAGACTGACAGCTGGGTGGGGTTGGGTGGAAAAAAAAAGGTGAAGGGATTAAGAAAAAAATATGGATGCTCCTGGGCCATGAAGAGACAGTTTGGGCCTCAATATTTAATTATTTGAGTCACCCTCCCTGGGAAGTCACTAGGCTACAGTAGGTATGGAACTCAATAAAGAAAAAAAAAAAAGGTGAAAAAGGGACTTGTTTTAACACATGCTCACTAGAGATAAAGTAGTGTCATTAAATCTGAAGCTTATTAGAGTCATAATTTCTCAGAGCTCATTCACAGTAAAACTAATATTTTTCATTGGAGCTTGTTTCTTACTCATCTAATTGGAGGCCCTTTGTCAAAATCCATTTCTGAGGCATCTCTACTGCAGTGAAAATGATCTTGAGGACAGAGTAACTGGTCTCAATTAGCATCCATATGAAATTCACTTTTTTTTTACTAAAGTAAGACACTTAGGCAAATCTTTTTTCTTCTTACATTAGCATTTCACTAAGAACACATCACGATTGAACAGCATATACCTATTCGTAAAAAGGAGAGTTAACTTAAAATAGTTCAAGTTGTGTGTGTGGTTCTACTGTATATTAAATTATGGAAACTTGAACAAAAATCATTATTTTTTAAAAATATTTTTGTATTTATTTCAGAGAGAAAGGGAGAAGGAGAGAGAGATAGAAACAACAATGATGAGAGATTATCATCGATTGGCTAACTCCTGCACACTAGGGATCAAGCCCGCAACCCAGGCATATGCCCTGACCGGGAATCAAACATGTGACCTCCTGGTTCATAGGTTGACTCTCAACCACTGAGCCACACTGGCCAGGCAAATCATTCCATTTTTAAAATCAGATAATCAATGTAGTTTGTTCCAAAGTTGGACAACTGTCCAATTACTTTTCTTTTTTTTTTCTCAGCCTTAAAAACACAGTGTCTCTTTTCAATGGGAGAGATATCTTATAGTTTTGTCAGGCATGTCTATGCTTTGTCAACTGATTTTAAAGCTAAGAGTTGCAAAGTGACATCCTTGGCCCCATCTCACAATACTAACCTCATTCAAAGGAAATGTCACAATATTCAGCTGAGGTTTGTTATCATTTGGTGTTGGAAATAGGATTTCAAATTGGTATAGATTGTAGGGACCATTTAAAGTACTAAAATAAAATTTTATTTTGCCATCTTTATTGCATAGAACTGAAAGTCAATTGAGAACCCATCTTATCCTTGGTCCCAAGACAAGACTTTAAAACTGCTTCATCTGGTCATCATAAACAAGACCATACAGAACTTTTCAAGACTTGTTAAAGTTTTTCAAGAAGTATAATGCAGCCCTACACATCTTTACACAGCCTGTGTCATTGGCAATAAGCAGCATGAATATTTATCAGTTTAATTCAAAACTCCACATTCCAAATTTCCCTGAATCAAAATTAGAGTGTCATGATTATGCTAAATCTTTAGCGTTGGGCAGGCGATAACTTACCTACTGATAGAACAGTTGTCTCTAAACTCCCATTCATGAGCAACTAAAATCTAGTTCAACCAGGAGCTGAATTAGGAAAATTAAGTTTACAAAATGGTTTCTTGCCCCCCCCCGTACCCGCCCCCCCCAAAAAAAAATGGAAAACCATCATCCACTTGTGCTCACCTCCTATTCAATTCATTTATGCATCTAGAACAAAGTAAGGAAAAAAATGCCATCAATACTATTGCACTGTGAACTTTGACTTTAAAATACTAACTCCTAACCTCATGGGGACTGTTTATTCAGCACCAGGGACAGCTCCTTCTTTACACACATTCTCTTTTCTTCCTGATCACTAATCACTATTCACTTTTACTCCTGAGAGACACAATTGCATTTCCTATTGCAACCCTGATTATACTTAGTCCTTTAAACTACCAATTTAATCCAAATGTTTATTAAACTCTTTCTGGGGAAAGAAAATTAAATTATTTTAGTAAAACTAGACCTTTATTAGTACACCAGTAAGCATGTAATGTTTATTACAGCACAGAGATTTCAGCAAATGCCTTTTAACTGAACTTGTTTTGTAGCTATCCCCTAGCAATTTTGTTAAATTCAGTGGTAATTATCAATTAGGCGCCTAGATGAACTGGCATGACATTAGTGAATGATAGGTGCGTTAACTGTGTGGAAACACTGACAATGAGGAAAAGAAGTATGTGAAAGGAATGATGGAAAATGTATCTATCTCCAGTGACCTCATTCATGCCCCTGGATTTAAATACCATCCATATGCCAATAACTTCCAAATTCCTATCTCTTGTCAAGATTTTTCTGAGTGTTAAGCTACTTGAATTTCCCTTTTAGTGTCCTATAAGCATCTCAAGTTTTATGTACAAGGAGTAACATTTAAATATTTCCTTGACAACATACTCACCTCTAGTATTTCTCATTTCTCTCTCTCTCTCTCTCTCTCTCTATATATATATATATATATATATATATATATATAATTGATTTTGTAGAGGAAGAGAGGGAGAGAGAGAGATAGAAACATCCATTATGAGAATCATCTATCAGCTTCTTCCTGCACACCCCCTACTGGGGATCGAGCCTGCAACCCAGGCATATGCGCTGACTGGGAATCAAACCATGATCTCCTGCTTCATAGGTCAATGCTCAACAAATGGGTAACACCAGCCAGGCAATAAAAAAAAAAAAAATTTAAATGATTGATTTTTAAAGAACAGTAGAACAACAATAAGTTTTTTCTTAAATTTCTTTCAGCTTTATTGTACATAAGTAGATAGTGTCTAAGTCAAGTATCTTGTGTAGCATATTACCATTCATTTTTCTTCCATATCACAATATTTTATTTATATAAGAAACATTACTAGAATTTGATTGCCTTGTGGAAGAGAACTTGCAATGATTTAAAGAATATTTGAAATAATAATTTTGCAAACCTCTAAAATACAGTTTTCTCTAGAGAAACACAGGAGCTACAATACTCTATATATTTATTTTTGTTTGGAAATAATATAAAGCAAATTACTGAAAAAATATAATTTGATTCTGTGTGCTAAAAAAAAAACCACAAAGTGCCCTAGCTGGTTTGGCTCAGTGGATAGAGTGTCGGCCTGCGGACTGAAAGGTCCTAGGTTCGATTCCAGTCAAGGGCACATGCCCAGATTGCGGGCTTGATCCCCAGTGGGGGGCGTGCAGGAGGCAGCCAATCAATGATTCTCTCATCATTGATGTTTCTATCTCTCTCTCTCCCTCTCCTTTCCTCTCTGAAATCAATAAAAATATAAAAGAAAAAAAAACACAAAGTAAAAGGTAAAAATGTGTATCACTTATCTATAATAATGAGTGTAATATGCAAATTGACCAAATGACTGAACAGCAGAATGACCGTCCAGACGACCTTCTGGATGACCACACTATGACACCCACTGGCACTAAGCCAGCCAAGGCAGGTGCAATGTGATTGGTCGGGGGCCCTGCCATCGCCCCATGATCACTCTGCAGAGGGAGACCCAGACAAGCCAAGTGATCACACCCCATGCCTGTCTCCCACAGAGGGAGGCGACCAGTGGTGGGGGAAGGAGGACAGCACTGTACAAATGGCAAGCAGTAGCAGCTATAGGGGCGGAGCCAGCTGCCTGCAGCCGGGGGAAGGAAAGCCTCGATAGGCCTTGATTACCAGCCAGGCCTAGGGACCCTACCCGAGGGGTCCCGGATTGCGAGAGGGTGCAGGCCAGTCTGAGGGACATCCTCCACCCAGTGCACAAATTTTGTGCACTGGGCCCCTAGTTGTAGTATATAATAGCATAAACCTGGAATAAATTTGACAAATAATGTGAAAGAGTTCTACATAGAAACCCATTAAGCTGTCCACTTTATAAAATGTGAGGTTTATCAGATTTGTTAGTTGGAAGACAAATTTTTTGGATTTGACACTTTCTTTCAAATTTAGATTTACTTCTATTTTAACAAAAATCCAACAGGGCCCTGGCCAGGTGTCTTGATTGGACCTTTGCCTACACACCAAAAGACTATGGGCTGATTTCCGGTCAGGGCATATACGTGGGTTACAGTTTGATCCCCAGTCTGGATACCTATGGAAGTCAACTTCAGTGTTTCTCTCTTATATCAATGTTTCTCTCTCTCTCTCCCCTCCTCTCTCTCTAAAATCAATAAAAACATCAACTCAGGTGAGGATTAAAAAATAATAATAAAGTAAAAATAAATAAAAAATAAATTTTAAAAATTTAAAAGTTAAATTCAATAGGAATTTTAGAGAATTTTAAAAGATACAATTAAACTTTATTTTGTAAAACAAATGCCCAAGAACAGACAACATATCCTTAAAGAAAATGTATGACATGAAAAGATTTGACATACTGAATGTCAGGACTAATTATAAAGCTACAATAAATATGACAATATGGCATGGGCATATGAATAGAAAGTTAGGAAAGTGATACAGAATAAAGAGCTCAGAGTCAAGCACATATATGTGGACTTTTGAATATATCATTGTAGAGAGATAGGGAAATAATAAGTACTCAGTGAAGATTGATGATAAAGTTACCCCCATAGGAAAAAAACTAAAATCTAATCCTACTTCAGATTTTCGGAAAAATTAAGCTGTGGTAGGTTTTCTAAATATGTATAAAATAATGGTAAATAAAAAAGAATGAATTCTATGTATTATATGAGATTATTTAGTAAAATATATATTTTTAAATATATTATATTGATTTTTTACAGTGAGGAAGGGAGAGGGATAGAGAGTTAGAAAAATCGATGAGAGAGAAACATCAATCAGCTGCCTCCTGCACACCCCATACTGGGGATGTACCCACAACCAAGGTACATGCCCTTGAATGGAATCAAACCTGGGACCCTTCAGTCAGCAGGCCAATGCTCTGTCCACCTAGCCAAACCAGTTAGGGCAAACATATTTATTTTTTTACTTTAGGCAAAGGCATTTTTTTTAAACAAAAACATGCAAAGAAAGAGATTTTTTAAACTTACTGGACAAAGACAATAAGCTACACTACATCAAAATAAAAAACTTGAATTCATTAAGAGACCCCTGTTAGAAAATTAAAAATGAAAACCACAGAGTGGGAGCAATTCTTTGCAACAAATATAACTCATAGGCACCATTTATATGTGTATATAAATATCTATCTATAATAATAAAAGCATAATATGCTAATTAGACCGGACAGCTGAACAACCTTCCAGACATCCTTCCAGACATCCTTCTGGACAACCTTCTAAGCCAGGGCTGTGAGGTCTGAGCCTCTTTCACGAATTTTGTGCAGCAGGCCTCTAGTGTATATATAAATACATATTCATATACCTTCATATATAAATACCATATATAATGCATATCTATAAAACATTCATATTTTAAATATATGTACACAGACATTGAATATGTATACATAATATATTTGTATGTATCCCACAAATCAATTTAAAATAAGAAAACCCAGTAGTTAACATGTAATTTATGAGTATGTGAACCTTTATTTAATAGCAACATAAGCCACAGGTACATTTTTATAGGTTGCTAAATAATTAGTTGTGGAAGTTTAAGTAAAAATTTGAGTAAAAAAAAAGCATAACGTCCACACTTTTGTTTTATTTCTAAGTTGTCAATATTTTTTCTTAATGACCCCACCGATTTGCTAATATATAATCTCCAAAGATTTTTGTTAATTACAAAAATGATAGTCTCAATAGACTTTCACTTATTTGTATATATATGGCTATAAGAAGTATTAATGAAGCATATAAAACTCCTTCAGCATACAGTATTGAGCACATTCTAAAGCAAGAGAATTAATTTCTTTCTCAAAATTTCTTTAAGGAATCTTAGATTGGATAATGTAAAAGCCTTTATTATTATCTTTTTCATCTTAAGGTTAACCAAGCAGAGAGTCTCTCTACTAGATTTCCCCTATAGTGCCTTTTGAAATTGGTGAATTTCTTTTTCCTGGATTCAACAAAAAATTACCAAATCATTCTGATTAGTCAAGGATTCTCCTTAGTAATATAATAAAACAGCAGCAGTTCTCAGACTTTTGTTTCTTTTCTTTTCTCTTTTTATTTTATTTATTTATTTATTTATTTATTTATTTATTTATTTATTTATTTATTTATTTATTGTTAATCCTCATTTAAGGATATTTTTCTATTGATTTTTTAGAGAGTGAAAGGGACGGGGAGAGACAGAGAGAGAGAAACATCAATGTGAGAGAGACACATTGATTGGTTGCCTCCTGCATGTGGGATCAACCTCCAACCTAGGTACATGCCCTTAACTGGAATCAAACCTGGGACTCTTCAGTCTGCAGGTCAATGCTCTATCCACTGAGCAAAACTGGCTAGGGCTCAAACTTTTGTTTCAAGAGCTCTTTACAACATCTAAAAATTTCTGAAAATCTCAAAATATTTTTGTAGGGTTTAATCTCTCAGATTTACTGTATTAGGGGTTTTTAAATAATCATTTTAAATATCTATTTTTAAAGGGAAATAATAAGTCCCTAAATAATAATGAATGACATTGATGCCTATAACATGATATATTGAAACTATTTTCCAAACTAAAAGAAAATGTGGGAAGAGTGGCATCATTTTTCATTTTGTATATCTCTTTAATGTTTGACATAAAAAAAAAAAGATCTGTTTATGTATTCAATTTGTTGATTGTTGAAGTTTTTGTAGGACATCTATCCTCACCAGATATGTAGCTGGAAAAAACAGAGAGTATTTAAATAGCCTTTTCAGATCATGGTAGATACTTCTCTTTGATACTATTCCCAAAACATGACATGTTATTTCTAAAGGTTATTTGCAAGGTGGAATTTGAAGCCATGTCAGTAAATTTCTCAGAATCTGTTTCTTTAAAACCCATTGAGAGTCTAACCAGAGTGGCTCAGTGGTTCAGCGGGGACCTATGAACCAGGAGGTCACGGTTCGAATCCCAGTCAGGGCATATGGTAAGGTTGCGGCCCCGATGTGGGGCATGCAGGAGGCAGCTGATCAATGATTCTCTGTCATCACTGATGTTTCTATCTCTCTCTCTCCCCCTCTCCCTTCCTCTCTGAAATCAACAAAAATATTAAAAAAGAAAATAAAACCCACTGACATAATTAGTCTATCTTTTGAAAGGATCTTTTATCCATCCTTGCTTTTATAAGATCTTTCATTGGTCTCAGAAAATATTGGTTCACTGGATTTATACAGATCTTCCTAATGAAAACAAAATTCATGATAAAACATCCAAAATTTTATTACTGAGTATCAAGCATCCTCTCATCAGACAAACCTTTTACTAGTAGGAAGCTGGTAAGATCATGGTGATAGACACATCTTCAAAAATTATAAATTTTTTTGAAAATTCAAATTTCATCATTGGCAGCAAACACTGCCCCCCCCAGCTTGATTTAATAGGTGGATGTATTCATTTTTAAGAAAATATCTGTGAAGTTCAAGCACAAATAACTGTATCTATTTGTCTAGTTGTCATTCTGTAAAGTAACAATGGACAAGGCTATAGACATAGCAGCAGGTAGAGTTAGTAAGAGATTAATAGTAATATTAAAAAAGAACACACTGACTTAATTTCTAAATATGCACATACTTATACCAAAAAACTACTACCACTAAAAATTGT
The DNA here is from genome assembly GCF_963455305.1 of Plecotus auritus. NCBI lineage: Eukaryota > Metazoa > Chordata > Mammalia > Chiroptera > Vespertilionidae > Plecotus > Plecotus auritus. Next base: position 143,326,785 of record NC_137783.1, on the reverse strand, counting down.
AGAAATCATAAGACTATTTCCCATTATAAAAATATTTTCAAAAATTATAACAATATTTTCCATGATCTGAACAATGATGTCATCAAATACTATGAAGTCTCTAAACAGATCCACTATACTCACATAAAAAAAATGATAGTTTAAAAAGTATGTCTTAATATTATTATAAAAATAGTTTTGACCTCATAGACATTCATGAAAAGAGCCCATAGATGACACTGAGACGCACTATTGAGAAATACTGAGCTAGCACAATTAAAGAATTAGAATTTTATTTCATCTTCTGGAAATATTGGAATAATTTGTTATATACATTCTTTTTTATAATATATATTTTATTGATATTTTTTACAGAGAGGAAGGGAGAGGGATAGAGAGTTAGAAACATCGATGAGAGAGAAACATCAATCAGCTGCCTCCTGCACACCCCCTACTGGGGATATGCCCGCAACCAAGGTACATACCCTTGACCGGAATTGAATCTGGGACCCTTCAGTCTGCAGGCCGACTCTCTAGCCACTGAGCCAAACTGGTTAGGGCTGTTATATACATTCTTATACAAACCAGTTAGAATAGAGTTTCTCCATGTAAGAGATATTAATTTAATTTATTTAAATGGAGAAGAATATTTCACATTTATACAAGAAATAGAGAGAAAATAATAAAAGAAAAATAAAATTTAATACATTAATAAAATAAATGTAAATAAAATGTTAAAATAAAGTAAATATAACAAAGGTCTTTCTATTTACAGACAGCAAATCTACAAAATTCTTAGAGATTTAGCTCAGGTCGAGTAAACACAAAAGCATAAAAAGGCCCATTTCCAAATCTCCTTTCCAGTGGGCAGTAAATATCACAAATAAACTGAAATAAAATTGCTAAGAAATGAGATTCTTTCTCAGCTCTTATCCAACAAAAAATAGATCCCATCATCCACTTCACTGACATAACCAAACAGCCACAAACCAGAAGCCAGGATATAACCTTTGCTGCCACCATGGTGGAATGCATCACCAACTGCAAACAAATCAACTACATAGATATGGGGTACTGTTTTTGGTATGCAGGCGAGACAACCTGGTGGCTCAACATAAGACGTAGATCCACGAGCCCTGGGCCTGTTATGGAAGAGGACATGACCATGATCATTAGTTAGATAAGAAACAAATATAATGACATGCTTGGTCAGAAAAAATAAGACAAAAAAAAACACACCAAAATTATAGAAAGAAAACAAACCTAGAGAAACAGAGAGTCGGCAAAAGTAAAGTAGTGTTAACTGGAGATTCATTTGAGGGGCTATGAACTATTGGCCTGGGTTTGAATGGCCCATAAGGTACACTCCTCAGACATGGTGACTTAACTGGCTCTGTCAGGTGAATCCTTTGAACTTTTTGTTTGTTTGTTTATATATCAGGGAAAGAAAGGAAGGGGGAGGGAGAGATAGAAACATCAATGATGAGAGAGAATCATTGATCGGAAGTCTCCTGAACACCCAGCACGGGGAATCTCTCACCCTGTGCAGGTGCCCCAACAAGGAATCAAACCATGACCTCCTGGTTCACAGGTCAATGCTCAACCCCTGAGCCATGTTGACTGGGCAAATCCTTTGAAAGTTTACTGGGTTCTTCAAAACTGTCAAAATTCAATTTACAAAACCTTTAAAATGTGATAAATATATGTCAAACATAGTCAGCTTATTAATTAATAAGCATGTTCAAAGGACATTTTGTGAACAGAGAATTTATAGTGCATTTGGGACGGCATTGAAGTGCATGTCTTAGCTAAGTTGGAGACCAAACTGGGTAATAGAGGACAGGACAATAAAATTGTAATCTTTAGGATTATATTTTCTACTGGAAAGTAATCATTTCTGCCATACTGTTCTATAAGTTAGACTACATGTTACTTCTGTAGTCTAAAATCTTAGCAGCAAATAGTCAAATCAAACAAGGTAAATTCTCATAAGATTTAAGTACTTTGGGGATGATTTAACTTAAATACTTTATCATGCTTTATAATTTGCTTACATATTTGCATTAAATTATGTATTATATTTTTAGTCATTAAAAAAAATGTATATGTACTCATAACTTTTGGGCCCAGTCTCAGGCTAGTGAAAGTTTAAGTGACATATGCATTTGTGTTTTCTTCAGATCCGACAGAAGAAATCTCAGCACTAGTAGGAATACTGAGCACAAACCAACTAACTCTGAGGTTCAATAACAAAAGAAAAGATAAAACTTAAAAGCCTTTTGCAAAAATAAAACAAAAATCTTCTTGATGTATCAACCGAGAGAGCTTAAAACTGGGAATTATAAAAATGCACTTATGTGGTTTCTATCACCTCTTTGAAGTCACTTATGGGAGTTCAGAAATCAGCAGCACATTGGCTTTAAGGACTCATAATCAAGATTCAATTAAAATAATAATTAAAACGTAGTACAGCTAGAGAAAGAAACACACCACAATACATGTTTGATTGCCCGGTAAGTGATTTATTATAAGTGATGAGCGTTCTATTTTTCTTTTTATTGTTTAAAGTATTGCATATGTCTCCTTTTCCCTGGATTGACCCCTCCCCGGCCACTCCCACCCCCCCCCCCCAAGACAAGCCCCCACTGACCCTATTATTTTTATGATTGGTATAAGTCCAGGCAATAAAATGTTATTGACATGAAAAAAAAATTAACTTAGTATGCTGAAGTGATTCCATTGCAGTACTATAAATATAATTAGTGTTGATTTAATGTGTTTTGAAGCGAAAGTAAATGCCATCTCAGACGGTCCATCTATTATATTAATATGGAATATTCTACAATCATGTTTATAGTGTCTTGTTACTAATAGTAACCAATAGGATGTTTGATCCGTAGTCCAGAAAATAAAATCTTGAATATAATCTGCAGACTTAAAGGCTGGCCCTGTGCATCAACTTTTTTATTTCACCTTATTTTAATTTCAGAAACAGAAAATTATGTATACATTTTATTTTGCAGCTGTATGCTTTTATTCTAGAGACAGAACAGCAGGGGAAAATCACCCTTCATTTCACAGTATAGTCTCTAAATTGCCTTTAATTCAACTTAAATAAATTGTATGTACTAAGCATCATATGTTACATAGGAAAAAAACTAAAGAAAATTATGTATAGCTGATTTGGCTCAGTGGATAGAGCGTTGGCCCTTGTACAGAAAGGGTCCCGAGTTCGAGTCAGGCTCTGGCCAGGGCGCATGCTGGAGGCAACCAATTAATGTCTCTCTCACATTGATGTTTTTCTCTCTGTGTCTCTCCCCCTTCCTTCCACTCTCTCTAAAAAAAAAAAAACAAAAAACAAAAAAAACAAAAAAAAAAAACTATGGAAAAATATCAGGTGAGGATTAATAAAAAGATAAGAAGAAGAAAGAAAATTATGTCTAGAAATAAACAGCTTTAAAATAAAAAAGTAAACCTTTTAGAAGGTGCTCCTCACATGATCAGCCCACATTTAAACCTTCATCCCTGAGTTGAAGTAAGTTCTCTTCCATGTTTCAGAGGTCTAAGACCTGATTTAAAAAACACAGTCCCTTTAGAAGAACCCTCTCTCTTCTCATGGTCTGGTTTGGCTCTGCAATTTCTATCAGCCTCTTATCATCATCTTTCATTTGATCAGCCACACGGGCAGTATAAACTAGAACACAATGAATATTAGCTAGAGTAAAGCTAACTGCTGTAACAAATGAACTTATGTGGTTGTCTGGCCTGGGGGTCATTAGTTACTTTATCACAATTGCTAATAAGCTAAGCCTATTTACCAACACTATCGCACCAGGAAAATAATGAATTCTACCATTTCTCAGACTTCTTATGAATCTAGGGCTACCGAATTTTTTGGAAAAAAAATGTTTATTCTTAAATAGTTATTTTGGGTTGTTTTTTTTTTTTTTTCTGACTGTGACAACTTCAGTGTACAAGTGCTTTGACATACTCAAGAAATTCTTCAGCTCACATCTGATTATGTCTTCAGCTTTTAACCAAAGTCTATCTCCCTCAAGATTTTGTCCTTTGTCTCTTAAATAACATGTTCCCTAGATCTTTCTGACTTTTCGTCTAGTAAAGCCAGTTTGACCATGTTTCGCTCTAATCCTAAAAATTTAGTGTCTAAGCAATTTTAAAATACATTTTATCATTACAGTGACATTAATGAGAGAAGGCCTCGTATTTTGGGTAAATAAGAATGAAATCCACAGAGGTCATTTCCTTCTCAACTAGTCCTTGTACACTTCCGCTGAGCTGTAATGTAACCAGTAATCTGAAATTAATGCCATGTTTTTTCATTAGCCAATAGCCTGTGTGCCTTGTCTTCCTGAACTTCAGCATCCAGACTTATCAATAACATCATCAGAAAGGAATACAGGATTCCAGAGCAGAATTCCAATGGCCCTTTGCTGATGTGAAAATCATTTACTGAAGCCTAGGCAATTAAAACAAAAAGAAATTGGATGTACACCAGAATGAAATATTCCTGCCAATATTTTCTGTTTGTAAATAGCACTATAAAAGGAAAAGGACAAAAATATCTGCAGAATTTGCTTAGATCTTCAAAATGAGGCTCACCTGGAAACTGTCCTCTCTCGTCAATGATTGCCAGAATGTGTATGCTTATCGGAGATCTTTCCAAACAACTAGATTTATTTTTGCGGGTGAGATCAGAAGGGCCTCTGCAGGCTTTGCAGGGATACTGAGCTGGACTCTCAACTCGGAGTTGTCATATTTCACATATACGACCTGAGCCTGTGTCTACAAGATCCTCTCTGACAAGAATGATCTTCCTTCTCCTTTCTGCCTAATGACCACTCATTTTGCAAATGTACTTCACAAGCCACCCCTTTGTATTGACATAAGCACCCTTTCCTCTGAGTAGGCACTGGATCTCTTTTGAATTCACTTGTAAATCTAATTTCTAGAAATTAAATCTAATTTATAGAAATTAGATTTACAACCTAATTTGACAAGGTCTTCATGACAAGGTCTCAATCATTTTATTTGTCTCCTAATTTTCAGTTTAATAATTGAATGAATCATCTAACTAATATCAATCATTAATTACTAGATTTATTCACATTTATTGCTTGCCTTCTATGTTGGAATTTCCACACTACCTTTGACATTAACATAGTGAACAAAAAAAGAGAAGGTATTTATTCTCACAGAATTTACATTCTAGTTGAGGGGGGAAAAATAGATAAATTTTCAAAGAAATTATTTAATGATAATAATGCTCTGCAGATAAATGCAAAAGAATGACAGTCTACAGTAACTATGTTTGGTTTATCAGAAAAGACCTCTCTGAAGAGAAGACATTTAAGCTAATATTTGAATACTAAGAAACAGCCCAGGGCACATACCAGGGTTGTGGGCTCTATCCCCAGTAACGGCGTGCAGGAGGCAGATGATCAGTGATTCTCTCTCATCATTGATGTTTCTATCTCTCTCTTCCCTCTGTCTTCCTCTCTGAAATCAATAAAAATACATTTAAAAAAAAAATCTTGCAAGCCAATAATGCTTAGAAAATGTTCATACAATACAAGATGGGCTGGGTATTTCCAGAACTCTTTTCTGCCTGGAAGCAGAACTGTTTTATGAAGGACCTGCTTCTTACCCAAGATCAACAGTTACAAAAGTTGCATCGGACAAAATGAAACGATGAGAAAAAATTTAATTGTGGTTTTTTGTTTGAAATATTATTATCATCTTATTGTTCTGATATCATGTACACATGAGTGTTATAGACTGGATATCTGTGTTAAATTCTAACACCCAATGTGATGGTATTTGGAGGTGGACCTATGGAAGATGATTAGGCCATGACTGTGGAGCCCGCATAAATGGGATTAATCTCCTTATAAAAGAGACCCCAAAGAGGTCTCTTGCCCCTTCCACCATGTGAGGGCGCTGCTAGGAGACAGCTGTCTGTGAACCAGGAAGTGGGTGCTTACCAGACACAGAAAATGCTAGTGCATTGGTCTTGGGCCTTTTAGGCTACAGAACTGTGAGAGATAAATTTCTGCCGTTATTAAGCCACCCCATGTATGGTATTTGTTATAGCAGTCCATAGAAATTAAAACAGTGAGGAAGCCCTTTTAACTCTTAATATAGTAGGTTATGTTTTTCCAAGATGAGATTAACCATTTCAAATGAAACTTCTTATCAATAACTCCTCAGAACTGGGAAATACTTTGCTGAATTTCCTAACATTTTCATGGCACTATGAATATTTATATATGGTCAATTTAAATAAATATATATATACTAGAGGCCCGGTGCATGAAATTTGTGCACGGTGGGGGGTGTCCCTCAGCCCAGCCTGCACCCTCTCCAATATGGGACACCTCGAGGGATGTCCGACTGCCCGTTTAGGCCCGATCCCTCTGGGATTGGGCCTAAACGGGCAGTCGAACATCCATCTCACAATCCAGGACTGCTGGCTCCCAACTGCTCGCCTGCCTGCCTTCCTGATTGCCCCTAACTGCTTCTGCCTGTCAGCCTGATCACCCCCTAACCACTCCCCTGCCAGCCTGATTGATGCCTAACTGCCCTCCCCTGGAGGCCTGGTCACCCCCAACTGCTCTCCCTGCAGGCCTGGGTCCCTCCCAACTGCCTTTCCCTGCAGGCCTGGTCGCCCCCAACTTCCCTTCTCTGCCAGCCGGGTCACCCCTAACTGCCCTTCCCTGCAGGCCTAGTCGCCGCAACTTCCCTCCTCTGCTGGCTTGGACACCCCTAACTGCCCTCCCCTGCTGGCCTCATCACCCACAACTGCCCTCCCTTGGAGACCTGGTCCCTCCCAACTGCCCTCCTCTGCTGGCCATCTTGTAGTGGCCATCTTGTGTCCACATGGGGGAAGGATCTTTGACCACATGGGGGCAGCCATTTTGTGTGTTGGAGTGATGGTCAATCTACATATTACTCTTTTATTAGATAGGATAGAGGCCTAGTGCATGGGTGGGGGCCAGCTGGTTTGCCCTGAAGGGTGTCCTGGATCAGGGTTGGGGTTCCCTTGGGCATGGGGTGGCCTGGGCGAGGGGCCTGTGGTGGTTTGCAGGCTGGCCACGCCCCCTGGCAACCCAAGTGGAGGCCCTGGTATCTGAGGTTTATTTATCTTCTACAATTGAAACTTTGTAGCCTGGAGTGGAGCCAAGCCTTCTGCTTGCTCCAGGGCGGCAGCCATTTCTGTTGGGATTTATGTATCTTCTATAATTGAAACTTTGTAGCCTTAAGTGGAGGCCTGGGCAGGCCAGGGATGCAGAAACTTGGCTTCCTCCATTACCGGGAGCAAACCTAGCCTCCTGCTCTTTCCAGCTCTGTGGCTGCCACCATTTCTGTTTGGGTTTATGTATCTTCTATCATTGAAACTTTGTAGCCTTGAGTGGAGGCCTAGGCCGGCAAGGGCAGGCGGAAAGCTTGGCTTCCTCCATTGCCAGGAAACCCAAGCCTCCCTCCTGCTCTCTGTGGTGGTAGCCACCTTGGTTGGGTTTATTTGCATATTCGCTCCTGATTGGCTGGTGGGTGTGGCTTGTGGGCGTGGCTTGAGGGTGTAGCGGAGTGATGGTTAATTTGCGTATTACTCTTTTATTAGATAGGATAGTTATATATATTTCCTCCTTTTTAACAAGAAATATAATTGAACAAATTGATTCATAGACAAATTTTGTAACCAACATCTTTAGAGTGTCATATTTGAGAATAAATCTTATTTAATTAGCTATGAGAAGCCTTCTATTTAAGAAACAAAGATACCCCACCCCAGATGCAGTTCCTGGAACCTCTAGTCTAAAAAATACAAAAATTCTCCATGGAATATTTAGAAACATGGGTTATCAAGACACTGAACAGCAGGCAATTTTTATGTAAATTAATATCTAGTAGATGATCTATAGCTGCCTGTTTTTCATTCTCTATTTCATCATTCAGATAATTGCCTCTGAAATTAGCTTGTCTCAGTCTTAATCTGATTTCTAGCAGTTCATTTGAATATTCATTCAACCTCTACATTCAGTATTTGAACTTAGTAAAGTAGCAGTGATATAAATTTGACTATGAACCAGTGAAGTAGGCTCAAACTGCTGAAAGCCCAATGGTGGTCACATTCATAACAATAATCAGTAACAGACATTTTTTAAACAAAATAAGTAGGTGGTTTTAGATAAATGAATATACTTATATAGGAATTATGTTTCCTCACTCTGTCTCACTCCCTTCCTTACTTTCTAAAAATCAATTAAGCCCAGCTGGCATGGCTCAGTAGTTGAGCGTCAACCTATGAACCAGGAGGTCATGGTTTGATTACCAGTGAGGGCATATGCCTGGGTTGCAGGCTCAATACCTGGTGTAGGCTGCGCAAGAGGCAACTGACCAATGATTTTTCTCTCATCATTGATCTCTCTCTCTCTCTCTCTCTTTCTTACCCTTCCTCTCTGAAATCAGTAAGAATATATTTTAAAAATTAAATAAAAATCATTTAAAAGCATATCCTCAAGAAAAGGAAATTATAACAATGGTACATGGCAGATCAGCATCTACACTCAATTTTTGTTCTTCCTAGTGTATTATTATTTACCTTGATAAGTAGGAATGCAATCTAGGTAGCCAGTATCATTTTTTCTGTGTGTGTGTGTGTATGTCAATAATTTTTAAACTGGACAGCTAACTCCCTAAAAACCAATATTTTCTAGGCATTTTATATTTATTGTGTTTATTTAGCAAAGTAACTTGTGCATACAAGATGTCTAATGAGCAGTTATTGACGGGTAACCATAACGAACCCATTTATTCAAAAAGCCAAGAAAAACCTGGTATTTCTACTGTCATATTTTGATATGAATTAGAAGCTTTTCTATTGTTTCTGATTAGAAGGGTGAAGTGTGAATGAGTCATGGGGTAATGGCCATTTATCATCGACCGCAATTGCTGCTTTGGAGTTGGGTCACAGATGCTGATTATAGGGAAGTGTATCATCATGCACTGGAATTGTGTTCTCTTGAACAAGCAAAATCCGATTGCAGAATATGTTTTTCTTTCCTCACCAAAATTATCTTGTATTGTTAATACCAGCTTTTGCACTTGAATTCAAAAGTACTTACTGAATAAAGATTTTAATTTTTTTCAATCTATAATAGGTTAAGCTGTATTAGAAGTTAAACTTATTAATGAAATGTAAAATTACTACTCCGTGATCTGAATACTTTTATAACAAAAAGAGAAGCAAATATTGCACACACAAAGTACTAATAAAAATGGCAAGACACTGCCACTGTTACATTATAAAGATAAAGAAAAAATGTATGTAGCAATATATTTTTTCTGATTACCCCACCTCTGCTTCCTCATACAATTTACTTTAAAGGTAAAGTCTCAGAAAAAAAAAATAGTTACTATAATTCAGATCCAAGCTATGATGCATGTCACCAAGAGAATTTTAACAGCAAGGTGACAAAGTCATCAGTAATCGCTTTGGAGGCTGCCACAATTACTGACAGAGTAATTGAGTATAATTTAGAACTTTGATGTGGTTATTCTTTTTCAATTGTTCTGTTTTTACTTGGTGAACATTGGAAGCATTGAAACACTCTACTCCTTTGTACTTTGCATTGTTGTCTTAAAGGTAACACTTTTCTCTCAAGTAGGCAAATGCTTTGTGTAGCCACAGAAACCTGAGCTTTGTCAGAATGAGGTTCAGATCACACCTTAGCAGATTTCCAGCTCCACTTCTATATGAAAATATGAAGAAATAGGAATAGCTTAGTTCTTTTCAAAGCAGGTTCTACATAAAATGCTACTCATTTAGAAATTGGCATTTTGTAAATTAAACATATGACATTTTTAAAAATAGTGTTTACGATGAAGGACTTTCACTGAATCATGCATTTTTTTCTGAAAAATTAAACAGATATTATTTACCTCTTATTTCCTATGAAAAAGTATTGATATGCCAGAAAAAAGCTGCTTAGATTATTGTCCTGGAACCTTAAGATTGATTAATAAATTGTGGGATCTGAAAAAGAAACAAGACTATCCTTGTGTTGGTAACTACTCGGTGCTAAGTAAAGTGATAATTGCTTTATCTAGTTTAATCCTCAAAGCTTGACTAAGAAGCAATTATCAGAGAAAACTGAATTAAACTAAGTACTTCAAAAATCTTAACCAAGTATGTATTGATTTATTCACTTCAAAGTACATATTTGGCATTATGGTTATGTACCTGGCACTATCTCAGATGCTGAAAATATAAAAGTGAACAAGATGGATAATATCCTTGCACTCAAGGAGCTTATCCTCTAGTGGTATAGATAGTTATAGATACAAATATAGAGCGAGATAGATATAGAGATGATAGAGATAGATAATATAGAGATAGAGATAGAGACATAGACATAGACAGATATGAAAATAGATATAGATATAATATAAATAAGTGTATAAACAACTAATCAATGAAACAAATGTTCAGATAATTTCTTTTCTCTACATTGTTAAGTTATTTTTTGTATACTACTCTACATGAAAACTAACAGATTTCGCATCCTCTTGCCAGTGCTTCAGGAAATTCAGACACACAGTTCCATTTTTTTTTTAAATATATTTTATTGATTTTTTACAGAGAGGAAGAGAGATAGAAAGTTAGAAACATCGATGAGAGAGAAACATCGATCAGCTGCCTCCTGCACGCCCCCTACTGGGGATGTGCCTGCAACCCAGGTACATGCCCTTGACCGGAATCGAACCTGGGACCCTTCAGTCCGCAGGCCGACGCTCTATCCACTGAGCCAAACCAGTCAGGGCCACACAGTTCCATTTTTAAAGCTCTAGGACACTCCTTGTTTTACGATATTAAAAATATTTTAAGTTCACAAATTTCATGAAAATAATAGTTTTCTAGGATCCAGGCTCATGTCTCCTTTACCCAATAACTTTTTCTGGGAGGATTTTATTGTTTCAGAGCCTCCAAGTATTTCTATTCATATTAATTTGTTTCATGTTATCATGTGTAGCAAGATACACTCAGAATGAATATAATTTTTATGTGTGCCTCCAGGAATCAGTGAAATTCCATGTGGCTGTGCCCTACTAGCAATCCTGAGATATAGTGAAGAGTCACAATCCCAGGTTATAATTTGCTGTTCATTCAATCATCCGAGGTCCTCCAGAGAATGTCACAGCAAGTGTTGTATGCTCTTGAGAAAGAGATCATTTTCTCTTCCCTTTTCCCTAAGTAATACCACACACACACACACACACACACACACACACACACACACACTCACACACTCTTAAATAGTGTGTATAGTTAAGGAAATCCTCACTTTTTCGTGAAGGGAAAAAAAAAGAAAGAAAAAAGAGAAAATAAAACCAAAAGCATACAAAAGAACACACAAGACAGAGTCTGGTTCCATTCAGAAACGATTTGATTTTGATGGTGCCATTCCTCAGCCGTAATGGTTCATAGGCAACAGAATACCTTCAGGTATAAACACATCAGAAATTGCTAGACATTCCATCTCTAGTGTAAAACTGCATGTATCTAAATGGATTACAAATAAAGAGTTTTCACCCAAAAGATAAAAAATAAAGGGGACAGCGCAGCACACATTTGATGCACAGCAAAATGTTAATTTTTCCTCAGTCCTTCAAATTTGTCCATGCTCCCATTCTCGCAGCTTTCTTTTTGCCATTCATTCACTGAGCATTACTCGACTGCTGATGCTAACATCAGTTTGGTTTCTTTAACCTGGTACCCAGCCCCTCTTACTTTGGTGGCAGCACCTTGATTTTCCTTTGGTAAAACCACCCCACCCCGTTCACTTTCAACACCGTGATTCAAAAGGTCTAAATTCTATCTCCCGCTTTCGGGGGTGGGCACATGATTTTTACTTCCCCGAACAGCATACTCTATTAACCCTGACCAACGTGTTTAATTCTGAATTGCTTATGAATCAACAACGGGGTATTCAATTATACCAGGCAATGCATTTTGCCGGAAACCAATTCCAGCATGTAAAAATTACAAGAGTTCCGTCAAAAGGTTGATAGGACTTGGGTGGGCTCAACAAGGGTGAGCCACATATGTAATTTACCTGTTGGAAATGGCTCCCCAAAACCTGAATAGGATTGTTAGCTGCCAAGACAGCTCAGGGCATTTTATTGCCTCCTGTTGGCCAAACATCTGAACAGCTGTAGGCTATTCCCCAAACTGACAATGCTTCTATACCCTTTGAAACCCTACCCTTTGAAGTGTATTATCTCCACCTTGCCTTAGGACAATTTGTGTTAAATAAATACCACGGGGTCCTTAGACAAGGGAGTTTTCTAGCTCCTTCAGCTGAAGATCCTCTGACCCCCAATGCCTTTCATAATTATCTTTCATCTCCGGACTCTTTAATAGTCTACGCACAGCCCTTTCTCCAGAATGCTGAACCCTTTGTAAGGCTGGGAAAAGAACCCCGGCACATTTTCCCCCCTAACACTTTTTTTGAGTTTTTTATTCATTGCAACCAAAAAAATTCTGACAAATAGAAATGCCTATGATGTGGCAGCTATCACACTAGTTCTCTTGCATCCCTTTCTCCATATTACTTCCCAAAGTTATTTATATGTGGGTTTGAAAATGGAATTATCCCCTATTCTACAATAAAATGAATTACCATATTGTGATGTTTGATCTATATTTTAACACAAGTTTAATCTGTTTCCTTTTTTTCTTTGAATGTCATCATCAAAATTATTTCATGATATTGGCTATTTAATAACGTGGTTTTAGAATGCAGCTGGCAAAGCTTTTGCAAGCATGTATATATTCTTTGCTAATCAGCAGTAAATAACAGGTGACAAAAATGAGAAAGGGTGTTTGGCATTCATAATCCTCACTCAGCCCACGTCGCTGGACCTAAAACAAAACAAAACGAAGACAAAAACAAAAAACCAGGCCGGTGCATTCACAGAGGTGTTCCATTCATTTCCGAGGAGGCATTGTCCTTCCCACTGTGTTTATTCCAATAATGCCTATATTCAATTTTTCATCAAATTGGTTTCTCAAATATAGCAAGGCCCTTAACATTTGCTCTCCTCCTCATCGTCCTTAAAGCTCCATGCCCTTCCTTCTCTCCTTACATGTCTTACCCACTGTTTCCTTCCATGAGCTTCACTATTTAGGGGGGAAGCTCTGCCCTGGGGTGATGCCCTGAGGCGCTTCACCACCTCCTCTGACCCCCACGCTGCTTATGGGGGCGCCCTCTCTCCCTGTTGAGAGAGACACATAAAGCTGCCATTGTCACCAAGTCAGCCAGTCATGGAAAACGGGGTAATAGAATTAAGAGGGCTGTTGGGGAGAGAGGTTGCTTCACAACAAATTCTAAGAGGACTGAAGTCCGCTCTCTCAGTTTCCATCTCCACCAATTAATGCAGCAGTTCAGGATGGAGCTGTTTACACTCAGCCTTTCAAGTCACCTTGCTTTGAGAATTGTCGCTAATGTTAAAAAGTTTGCTAGAAAGAAAGAAAATATTTTAAATATGTATTTTACAAGCCAATAGCAGGAGTTCATGAAGTCTTAGAAAAATAACTTCTCAGGGAAAAAAAAAAAAAAAAGAAGTGCTTGGAGTGAGCTCTGAAATGAATACCAACAAAAGGGAGTCAGCAACCACTAAACTGCAAATTAATTGTATTCCATTTGCCCTATAATTGAATTAGTCTCATCGCAAAAGATCCAGGGATGGACAGAGAGAGACTGACAGCTAGGTCTCTGTGGCAGGTACGCTGTTAGAGGCAGGTGTGCTCTAACCATGCACAGGACCGATGCACACGGCTGTATGCTGAAATCACTGGAGGAGCCCCCAAAATACTGCTCCTTGGATCCCATCCTTAGAGATGGGGATTTATTTGGGCTTCTAGGCAGTCTTTGAAAAGGGACTGTGAAGATCTCCAGAGACGATTTTCATGTGAAGCGGAGTCTAACCAATACAGCACTACAAATTAAATGTCTTTGCAGCAGTTATAATAATTTTCCAATAGATTTGATGCATATAACTTTAAGATTGTAGGTTCCTTAAAAATGGAGGGATGTCAAATTGGCAAATGGAAATGCTGCTTCAATGTCCATCTTCCTAAAGCTCCTAATCCCTGCTCTTTTGAGAAGAGCCTGAAAGAGTCATCCCTACATCCTTGGTCTTCAACTTAGATTCATAACTTGTATGCTCGGCACAGCAGAAAGCCCCTGACTGATGTGATAGATAATCTTTCATCTAATCTCTGGGATCAGCCCTCTAAATAGCTATGCTCCTCAACAAACTAAAATCAGAAAAACTCAGATGCTAAACGGGGACAGTTTTTACCCGGTGCATGATTCTCAGCTATGGAATCTACCATCTACAAATAGGAAGTGAGTCACAAGTAATTTATCTCACAAGGCAAATAGGTAAAGGTGTTATCTTCTTAAACTTGGGAGAATACCTACATCCACCTCGGTTTCCTCCTAAATTCTCATAGAAACAAGTATAGTGATTAAAAAATAAAATAAAGATCATATAAGGACGATTAAAGAAGCAAAGAAAAAATATGGAAATGTAAAACAGATGGATCGTGGTAGCACATTTAGTAAGACCAGAGAAAGCTGAAACTTAAGATAGCCAGAGAAAGAGAACCACCTGCTTTGCATGGCATTATCCTAGAAATGTGGAAGAATTTGCTGAACTACAGACCTCTGTAAGTGTGGTGAGAGGAAGCTAAAAACAGGAGGATGCTTTGAAAATCTATTTAAGGAGGTGTTGGACACTATGATCTTTATCCACCTGACTCACACTGGCAATGACCCTTTTCCTGCACTAGAAAAAACTGAAGGTGTATTAAGTGGAAAGAGCCAACGATAAATATTTTGAACTGAAGTTATCATTAGGCACAGAATGCAGTTTCATAAATAAGAAAGCCAAGTTGGGGCATTAATTCCACGCATAGAAAAGAAGCCATGCATATCCCACTTAGGACATGGTCTCTTGAATTGGGATCTTAGCTGTGCTTCTAACAAGCTCTATGACCTTATGCAAGGTAGTTTTTATCTTTGCCTCAATCTCTTCATCTGGAAAATGGGTATAATCATAGTTCTTGTATTGATGTAAATACTAATTATGTAAAGCACATATTCCAGTGCTTGGAAAAAAAGTAAGCACCAAATACGTGTTAAATACTCTTATTATCCCCCTACTCAGAGCCCAGGATAATGACAGAGCAATTTAAAATATACAACCAAATGAAAGATTTTTCCCAGAAGGAACAAAGATGAATATACGCACATCAACATATACATTCACAAACATATGCATTCACAACCATACATATACAGTTTCTAACAGTTTGGCTTCCCCAATTCAATTCCCCCATCAGATTATGTAGCGTGAAACCCACCAGGTAACGGATCTCAACAACTCATAAAACTTCCAATTAGCTTTGAGAGCTTCCCTGCATAATTATATGCCGCAGGCAAATATCAATAGATGAGGACATTTTCTATAAGTATATATAGGAAAGAAAATAAATTTCTAAAAGAATTTTGGAATACGTAGAAATAATGCAGGGAGAGGAAAAGTGCAAAAAGGAGCTATAATTTCTGCAGAAAGAAGGAAGAACATATTGCACATATGAAAGAACAGCATGCATGAACAGGAATATTTAGGGAACAAACCCAGCCCTTGAAATTTAAAAATGTAGAAAAAAATTAAAACTCAGACATGGGTAAGAAAATACAGTTATGAAAGTCTCTCATTAGATATACTAATTGTAAAATAGATTTAATATGGAAGATACTAAAATAAAATTAGATGATCAGTACAAAAGGACCAATATCTAAACAAATAGGTGTGCCTGAAAGAAAAATCAGGAAATAAAGGAAGCGTTAGAAATTAACAAAAAAATTGATTACAGAAAATTGCCTGGGCTAAGTAAATTGTATTAGTTTTTGTTTTTAACATGCTTCCCACACATCCCGCGCCATGAATGAAAATAAATTCACACAAAGGGACCTACTCGTGAGTTTCAGCAATAAGGGAATTGAAAAGACACTAAAATTTTCCATTGAAAAAAATTAATCTAACTGTATAACCAGTTATCATAATACTATTTAGAAAAATATATCCTTTCTCCACTAATCTGAGTACCGAACCTGCTGTATACCAAGCATCAAAATGTACATAAGTCTATTTCAGAGCTCTCCATTTAAAGCATTATAATAAACCATGATCAACTTACTTACTGGGTTAGGGAAATATGCACTGTACTGTGGATGGTACTGTGAAAAACACAAAATAAAGGAAGTGCATGAAAAGTGGCAAACAGTTATCTAATACTAGAAGCCTGGTGCACAGATTCCTGCACCAGTGGGGTCCCTCGGCCTGGCCTGTGGGGATCAGGCTGAAACCAGCTCTCTAACATTCCCCGAGGGGTCCCAGATTGCGAGAGGGCAGTTCTCAGGTGACGCACCCCGGAATCGGGCTCCCTCCTCTCTGGTTACAGATGCATCACCCAAGAACCATAGCTGCCAAGTCATGGCAGCTCGGCAGCTCCTGCATTGAGCATCTGCCCCCTGGTGGTCTGTGTGCATCATAACTACTGGTTGGCTGGTCAAACGGTCGACCAGTCGGCCGGTTGCTTCAGCTTTTATATATATACGTTACTATATCTAACTATGTTAGGAAACACTCACTTCCCTATAAAACGGACACACAGGACTATTTAATCATATTTCAGATTAGGGCAAAAGTACACTAGCTCTTGGGTAAAACAGAAACCTGATGACAAGACTTCACCTTGTATACTCTAATCTTGTGAAATTTATGGGGATACTATGTGGAAAGTCCCTACATTAAGATTTTATTACTTTACATATCATATGATATGGGGATATTTTGTATAAATCCAATAGAAGGCATGGAAAACAAGAGTGTAGATAGAATTTAGGAAATAGTCAACATTACTGAATGGTGAGAAGAAACTTCATTAAATCTGCCCACTCTCCTTCAAGGCAGTCCACATACACTTGCAACACTACTCAGAGGCAATAATACATATCTAAATTTTTATTTTTTTAATTTATTTTTAGAGAGAGAGGAAGGGAGAAGAAGAGGGAAACATCAATGTGAGAAATAAACATCCATTGGCTGCCAGAGATTGAGCCTGCAACTTGGGCACATGCTCTAACAGGGAATAGAGCTAGCAACCTTTCAGTGCACAGGATGACACCCAACAACTGAGCCACACTGGCCAGAGTCTAAATTTCTGAATATTTGTTTTAATAATATTCATAGTAGAGAAATCAGATTAAAATAAATGTATTAATAGGAATAAAAGGAGATATTCTAAAACAATCTCAGGATATTCATTTAATTTTACCTAAAATAAATTGGTGATGATAAATTTTTACAATTTAACTTCAGTCACTCATCAATAACAAATTTCAATGACTTATGCCAAAGAGATATAGGTAAATTTAAATTATATTTTTATGAAATAAATGAGTATCAGATCCATTAATTTTCTACATTTAAATCTTCTTTTAGTGAAAAAATAATGAAATCATTTGATAAAATGTGGAAAATGCTCATTGATCACTTTTCTACACATGTGATATAATCATTACTTCATTGATTATTGCCTTTAAACTATGGGGCATGCTGTAATGATTTGTAGATACGTATTCCTCCAAACTTTAATTTTGTGTTTCCTTTGATGTCATCTGCCATTGGAGAAACAAAAACAAGCAAACAAACAAAGAACAATAGGACATGAGTTTGTTGTTCTGAAATTTTAAAACAAAAACAGCCCAGCTGCGTGGCTCAGTGGTTGAGTGTCAACTTATGAACCAGGTTGTCATGGTACACATCCCGGTCAGGGCACATGCCCGGGTTGTAGGCTCCATCCCTAGTGTAGGGTGTACGAGCAGCCGATCAATGATTCTCTCTCATCATTGATGTTTCTATCCTTCTCTCCCTCTCCCTTACTCTCTGAAATCAATAAAAACATATTTTAAAAATTTATAAAAATAAGCATGACTACTGTTGATTCATATTAAAAGATGGAAGCAAACTTTTCTTGTCTTGCAGAAAAACTAAGAATTTGTTCATAGTTCAAACATGACTGGCAGAAATTTCTTCTCAATAACGATCATATTTAAGAATGTAATTCTTAAAAATTATCATTCTTATTAACATATTCTAAAGAGAATAGACTCTAACACAATGGTCTTTATACATAATTTACAAATTCTACTGTATTACTAAGTACAACAGTTGTATAAGTTGACTTATTTGTTTTCCCCCACTGTAAAACTTTCTCTGTGAAGAAAGCAGGGAGTTAATTTACATTCTAGAAGAAGATCCTAAATTGGGATAATTACTCAGCATGTTGCCCTATCATTGCAGCTGCACCATCAAAACGTACTTCTATACAAAACTTATTTGTTGACAACATAATTGTTAATAGTTTTATGCAGTTTAGAACTAGTTATTTATGTAGGAAATAAATCTGAAGCAAAATTAGTATTACTTCATATTACTACCATGCTCAAAGTACACATTGCATGCATCAAATTGCAATGAAAAAATAATTTGCCAGCTTTATATGTTCTAACGAAAATCCGATCACTGGGTGGGGGGAAGGGGGTGTCTCTCAGCCCGGCCTGCGCCCTCTTGCAATCTGGGACCCCTCGGGGGATGTCGGACTGCTGGTTTAGGGGCAGTCCGACATCCCCCAAGGGATGTAGCAGTGCCCCAAACAGCAGGCGGCCAGGGAGGAGCCAGAACCAGGGCCGGGCACCGCGTTGCTTGTGCTCATCCCAGCCCGCCACACCCGCTGCTGCCACTCGGTAGTGCTGCAGCAGAGTCAGGAGAAGCTCTCGCCATGGTAGGTGTGCTCACCGGCTGTGAGCCCAGCTTCTGGCTAAGCAGAGCTCCACCTGTGGGAGCATACTGACCACCAGGGGGCAGTTCCTGCCTTGAGCATCTGCCCCCTGGTGGTCAGTGTGCATCATAGCGACTGGTCGACAGGTGGTTTCGATCGTTCCTTTGTAATGGTTGCTTAGGCTTTTATATAGAGAGATACGTATGCTTCCATGTCAATAGGTAATTCCTAATGTGTAAAGCTATGCTGTAACCAAAGCATGGTACTTCTCCGCTCCAGATTCATCCCCAGCATTTGTAAGACAACATCATGAGAAGACTTCCTTGCTACTCCAGTACCGCAGCAGGCATCCTGATGCAGACATAACAAGCAAAAACACTTTAAAAGATTGATAGTTTTGTTGTTGTTGTGCCATAGTAAGCATTTTAAAAAATCATAAACATTAATAAAGTAGTTAGAGTTCATTAATGTCAAACAAATTCTCTGTCCACTTACATGCAATTGCAAAATTCCTGGATAGCATTTTCATAAGGTGATTTGTAGAAATGTTCTAGTGTAATGGTAGTATAAGAAATCCAGAAGGATTGATTGAATGAAACTACTATATGGTGGACAAAGAAACTGAGGTTACTGTAATATGCTTTTTCAGTTTACTTGTGTTTTATTTATTTTTAGCATTGGCTAACGTTATGTATTTTTTAAGCTCTTCTCCAATTGCCATGAAGTAATTTAGTTAACACCAACAAGCCAAAAAGTTCCCTGGCAATAGACAATAAGGTATTCATGTAATTTAAATAGTACAAATCTCAAGAATAACTTGGTATACTTTCTGAAGAATGTCAGTATACTTCAATTAGCCATTCTTCCAGTAGTTGGGAATTTAAATTACCGAATTAAAAGCTCAGTGAGATGTATCTAAGGCAACCATGCACAAATAGTTGAACAAGAAGTTAAGGACCAACTCTCACTTCCTGGATGGCTAGAGAACAAATACCTGCTTTACTAATGCCAGGAAGAAAAACCTACTCACTTCATCCTGCTTTATTCTACAACAGGACTTGCACAAAATCCAACAATTAAAACAAGAAAGAGTCCAGAACTCAAAGATCCCTATAGAAGTTTTCAAGAAAATGCAACATTTTGAACAAATGGGTGAGCAACCATAAGAAATAGACCCACTACAACAGTGGTCGGCAAACCGCGGCTCCCGAGCCACATGCGGCTCTTTGGCCCCTTGAGTGTGGCTCTTCTACAAAATACCATGCGTGGGCGCGCACGTACAGTGCGATTGAAAGTTCGTGGCCCATGCGCAGAAGTTGGTTTTTGGCCTGGGTGAGTCTTTTTTGAAGAATTGGCATTAGTAGAAGTGAGGGTGTTGGTCAGTCAGGCGACTGGAGACGCGGTGCAGGCGGGCTGCGGGATACACAGCGCGGGGCGGGGGGGGGGGGGGTGGGGAGTGGGGGGCGCACACGATTCATGCACGAGTTGAGTGAGCCAGTCAGTCAGCAGTCTCATGTGCAGTGGTTAGTGCTAGTCACATCAGCAAATCACGCACAAGTGACAAAAGTACCTACTCGAAGCATAAAGGTACCTGTATTTTTCCAACCAGCTGCAAATCCTACAGGTATTTTTGTCATCAATTTAAGAATTGTAATTATTTTGTGTTGGTGCCTTTATTATTATAAAACGAAACTTTTTTTAGGTGCCCTGTTTGACATGGCTACAACGAAGCAAAGAAAAATGGAAGACGAAAACCGTGAATTTAAAGTTGAATGGACCGAGACTTTCACATTTATTCAAAACTTAAATGGCCTTCCGACCTGTCTTATTTGTCAGGAAAAATGGGCGCATAACAAGAAATCAGATTTGGAGAGACACTTTACAACTAAACACGTGTCATTTAGTACTAAATATCCTGTCAGTGAGGCAAGGAAGAAAGCAGCTGAGGAACTTCAGAAGAGTCAAGAAAAATCAAGTTCTGTATTTAATTACTGGATGCAATCTTCCAACAATATGAATATTGCAAGTTTTGTGATTAGTCAAGAGATTGCTAAGAGAGGAAAACCATATACAGACAGTGAATACATAAAAGGTTGTTTTATAAATGCATCCGAAGAGCTATTTCGGGATTTTAAGAACAAAGCAGATATTCTAAAAAAAAATTAAAGAGTTACCATTGTCTGCTAAGACAGTGGAAGATAGAACAGTCAAAATGTCTTCGAATATAACCGACCAGCAAGTTGAAGATCTTAAATTGGTTTCAGCTTTATCAATAGCAGTTGACGAGTCTTGTTACATAAATGATACAGCGTAAGTTTCACTTGTTGTATGATTTATGTCATCTACAGGTCCTAAAGCAGAACTTTTAGGATTATTGCCACTCAAAGGTCAAACACGTGGACAGGATATAGCAAATGCTGTAATTGAGTGCATTGAAAAACATCATATTCCACTCGATAAAATTGTCTCAATTTCAACAGACGGGGCGAAAAGTATGACCGGCTAAGAAATGGGTTTGTTGCTATTTTGAAAGAAAGAATCACGAGATACTTACTTACCATTGCATCATTCATCAAGAAAGGCTTTGTGCACAGACATTTCCAGAAGAAATTTGCAAAGTTATCGAATTGGTGATTAACATTATCAACTCCATTATAGCTAAAGGTCTTAATCATCGCCAATTTAAAGAATTTTTAGTTGAAATGGAGGGTGAGTATGCAGATCTGCTGCTGCATAACAAGGTACGTTGTTATCAAGAGGAAACATTTTGAAACGTTTTGCTTCCTTATTAACAGAAATTAAAGCATTTCTCCTTGAAGGGTGTTCACTATCCAGAACTAACAAACAATCAGTGGATCCAAAAATTTTATTTCATGGTAGACGTTACGTCTCATCTAAATCAGCTTAATCGTAAACTACAGGGGAAAGGAAACACAATTTTTTCGATGTTAGAAGCAGTTATTTCATTCGAAAACAAATTATCTCTTTTTGCTCAAGATTTTGAAAGAGAAACTTTGATTCACTTTCCAAGCCTGTTGAAACATCGCCAAGAAAATAATTCTGATATTGACATTTGCTATTTCAAAACAACACTTTTAAATATGAGGGAAGCTTTTCTCAACAGGTTTCAGGAATTCAGAAACAGCAAAGAGACGTTAGCCTTTGTTAAAAAACCTCTTAATGCTACTGTAACAGAATTAAGTTTTTCTCCCTTTAATATTGACATTGGCAACTTTGATATGCAATTGCTGGATTTAATAAAAAAACAAAGAATTGTGGAGTTCGAAATTTGAATGTCTTTGTGCTGATATAGAAATATTGGAGAAAAACAAATGTGAGCTTAGTTCACAGCACAAGTGGTCTGGTTTGAAAGACCTGGAGAAGGAAGATATGTTGATTTTTAACACCTGGAATAGTATTCCTGACTCATATAATCAACTGAAAAAACTAGTGTTTGCTGTTCCTTCCTTATTCGGGTCTACATATTTATGCAAATAATCATTTTCAAGCATGAACCTTATCAAGAGTAAATTGAGAATTCGTCTTATTGATGAGAACCTGGAATCATGCCTAAAATTAAAAACAACAACATACAAACCTGACTTACCCAAACTTCCCAAGGAGATGCAAGGCCATTGTTCACATTAGTGTTTGTCAGTCATTGTCATGATTTAATTTTATGGATATTGCAAGGTAAATTGTAAGGAATTTAATTTTAGCAATAAATAATATCGTTATTAAGTATGATATCAAGTTTTATTCAATGTAGCTATAGTTTAAGACTTAAAACTTTAAGTAAAGTTTATTAAGTTAATTTTAGGGAACGTAGTGGAGTGAAAGAAGATGTAGTGTTGAGGATTGAGAAAGGTTGAGATGGTTTGGACATATAGAGAGGATGAATGAAAGGAGATAGACGAAACTAGTATACAAGATGAGTGTGGATGGGAGAGTAGGAAAGGGTCGATCTCAGCGAACGTACCTCAATCAGACTGAGGACGTTTTTAGCAAAGGCCAGCTTACGAGTACCCTAATTAAGTTAATAACAATGTACCTACCTATATAGTTTAAGTCAGTGGTCGGCAAACTCATTAGTCAACAGAGCCAAATATCAACAGTACAACGATTGAAATTTCTTTTGAGAGCCAAATTTTTTAAACTTCTTCTAACGCCACTTCTTCAAAATAGACTCGCCCAGCCCGTGGTATTTTGTGGAAGAGCCACACTCAAGGGGCCAAAGAGCCGCATGTGGCTCGCGAGCCGCAGTTTGCCGACCACGGGTTTAAGTTTAAAAAATTTCAATCATTGTACTGTTGACTAATGAGTTTGCCGACCACTGCACTACAACATCGGGTCTCCCAAAAAGAGGCTAAAGACAGGATGTACCAAAAATAAATTATGAAAAATATACAATGCAGTAAAACCCTACATATCAGGTGTTTTTGCCATCTACAGTTATCCCCTGCTTTTCAAAAGTTCTTGTTATGCCACTTCACTTTTTCAAAAGACCTATATTAGTACCTGTGTTCGCTATCCAACAGAAATCCAAAGGTGGAATTTCAGTTATTTTTGGATAGCAGGGGAAACCTATATACATATATACAGTAAACCACCTGCATTCATATAGTTAACAACTGAGGTTTTGCATTTTAGACAGAAACACTTGCACCCATGACATGTAGTTATTTGTAATAAAAATATACTTTCTGCCCTAAAGGGTTTGACTCAGTGGATAGAGCGTCGGTCTGCGGACTGAAGGGTCCCAGGTTCGATTCCGGTCAAGGGCATGTACCTTGGTTGCGGGCACATACCCAATGGGGAGTGTGCAGGAGGCTGCTGATCGATGTTTCTCTCTCATCGATGTTTGTAACTCTCTATCCCTCTCTTTTCCTCTCTGTAAAAAATATCAATAAAATATATTTAAATATACATACTTTCTACATCTCAGAGTAGTTAAGATTCAGACAGTACGTGTTATGTTTGATTTTGACTCTATCCGCTGTCCCGCTGCCCCTGCCAGTGAACCAGAGCTCCTCGTAGTGCCTGAATCTCAAGAAGGACTGGTTAGATGCCGACATATTGTCAAGGGTCTACTCCATGCAAACACAGATAAGAATATTGTCAGCAGAAGTATAATTGCACAGGAACAACCAATACCTATACAGAACTAAAGAACTGAAAACAACTGCCAGTATTCTCAATTAACAAACTACCACCTTGGAAAGGTCATTCCTGCAGCATTTCTCACTAGGTGTTGAGCTGAGATTAAATCTTTGAAACTCAGCCATAACAAATGGCAACCTGATCATAAAACCTGTCACATAACCTGGGGTAGAAAAAAAATATATATTTTCCTCACTCTCTACTGTAGGTTATACCTTGTCCACTTTCCAACCCTTCCACTTAGAAATTAAAGCATATGGCACCTAAATATTTCTAGAGTATTTATTTACATAGTATTTATGTGTCCTTGGATTTTTACAGAACTGACAGCTAGTGGATTGGAGTAAAATAATGATTCCAAATAATGCTAACTCAACAATTTCCTATCCCTGTGAGGAGCACTTGTGCCAATTAATAAGAAAATTCCATCATAGGGGAAAATGATGATCCTTCTGGTGCCAAATGTAGGCCAAGTGTAGGCAAAAACCACCCCTAGAGCGTAAAGAATCCTCATGCATCTTGCTTTGAGCCTCTCATAGATGGAGTTACTAAGGGGAAAGAACATTGTGGGGGAAGAAGAGAGGAAAGAGGTCTTCTGATAATTACTCTACGGACCACAGTACCTCCAGTTACTGGTGCCAGAGTGTGGGCAGGATTAGGAAGTCAAAATCCTGTTCCTGCTGTAGTTGCCCTTGAGAGAAATGTACAGAGCAAAGTACCGCTAGCCAGAGTTTTACCCAAAATTTAGACTAACTGCTGGTGAATTTGCCATTAGTGAGTATCTATCGTCACATCGCTGGCCAAAGGTCTTAACTAAAATCAAGATCAGGTATGTCCTTAGTCATCATTTTCTCCAAGCCCCATGCCCATAAGTGTGACGCCTTGGAACTGGGGAATAAATGCCAGAAAGATATATAATTGTTGTTGTGCTAATTTTAAATTTATCAGTATTGTAATGTGTTATCAAAATAAGAAATAAAAACCAATCCTTGAACAAATTCTATGAATTCTATGCCCCATTTTACAAAGTGTTGTTGTTGTTTTTCTGTCTGCGGTAACCACATCACATCAAAATTTCTGCATATATAACCACTAGAATAATTAAAAGATAGTTTTAAAATCATATATTGAGTCAATGCTTTGTTTTTGTTGCCAAATGTAGGAAATGAAATGCATGCTTTCTTTTTCCAGAATGAAAATATTCAACCTATAATAGCTCTCCCAAAACCTCTTGTGGAAAATACCATATATTTTATTTTTAAAATTGGAAAACTCCTCATTTATTTGGCATTTTAATTGAATCAATATTCCTTTTCAAGGTACATACTGAAAATGCCAACTTCACTTTATTTATTTTTTTAAATATATTTTATTAATTTTTTACAGAGAGGAAGAGAGAGGAGAGGGATAGAGAGCTAGAAACATCGATGAGAGAGAAACATCTATCAGCTGCCTCCTGCACACCCCCTACTGGGGATGTGCCCGCAACCAAGGTACGTACCCCTGACCAGAATCGAACCTGGGACCCTTCAGTCCGCAGGCCGACGCTCTATCCACTGAGCCAAACCGGTTTCGGCCCAACTTCACTTTAAATTTAAAACTGATTCTTACCAAAAATACCTCTATTCACATAGTTTAATGAGTTTTTGAAAAACAAAGTCATACATTTTTATCTTACACATATACCAACGGAATCACAAGTTAAAAGTTCATTATGCAAGAAATATAATTAAAATGGGGTTTGGTATAGTTTTATTTTTCTGTCTAAAATAATCATTCGGGGGTTACCATGGGAAAAATTGTATACTTTAATGTCCAATATCTATTTATTTATATCCCTGTCTAGAGTCAATGCAGAGTTACCATGATGGTTCAGGTATATTTGGGAGGAGGATAAATATGCTGAAATACAATTGTTTTATCTCTTGATATGGACAGGATCCAAGTACATTCCTATATGATGAAGAATTATTTCAAAAAAAACTTTCTATTTGGAAACCACACAATACAAAACATCCATTTGTGTAAGCCATTAAAATGTAATAAATCACCCACATAAATGACAGAAAATGCAAAGGTGCCAACTTTTAATGAGTAACCAGAAATGGTGTGCTCCATGTAATTACCAGCAATTCATCGAGTGGCCCAGCATGCCAACTAACCTATCTGACTCTAGTAGTTTAGGCTAGTGGCCACAGAAGACAATCAAACATAATATCAGGTAAAAAGTTAGCATTCTCACTTTTACCGTCAAGGCACCAGGTCTACCAATTAACAATAGAAGGGTCTATCCGTATGCCTTTTGTTGATTATGCAATATGGCTCATTGTACAATAAAGATTTTTGCAGAAGATACACCTACGACTTAACTGTAATCACTGTTGGAAGTACACAGTTATGCTGGCTAAGCCATGCACAGTAAAAGTTTATTTAAAACATGGCATCCACGTTACCAAAGCATTCTATATATTCTGCCTCAATTTGAATGCACTTTGATTTTAATGCTCAAAGTTGTCTAGTTATTTAAAATAATATGTTTCAGATTTGCAGTTTTATGACTAGTCTGGTACAGAATTCTCCAAATGAACAAAACTATTCTTTCACAACCAGGAATAGTTATTTTATCACAAAAGACCTGAAGATTATATTAAATATGCAAACACACCTGGCCCTTTAGCACAGAGCACACTATCTCTCAGCTCTGACAGAAGTTGTTCTTTCGTCTTAAACACTTAGATCATTGTTTGGAAAAAGGATGTACTCCTCTCTGTTTGATATTTGTGGAGCTCCGTATTTTATTTTACAGCACATCTTTGGCTTCTTGTTAGAGGACAAAATCGTTGTTTATTAGATATTTATAGTCCTCTTCCACCTCAAAACTCACATGCATACACACACACACATACACACAAATACACACCTGAGTTTATAAATTCTGCTGGGTAAGCCATGTATGGAGCTTCATTTGGGGAAATTAAATTTAAATACCAAAGAAAGAAATGGGAAAAAGATAGGTAGGAAGGAATTCAAAATTTATCTAGAAATAAAGCCATTTTCTCTGTCATGAACATTTCAAACTGTGTTCTCCCCAGTACTTTACACACACACACACACACACACACACACACACACCAAAAGTAAAGTAATTAGGTCACTCTGAGAAAGCTCAAAGATGCAGGCAATAATAAAAATTACCCAATTAGAGCCTGAAGGTAACATAAAAAAAAACAAAATATAAGGCAATCTCCCATAGATACAATATCTGCTTAGTATTTTATTGGTTGACATGTTTGTTCAACAATTTTGAAGTGTAAGAAGATAAAAGTATGTATTTAAGATAGTTTATTCATCTCAGTATATGAATACATAAAATTACATATCACATCTACATTAATAAAAGAAAAAGATGCGAATTGACTGTACCTTCACGACGCCCACCAGCCAATCAGGAGTGAGTATGCAAATTAACCCAACAAAGATGGAGGGTTAATTTGCATACACAAGTGCTGAGTGCCTGGGAGTGGGACCCTGTGTCATCACCATGGCGACGACACAGGTGTTCCACACCACCCCAGCCGCTCCAGGCCTCTGGGCAGCGTGGGAAGATAGAAAGGTGGCTCTGGGCCAGAGTGAAGGTGGTGCCAGCAGCCAGAGGAAGGAAGGCCCATTCTTGCATGAATCTTAGTGCATCAGGCCTCTAGTAAAGTGGATAAAGTAGCATAGCAATTTAGAAATATGGCTAATTTAATACTGATATTTCATTCAAATTTTAATTAAAACTCCCTGTGTCCCTCTTCAATGCTAGTTATGGGCCCTTACTGGGTCCACTTACTGAGTCATCTATGTTTTTAAAGCACACAATTGTCAGGTTTATCAAAGTTGTGTGGATTGATTCGTGTTTCATCTTCATCATTAATACTTTTATATCAAGCCACTATCATGTTAGAACATGGGTATTTTACTTACCAGGCAAAGTTATACTTGTGAGATCTACAATGTAACCATTTACTAGATTGCTATTTATAAGGAGATTTTTTTTTAGGGTCTATATACAATTACTGCCTATCTTTGAACTTGTGAGCTCAATGCCCAGAAATCTGACAAATTCATTGCCCTTCATTTTTTTTTCTCTCTCATTACTCTGATTGCATCAAGCTACTTCTATAAACATACTAAACAAAATGGAGGATGTTTTCCATTAACACATACTTCCCAAGCAAACTTTGTTACTAAAAAGAAAGCAACTGAGAAAATGTCAGAAATCTATGAGTCCCCCTAAAGTCACCTTGAAGTCACCTTGATTCTGAAAGATGAGGGCAGGTCTGGGGAGCAGAAAATGCTATAATACAGTCTTATGCTACTATTTTGAACTAAAAATTTTCTTGGTACCAGATACTGCATCTCTACCACAAGTTACCTAAATTGGTGTGATAAAAAGAAAGTTGAATAGCAGAGAGGTCATCCCAAGACGAAGCAATTTGGAAAGGAGCTGGATTTCTGGTAGCCTAATGCCTTGTCCCTTTCCTTTCCTTCATCTTCCATTCCCCATGGAAAACACACACTATTCTTTCTCAGGAAACCTTGTGGAGTCATCAAGCCAATCTATCTTCATTTCATGGAATCAAAACAGAATTGGGAAAGGTCTTTAAGGGGCTGGCAGTTTTATAAAAGATTAAGAGTAGGGAACCATACATTTTAAGAAAATTAGTAACACCCTACGCTGCAGCAAAATCAAGACTAATTATCAGCACTTAAAAACTAAAAATAATTTTGTGCTGATTCAAGTAGGCTTTATTGGCTTAGAAAAATATTTATTGTAGACAAAGAAGACAGAGTGTACTATAAACTCTCCTTTTTCTCATTATTTATTCCCATGTACTCATCACCATTCATTCTACAAAATTTTATTACCTATCAGGTATTGTGGTACATTTAATAGATATATAGAGAGAGCCATCCCTCATTGAAGTAGCTGACAGCTACTACAGAGTTTTCAATGACAATATCTACAAAATTAATAATTAATATTTATTGAAAGCTTACCATGTGTCACTCATTCTGCTAATCAGTTCACAAGGAACAAATCATCTAATTATCTTAATAACTTCACCAGTAAGCATTAAGGTTATATTGTACAAAGAATGAGACTAAATCTTCAGCAATTTAAATATTTTGGCCAAAATTATCCAACCTGCCATATTGGGTATAAGATTCAAACTGATGTTCTCCTGGATCTATGGCCCACACTTTTCTAATGAAGTTATGGTCAATGGTCTTATTTTCTCAGGACCTACTCTGGACCAGGTTAAAGCTTTCTGGGACTTCTGACAATTCAGAGAACCTCAATCAGAGGTAGAATTTCAACTTTTATTTGTTCTGCTATTCCTCCACGTATTGTTAAAAAGTGTGGCTATGTTTCTGTTACACTATTTTTCAGAATCACTAAAACAATCTGAATGCTACTTTTAGTTAAAAGAAAATATAGTTCAACTTATCCTTGTCTTTGTAATATTCAAACCAATTAAGAACAGCCTGGAACATTAGCAAAAAGAAGATAAAACCAAGTTCAACCAATTTAAGGCAATCATATGATGGTTATTGATTTTAAATGTTTGTCTTGATTTTAAGTGGCAAGGTTAATTAATGATCAAAATAACCAGAATGTAGTTAGCATTTTTCTAATGCAGGCAAAAATGTGCCTTCATATTTCTCACCATTATTTTGGGACATGAGGTAGACAAACGAAGCTAGGCATGAAGGTATATGAGGGGTGAATACTGGCACATATATATATATCACTCACAACCCAATGAGATGTGATAAGGAAAATGAACAAAACAAAACAAACAAACAAACAAAAAAACACCTTACCTAGTATTTCTCATTTGAAAAGGCTTCAGAAAACACAACCCTCAGAAAAAAAGTAATTGCAAACAAGTACTTGTATTTACAGAAATGTGAAATGCCCAGGAAAGGCAGAAACCACTGCTTCTGTCCCTCTCATTTTATACCCTCGTGATCAGAATGATGCAATTCTCATGACACAGGGGGAAAAGACCAGCAAGTAAGAGCATGATTATTCAGAATGGAGATTTGAGAGCAATTGTGGTAATGGATAATCTAACCCTAGAAGGAATAGCAAGCAATATTTTAAACTGTGTTCACAAGAGATTCGGTAACATTGATTGGATTCTGCTTGAGCACATTTCCTAGATTACTATCCTCATTAAATCTTATCTGTACAATTATTATGTATTTTTAAAACTTCTTTTGCATTGTTTAGGGAAAGAACACCTCTAAAATTCGAATACTTTCATTTACATTTAAAAAAATATCAGCATTATGTTCTATGTAGAAATATATTATGAGTTTTAAAAATCTTTTGTTTGGGTGCTCAGGCAAGAGGAAATGATTAAACATGGATGGCTCTTGACAATGTCCACATAAGCATATCTCTTAAATTAAAAATCCAATCCAGCCCTAAGTGGTTTGCTCAGTGGATAAAGTGTCAGCCTGCGGACTGAAGGGTCCCAGGTTTGATTCTGCTCAAGGGCATGTACCTTGGTTGCAGGCATATCCCTGGTAGGGGGTGTGCAGGAGGCAGCTGATCGATGTTTCTCTCTCATCGATGTTTCTAACTCTCTATCCCTCTCTCTTCCCCTCTGTAAAAAAATCAATAAAATATATTTTTTTAAAAACCCAATCCAGTTTGCCTTTTGACATCTAGCTGTTGTCAATGCAGGAAGGACAAATAGAAATATATATATATACTTTTTAGGTCACCCTGTCTATGATGCTTCAGACATAGGCAGAATAGCTAAATAGTTCTTCTTTTTCTTTCTTTCTTTTAAAATATATTTTTATTGATTTCAAGGAGAAATGGAGAGGGAGAGAGAGATAGGAACATCAGTGATGAAGAGATTCATCATTGGGGACTGATCCTGCAACTGGGGCATGTGCCCTGACTGGGAATCAAACCCTGACTTCCTGGTTCATAGGTCAAGGCTCAACCATGATCCATGCTGGCTGGGCCAAATGGTTCTCTTTCTACTTGGCCTTTTTGAATGAGATTATTAGTTTTCTCTCGTTAATTAAGCTGTGCAGAGAACAAACTTGAGTAATGCAGAAAAATAAACAAAATAGTAATAATTACATTTTAATCATGCAGTTGACAAACTCCCAAATGATAATAGTTACTATGAATATTTTGTTTTGTTTTTTTCTTTTTATTGAGATTGTCACCTTCCCTGAACTACATGGGTTTTATTTCATTTGTTTGGTTTTCTTCTTTGTGCACATTTTATATAGTTTATTTTGTCTTTTATAAAAATTAGCATCATAGAGGGGTCATTTATTAGATCACTAAGAACTCTGTATTAACTAGAAGAATCAGGTAATATTTTTCTTTTTCAGACAGCAAGAAAATCCCAAAGAGGTGAAAGGCAGAAATTCAGGAATTAAGATGGGTAAGCACCTGTGAAAAGGCTATTTGGGGCATCCTTCGTTGTCCTTTCCTACAGTCTTTTATGATTTCTCTCTAATGTGAACAAATGTGTGAGTGTTTCTTTTATCATAAGAGACTATCCTTGGGTCTTCATGAATTTCTATACTGTTTCTTCTTTGGTATAAATTCCTTCAAAGTGAGTTGAGGAAGAGAAAGTAAAATATCACAGCCATTCATTCTCCCAAGGGAGAGGCAAATATATTTCCAGTAGGGAAAGAAAAAAGGATTTTAATTCTAAAATTTTGTGAAACAAGACCAGGGCTTGAATCCAAAGGTATGAAATTGAGTCCCAGCTCAGTCATTTCTGAAACTATGTAATCCTGAAATTTTACATCTTTTATCTGAAAAGTTGAAGATTAAAAAAACTAATTCAAAAGTTCTGGGGATTAAATGAAATGATCGCCGAAACCGGTTTGGCTCAGTGGGTAGAGCGTCAGCCTGCGGACTGAAAGGTCCCAGGTTCGATTCCGGTCAAGGGCATGTACCTTGGTTGCGGGCACGTCCCCAGTAGGGGGTGTGCAGGAGGCAGCTGATCGATGTTTCTCTCTCATCGATGTTTCTAACTCTCTATCCCTCTCCCTTCCTCTCTGTAAAAAATCAATAAAATATATATATTTTAAAAAAAATGAAATGATCACCGTTAGTGGTACTGCAAACTGTACTGTAAATGCACTGTCGTCGCTCTGCTGAAACTACTGACTTGGAGTCACCCCACATAGTTTCTTTCTATCATGTATTTGTAAGCTTATGTTCATGTGCACAGCCAAATTTAACAAGATTATCTATTCCATTTATCTATTCCTAATTTATCATTCCATTGTTAAATAATCTCTAGAATTATTTCAGAGAAAGCCCCTTCCATTGAAATGAATAATATTGCATTCTCTCATATAAATTTTAATTTTTGAAAGCCTCTTCTTCTTACTGCACTCCTTCAGTATCTGCCAAATTGCCTCAGAAACTATCCTTAAAAATACTGTCCTAACTTTAGTGATGCTCTTTCCTGTAGGTGATTTATTTTTTGACTTTAAGTTTTGTAAGTAGGTATAATTATAGTTGCAACCTCTGGATCTCCAAATATGCATTTTATTTGGACCAACTGACAACACTACTGAACTCTGATTTATAGATTTCTGGCTTTGCTGACCCAATTTCTCCAGCACTAAGATGAAGTCATCTCAGAGAGAGCAGTACTTTTGCTTGGGAACATATGGCCCCTGGGGAATGGATGAGCCTCCCAATTGAGGAGCATGGACAGCCATCTGTTAGCCCTAAGAAATGAATAACGAAGTCCATCCTGGGAGGCAGGGAGCATTGATTAGATTTTTTGCTAGATGAGGCCCTCTCCATCCCAAATGATCTCCTGATTTTAATTCATTTTCTTCAGTGTGACCTAAGTCAAGGTCTCAAAAAATGAAAAACTAACATCGTACTATGATAGACTTTACTCTAATATTCAGGCTTCTTTAATAAGGAAAAATAACAGAAACTCAACTATTTTTGCTGAACCATTAATATTATGCTCTGAATATGTATTTGGAGGCGAAACAAAACTGTAGTTTTATCTAGCACAACATTTATAATATTTAAAATACTAGGGTTTTTTTCTTAAACAAAGCTGGTCTACATTTTCATTGTCCTGAAGGTGTTAAATAAATATGAAATAATCACCTATAGCATGAATATATTTTATATCAGTTGCTCAGAAGATTTATTCTTTATACTGTACATTATAAATTTTCATTTATATATTAAACTAGGGATCATCAATTTACTTACATTTTCCAATGGCCAATGACCACTTAAATAACAAAAATGAAAGTATACTAAAAATGGCCAAGAACCAAGTGTAAGTTTTATGAAAATATATGATAATGAGAGGAATAATAAATTATGTAAATTATACATTTCTGTCAATTAATGGCTACCACATCTAATCCTTGGGTTTAAAAATTAAAATGTTATAGCAGCTCACATTTATAAAATGATTAGCGAGCATTTTACATTCAGTCTTCACATTTCCTTATCCCAAGTTTGTAGAAGAGTTGGGAATATATTAAATTATCGGTAAACATTTTAGAGTCCAAACAACCTGTGTGGGAGGGAGTATTAATCTATTTAGTAGATGAAAAAAATTAGAACAAGTTAAACAGAGATTTCCAGTTTCCAGTTCTGCATGTAAGAAGCTTGGAAATAACTACTCCATCCTAACTACTGACCCCAAGACTGAAGAGACAGCCACGCAAATACAGGCTGTCCTGGCTTACCTGAGAAGAGACTCAGAGAGGAAAACATCCTGGGAGCCAGTGCTGGGGCAGATACACTTGAGCTGTAATTGACGAATTACTGGAGGCTTGGTGTTGACAGCTCTGAGAGTTAAAAAAACTCCAAAGGGACCCAGTTGCAGGGCCCCCCACAATATTGTGAGTTTTACTTGCAGGAGCCCCGCTAGGTACTCACAGTAAATATCAGAGAAAAATCCCCTCATGCTTCTGGAAGGGGAAAGGGAAGAGGAAAAGGAACCATCCTGAAATACACCAGAACAAGCTGGTGTTCTTAACAAGGTATTTCCTCAGGAGAAAGTGGTTAACCAGAGCCTCACCTTCAGGCGTTTTAGAGGGATTAACTGACCTGGAGGACGAGAAATTCACAACTACATCTAACTACATCCCAGCTACTGTCTTACACATGAAAGAATGGAAATACCCAACTGCAGCCTACTCTCTCCATCCTATCCCATATAAGGGGAAAGAAAACATAGTGGGAAACACATGTGAAGTTTATGTCAAGAGGCATAGTATCACTGAAAATCTGAGACTAAACTATAGGATTATCAAATGCTTCCCCTCCCCTACCACCATATTACTAATGAGTTATTTCCAAGAACTCCTTTTACCTGGTACACGCCTAATAATCAAGAAAAAATTACACGGCATACGAAAATGCAAAGTAAAAAGAAAAAAACACACATATTTTGAAGAGAGAGAGCAAGTATCAAAGCATAAGACCAGACAAATCAAGAATTTTGGAATCATCAGACCAAGAATTTAAAACAACAGTGATTCTTATGCTAAGGGTTCTAATGGAAAACATAGATAGCATGCAAGAACAAATGAACACTGCAAACAGAGAGAAATAAATCCAAAGAAAGAATAAAAAGAAAATATTATAGAGTTCAGAAATGAATGTCCAGGAATAAAGAATGCTGTTGATGGTCTTATGAGTAGACTGGATACAGTTGAGAAAGTGTCTCTGAGCTTGGGAATATCTTCATAGGAACATCGGTCTAGGAAAAGTATCCCCTTGAAGTCACAAGATGATTGTTGATAAATCTCTGCCTACCTGTCCCTTTTCTAAGTCCATAGGTATAAGTATAGTTTGAAGAGTGAGGAAGAGTCCTTCTAAGAAATTTCCCACTAATAACTTGTATCGCATTGGCCTCCATTATTTTTGTATCAGAAGGAATTAAGCAAAACAAACAAAAAAACTCATAGACAAGAGTATGATGATTACCAAGGGAAAGAGGAGGTGGGGTAAAGTAGAAGAGGGTAAAAGGCAATAAATGGTGATGGAAGGAGACTTGACTTTGGGTGGTGCACACACAACACAGTATACAGATGATGTATTATAGAACTGTACACCTGAAGCCTATATAATTTTATTAACCAATTTCTCCCCAATAATTCAATTAAAAACAAACAAACCAACAAAAATGATAGTTCACTGATGAGCTTGGGTCTCAGCCACATGCTTCACAGTAACCCAATGTTAAAGTCACTTTTTAAAAAAATATGAGGACTACTCAGGGGAGATATGGGCATCTGAAGAACAGCAGAGAAATAACCAAGAACAGAAGAAATTGACACTGGGAAGGAAAACATAATGTCTACTTAACATCTAAGCAGGGCATACAGCAGTAATTATTAAATACTAGTGGCCCGGTGCACAAAATTTGTACATGGCGGGGGGGGGGGGACAGTCCCTCAGCCTAGTGTGCACCCTCTCCAATCTCGGACATCCCTCTCACAATTCGGGACCACTGGACCCCCAGCTGGGCAGCCTCCAGGCTGGGCAGCACGGCATGCCTGCTTGCAACCCCTGGCTGGGCGGCCTCCAGGCTGGGTGGTGCCACAGGCCTGCACGTGCCCCCACTGGTGTCTGCTTCCGCTGGGGGGCTGCTCCAGGCCGCGCCTGACCGGTCATGACTATTACACGCCTAAACAGTCGAGACTGTTACGGCGTCTGGGCTAATTAGCATATCCCTCTATTATTATATAGGATCATTGTCCTAAGTACATTGTTTGTATGGGAGACATTGGTTGTACTTATTACACTTCTATAACACAATCCACTGGATTTTCATAACAAATCAATTGAATAATGTCACATTCTAATAAAGCCCACTTAGACTGGCCAACTCATACAAAAAAGATATATATGTTCAGCACTCAACTTTCCAGATGTTGACATCACACTTTGGCCTGAAAGAGTAAAAATAAAACCCAATATCTCCCTTCCTATTGAGTTGGTGCTTGCATTACTCCATCTAAATTCAGGGTGAGGCGTTCCTCTATTTCAAGATAAAAAAAGGAGACTGGTCTTGTGTAATCCTACCACTGAGCACAAACCCAAATGCAAGTTCATCCTGTTAACCCTGTGAGTTAGGCTGCAGTGAATCCTTTCACACCATGGGTCTCCATGGTTTCCTGTTTAGACACTGTATAGGTTTCAAGACTCTACCTCTTTCCTACAGTAATCAATGACACTAGGTTCCCTCTACATAATCATAATAATAAAGAATCAGTTTGGGGGGGCAGTGGCGGGCTGAGAGGACAATGGGGGGAAAGGGGTCATATGTAATACTTTCGACAATAAAGAATTTTTTTTAAGTAATATAAACTTACATAAAATGAAAACGATCAGTTTAATTTTTATTCCGAAACTTTCCTCAGGAGCTCTAGGGTCATTCAGAAGACAACTACAAATGTGAACTGATAGATTTTTTTGAGTTGTTTTTGATCCAAAGAAAGAAGAAATAGAGAGGGAGAGACAAAAAAGGAGGAAACAACAGTAGAAATGGCTCTGTGTTACTGCCCAAATCTAGCTTGTTTGGAATTGTGGAAGTCAGACTTGCTTAGCTCCTTGATACAGCGGGTTTTTTCTCCTGGTAATCCCGCTGAGTCCGTGGTAGAAGAGACAGAGCGCTATTAAAGAAAGCTGTCACCAGAAACAAACCCCCAGCAAAGACCTTTGAAGATGCTACTGTTTGGCTCGGCACAGACTACCAACTCACTTTCAATCCCTGACTGAAAGAAGATAATCCTTTTTAAATTTAATTTTCATTTTAACAGATACTTATTAAGTGTCAACTGTTGCCCAGTCACCAGGCTTGTCAGCATTACAAATGGACATTTTAGTCTGGAGATGGAGCAAGTAGAGAGTAGAGAAGAAAAAGAGTATATTTCCTTGAGTACTTCTCAACTTGCCAACCTAATCTGAATTCCTGTTAAATGATTATAATAAAGCTAAAAAAAAAAAAAAGTTGACTCTAATCTTGAATACAGAAAAATTAAAAACCTTCCTAGTACATTGGTAGTTTCTATTATTTATGAGAAGCTTAGAGTGAATTAATTCCTTGTGGGAAGGCTGCTAATCGTGTCACTTTTTTTCTTTTTTTTTTGGTGGAGAAAGTGAATGAGGTTTTTCTCAAAAAGCAATATTTTTGGCATCCATATTTTGTAGAGAACTCATTTGCATCACAAGCCCCATACCACATGGCAGGTAGGCAAGTTATCAGGAACAGAGAGGAAAAAATAGGCTTCAGGAATTTCTTACCATCCTGGTATACTTTTAGAACCTTCTGTTTAAGAAGTCAGATCCTTCTAGTACAAAAGCAGATTGCTGCAATAGAGTACTTCCACATAATATCAAGAGAGACCAAAAAACTCAACATGGATCCACCAGAGAAGACAAAAACACTGAATCTGTCAGATCAGTAGCCCCTTGAAAATGAGTAACACTTTAATCATCACTTAAGATTTGTATCCTCAATATAATAAAACTGGACTACATAATCTCCAATGTTCTACTTGACTATATAAGATTCTATGATTTTCTACTGAGCCGGTATAGCCCAATGGTTGAGCATCAACCCATGAACCAGGAGGTCATGGTTCCATTCCTGGTCAGGCCATATACCCGGGTCATGGGCTTGATCCCCAGTGTGGGGCATACAGGAGGCAGCCAATCAATGATTCTCTCTCATCATTGATGTTTCCACCACTCTCTCCCTCTCCCTTCCTCTCAGAAATCAATAAAAATATATTTTAAAAAAAGGTTCTGTGATTTTCCAAAGAAAAACAAATCTATGAGACGGCCAGACCTTTATACTAGTAAAATAGGGGATGTTGATAAGTTACATTAAATATAGATCCCACTGGTTGTAAATGTGTCAATATTTTATTAGTCACTAAAAGAGAATAAAGGTTGCCACATAATCCTTTTCTTATCTCTTAGCTTACCTTTCAAGCCACAGAAACACATTCTGTAACTTTTAGTACAGATACTTTAACATAAAAGTATTTTGAGACAATACCAGGATTCATATTCCATCTTTGAATGGTCCACCAATGGTTTATTGACTAAAAGCTCAAGAAATTATAGTTGTTATCACTGTGCCACCTGTGAACAAACACACTTACATGCAGCACTTGCCTTGACAACTATAATGTGAAAGATATCTGGCAGAAAGTAACTTCCTTGTAAGATAACATCCTGATGTGTTGTTGTTTTTTTTTTAACATCCTGAGTTTTAATAATAAAAATGTGTATGTGGTGGGGGTTCTTTTAAGAACAATGAAATATACTATATAACAATAAACATTAATGCTATGTGCTGACATAGTTCTTTTGGTCTTCTTTCAGTATATAAATAGACATCTATACTTCTACATGCCAAGAGCTGTAATAAGCAAAGAGGACATAATCATGAGCAAAGCTGGTATTTTCTAAGCCCTCAGGAGCAAAATAGAATAAATGAAGGTGACAGAAGAGATAATAGTGCATCCAAAGTCTGGGAAAGAGGCTAGAGAGACAGCTTTGAGAGGAAAAAAGGGTGCCCAGGAGTTGAGAATAAAGAGCAAGTCAGGAGCCAGGGCATGAGCCTGCAGGTTATCTAAGGGATTCAGACCTTTACCCAAAGATCAGCAGTTAGAAACTGAAATGATTACTAGTAAAAAGGAAAGGTGAAAGGCTTCCATTTGGAAACTATAAGTTCAGTTACAGTGTCTGCATGAATTAGAATGGGTACAGAAGGGAGCAGTAGAAGCAGGGGCCCCAGTTAGGAGCATATTATAATTTCATCGTGTTTACAATTTGGTCTAGAATAACTGCAGTAGATATAGTGAGCAGTGTATGGATTTGAAAGGTGATTAGAAGATAGTCTATAATATGCAGGTTTTTGTAGGAAAAATAATAGCTAGGTATTTAATAAGACAGGACCAGAAACAAATTAATCTTTCCTGTACTATGTACAAAGGTCTATCTGTGTAAAAAAAATGAAGATTTGTCTGTAAGTTTCAATGTCCAAATGTGAGACTCACACGTTTTAGTTACACTGGTATTCTTCCAACCAACTATATGAAAATCAAACTATCCCAATCTACAGCAACAATTTCAAAGTGGATTCATTTTACTAGCTTTACTATAAACCCTGGGATACTATCCATAGGAGGGTTACTAAAATCCCTCTATTTCTTTTGTCAAAGTAGTGATAAATATAATACTATGCCAAACTCTCTGACAGTGAGGAAAGACTAGATAATTCAAATATTCAGTTACTTTTATTAACTCAGTTACTGTAACTGTCAATGCCTCTGTAGGAACAATGAGATAAAATGTTTAGAGAATAGGCAAATGTGTTTTTAAACTTATGGACCAGCCTTGGACGGTTTTTCTCAGTGGTTAAAGGATTGGTCCTCAGACTGAAGGGTCATGGGTTCAATTCCCAGTCAAGAGCAGGTACCTCTGTTTCAGGTTCAATTCTCAGGTCTGGTGCAGGAGGCAGCAGTCGATGTCTCTCTCACATCAATGTTTCTCTCTCTTTCTCTCTCTCCCCCTCCTCCCTCCCTTTCACTCTCTCTCCAAAGATCAATGGTAAAAATATCCTCTGGTGAGAATTTTTTTTTAAATTATGGACCACACAAAGTATACTGAGTAGATTGACAAATGAAAAAATTTGAGAGTAAAAGGATTAAAAGGAAGAAAAAATTGTGTAGAGGCGGAAATGAAGGTAAAGAATGGTTGCATTGGATATAATCAATCTTGCCATCTTGGAAATAATGCCTTTGGAGGTATAAAATTTACAATAGGTAACAACTTAAAAGTAGGAATTTGAAGGTGCCTGGTTGATGTGAAAAAAGTGAGAAGGTCCTAGGGTAGTTGGGACATCAAGAAAAACTGAGGGTCACAAACAAAGTCTCCCCAAATTCAAAAAGGTTGAAATCATATGAAGCATTTTCTCAGACCACAATGGCATAATATTAGAAATAAACTACAATAAAAACATTCC
Organism: Plecotus auritus; assembly: GCF_963455305.1. Taxonomy (NCBI): domain Eukaryota; kingdom Metazoa; phylum Chordata; class Mammalia; order Chiroptera; family Vespertilionidae; genus Plecotus; species Plecotus auritus. The sequence continues at coordinate 143,286,636 of NC_137783.1, read as the reverse complement.
AAAAAATTCAAACACTTGGAAGCTAAATAGCATGCTATTAAACAATGATTGGGTTATCAATGAGATCAAAGAAGAAATTAAAAACATCCTGGAGACTAATGACAATAAAAACACAACAATGCAAATACTATGGAACACAATGAAAGCAATCCTGAGAGGGAAGTTTATAGCTCTACAGGCCTACCTCAAAAAACAAGAAAAGGGGGGGAGAAAAATGGCGGCGGAATAGACAGACATGTTCCGAGCCTTGTCCCGGAGCAGAAAGAAAGAACAGCTGAGGGTCACACTAGGAGTGTTTGTTGGCAAGTTGGGGGACAGCTGAACTCCAGAAGAAGGTGGGAGACTGCTAGACGGGGTTCCCCTGACCTGGCAGCTCCCACTGCGGCTGGGTCCCCTCCCGGAGCTGCGGGCTTGGACGCGGAGTCGCCGCCATCTGGAACCAGAAAGTGGAGCTTATCGGAAGCCTGAGAATCCACAACTGCGGCACCCACGGAACAGCTGCGAGCCCCAGAACAACGCTCCCCAATTGGCGCAAACACACGGGTTCAGAGGAGCTCTACACTCCACCACGGAAAGGTCAGATTTCACCTGGGATAAGGTGAGGTCTCTGGTCCCAGCGCGAGAGAGGAACGCGCGTTTTGCGGGAGCTGGAGGACCAGGGAAGGCTGTGCCTAGAAAAATCGTTGGCTGCTGGGGCTGGCGTGATCTGTGAATGTGGAAGGGGGTCCTCAGAGCTGCTAACAGAAGGGCTCTCTAAAAAGCAACCCATTTTGATCTGAAGTGCAGGGACACCCTAAGAATTTCAGGGGTGTGCTAGACTTACGTGCAGCCACGGAGTGCGCACACTTGGGCTTTTTCCTCTTGAAATTCTTGCTTCTGATTACTAAGCCCAATTCATAGGTTCACCCAGTTGGGGACACCCTGGGAGACTGCAGGGGAAAGTTGTTTTTCTGAAACCTGGGGATCGGAGCGGGGAGTGACCATCGGAGAGCCAGCTCTGAGGCAGCCCACTCCCACAAACCGGTAGTGAGTGCCACAGGGAAAGAAGGCTCTAACACTCCCTAGAGAGGCCATAGATAAACCCGGAAGTCAATCCAGAAACACTGCCACCCAGGGGCTGAATCACAAATTGACTCTTGTGTAATCAAAAATAAAGGAATACGAATTAAGACACACCGCCTGCTTAAAATCAGGACTGGCTTACATCACTGAAGAGCAGTGGAACGCAGGGAACTGCAATACTGTCTGGACTGAGAAACAGGCGTGCCAAACAGAACAACAGAGGAAGTGAATGACCTTCACTACTCCACATTTTATTTTTATTTTTTATTTTTTTATTCTCATTTTTTGCATCTTTTACTCAAGAAACTAATTTTTTTCCTCACTTGATTTTACCTTTTTAATTATTACATTTTTATTTTCAATCCGTATTATTACTACTGCTATTTTATCTTTTTTTTTTTTTTAAGTGTCATTTTATTTTCTCTTCATTTTGTTTTGGGATTAATGTTCTACATTCTATTTTTATCTTTCCTTTAGCATCATTTTACTCTATCTCAAATCTACCTTTATGCCATCACTCTCTTCCTCACTTTTCCCTTTTCAGTGTCCTGTTTATCTTACCCCTTTCCTGCTTTAGATTTTCCCTATTTTTTCTGTTTACCCCCTTTTAAAATTTCACCCTACTTATATATCTAATCTCCAATCCCCTGCTCCAAGTCCATACACACCTCTCTCTTCGCTGTCTTAACTATCCAAAAAATTGTTCTTCTCTCTGTCCTTTTGTTGTTGTTCGTTTGAATGTAGATTATATCTAATTTTTATGCTTTTTTGTGAGATTGTTTTGCTTATTCTTCTTTTGTTTATTTTTTTGTTTGTTTAGTGCTTCTGTTTTCCCTTGCCTCACTCAATATTAGTTGGTGTTGTAGTTTGTATTAATCCCCAGGTACTTGTTGCTGGCATTTGCTGGGATAAGTGATTGTTCTATTGGAGTTTTATCCCCAATATATATAGTCTGTTTCTCTTTCTCTCTTAGTCTCTTTCTTGTCTCTCTTACTTTTTTTTCTTCTTTTTTTCCCTTTTCCCAATTTCATTTTGACACCCCCTTTTTTTTTCTTCTTCTTCTTTCTTTCTTTTTCCTCGTCTTCTTTCTCTACTATCCCCTGATTTGCCTTTCGCTGGTGGTCACCTTTATTGGAGGTTGTTAATATCGTGAATACATTTCTGTTCAGTGCCTTGTGTGTTGTACCTGGTAGTGCTGTATTTTGTGCCTTTAAATCGACGCAGGAGAGAGAGAACTACATAACCAGACACCCAGAGAAGAGAGACCATGGGGAGACAAAGACACAGCCCGCATAGGAAAGAAAAGCAGGCATCACCAGAAAAGGAAGTAAATGAAATGGAAGCAAGCAACCTTCCAGAAAAAGAATTCAGAGAAATGGTCATAAGGTGGCTGAAAAGAATGGAAGACAAATTCGACAATATGAGCAAGAACCAAGAGGAAATGAAGAAGAACCAAGAAGAAATGAAAAATGACATCGCTGCTGTAAAGAACTCAATAGAAAGCATCAAGAGTAGACTAGAAGAAGCAGAGGACCGCATCAGTGAGCTAGAAGACAAGATGGGAAAAAATACCCAAGTAGAGCAACTTCTAGAAAAAAAAATTAAAAGGCAGGAGGAGAGCCTAAGGGAACTTTGGGACAACACGAAACAAAACAACATCCGCATAATAGGGGTTCCAGAAGGAAAGGAAGCTGAGCAAGGAATAGAAAACCTATTTGAAGAAATAATGACAGAAAATTTCCCTGATATAGAGAAGAAAAAACCCACACAAATCCAAGAAGCTCACAGAGTCCCAAGCAAAATTAACCCCAAAAGACTGACGCCAAGGCACATTATAATTAAATTGGCAAACACCAACGACAAAGTAAGAATCTTAAAAGCGGACAGAGAGAGACAGAAAGTTACATACAAAGGAACCCCCATCAGACTAGCAACTGATTTCTCAACAGAAACTCATCAGGCCAGAAGGGAATGGAATGAAATATACAAAGTCATGCAAAGGAAGGGTCTGAATCCAAGAATACTGTACCCAGCAAGGCTGTCAATCAAAATTGAAGGTGAAATCAGGAGCTTCACAGACAAAAAAGGACTAAGGGAATTTATTACCACCAAACCAGCAATGCAAGAAATGCTAAAGGGTCTGCTGTAAAAAAAAAAAAAAAGAAAAGAAATAGGAAGCGAAGAAGGAACACAGGGGTAAAGAATAGGAATGGCGACAAATAAGTACCTATCAATAATAACTTTAAATGTAAACGGATTAAATGCCCCAATCAAAAGACATAGGGTAATGGATTGGATAAGAAAACATGACCCATATATCTGCTGTCTACAAGAAACCCACATCAGAAAAAAGGACGCACACAGACTGAGGGTGAAGGGATGGAAAAAGGTTTTCCAGGCAAATGGAACTGAAAAAAAAGCTGGGGTAGCAATACTTATATCTGACAAATTAGATCTCAAACTGAAGGACATAACAAGAGATAAGGAAGGCCACTTCATAATACTAAAGGGAGCAATCCAACAAGAAGAAATAACTCTGGTAAACATATATGCACCCAATACAGGAGCACCCAAATACATAAAAAAAACTCCTGGAGGATATCAAGGGAGAGATTGACAGCAATACAATCATAGTAGGAGACTTTAATACCCCACTATCACCATTGGACAAATCCTCTAAACAAAAAATCAGCAAAGAAACATCAATCCTAAATGACTCACTAGACCAGATGGAATTAATTGAAATCTTCAGAACATCTCACCCCAAAGCCACAGAATATACATTCTTCTCAAGTGCACATGGGTCATTTTCAAAGATAGACCATATGTTGGGACATAGGCAAAGTCTCTTCAAATTCAAGAAGATAGAAATCATATCAAGCATCTTCTCAGACCACAGTGGCATAAAACTGGAAATCAACTACAATAAAAACAACCCAAAGAAATCAAACACATGGAGACTAAACAGCATGCTATTAAACCATGACTGGGTTACCAGAGAGATCAAAGAAGAAATAAAAAACATCATGGCAACAAATGACAATGAAAACACTACAATCCAAAATCTATGGGACACAGCGAAAGCAGTCTTGAGAGGGAAGTTCATAGCTCTACAAGCCTACTGCAAAAAACAAGAAACAGGGGTAATAAATTACCTAACCCAACAACTCAAAGAGTTAGAAAAAGAGCAACAAGAAAAGCCCAGTGTAAGCAGAAGGAAGGAAATAATAAAGATCAGAGCACAGATAAACGACATAGAGACCAAAGAAACAATACAAAAGATCAACAAAACCAAGAGCTGGTTCTTTGAAAGGATAAACAAGATTGATGAACCTCTAGCCAGGCTCACCAAGAAGCAAAGAGAGAGGACCCAAATAAACAAAATCAGAAATGAAAGAGGTGAAATAACAACAGATCCCGCCGAAATACAAAGGATTGTTAAAAAATACTACGAACAACTCTATTCCAACAAACTGGACAACCTGGAGGAAATGGACATATTCCTAGAAAAATATAACCTTCCAAAACTCAATCAGGAAGAATCTAAACAGCTCAATATGCCAGTAACTATGGAAGAAATTGAAGCAGTCATCAAAGAGCTTTCGGCAAACAAAAGCCCGGGGCCAGACGGCTTCACAGGAGAGTTTTACCAAACATTCAAGGAAGAACTAAAACCTATCCTCTTCAGACTATTCCAAAAAATTCAAGAGGAAGGAACACTTCCAAGCTCCTTCTATGAAGCCAGCATCACACTAATCCAAAACCAGATAAAGACAACACAATGAAAGAGAATTACAGGCCAATATCCCTCATGAATGTAGATGCCAAAATCCTCAACAAAATTCTAGCAAATCGGATCCAGCAGTACATCAGAAAGATCATACACCATGACCAAGTAGGGTTTATCCCAGGAATGCAAGGATGGTTCAATATCCGAAAATCAATAAATGTGATACATCACATAAACAAATTGAAAGATAAAAATCACATAGTCATATCAATTGATGCAGAAAAAGCATTTGACAAAATCCAACACCCTTTCTTGATAAAAACTCTCAACAAGGTGGGAATAGAAGGATCATACCTCAACATAATAAAAGCTATATATGATAAACCCACAGCTAACATCATACTCAATGGGCAAAAACTAAAACCATTTCCCCTAAGAACAGGAACAAGACAAGGATGCCCACTCTCACCACTCCTGTTTGACATAGTACTGGAAGTATTAGCCATTGCAATTAGACAAGAAGAAGAAATAAAAGGCATCCAAATTGGAAATGAAGAAGTAAAGCTGTCCTTATTTGCAGATGACATGATATTGTACATAAAAAACCCGAAAGACTCTATCAAAAAACTAACAGACTTAATAAATGAATTCGGCAAGGTAGCAGGATACAAAATTAACGCCAAGAAATCTATGGCATTTCTATACACCAACAGTGAACTTACAGAAAGAGAGACTAAAAAAGCAATCCCATTTTCCATTGCAACAAAAAAATTAAGATACTTAGGAATAAACCTAACCAAGGAGGTAAAAGACCTATATGCGGAAAACTACAGGACACTGAAAAAAGAGATAGAGGAAGATGTAAACAGATGGAAGAACATACCATGTTCATGGATTGGTAGAATCAACATCATCAAAATGTCCATACTACCCAAAGCAATCTATAGATTCAATGCACTCCCCATTAAAATACCAACAGCATATTTCACAGACCTAGAAAGAACTCTCCAAAAATTCATCTAGAATAAAAAAAAGACCCCGAATAGCCACAGCAATCCTGAGAAAGAAGAATAAAGTAGGAGGGATCTCAATACCAGATTTCAAGCTGTATTACAAAGCCACTGTCCTCAAAACAGCCTGGTACTGGCACAAGAACAGACATATAGATCAATGGAATAGAATAGAGAATCCAGATATCGACCCAAACCAATATGCGCAATTAATATTTGACAAAGGAGGCATGAGCATACAATGGAGTCAAGACAGTCTCTTCAATAAATGGTGTTGGGAAAATTGGACAGATACATGCAAAAAAATGAAACTAGATCACCAACTTACACCATACACAAAAATAAACTCAAAATGGATACAGGACTTAAATATAAGACGGGAAACCATAAAAATACTAGAGGAATCCTCAGGCAGCAAAATCTCAGACATATGCCAAAAGAACTTTTTCAGTGATACTGCCCCTAGGGCAATGGAAGCCAAAGAGAAAATAAACAAATGGGACTACATCAAAATAAAAAGCTTTTGCACAGCAAAAGAAACCATCAACAAAACAACAAGAAACCCCACTGTATGGGAGAACATATTTGCAAATGGTATCACTGATAAAGGTTTAATTTCCAACATCTACAGGCAGCTTATACAACTTAATAAAAGGAAGATAAATGATCCAATAAAAAAATGGGCAACGGACCTAAATAGAATCTTTTCGAAAGAAGACAGAAGGAAGGCCAAGAGACACATGAAAACATGCTCAAAGTCACTTATTATCCGAGAGATGCAAATCAAAACGACAATGCGATACCATCTCACACCTGTTGAATGGCTATCATCAACAAATCAACAAACGACAAGTGTTGGCGAGGATGCGGAGAAAAAGGAACCCTCGTGCACTGCTGGTGGGAATGCAGACTGGTGCAGCCACTGTGGAGAACAGTATGGAGTTTCCTCAAAAAACTGAAAATGGAACTCCCATTTGACCCAGTAATCCCACTCCTAGGAATATATCCTAAGAAACCAGAAACACCAATCAGAAAGGATATATGCACCCATATGTTCATAGCAGCACAATTTACAATAGCTAAGATTTGGAAACAGCCTAGGTGCCCATCAGCAGATGACTGGATCAGAAAACTATGGTACATCTACACAATGGAATACTATGCTGCTATAAAAAAGAAGGAATTACTACCATTTGTAGACACCTGGATGGAATTAGAGAACATTATGCTAAGTGAAATAAGCCAGTCAATGAAAGAAAAATACCACATGATCTCACTCATTTGGGGATAATGAAAAACATTATAAACTGATGAACCAAAAGATAGTTACAGAGGCAGTTAAGCATCAAACAGAGTGTCTAATTACAGCGGTAAGGTTAGGGAGAGGTGGGGGAAATAAGAGATCAACTGAAGGACTTGTATGCATGCATATAAGAGTAACCAACGGATGCAAAACATTGGGGGGTGAGGGCAGGTATGGGAGTGGGGTGGGGGGGGCAGTGGTAAGATATGTACACATATAATACCTTAATACAAAATTTGAAAAAAAACACAAGAAAAATGGTAATAAATCATCTAACTCAACAACTCAAAGAATTAGAAAGAGAGCAACAAGAAAAGCCCACAGTGAGCAGAAGGAAGGAAATATTAAAGAACAGAGCAGAAATGAATGACATAGAGATAAAAAAAAAAATACAAAAAATCAATGAAACCAAGAGCTGGTTCTTTGAAAGGATAAACAAGAATGATGAACCTCTAGCCAGGCTCACCAAGAAGCAAAGAGAGAGGACCCAAATAAACAAAAACAGAAATGAAAGAGGAGAAATAACAACAGACCCCACAGAAATACAAAGGATTATTAAAAAATACTATGAACAACTCTATTCTAACAAACTAGACAACCTGGAGGAAATGGAAACATTCCTAGAAAAATGCAACCTTCCAAATCTTACTCAGGAAGATACTGAAAATCTCAATAGGCTGATAACTATGGAAGAAATTGAAGCAGTCATCAAAAAGCTTCCAGAAAACAAAAGCCCGGGGCCAAATGGCTTCACAGGGGAGTTTTACCAAACATTCAAGGAAGAACTAAAACCTATCCTCCTCAGACTATTCTAGAAAATTCAAGAGGAAGGAACACTTCCAAGCTCCTTCTATGAAGCCAGCATCACCCTAATACCAAAACCAGATAAAGACAACACAATGAAAGAGAATTACAGGCCAATATCCCTCATGAACATAGATGCCAAAATCCTCAATAAAATTCTAGCAAATCGGATCCAGCACTACATCAGAAAGATCATACACCATGACCAAGTAGGATTTATTCTGGGGATGCAAGGATGGTACAATATTCGCAAATCAATAAACGTGATACATCACATAAACAAATTGAGAGATAAAAATCACATAGACATATCAATTGATGCAGAAAAAGCATTTGACAAAATCCAACACCCTTTCTTGATAAAAACTCTCAGCAAGATGGGAATAGAAGGATCAAACCTAAACATAATAAAAGCCATATATGACAAACCCACAGCCAACATCATACTCAATGGGCAAAAACTAAAACCATTTCCCCTAAGAACAGGAACAAGACAGGGATGCCCACTCTCACCACTCCTGTTCAACATAGTGCTAGAAGTACTAGCCATTGCAATCAGACAAGAAGAAGAAATAAAAGGCATCCAAATTGGAAAAGAAGAAGTAAAACTGTCCCTTATTTGCAGATGACATGATACTGTACATAGAAAACCCTAAAGACTCCATCAAAAAATTACTAGACTTAATAAATGAATTCGACAATGTAGCAGGATACAAAATAAATGCCAAGAAATCTATGGCATTTCTACATACCAATAGTGAACTTACAGAGAGAGAGACTAAAAATGCAATCCCATTTACCATCGCACCAAAAAAATTAAGATACCTAGGAATAAACTTAACTAAGGAGGTAAAAGACCTATATGCGGAAAACTACAGGACACTGAAAAAAGAGATAGAGGAAGACATAAACAGATGGAAGAACATACCATGTTCATGGATTGGTAGAATCAACATCATCAAAATGTCCATACTACCCAAAGCAATCTATAGATTCAATGCACTCCCCATTAAAATACCAACAGCATATTTCACAGACCTAGAAAGAACTCTCCAAAAATTCATCTGGAATAAAAAAGACCCCGAATAGCTACAGCAATCCTGAGAAAGAAGAACAAAGTAGGTGGGATCTCAATACCAGATATCAAGCTGTATTACAAAGCCACTGTTCGCAAAACTGCCTGGTATTGGCACAAGAACAGACATATAGATCAATGGAATAGAATAGAGAACCTAGAAATTGACCCAAATCACTATGCTCAATTAATATTTGACAAAGGAGGCATGAACATACAATGGAGTCAAGACAGTCTCTTCAATAAATGGTGTTGGGAAAATTGGACAGATACATGCAAAAAAATGAAACTAGACCACCAACTTACACCATACACAAAAATAAACTCAAAATGGATACAGGACTTAAACATAAGATGGGAAACCATAAAAATACTAGAGGAATCCACAGGCAGAAAAATCTCAGACATATGCCAAAGCATTTTCTTCACTGATACTGCTCCTAGGGCAATGGAAACTAAAGGGAAAATAAACAAATGGGACTACATGAAAACAAAAAGCTTTTGCACAGCAAAGGAAATCATCAACAAAACAACAAGAAAGCCCACTGCATGGGAGAACATATTTGCCAATGATATCAACGATAAGGGTTTAATCTCCAACATTTACAGGGAACTCATGCAGCTTAACAAAAAAAAGATAAACAACCCAATCAAAAAATGGGCAACTGATCTAAATAGACACTTTTCAAAAGAAGACAGAAGGAAGACCAAGAGACATATGAAAACCTGCTCAAAGTCACTAATCATCTGAGAGATGCAAATCAAAACAACAATGCGGTACCATCTCACACCTGTCAGAATGGCTATTATCAACAAATCAACAAATGACAAGTGCTGGTGAGGATGTGGAGAAAAATGAACCCTCGTGCACTGCTGGTGGGAATGTAGACTGGTGCAGCCACTGTGGAGAACAGTATGGAGTTTCCTCAAAAAACTAAAAATGGAACTCCCATTTGACCCAGTGATCCCACTTCTAGGAATATATCCCAAGAAACTAGAAACACGAATCAGAAAGGATATATGCACCCCTATGTTCATAGAAGCACAATTCACCATAGCTAAGATTTGGAAACAGCCTAAGTGCCCATCAGCAGATGAGTGGATTAAAAAACTGTGGTACATCTACACAATGGAATACTACACTGCGTTACAAAAGAAGGAGTTCTTACCATTTGCAACAACATGGATGGAGATGGAGAGCATTATGCTAAGTGAAATAAGCCAAGCAGAGAAAGATAAATATCACATGATCTCACTCATTTGTGGAATATAATGAACAACATAAACTGATGAACAAAAATAGATCCAGAGACAGAGAAACATCAATCAGAACATCAAACCTCAGGGAAGGTAGGGGAGGATGAGGGTAAGGGGGAGAGATCAACCAAAGGACTTATATGCATGCGTATAAGCCTAATCAATGGACACAGACCACAGGGGGGTGGGGGCATGAATGGGAGGTGGGGGGTAATGGGGGAATAAGGACACATATGTAATACCTTAATCAATAAAGAAATTATATTTTAAAAAAAAGAAAACTGAGAGGCCAAACTGTTGGGAGGATGCATCCATATAGACTTGATGTGAATCAAAATTATATGTGCTTTAGTCAAACATCATGAGCAGGTGCTAAGGTTCTTGATAAATTGTGGGGATTGAAATCCAGCAAACCAAAGGTGAGCATAACGAGGTGGGTAGGGGGGAGGTTTAATATCTATCGCAGAATGGCAAGCATCTCAAAGGAGCAGACTTGTTTGATTTGTTTTTAATATATCAAGATGGAGGATTAATAGCCCATAAATAGCAATGAAGGACAATCTTAATCTACTGGAAAGTAGGGGAGCTCTGAAAAGAAAAATGATTAAGGAAGATAAGTGTAAGATCCTTAATGAATCCAATCTCATTTGCTCACAATTTCATTAAATTTTTCAGTTTCACTTCCAGGTCTTTGCCAATGTACACACCCAATGCCTATTTACATCAAGTGTGTCATACTTTCATTCATATAGTTAGCTGTGCTTATAGTGCCTTCTCTATAGGACTTATAAGGCTCAATCTGAGCAAGGCCACTGTGGCTCAGGGTTTGAGCTTTGACCTATGAACCAGAAGGGCACAGTTCCATTCCCAGTAAGGGCACATGCCTGGGTTTCAGACTCAATCCCCAGTGGGGGGGCATGCAGAAGGTAGCCAATCAATGATTCTCTCTCATCATTGATGTTTCCATCTCTCTCTCCCTCCCCATTTCTTTCTAAAATCAATATATATCTACACTAAAAAAAGAGAAAGATGCAAATTGACCGTACCTTTGCAACACCCACCAGCCAATCAGGAGTGACTATGCAAATTAACCCAACAAAGATGGTGGTTTAATTTGCATACACAGGCACAGAGCGGCCTGGGCGGGACACTTGTGTCATCTCCATGGTGACACTGCAGGCATTCTGCACCACCCTAGCTGCTAGGGGCCTCTGGGCAGCATGGGAAAATGGAAAGGCAGCTACAGCCAGAGGGAAAGTGGTGCCAGCAGCCAGGGGAAGGAAGGCCCATTCTTGCATGAATCATATATATATATATATATATATATATATATATATATATATATATATATATATTAAAAGGCTCAATCTGATTAATTATATAGTCTTTCAGAATACAGCTCAAATTGACTTACTCTTCTCAGATCCCTGACCTTCTCCTTCACCACTGTCATTACCATCCACCAGCAGATCTGACCGCCCTCAGCTATGTTTTCCATGGCTTTTTGTGCAAAGTTTCATCAACACACTCTACCATCCTGCAACAGATGGTTTTAACACGTTTTCCTCTCCCACTAGACAATGAGCACCTTGAGGGAAAGTTCCATGACTTATTGATCTTTGTACAACTTCTCTCATTTAGCAGTAACAAAGGATTGCTGACATACATTGAAATTTTTAAAATGTTTGGTCCCTAAGCAGCCACTTTCCTCTACCCTGTCAGAAACATTGAGTTCTTTGTCTTTTGGCAATGGCATATTTATGTGTCCACGAAATTTAAAAGCATACAGCATGCAGCTGAAATGAAAAGACTCATTATAGTACTGCATTAGAGTTCCTAAGTCATATTTTACAGCCGTGCTGTGCCACCAATATAATTAGAAGATATTGAACTTTCATTAGTTAGGAAAGCCAGACATCCTTTAATTGTCATTATTTAAATATTTTGCTGACTGTAATAGCCTCATGAGATAGACATCTCATTTCTGTGACAGACCCAAGGGTCACCAGTGGTATAATTTTGTTTCTCTACACTTCAATGTAGCCCATAATAGTATTCAATATTTAATGGATTCCCAGCTTTCATTAGTAATGTTAGTCAAGTACAAAGTAATCCAGATCCTCATTTTAAAACCAAAATTTCTTAGTTTTGGAAGTAGGAGTAATTTATGATTACTCATATGATGTTTGAATACCTCCACAGTAACTCCATCACCTGTGCTCATGGACAAACACACTGAATGAGGAATTCTCTGTATCCTAAGACAACTCATTTCATATATTTTAAAACTTTAGTTTAATTGAAGAGGATAAGTTCCTCTATGAGATGAAACAATGCTTTACTCAACAATTCTACTTCTATCACTTGCATAATACAACATATTTCATCATCTAATCCCTCTAAAAATATTGGAAAAACAATTCTTAAGTTGCTCCACAAGACATTATTATTGTAGATGGGCTATTTATGCTCAAATTTCTAAGCTATTTACATATTTTTAGTGTTTATATTATCTTGGCTATTCCCTTCCCCCTCAATGTATTTATAGCCCTTAACATGATGCACACAGAACTTAATCTAATGCCTTCAAGGTTGTGTCTATGTAACAAAGGAAAACCAGAGCTTCAGTCTTCCATTATAGGCATTGATACTTTCTTGTATCCAAACCAGATGACTCGTTTTTTTTGTGGTGGGTCATGTTACAAAAAATTTTCTGTCATTTACATCTTACATTAATTTTTGATACAATATTGAGAATAAAATGTCAAATGGATATGCTTTTATTTATATTTTACTAGAGGTCCAGTGCACGAGTTTGTGCACCAGTGGGGTCGCTTGGTCTGGCCTGCAGGATTGGGCCAAAATTGGCTCTCCAACATCCCCTGAAGGGTCCTGGATTGCGAGAGGGTGCAGGCCAGGCCAAGGGACCCCACCGATACACAATTGGGGGTGGGAGGGATGTGGAAGGTTGGACAGCTGGGGTGGGATGCAGGAGGGCTCCAGGGCATGTCTGGCCCATCTCGCTCAGTCCCAATTGGCCGGACCACTGCAGCAAGCTAACCTACTGGTCCAAGTGTCTGCCCCCTGGTGGTCAGTACACATCATACTGAGCGGTTGAGCGGCCTTAGCATATCATTAGCATATTACACTTTGGTTGAACAGATGACTGGACACTTAGCATATTAGGCTTTTATTATATAGGATTATATAGGATTGATTTCAATGAGGAAGGGAGAGGGAAAGAGAGAAACATCAGTGATGAAAGAAAATCATTGGCTGCCTCCTGCACACCCCAAACTGGGGATTGAGCTGGCAATCCAAGCATATTCCCTGACCAGGAATCAAACCATGACCTCCTGGTTCATAGGTCAACACTCAACCACTCGGGCTAGGCTCAAATGGATATGCTTGTGTAATCAATTTCTATCCCTATGACCCTGACCAGAACTGCCTGAATTAATAACAAAATAAATAAACAAAAGTGAAGCAGGAGTCACTTTATCTTTATGATTTTAATGTATAAAATTGTTACCTATTATATTCACTTATTTACATGTGCTTCATAAATGGTGCATTTGAACAGCCATATGTATTTCATGTGTCTAGCATACCATTTCCCATATTTCCTTCAAGTTCTCTATATATATCTCTCACACATATGTATGCTTCAAGGTCAGAGCATATCTTACTTGCTTCTATATTCTCTGCATGTGTTAGAAATGCAGAATCTTGGACCTATCTTATTTCAGAATCTTAGTTTAACAACATCCTGATGATTCTTATGCACCTTAAAATTCTAAAAATACTATTCTAATGGATTCTTATGGGTTGTCTCCTTACTATCCATTCCATCCTTTCCTGGAATGTTCATAATTTGGTTTAGAAAAATACATAGTTCCAGCAAGGTGACTCCATACTTAGCTACACAAAACACACTAAAGTAAACTATACATCCCATCAGAATGTCTGTGGACTTTTGCTGAGGATATTGACATAAAAACTTTATTTTAAAATATTTTATGATTTTTTTAAGAGAGAGAAGAAGTGAGAGGGAGAGAGAGATAGAAACATTGATGAGAGAAACATCAACATAGATTGGCAGACTCCTAGGGGACCATTCCCAAAACCCAAGCATGTGCCCTGACCAGGAATGAAACCACCAGTGACCTCTTGGTGCATGGTGGATGCTCAGCCACTGAGTCACACCAGCAGAAAAAAAAACCTCTATTTTTTAAAGCCAATTGGTTAAAGGGTGGACACATGACCTTGGATATGGTGATTCTAGAAGCTGGAGAGGCAAAAAGCGAGTCAGATTATTCAGAGAACAATAGCCCATCTACACTAATAAAAGAAAAACATGCAAATTGACCATCTCTCCACTACGCCCACCAGCCAATCAGGAGCGAGTATGCAAATTAACTCAACAAAGATGGTGGCAGCCACGGAGCTAGAGCGAGCAGGAGGCTTGGGTTGCCCTGGTAATGGAAGAAACCAAGCTTCCCGCCTGCCCTGGCCAATGCTGAAGGAGTGGCTGGGGGCCTGGGTCTTTGGGGGGGTGTGGCTATCCTGAAAACAGCCCTCAGTCCCTTACCTAGGCTGGTCATGCCCCCATGGAGTAAAAGTCCCCGCTGGGGGGCCTGGCTAGCCTGAAAACAGCCATTAGCCCCTCACCCAGGCTGGCCAGGCACCCCAGTGGGGACCTCCACCCTGAAGGGGATATGGCCAGCCTGAAAACGGCCCTCAGCCCCTCACCCAGGCTGGCCAGGCACCCCAGCGGGAGCCCCCACCCTAAAGGGGCTGTGGCCAGCCTGGAAATGGCCCTCAGACCCTTACCCAGGTTGGTCATGCCCCCATGGAGTAAGAGTCCCCGCTGGGGGGCCTGGCCAGCCTGCAAACAGCCATCAGTCCCTCACCCAGGCTGGCAAGGCACCCCAGCAAGCACCCCCACCCTGAAGGGGGTGTGGCCAGCCTGAAAACAATACTCAGCCCCTCACCCAGGCTGGCCATGCCCCCCCAGCAGGGACCCTCACCCCATGGGGGCATGGCCGGCCTGCAAACTACCACAGGACCCTCACCAGGCCACCCCTCACCCCAAGGGAACCCCCACCCTGATCCGGGACACCCTTCAGGGCAAACCAGCTGGCCCTCAGCCATGCACCAGGCCTCTATACTAATAAAAGGGTAATATGCTTATTAGACTGGGACACCTTCCAGGTGACCTTCCAGACGTTCTTCTGGACAAAGCCATGATGGCGGGGCTGAGGTAGAGGTGGTTAGAGGTCAAGAGGGGAGGGCAGTTGTGGGTGATCAGGCCAGGATAGGACGGCAGTTGTGGGTGATCAGGCCGGTGCAGGGGGCCATTGGGGGTGATCAGGCTGGCGGACGGGGGGGGCAGTTGGGGGTGAGCAGGCCATCAGTGGGGGTCAGTTGGGGGTGATCAGGACAGCGGGGGAGGTAGTTTGGAGTGAGCAGGCCAGCAGGGGAGCAGTTGGGGGTGAGCAGGCCAGTGGGGAGGGAAGGTGGGGGCAAGCAGGCCTTCAGGGGGGCAGTTGGGGCAAGCACATTGGCACGGGGGCCAGTTGGAGGTGATCAGGTTGGCAGGGGGGGAGCATTTGGGGGCGAACAGGCTGGCAGCAGGGGGAAGTTTGGGGGCGAGCAGGCCAGCATGCAGAGTGGTTAGGGGCAATCAGGCAGGTGAGTGGTTAGGAGCCAGCAGTCCCGGATTGCAAGAGGGATGTCCGACTGCTGGTTTAGGCCCGATCCCTGTAAACCAGCAGTAGGACATCCTTCAAGGGGTCCCAGATTGGAGAGGGTACAGGCCAGGCTGAGGGACACCCTCCCCCCTCCCCTGCCCTGTGCATGAATTTTGTGCACCGGGCCACTAGTACTACATATAAGAGATATAAGAGAAATTCTCTTTGAGAGGAATCTGTTTTGAAAGGGTTGGAGTGTGGGTGACTGTGTGGTTGTGTTTTTGTTTTTTTGAAGCAAGGGAATATGAAAGAAGAGTGAGTTGGATTGACATACCCAGATTTTGAAGATCACTTTGGCTACATGATTGAGAATTAATTAAACAAACAACAAAGCCCTAAGGCAGAGAGGCCAGTTACAATCTGTCTGCAAGACACACTGGGGTTGCTCATAGTTTGACCAGAGTGGTGAGTAGAAAGAAAAAAAGGAAATGAGCAAATTCTAACAAGATTTAGAAGGTAGAATCTATAGCAGAAGTAGTAGTTAGACTATAAATGCTGAGGAAGTTATTAAGAAAAGTTTCAAAATATCTGGTCTGAGCAATTGGGGAAAATAATCTTTCCTTAGTATGAACAGCATTGGAGTATGAGCAAAGTAGGGGCAGGTGAGGAATTCATTTTGAACAAATTGGACCCGACAACTGAACTCAAATACATGCTCATCTCTCTCCATGACTTTTTGTTCATAATCACTATATATCTGGATTGCATTTCATCCTTTAGAAAGGAGGATAACGCAAAGTTTTCTCCATCCCAAATTGCCCTTTCCCTGAAATTAGTCATCATATTTTTGAGGCTTTACTGATATGTGGTATAACTACTTCAGAAATGTAGGCACATTTTTTTATTTCTGTAGTAAACATAATTTTAGTGTGGGCAAATTTTCTAAAGGGAAAACATGCCCTATAATCAGTTCTTTTAGGAGAAAAAGAAATCTTATAAGACTAACTTCACTCCTGAGCCATTAATTGTTAATTATCACTAATGAGTGGGACGTAGAATTTGGTTTAGATCTGAGCAGCCCATAAATCACAATCATCTAGATGCTGGTCACATGGACATCATTAGCTCTCCCCAGCATGTGGCCTCCACCTTGTTACTGCAGCTTCCCTAGGAGAGGTTTCTCAATGCTGGAGTCCTCATGACACTGTCCACTGAAAGCTGGGCTCCAAACCCTGAAGGAGTAGAACTGGGAGCAGCAAAATTTGAAGATTATTTTCTTGTGTGAATGGAACTTAGAGGGGATATGTCAGTCTCTGAAAACCACACTACTGAAGAAACCTGTACCCCACATGTGACTTAAAAATATCCACAGGAGCCCAGGAATTTCTAAATTTCAGCATTTTTCATTATTAAGACACTTTTCAGAGGATATATTATACCTGGTGTGTGTGTTTTGTTTTGTTTTGTTTTGTTTTTTCCTTTTTTTTAAAATCTTTTGTGTGTGTGTTTGTTGTTTTTGTGTGTGTGTGTGTTTTTTTTTGTTTTTTTTTTTTTTTGGTTTGTTTTAAAATAGTAGACAATGTTGAGGAGACAATAAGGCAGCAAAACTGTTCTGACAAATAATAAACAAATTGATGGTGCATTTATTTAAGCTGCTCCAAATGCTTTTACTCCTTAGCAGATGCAAGTTTTGTTTTTAGAAAAGAAACAAAACAAATAGTTGTTTAGCTGCCATAAAACTACCAGCGAAGGAAAAGGGCAAAATTGGTTTCTCTCTCTGTTTCTGAGAGAATAGTATGATTTAAAATTATGTAAAGGTGTGCAGCTCCCCTGCTCTCTTTTTACTGCGGTAGCTGAGAGGCCCAGTCTACACTGTAGATGCATATGTAGCATAGGAAAATAAAGCCGTAGCACATAGATATAACCCCATTGTAATCAGCTACGTATTAATAGTAGGAAAGGAGCAAAGGGGGAAGCCAGACATAGGCAAGTCACTTGGGCAGCTTCACCAGGAAGCTGCGATTTTGCATTCCCCAGGGAACCACTGGCCTAGGCCCTGCAGGTTGCTGGGGGAAGGGGTCCCTCAAAGGGGAGATAGATGCATGCACAGTGGTGCTGTGATGACTAGGGAAGGTGCCTGTCAGTCAAACCTGGAAATAGAAATCATTGTTCAGAATGGGCTGGGCCACTACAAGCCAAATACAATTTGGGAACAGATAATCCCCTGAACAAAGGAATTCGCTCTCTTGGCTCTTGGCTCTCTGGTTACTTTGGCTTTGCTCCTGCCCATGTTCCCTCCATAGCCACATGACCCACAGCCACGTGGGCCCCAATGCAATGGACTGACGGATTGTAGTGGGGAACGCAAACTAAGCCAGCCTGATGCTGGATTGGACTCTGTCCCAACATGGGACAGAAAGTTTGGACGCAGGTATTTATTTTAGCTCTACCGAAGCTGAAGCTACACTTCTCTGGGGGAAATGGGACCTTGGAAGCTCAGGGGTTTAATCCCACAGAAATAAAGCTTTCTACAATATCGCATCCTCCCATGAGTGTCTCCAGAAATTCTTATTCCAGCGGTACCCCAAGGACCCCACTTCCACTGATAAAATATCATACACTGCTCTTTAACTATAGTTAGGCCTTCCAAGACGATGGTGTGTGTGTGTGTGTTTTCATATATAAGATGAGTATGAGAGTTAGAACAACTCTGCATATATATTGAATGTTTTGTTTGTTTGAATGCTATTTTCTGTTCTGGACTATAAATACAATGGCTAATCTGTTTTCTGAATTGACTGACTAAAATTCCCTTAGTGAGAGAGACAAGCACATACCCACCTCCCCCGCCCCCACACACATACACACAGAAAGAAAGAGATAATATGAAGTAGAAAACTAAACATTTGCATTCAAAACGTATTTTGATATTTTTCTTCTAACAGGTGAAAGGAGACAAAGCCCTTTATTAAATTAGACTTTTTCTAATTATTAGGAAGCAAGGTATTGCTTTTTAAAAGTTGTCCTAATCTGAAAATACCTTTTAAGTGTTCAAGTTAGTATTCTTATAAACTAAAGCAATCTTATAAACAAAGATGATTCAAGCATTTAAAAAATCCATTTTATGAGTATTCAAGTTAATTTCAGATCTTACATTGTGTCCATCAGAGTTGAGACTTCATTTTGATTTATTTCTTATTTGTTTTAAATTAAAACAGAAAAAGAGGGGCGAAGGAAAATAATATTTATGCATTCTTCACCAGGCTAAGCTTTTCATATATTATGTGATCTTCAAAAATTCCTGAGTCCCAGTATTATTATCTCACTTAAACAATGAGGAAACTAAGTCTCAGAAAAGTTAATTATCTCTCTAGATTGATCACATAGTCCCTAAGAGTTTGATTTGAATATAAATTTGCCTGGCTTAAAGTTCTATCCATGTTTTGTTGTTGTTATTTGTTTGCTTTGATGCTTAGACTAGTCAGGGATGGGCAAACTTTTTGACTCGAGGGCCACAATGGGTTCTTAAACTGGACCGGAGGGCCGGAACAAAAGCATGGATGGAGTGTTTGTGTGAACTAATATAAATTCAAAGTAAAGGAGCGGAGGGGAGAGCAAGAGAACCCTCCGCTCTTTCGGCTCCACGGGCCGGATAGAACAGCTGAACGGGCCAGATCCGGCCCGCGGGCCGTAGTTTGCCCACGGCTGGACTAGCTCCAGTCAAAAGAACTCTCACCAATAAAAATCTCTACAAGCATAAATTAAGGACACGAAGCAATGCTGAGAGTGTTGCTCTTAACAAAACAGCGATACCCAACAAAATAAGCATTATTCTTCCCTAGGACTCCAATAACATTTGAGTGTGTATGTGTGTGTGTGTGTGATCAAACAACACACCAGGAAGATCAAATTTTCATTGTGGTTCCCAATAATGCCCTATGTTATCATTTCATTCCACTAGCTATTTAATTTAAGAAGTAGCCATTTTACCTTTATTCCTATTTTTGGATAACAAAGAGACCATTTTGTATTTTGTTTTGTTTTTCTCAGAGAAGCTCGGTACCTAGCTGGAAGAAAAAGAAAAGTACAAATATGCAGAAAATCATCAGAGAGATAGCCAAGATGTCAACCAGAGCAGTGCAGTGTGTAAAACAATTTGGAATAAGTATAAAAAGTCACTGGCCATCTCCAGTGGAAAACGAGGTATTTTTAGCCACACACTTTTTGTTGTTGTTGTTATCTGATTCTAGTCTTTCATTGGCTCAGAGCTATTTACAATTATAGATATCTCTGTAAGTTATAAATAATCCATGGCGATACAAAATAATTCTTATTTAAAGACAAAGAAATAAATTTGTCTGGTAAAGGTTCAATTGACTTCCCTCCTGCACTCTGTTAGAAGACAGTTTGCCCCCATTTGCACATTCACTTTAAAATTTCTGACTTCTAAATATATCTGTTCTTGGCATTCTTTTTTGAACTAGTTGTAACATTTTATCAGTTTTCTTTTTTTTAATTTTTTAAATTGATTTTTTACAGAGAGGAAGGGAGAGGGATAAAGAGTTAGAAACATTGATGAGAGAGAAACATTGATCAGCTGCCTCCTGCACACTCCCTGCTGGGGATGTGCCTGCAACTAAGGTACATGCCCTTGACCGGAATCGAACCTGGGACACTTCAGTCCGCAGGCTGACTCTCTATCCACTGAGCCAAACTGGTTAGGGCTTATCAGTTTTCTTTAATAAGGAGTTAAGTTCAATCTATATCACATGTTTGTTTTATCTCTGTATGAGAATCATGCTTTTACCTTTTTAAAAAAATCATTCTTTTACCAAATGTGATATAAACATGTTCGGTTGGTGTCAAAAGAATGCAAAGGAACAGATGATTTTCTCCCAGTGTATGGAAGAGCGGTGATAAGATATATCCGCCTGCAGGCTGGATGCCTAAAAAAGCAATTTTTTTTTTTGAGTTGCAAGGCACTCTTCTCCATAAACAAATGCATCTGTGATCTACCCACATGATTCAGTCAGGCTTCACGTATTCCAATGAAGTTAATTGATACATCTCTTTAATGAGCTAGATTTGAAAGAAAACACCACACACACAAAAGGATTACAAAAACATAAATGGGAACACCTTGACAATTCTGACATTGGTTAACAACATTATATAGGTTTCAGATGGACAGTTCTATAAAATATCATCTGTATATTGTATTGTGTGTTCACCACCCCAAATCAAGTCTCTTTCCATCACTATTTATGCCGCCTTTACCCTCTTCTACCTCCCTACTTCTCTCTTGTAATCACCACACTGTTGTCTGTATCTATGATGTGTCGTGTTTTTTTTTTTTTTCTTAATCCACCCCTTTCCTAAGCTCATAGGGCTGAACTTATAATAAAACTGACATAAAACCAGATTAACAGGATAAAAAATCAGTTTGATACATGCACATGAGAGAATCATAACGATGTTCAGAGAGAACTAGTCAGTGTTTTCACCATGTAGACAAAAAAAAAACAACACAATAAATTTGTGATGAATTGGCAGGACAAGAAAAAAAAAATTAGTGTTTACTGAAAGGAATCTGAGCAAGGTTTGGGTCTTCATTAGTGAGGGATCTAACAAAGTTTGGGCTTGGGTAGTAAGTGAATCTAGAGGCAACAAGGTTTCCTTACACAGGTTCTTCAGCCCTGGACTTCTTAGCTCTAGGGATGAGGTTGTTTCTCTCAGCCCCCTAAAGCAGAGAGGGTGCCTTCCAGGGTAGATTTATTTCCTGCATTCAGCAAGGCAAGGGAGGGTCAAGGTGCCCTTCTGGCACAGGAGGCTTGTCAAGTAACTGCAATTCAAAGTAATCAATATGCTATTATGAGATATTTGGGAACAGCCTGCCCCTGCCCAGAGTCCTCACAGACTCATCATGTCTTCATTACTTTAACAAATCAAGACCAGGCTTATAAATCACTTACCTATTTTTCACATGAACAAAGAGTTCAACTGATCTCTCACTCCAAATACTTCTTTCATTGGACCAATCAGCCAGTCTGTAAATGGAAATGACTCATTTTATGACACGTTGGTACACTAGATATATAAAGATGAGTAGATATAAATAATAAATACATTCAAAACGTATTTTTAATTTCAGTTCTACCAGTTTACAAATTATGGCTGCCTACAAGGCAACAAAACGTGCAGATGGACTAAAAAAGTTTTAGGTAGTTATTCCATTGCTTCACTAAATATGTACTTAAGAAAGGTTTAAATTAGCTCAGCGTAAAGTCATTTGGATGTTACCAATTGTGTGTCCCAAGGAAAGAAAAATATCCATCTTTTAATTCTATAACAACACTTGATTGCAACTGGTTTAAAAACCCTCATTAGAAGCTGTGTCTGAGACATTTACAACTGAACAAACCTTTTTTTTTAAATATGTTTTTATTGATATTTAGAGCAAGGGGAAGGGAGAGGGATAGAGAGGAACATCAATGAGAGAGGAACATTATCGATCAGCTGCCTCTCCCATGGCCTCCACTGGGGATTGAGCTGACAACCTGGCCTGTGCCCTGACTGGGAATCCAACCAGTGACCCCTTGGTTCCTGAGTCGATGCTCAACTGCTGGGCCACACCGGCTAGGCTGAAGAAATCTTTAAAGCCTTAAGAGATCAGTCTTTGTAATATTTAAAAAGCAGAGAAACTCATATTTCAGAATCAAATGATTTGCATCATCTTTTTCTCACTAAAAGATTAAAAATTGGCATTAGTTAAAAGCTCAAATATTTGCTGGAATTGAGGTCTACTATCATCTCCAACACTTAGTAGCTATATCAGCTGTAGAAAGGACCCTTAACTCATCAAGACAACTTCTTCTGTGAAAGAGGAATAGTGATATTACACTTCTATTCACTGAGCTTCACCTCAACCAAAAATTCTGCAGTCGCTTCTTAAGCCTTTTCTAATTTGCATTTTTTAAAACTAGAAACTGCTTATAGAAATTGTGCCAACAAAACATCGTCTCGCCCTCCCCGGTTTGGCTCAGTGGATAGAGCGTTGGCCTGCGGATGGAAGGGTCCCAGGTTTGATTCTGGTCAAGGGCACATGCCTGGGTTGCGGGATACGTCCAACATGCAGGAGGCAGCCAATCAATGATTCCCTCTCATCATTGATGTTTCTACCTCTCTCTTCCTCTCCCTTCCTCTCTGAAATCAATAAAAATATATTTTAAAAATTTTTAAAAAAACACGTCGTCTCTATGGCACTTCCTCAGGAGTAAAAATGTGTTGAAGTTAACTTGTGTCTAATGTAAACACATGGAGAAACAATTAGTTGTAAGATGGGAACTGTTTATCAAGATGTCAATGTGCTTGACACAGAATAGTTATGAAATTAATTGTTCACTGAAAGAATAAATGTGAGAGGAAGACTCAGAAATAATGGACAGAGTGTCTCCAGGCAGAATGTGGTGAATCCACCATATCATGTGGCTGGCAGTGCCCTCATTATATCCAAAGCCAGGGCTGAAAGGGGGAGAAAAGTTGGTACAGATTATCACATTGTCATAAAGAGGTCCCTGATCAATTTTGTGATTAATCAACAGTTATCTCCTATGAAGATTTTTAACAGTTGCATCCTCACTGTAGGGCAAGAACACACCCTCAGAACTCTTGCTGCACACACAGGCAATAAATGGAAAAATATCCTTGGGTGAGGATTGAAGAAGAAGAAGAGGAAGAAGAGGAAGAAGAGGAAGAAGAGGAAGAAGAGGAAAAAGAGGAAGAAGGGGAGAAGGGGAAGAAGGGGAAGAAGAGGAAGGAGAGGAAGAAGAGGAAGGAGAGGAAGGAGAGGAAGAAGAGGAAGGAGAGGAAGAAGAGGAAGAAAACCATCATCAGAAACCTGTTTTACATTCTGGTACGTGCATTAGGCTAAAACTTAGGATAAAACTTTTGCTTCAAAGAAAACACAAATAAATAACCCCAAACTAACTAAAATAAATATACCCCCTATCTTATTGAGAGAATGCTTGTAATACATTTAGCAAAATGTCTGGTACCAAGTTAAGAAATGGGAACAAGTAGCTATAATCACCTCTCCTCCCCAAACCAATAGGTAATACATTAAAAAAAAGAAAGAAAGAAAATAGTTATATTACCTCTTAAATGCCAGTAGGGGAAAAAAAAAAATTGAAACTGTGTAGACATTTCCATTACAGTAATTTACACTCACACCCAATCAATGAAAACATCACTAATTGGGCCCTCCTGCTGGCCTGGCTGAATGGATTGGTACAATGGTGGGAGGCAAGGCAATTCACTTTGGTTTGTATTCAGGGTCATGGATTACATAAAGATAGAGTCATTAAAACAGATCCTAAGGGGAAAACACGTACACTTGACAGTAACATTACTCCTCCAGGGAAAGCACATAAATTTGGCCAAGGGCATTGATTCCATATATTTTCTAAAATCATTAAGAAAAGTTCTTGTCCTATTTAATACTACATGGCAAAAACAAAATGGAAAACAACATATTCCAAAAACATAAATTAAGAATAACAAGTGATTTCTGTAAATGAATGAGATGTTAAACCTAGTAGACAGAGAATATATCTTTCAGGGATAAGCAAACATATTTCTCATGAGAAATTTAATCATAAAGGTCAAATAAAGATATTCTCTTATAAAGTTAAAAAAGGAATATCAGAGAGGTGTGAAATAAGTTTGATGGGAAGCCATTCTGACTTAATCTCTAGGTTTCATTTCTCTTTGCTCTTTTCAGAAAGAATAAAACTTTTGACACTTCACTTGCTAATTATTGAGTGACCTAACTTACAATCTCAGATTTTTGGTTGTTTTATTTTTAATCTTTAAAATAGGGATAATTATGCCAGGGAAACTAAGTTACTAGTGACCATAAAATGAGGAAAGTAAAGCACCTGTTATATTTTCAGTAAATATTACCCTCTTTCCCTATCTCCTAGTCAGTATTTGGAAATCACTGAACCCTCCCAAAAACCTTTCTTTCTAAATGTGTATAGAAATTCCATCCGTGGTTCCAGAGGGTAATAGCAGAAACCAGAAGCTGCCAAAATCCCAAATACAAAGGTGATTTATTAAAATCTGGAGAAGAATAAAAAGTAAACAATGACAGAATAATGTAAAATGTGCAAACACCCAAGTTTTTAAAGACATGCCTTTGTCTTGAAAAACATAACAAAAAGTGGTAGAAAGTTTAAGAGGTTCCAAATTTTCTCATTCTTGGATAACAATTGTCTTTTCCCAAAAGTGCTATATAACTTGGTCCTTAGTGGCCTCTTTTATTCCTTGAATCCTACCCAAGCAAGAAGGCTCCAGCCACCAACGGCCCTCTTGACCTCCAGCTATAATACTTGTCTTCTTAGATGCCAGAGGTATTCCAAATATGCATATTATCCCTTCTCAAAAAAAAAATGCTAACAAATTATGACTTTTTATCATCCAATTCATGATTTTAAGATACAATACCCTGAGCCCTAGTGGACCTTCAAATGTGATTTAAATTTGGAAAAAAAAAAAAAAGTCACAATGAAAAGAAAGAATAGAAAGATGTTGATGATAATACATTATCCAAGTAGTGTGAAGATTATGATTGTTACATTTGATACACACATGCATTTCCTTAAAGATGTTTCCCACAAGAAGAGATTATCTGAAAGTTCCTTAGGTTTTTCAAAGTAAAATTTAGTTTAAAATCTGGTACTTAGTTTTGGTCTTATGTTTTAACTAAAACTAGAAAATATTGACAGTTATTTTTAGGGGGATTTTTATTTCATAATTCATTAAAGGCCCTTAAATATATTTTTTAATTTTTTATTTCATTTTATTTTTGACACTATCACAGATGTCTCCATCCCCGCCCTCCCTGTGCCCACCTCCACCTAGTCCCTACCACCCTTTCCCTCTGGCCATCACCACACTGTTGTCTATGTCTATGGGTTATGCATATATGCTCTTTGGCTAGTCACTTCACCTTCTTTCAAGGCCTTTAAATATTTCCAGTGACTCAAGTGGTTTTTATAAACTTAACATGTCCAATTTCCTATTTCAGTATTTCAATCTTTTTAGTACCAAATCTTTTAAAAATGTAGTGAAATAGAAATTTTCATTAATCCAAAAAATATATTAATAAATATGATGTCATTCCTAAAATGTTCTAATAATGTGTTTAAAAACCTAGTATGATTTATACTTTAAAAATTACAACTCTGAATCAATTAACTCATTACATATTTTAAATTGGAAATGAAAAACCTTATCTTTATACCAAAAGAATAAATTCACTCAAATACTACAAATACATAAAATCTGCAAATTTCTTAAAACAAACATTAATATATAGTTTTGAGTCCATCAACATCTCTATTTTTGTACATTTCCTTACATTTAAAAGAGGCACACCCACTAAGGAAAAAATAATGGCATCCCAAAGACGTTTGGAAATCATAATGGCCAGATATGGTTGTATAAAGACCATTGTCACAATGCTAACTGGATGCATTTTAGGGTTACTGTTGGGATGTGATGATTTTATATCTAGTTGCAAGTTAAATGGCATCTAATTAATTACTCTCCTCACTGAGATCTGTAACCCCCTTCAGGCTTCTGTTTCATGCATCAAAATTTTACTTTGCTTTTATGAAATTTATTTTTATATTTATTTATTTAAATCCTCACCCAAGGATATTTTTCCATTGATTTTTAGAGAGAGTAGAAGACAGAGGGAAAGACAGATAGAAATATCGATGTGAGAGAAACATATTGATTGGTTGCCTCCTGCACGTGCCCCGAACAGGGCCCAGGCCAGGGAGGAGCCTGAAGCCGAGGTACATGCCCTGGACTGAAATCAAACCTGGGACCATTCTGTCCACTGAGCCAAACTGGCTATGACTGCTCTTATAATATTTAAATGTCTTTGGCCTAGTTCATAAGACTGTAGAACTTGATAAAAGCTTCCATCCCTTTTATGTTTTACCAATCTTGTAAAAACATAAGTCCCATTATCACAATATCATCTGACTGAATTCTGCATGTCTCTGACAACTTAATAAGACTATGAGTTCATACAATCCCTGGTCACTATTGAGTGCGATAATAAATAGTGATACAGTGACTGCCGTGTGCTAGGAGACACTAAAACATTACTACTCTTTTGTGTCTGCAAATCTAGTTCTATGGGATTGATATTATCACCCACTTATAGGTGAAGTCACTGAATCAAGGTGTTTAGTAATTTATTGATATTATACAGTTAAACATGGGTAGAACAGGACAGGGGGCTGTGTGTGCTCTTCACAGAATACTTTGCTATGGGAACCAAGGCTTAAAACTATAAATGGTGTTCATCTCTATCACACACATCGGTCCCCTCACAAAATTCTCGTTTTCCATTCTTATGATTTTGAGCCTGATAGATTAATAGTCTTGGTTTTATTGTATATGTTTTCTATGTTGAAAATTCTGCTACATGTCTTAGATGGATTGCCCAATATCTTTTTTTTTTTTTTAATCTGTGTTCTCACATGGCAGAGTAGGAGCTCTCTGGGTTATTTCTTATAAGGCCACTAATCCCATTCATGAGGGCACCACATTCATGACCTAATCACCTACCAAGGAACCCACCTCCAAGTTACATTATATTGAAAATTAGGTGTGTTTTTTTTAAAATAATTCTTTATTGTTGAAAATATGTACAACAACCTGAAAAGCTGCCAGCTTCTCTTCCCACCAACATAGGAATATGGCCTACAGATTCCTTGAAAATGAAAGAATTTGACTCTGTGCTCACCTTGACTTAATTATAAACAGCAAAATAGGTAACATGGAGGCTCTCCTTGCACAATTCTAACTTGCAAATTTACGGCAAAGTTAGAAATCTGATGAAAAAAATATTTGAAATTAAGAACTATTGCATTGTCATTACTAACAAAAAGACCTAGATTGTCAATATTTTAAAAGATCAGTGTGATTAAACTCGGGTTTGCACTCCTTGGAGAATGAAAAAGCCTCATTCTTCTCATAGGGCCAGCACAGAAGCAGCGGAAACAAGTGTCATTTGTAATTAAAATGAAGGCTTTGGATGTTGTTTAAGGATAAAAACGCAATACCCATCTCTTCAAAATAACGTAATTACACAGATCATATGGGGAATTAACTGAGTTTTGAGGACATTCTTTCAGAGAACAAAATGACAAGAAAGAAATATTGCAGATGTGCAGATAGTAAAAAGGTCCATGGAAACTAATTATGCATTGATAATCCAATTACCTGTTGCATGCAGATCTCCAATCTGTTAATTATCTCCATTCATTTTGAGTCAGCTTTCAGCCCCTGAGATTTGTTATGGTCCATTCAAGTCTTTGCAATAATTCAACCCTTTTAACTTGTTTTTTGTAATGTAAGGAAAATGGCCTATCATTTTTTCACAACTTTGATTTGTAGTGTTTTCCATTCCCGTTAAACTGTTTTAGATTTGTACTATTTCTCTCTAATATGAAAACATGGTCAATCCGAGCTTCAAATGGAACCCACAGTTACTGAATATATTAAGCCAGTGTTGACATTGTTTATGGAATTTCATAACTGTATATAGGGCTTTATAGAACACATAAAAATGTAATCACCTCTCATATGTTAGTATTCATTTTCATCCCACTTCATATCACCCTGCTATTTTCCTACATGGATGAGGTCTGAATAAATACAGGGGTGAGTAAGAGCAGGTTTACAGTTGTGAGGATGCACAGAGTTTATCGTTATATTATTATTTACTGTAAACCTACTTTTGTGCACCCTGTATTCAGGACATAACCCTAAGACAGAGCAGGGAAGATGGAAAGGACTGAGCTGATTTCTTTTTTTTTATTCACTCAGACTATCTTTGCCATGATTGTATAGGCTATCAATTTCATTATCTTCCTAGGAGAGCCAAAGAGTTACCATAAGAATCTTGCAAACTTCTCTGCAGTAAACCTAATAGATCTATATGGCTGGGATAAATAGTCAGTGCCATGCTACTAAATGGAAATGATGTTGAAAGGAATACACTGTTCTCTGTAAGTAAAGACAAAATAACTACATAAACCTGTAGTTCTTTTATTTTCCTTATTCAACATGTTTTTGTCTAATACTAATGTCCACGTGTCCTAGTTCTAATCCTCAAAAGAGAGATTTGGTGAACTTAACTAATTTGTTCAAAGCTGACCCAATTAATCATGGCTCTGCTAGGATATATATCTCTATATCCAGATCTCTATCTTCTCTATCTATAATCTATCAATCTATCTATCATCTATCTATCTACCTATCTATCATCTATCTATCTATCTATCATCTATAGTACCTGGGTTTAATCTGATATAAATATGACAACTAAGCTCAGTCCAAAGTACTCCCATAGAAAAATGTATTAAAAAGGTACATGGCCCAAATATCTCCTTTAAACTATGCCTTTGACTGCTTGGCTTTTCTGTCCCCGCACATGCCATTTCCCTTATCGGTGATGTTACTGCCATCTTGCACATACAGCCGTTTTCACTGGCTCTTTAAGGATGAAATCAATATCCTCTTTCCTGTGACACCTGCCCTGCCTCTCGAGTCTCTGTGCTCACATGGCAGTTTCTTCCATAAACAACCACCATCACAGCAGTAACATCTGTTTGGTTTTGTGTGTGTTTTCTAATGATGATTTCAATTAAAAGGCAACAATATCAGGAATGAATCAATAAGCAAAACCCAACCATCTGATGTCTACAAGTGACAAACTTTAAATATAAAACACACAGAGAGCCCTAACCGGTTTGGCTCAATGGATGGAGCGTCGGCCTGCGGACTGAAGGGTCCCAGGTTCGATTCCGGTCAAGGGCCTGTACCTTGGTTGCGGGCACATTCCCAGTGGGGAGTGTGCAGGAGGCAGCTGATCGATGTTTCTCTCTCATCGATGTTTCTAACTCTCTATCCCTCTCCTTTCCTGTCTGTAAAAAATCAATAAAGTATGTTTTAAAAAAAAACACACAGAGAGTGTAACGAAATGGATGAAAAAAGATATAACATGAGAACAAAACATAAGAAGGCTGAACTAGGTGGACTTAGACAAGTTCACCTCACTGTGTGTCGTTAAGTGTGGGATAATAATAATACCTAACTCATAAGGATTTTGTGAGCATTCACTGAGTAAATATGTAAAATGTTTAGATCAGACACATAGTTCTAAAAAAGTGGTTAGGTATGTTTATTATTGGCTTGGATAACAAGAGACAGACATACAAAGAGCTTTAGAAACACAACAGAGCTGAACACTGTTGCCTGGCAGTTTATTGAAAGAATTCAAAGGAGAGGTAAAGGTGCCAAGAACCAATTCCAGCATGTAATAATTACAAGAGTTTTACATATGTTGAGCCACATATGTAATTTACCTGTTGGAAACAGCTAAAAGGCACTCCCCCAGCTCAGGGTTTTTTATTGCCTCCTGTTGGCCAAACACCTGAACAGCTGTAGGCTATTCCCCAAACTGACAATGTTTCTGTATACCCTTTGATACCGTCCCCTTTGAAGTGTATATTTCCACCTTGCCTTGGGACAAATTGTACTAATAAAAGCAGGTTCCTTGGTCAAGGGGGAGAGTCTTCTAGCTCCTTCAGTTGGAAGCTCCTCTGACCCCCCCCCAATGCCTTTCAAAAATATCTTTCGTCCATGGACCCCTTCTTAATCATCTAAGGCGCAGCCTCTTTCTCCAGAATGCTGAACCCTTTGTAAGGCTGGGAAAAAGAACCCCGGGAATTGATGCCCGAACTTGGGGCTCCAACGTAAAGGTACACAAAATTGAGAGGCAATGGGGAAATGTAATTAGTGAACAAAAGTGGAGAGAATATTTTAGAATGTGAGTAAAACGTTTGATGAACAGTGGTTTCATAGCTGGAGGGTAAAAAAACACAGTGGAAGAGGGAATGGAGACTAGATTGGAAGAGCAGCTGTTTCCTTTACCGCAAGGGAATTCAGAGTGTTGTCTCTAGAGAGCATGAGACGCGGCTGGGATAGGAGTCCTGCCCTATTACACTTTGGCTGTGTGATTCTTGGCAACGGATTTCACCTCTCTGCCCCATTTCATTTCTTTTGTTGTTGTTGTGAAGATTCAGTTAGGTAACGTGTGACTGTTATAGAGTAATTTTGGAATGAATATATGAATCTATCACTTAGAAGGTTGCTGCATGCAAAACTTGAGAAAGTCATCTAATCTCTCAGTCTCAGGATCTTTACTTGAAAAAACAAACAAACAGGAAGTAGGTATGAAAAACATTAATGCTTATAAAGATAATGCTTGTAAACTCTAAACTACTAGATTTACTAACAAATTTAAGTCACCATTTCTTAAATATCTACTATACTAAATAAATATAAATATACATACTTACTTTTAATCTTTATAATGACAAGGTGACATAGATACTATTAATTCTACTTTTATCAACAAAGAAATTGAGGTCAAGAAAAATTAATATATTTTTACAGGTTGATACAGTAAATTTAAACACATTTGTCTAATTTTGAATTTCATGTTCTGCTTTATTTTACTCTCTTAAACATATTGTTATTATGATTATCATTTATATTCTATTTATATATTTGTCTTTTTTTCTCTTAGTATATATAACCTGAAATTTAAAAATTAGAAGAAAAGAATTAGCTAGGGAATGTTATTATATGAGTAATGGTTTTCACTGCTGCTCTTCTTTTTGTATATGCTTTTAAAAAGTTTCTATGTACTTTTCAGGTCTACTTATTTTATTTATTTGAGGGGATTGTTCTAAAGATTAAACTATTCCTCAAGCCATCAAGAGATGTGGGAGGTCAAGGGGAAAGACATTGATTTTTAACTATGTTAATGTCACAAAAATATGTTCGTTCATTCATCAAGCTGCTACTGTTGGGTCTCCCCATTCATCTCATGTTGATAAGTGGAATAAACTAGTTTTCTTATGAGTGCACCTCTGAAAGGGCATGAAATTAAAATTAAAAGATGTGCAATTTCATGGTAGCTCAGTGTTTGATGTAAATACAGTGATGTTCTCTCCCTTGTTCAGAGCAGAAAACTAAAATATATTACCCAAAGGAGAAACTGCCTGCAAATATATTTAGAGCTTGGCATGGTTGCAAAGCTAAAGATCCATTGAGAACGCCAAAGATCTAAGTTCACGTCTTGGCCAGCATTTTATGTCTCAGAGAACAAGTAGAAAAAACATTATTTAAGGCATTGAGATGGTAGTTAATTATATATGTTATCAACCATTTGAGGTGGATAAAGTTATTATTATTCTACTAGCAGCCCGGTGCTCGGATTTGTGCACATTGAAAGGAAATTAATTAGAAGAAATATTTTAATATTGCTATTCGCCCTTTCTCTATAATAGAAGTGTCAGAGATGAAAGAAAATTAGTAAAATATATATGAAAATAATATATAAAGTGATTAATAAATAAACAATAACAACATGATATAACAAAGACATGTCATAAAAACAACAAAAACAAGATATAAAAACAACAAGAAAGATATAAAAACATGATATAAAAACAACATTGATACAATGACTGATAAATTGATTAAGCTTATTCTAATATATCCCTGTATACTACATTAAGAGTAAAAACACATGACTATAAGTGCTTGACTAATTTCCCTTGTGATGAAGTATTTACAACTTTAACGTCACACGCTCTTTGAACTCAAGAGAAAGAAACATATAACTGACCATGTTCGAAAACAGGTTCAGGTAGGAATATTTCTACTCTGTCTAGAGTTTGTCCTTGTGATTTATTAATAATCATCACAATGCTGGCATCATGGGAAACTGTCTTCTAATTAATTTAAATGGGAGGCCAATGTCAGATGGGGACAAATATTGCATATGCATTAATCAACATTTATTTTTAAATTGCCAGTGCGTGTCATATATACCGGGTGGTCAGATAGTCGGGTGGATGGACACTCGGTTACTTAGCCTTTTATATACATAGATATAGATTATTGATATAAATTAGTCCCCATGAATAGATATTTAGCATGATTCCAGCACATAAGTAATAAATTTTATCTCATTTAAGACTCACAATTTCCTTAGTGATTAATAGTGACTCAATTAACAGGGCCCTGCTCTGGCTCTATCAATCTTACCCAGAAAGGAGTGTTCAGGTCCAAAAAAAACATGCCTGTCAAAACCCAAAGACATCTTTAATTCTGGATAATGCTCTGAGTCCTTGAGATCATGGAAAGTCCCTTTCCTTCCAAGCCCACTTTCATAGCATGTCATTGCATTTTTCTGAGGTGTGTTTTCTACTGGTATTTTATAATCTTGGTAGACACATTCTTAGACCAGGGGGTTGTCAAGAGACATATATTTGTGTATGTGGGGTGTAGATGGAGCTCAGATGGGCTCAGGTCTTTATACATAGATGTCTGAGGTCTCTTCAGAGCAAATAAGCTGGGAGTGGAAAGAGAGGAAGGCAGGCGCTATGAGTGGGAGACGGCAGACCAGGCAGACCAGACTAGTTCTCCATGTTCAGAACTTTGAGGGATTCAAAAATTCCAAATTTTAAAATGGACTTTTATGTCATTATGAAAATGACAAGAGAGAGGAAAGGAGAAAGAGAGAGAGAGAGATCAATGTGAGAGAGAAATATCTATCCATCTATCCATTGACTCCTGGGATCGAACAGGCAACGTTTTGGTGTAACAAAAAACACTCCAACCAACGGAACCACTGGGCCAGGGCTGCACCAAAGCTTTTTTATCCACTCATATACGAGGAACACAGGGGCGGGGGTGGAAGGGGGGGAGGTAAAAAAAGGTAAAGGGAGGTAGAAAAAGGTAAAAGGGGGATAAGTAGTGATACAAGGAGATTTGACTTGGGGTGTGAACACACAATACAATATACAGATTATGTATTATAGAATTATACACCTAATTTTATTAACCAATGTCACCTCAATAAAGTCAATAAGAAAGAGGACTGTGTTTTCCTCTCTAAAAAAGTAACCTATAAAAATAAAAAAATAAAAAACAACAAAACAAAATCTATCAACCAATGAATCACCTTAATGCAATAGCACCTTCTCATGATACATCTCCTTGGGTGATGCAGCAAAAGACGAAATTAGCAACTTGCTCCACCATGAATGATCCAGGTAAATGGGTCATAAACTAAGATTTAAAAGTTGAAAAGGAGCCAGAGCTACAAATTGCCAAAGGGCTATGAGCTGCTGTAGGTGGTGCATTGCAGAGGCAGGCTCTCCCTTCAGAGGACAAGCACCTGGAGACAGGAGCCATGAACCATGTCAGGGAAATAAATTTAAATCCTGAAAAAGATCAGCATGCCTACAGATAAAACTCTCTGTGCACACAGGGGACCAGCTTTTGTCAGGGTCAATCTGAGGGCTGGCTCTATGGTTGGTGCACCCCAAATGGCTAGTGATAAATGACACCCTAACTTGGCTCATCCCAGCACTAGCGGGCTCATTTAATACAGAACATTCCATTGGATTGAGAAGAGACTTTACCAGCAGCACAGCATTAATAACCTTTTGTTTTTATGCAGGAGAACTGTATAATCTTTTCTCTAGGCTTTAAAATCTCAGCTAGGATTGCTGTTGCTTAAGCATTTTGCTAACAGGAACTTGGTTAAGTCACACATAAGAACAGAGGCAAGAGCTAATAAATTGCAGACTTGCCAATTCCCAGAGCTACTCAAGAATCTTATACAGTTAAGGGGCATTAATATCTCCTACAACCTTACTGCAGTCTCAAAAAATAACAATTAAGTGTTATTAATAAAAAGAACTCCTTCCTTTCCATCACATGTGCTGCTCTATTATTTTATCTCAGATAATATTTCCACCTACAATTTTCTTTATGACCTCGGTGCCTTTACCTCTCTAAGCAGGATAATCTTTCATCACTATCAGCCTTGGTCCTAGCCTTTGATGACTCTTGGGCTTTTCTGGGACAGTAAATACTGAATGACTCAGGAGTCTTCCAGTTCCTGCTCCCCTACTGATAAACAGCCTCAGCTCTCTGCAGACACCCACATAGGCTAATGGGAGAACCAAGACAACAGATAAGGTAGTGACAGTCTCCCATTGTTCAATTGATTTTGAGAGTGTTATTAAAAGTCTAATGAAAGCCGTTGTCTGGGGGAGCATGCAAATGCCAAATAGCAGAAGGCATTCTTGAGAGCTAATCTCCCCTGCCACTGAGAGGGATGGGGGTCTGCCTAGTCTAGACTGAGATGCTCCTTATTGATGGTACCATGATGATATTTACCAAAGTAACTTCTCACTTCTGAGTATCCCAGGGGAGCTAACTGTTAATTAAAATACACAATCTGGCCAGTTATTGTGGCAAGAAATAAGGAATGTTGAGGGACCTAGGAAAAATATATCTGAAGTCTGTCAGTAATCTATTCACTGGTTCCTAACCTTCCCTCCAGGATTTTCCATGCTTGATATAATCTGTTGCTTATTTAACTTTCATTTAAGAAATATTTATTAAATGCCAATTGCATGTAGGTCAATGTGGTAGGCACTTGGAAATCAGAGAAGAAAGCAGCCAGTCCTTGACCTCAGGTAACTAATAGTCTAAGGAGGAAAAGAAACATTAGCAGATAATACCAAGACAGTATGTCCAGGGATGAACAAAGGTAAGACAGACAAAGGTATAAATTAAAAAAAATAAATAAAAGTCTATGACTTTGCTCAGAATATCAAGTTGCATTTAATTTAAGTTTTGAGTGATGAATAGGACAGAAGAGGCAAGGGCATTTTAGACAGAAAGAATAATGTGGAAAAAGGCAAAGAGAAGTATGTTTGTAAGGAAGTTTAGGATTGTGGACAAAAAGGGGCCACATGCTAACCTAATTCAGGGAAGGTCTGCATGGTGGCTTTGCAAATTTAGAGACCTAAAGTAACCACAAAGGATGGTCTGAAATTAAAACCTTTAATTAAAAAGCAGTTCAGAGTGGGTAGTCATGTCCTAGGCTAGTATCTTCCCTGACAAAGATCAGCTTTGACCTTTACTGAGCCTAAGGTCTTTTTGCATCTAAGGTAACAGACCTGTGGAATGTCAGGATAACTTGTAACTTCCCTTTTTCTGGACCCCTCAGGGCACAACCAATGTCTCCAGGGCCAGACCACAGATTCCCTTATTGTTATTACTATCTGTTAATTGTTGACTGTTAACTATCCTGCACCCACCTGTGTAAAAGAAGCATGTCTATTGTGTTACTTTTCATCCAGTCCCGGAGGTCCCCCCTTTGCTTTCTCCCACCTCCCTAATCTATCACCAACGGGTTTCATGTAACCCACTCACATCTCCTCCTTTGATTGTAATGTATAAAACCAGGTGAAAAAACTGCCATTCTCTGAAGCATTATCTTAATACGGTGAGATTCTGCTTCCTGGCAATTGTCAACAGTTTGGCTCAAATAAACTCACAAAAAATTCTTTACAGGTTTGAATGTTTTCTTACGTTAACAGGATTTAGAAAATGAAGAGAAGACTATACAGTAAGACAGAATGTGTTTTAAGTACTAAGCCTAATACCACTTCTGGCCACATTCCATTGGCCAGAAATAATTATTTTGGCCCCAGTCTACCTCCTTGTGTGCCCAGAAAGGGGAAATAGTGAAAGAGCTATTGTCTTGTGCCAGCATTGTCTCTGCCACAAGACATGGAGGATGGGCTGGGGATGAGTGAAAGAGGAAGGAAAGATGCTTAAGAGCACTGCTGCAATCCTTCAAAGAGATACTAAACATGTGCATTATGCAATAGAAATGAGGAGACAGATGGATTTCAGTGACAATTAAGGCAAAAGAACGATAATATTTTGTCACAAATTAGAAGTCAATAATAAAGAATAAGGAAATATTCAGTGTAACCCCAAGATTTCTAGCATTGAATAAGCAAGTAAATGGTGTGGACATTAAGGAAGAGGAGGAGTAGGAAAGGATCAGTTTGGGCAGTCTGGATATACCCAGGAAATACAATGAGTTGAATAGAGGACATGCAACCAGATATGCATGCTGCAAACCTATAGAATACAACCACTTGCAAGATGGAAGCCAGGCTAATAACTGGTTTTTGTCTGAATCTGGACATTTGAAAGTAATAATGTGTAAACTCTAGAAATCAGAGTATCTCCCTTTTCTAGGGTTTGCTTTTTTAAAATGTTTTATTTGGTTTATTGGATTTTTTTGTGGGGGGGGGTAGAGTGGGGGCTGGCTCTATGTCAAGAATCAGCATAAGGTATAAACTTAAAGTCATCTCAGATCTTTTATGAACCTGTACCCTTCCTTTAGCATGCATGGTCACTTTCTAGTTTTCCCCACATCTGCATTTGCTTTTGAATATCCTAGTCTTTAATGCCTGGCTCCCAAAGGAGGAAATAATAAAAGTGAAGAAAGGGGAAGGGTGCTTGCCCTTTAAATCTCCTTACCTTCCCATCAGCCAGAGGGGAAGGGATTAATTACAAAGTGGGAAGGTCCAACAATAATGGTCACTTACCTCTTTGCACCTCTGAGGTCAAAAGTAGCCATCAGTAATTAGAGCACAGATTCCTTTTGTGCACCCAGCTCCTGAAATCTGTGTGTAGGGCTACTCCAGGAACACATGCCTGCTACTGTGCTAAAATTTCACATTGACCAAAATTAATTACATTTTGCCTGGCTGATGTGGCTCAGTGGATTGAGTACAGTCCCCATGCACCAAGAGGTCACCAGTTCGATTCCTAGTCAGTGCATATACCCAGGCTGTGGGCTCGATCCCTAGCAGGGGACATATAGGAAGCAGTCGATTGATGTTTCTATCTCTCTCTCTCTCCCTTCCTCTCTGTCTAAAAATTAATAAAAACATATTTTTAAAAACTCTCTAGTCGCTTTGGCTCAGTGGATAGAGCATCAGAAGAGTCCCAGTTTTGATTCCAGTCAAGGGCATGTACCGTGGTTGCAGACTCTTCCCCGGCCCAGGCCCTGGTCAGGGCTTGTGCAGGAAGCAACCAATCGATGTGTTTCTTTCACATCGATGTTTCTCTCTGTCTTTGCCTCTCTCTTCCACTCTCCCTAAAAATCAATGGGAAAATATCTTTGGGTGAGGATTAACAACAACAACAAAAAATTAACCGCATTTTTTTTTTTTTTCATCCAAGCCATTAATAGACTACACAGTGCCAAAATAGTTTTATCAGAGATATTTTTCTAGGGCAGTCGGTGTCTAGGTAGAGAGACAGATTCCTGGTGCTTCCTACTCCACCATCTCCTAGTGTTCATAGTCTGGCTGTTGAAAGCTTTTTTATTTTGCCTACATGTTGTTGAATAATTTTAACTTCAAATACTCCTAGGGGAGAAATTATTTCTTCCTCAATTCTATCTGTATACATCCTTTACACTTTATCTCTTAACTCTACAACAGTGACCTATGAAAGCACTTGAGTTAAGACTGATAGAAAATTGATATTGGGGGGGTAACTAATATCAGGACTCA